>NC_064625.1:91105558-91730872 GCF_023898315.1 Schistocerca nitens | reverse complement strand
TTCAGATGCTATGCCGTCTGAATCTTGTACGGGTGCCATTGTAAAATACGAGGGCAGTTCAATAAGTAATGCAACACATTTTTTTTTCTCGGCCAATTTCGGTTGAAAAAACCGGAAATTTCTTGTGGAATATTTTCAAACATTCCCGCTTCGTCTCGTATAGTTTCATTGACTTCCGACAGGTGGCAGCGCTGTACGGAGCTGTTAAAATGGCGTCTGTAACGGATGTGCGTTGCAAACAACGGGCAGTGATCGAGTTTCTTTTGGCGGAAAACCAGGGCATCTCAGATATTCATAGGCGCTTGCAGAATGTCTGCGGTGATCTGGCAGTGGACAAAAGCACTGTGAGTCGTTGGGCAAAGCGTGTGTCATCATCGCCGCAAGGTCAAGCAAGACTGTCTGATCTCCCGCGTGCGGGCCGGCCGTGCACAGCTGTGACTCCTGCAATGGCGGAGCGTGCGAACACACCCGTTCGAGATGATCGACGGATCACCATCAAACAACTCAGTGCTCAACTTGACATCTCTGTTGGTAGTGCTGTCACAATTGTTCGCCAGTTGGGATATTCAAAGGTTTGTTCCCGCTGGGTCCCTCGTTGTCTAACCGAACACCATAAAGAGCAAAGGAGAACCATCTGTGCGGAATTGCTTGCTCGTCATGTGGCTGAGGGTGACAATTTCTTGTCAAAGATTGTTACAGGCGATGAAACATGGGTTCATCACTTCGAACCTGAAACAAAAAGGCAATCAATGGAGTGGCGCCACACCCACTCCCCTACCAAGAAAAAGTTTAAAGCCATACCCTCAGCCGGTAAAGTCATGGTTACAGTCTTCTGGGACGCTGAAGGGGTTATTCTGTTAGATGTCCTTCCCCATGGTCAAACGATCAAATTTGAAGTGTATTGTGCTACTCTTCAGAAATTGAAGAAACGACTTCAGCGTGTTCGTAGGCACAAAAATCAGAACGAACTTCTCCTTCTTCATGACAACGCAAGACCTCACACAAGTCTTCGCACCCGAGATGAGCTCACAAAACCTCAGTGGACTGTTCTTCCTCATGCACCCTACAGCCCCGATCTCGCACCGTCGGATTTCCATATGTTTGGCCCAATGAAGGACGCAATCCGTGGGAGGCACTACGCGGATGATGAAGAAGTTCTTGATGCAGTACGACGTTGGCTCCGGCATCGACCAGTGGAATGCTACCGTGCAGGCATACAGGCCCTCATTTCAAGGTGGCGTAAGGCCGTAGCATTGAATGGAGATTACGTTGAAAAATAGTGTTGTGTAGCTAAAGGATTGGGGAATAACCTGGTGCATTTCAATGCTGAATAAAACAACCCCTGTTTCAGAAAAAAAATATGTTGCATTACTTATTGAACTGCCCTCGTAAACAGCAAAACTTTCGGTATTGTTGATCACGGATGGGCAATTCTCGTGACACTCTACGAGCGCTAGCATCACATGTGGCACGTGCTGCAAGGTCAGTTACAGCAACACCATCCTTGTCAATAACTTCCAGCGAGTCAGGGCACCTTCCTCTTCGATGCGACAAACCCAGGTCACCTCAGTTTTCGAACTTATATCATTTTTTTTAAACCGTTTAATGACATCGGGCCTCTCCTCAGACCTTTAAGTTGGCGATGCTCTCTCAATGCAGCACAGTTATTGCGCAGTTCACATAGTTTCACCAACAGCGCACTATCCCGCTTCTCGATAGCCATACCGTTCAATCTCGTTACGGCATGACAAATGGCCGTGACGATGTCATACCGTCATACAGCCTACAGCGCCACATTTTATACCTGGTGGCCACAACTGGAATTAATATTTTCCTGCTTATATGCGCTCCGCATTAACGCATTAGACTAAGTACCAAGTTTTACTGCCACACTATAATTACAGCCGACCTGGATCTATGGCAGTAGCTGCACCTTAACTAAGAGGACGCAGTATTTCGATTTGTTGACAATATACGCTACTGGTCATTGAAATTGCTACACCAAGAAGAAATGCAGATGATGAACGGATATTCATTGGACAAATAGATTATACTAGAACTGACGTGTGATTACATTTTCACGCTATTTGGGTGCATAGATCCTGAGAAATCAGTACCCAGAACAACCACCTCTGGCTGTAATAACGGCCTTGATACATCTAGGCATTGAGTGAAACAGAGCTTGGATGGCGTGTACATGTACAGCTGCCCATGCAGCTTCAAACCGATACCACAGTTCATCAAGAGTAGTGACTGGCGTATTGTGTCGAGCCAGTTGCTCGGCCACAATTGACCAGACGTTTTCAATTGGTGTGAGATCTGGAGAATGTGCTGGCCAGGGCACCAGTCGTACATTTTCTGTATCTAGAAAGGCCCGTACAGGAGTTGCAACATGCGGTCGTCCATTATCCTGCTGAAATGTAGGGTTTCGCAGGGATCGAATGAAGGGTAGAGCCACGGGTCGTAACACATCTGAAATGTAACGCCCACTATTCAAAGTGCCGCCAATGCGAACAAGAGGTGACCGAGACGTGTAACTAATGGTAGACCATACCATCACGCCGGGTGATACGCCAGTATGGTGATGACGAATACACGCTTCCAATGTGCGTTCACCGCGATGTCGTCGTTGAGAACACCACCGAAGGCGCTCCTGTCTGTAATGCAGCGTCAAGGGTAACCGAGCTGATAGTCTATGGTGCTGCAAACGTCGTCGAACTATTCGTGCATATGTTTGTTGTCTTACAAACGTCCCCATCTGTTGACTCAGGGATTGAGACATGGTTGCACGATCCGTTACAGCCATGCGGATAAGATGCCTGTCATCTCGACTGCTAGTGATACGAGGCCGTTGGAATCCAACACGGCGTTCCGTATTACCCTCCTGAACCCTCCGATTCCATATTCTGCTAACAGTCATTGGATCTCGACCAACGCGAGCAGCAATGTCGCGATACGATAAACAGCAATCGCGATAGGCTACAATCCGACCTTTATCAAAATCGGAAACGTGATGGTACGTATTTCTCCTCCTTACACGAGGCATCACAACAGCGTTTCACCAGGGAACGCCGGTCAACTGCGGTTTCTGTATGAGAAATCGGTTGGAAACTTTCCTCATGTGAGCACGTTGTAGGTGTCGCCACCGGCGCCAACCTTGTGTGAATGCTCTGAAAAGCTAATCATTAGCATATCACAACGTCTTTTTCCTGTCGGTTAAATTTCGCGTCTGTAGCACGTCATCTTCGTGGTGTAGCACTTTTAATGGCCAGTAGTGTATTCATAGAGCATCAGACGAGGTGTTCTTCAGTCTCTTTCAGTGTTACCACAGAGAGACAAGTATCATTTTATTTCAGAAAAAGGTAACTAAGTCTTCGTCCAGCGACGAAAAGAAACGCGCCATTCCCAGTCAGTATCTGCAGACTCAGCAACATTTCCCTACAGCAGATTAAGCCCGCAGCGGCATCACCTGTCACCACGATTCGTTCGGCAATACACAGAGCGGGTACCCGCCTACTGTCACACCCTGCAGAATTACGTCACTCAGCCAGATGCCGCTACCAGCTGCACACATCTTGCGAAACACACCAGCTGCAGTGATTTCGCCAGCTCTTCGTGTAGGTATGCGCTGTAATCCAGTCATCATCGACGCTGTCCGCCCGTTGTAGCTGAGTGGTCGGCGCTACGGAATGTCGTACCTAACGGCCCGGATGCGATTCCCGGATTGGTCGGATATTTTCTCTGCTCAGGGACTGGGTGTTGTGTTGTCCTAATCATCATCATTTCATCCGCATCAACACGGAAGTCGCCGAAGTGATGTCAACTCGAAAGACTCAAAGGAGGTGGCTTACAAAACACTTGTTCGACCTATACTTGAGTATTGCTCATCAGTGTAGGATCCGTACAGAGGAGATAGAGAAGATCCAAAGAAGAGCGGCGCGTTTCGTCACAGGGTTATTTGGTAAGCTTGATAGCGTTACGGAGATGTTTAGCAAACTCAAGTGGCAGACTCTGCAAGAGAGGCGCTCTGCATCGCGGTGTAGCTTGCTGTCCAGGTTTCGAGAGGGCGCGTTTCTGGATGAGATATCGAATATATTGCTTGTCCCTAATTATACCTCCCGAGGAGATCACGAATGTAAAATTAGAGAGATTCGAGCGCGCACGGAGGCTTTCCGGCAGTCGTTCTTCCCGCGAACCATACGCGACTGGAACAGGGAGGTAATGACTGTGGCACGTAAAGTGTCCTCCGCCACACACCGTTGGGTGCCTTGCGGAATATAAATGTAGTTGTAGATGTAGACTTGCACCAGGCGAAGGGTCTACCCGACGGGAGGCCCTAGCCACACGGCATTTCCATTTAGCATCGACGTTGGATAAAGACCTTCTGCAGACTTTTCCAACATTCTGGCCTCCAGCCATTCACATGAATGTTGCTTCTGTACATCAATTATGTTATCTAATCACCTTGTCAATCTCTCATTATACCCTCTAAGCACCACAAATGAATTATTCGAATGGGATGAAAGTCGTTAGAGCGATGTACATATAGACACAATCCAATGATTACAAGTTCAGAAAAATTATGATTTCTACAAGAGAAAGATCGTCACAAATTGAGCACAGCCTCTGGCCTTTAAGCAAGCGGTTATTGGGATGACGTTGATTCATAGAGTTTTTGGATGTTGTTCTAAGGGGTATTGTGCCAAACTGTGTCCAAATTGAACGTTAGATCGTCGAAATCCCGATGACTTCCCAAATGATGACGCACTGTGCCTCTCCAAAGCATTGGAAGTATGGGACCTGTCGCCAGGTTTCCGACAATACTCGACCACTGTGGTTATCTGGGGAATGCAGACTGCAATGAGCACAACGCAACGCCAGTCATCAGAGTCCATGGTTCCTGACCACATCACCACTCCAGAGAAGCCGTCTGCGCTGTGGAGCTAATGGTGGCCAACACATGGGACGGTCGTTCACAAGGCGTCGTTAAATTCTTCATTTGTTCGGCCAACAAAATTATCTTGAATTCAATCAAGAATACTACATACAAGGGGTCACCTATTTCAGGAACATTAGCCAATTTTTCATGTATCATATGAAAAATTATTACTTGAATACATAATAACAAAGAAAAACGACGTAATCATCTATTGGTACAAGTACATGGATGACATAGTATGCATAGTTGGATGTCCTCCTAAGGGGTATTTTGCCAAACTGTGTCCAAATTGACCACCTGCATCAGCAACCGTAGTAGTTGAGCGCCTCAGAGAGAACCTGCAGAACGTCGTGAAGAAGTTTCGTGATCATACTATTGTAATAGGAGGAGACTTCAATCTACCAGGTATAGAATGGGATAGTCACACAATCAGAACTGGAGTCAGGGACAGAGACTCTTGTGACATTATCCTGACTGCCTTGTCCGAGAATTACTTCGAGCAGATAGTTAGAGAACCAACTCGTGAAGCTAACGTTTTAGACCTCATAGCAACAAATAGACCGGAACTTTTCGACTCCGTGAATGTAGAAGAGGGTATCAGTGATCGTAAGTCAGTGGTTTCATCAATGACTACAAGTGTAATAAGAAATGCCACGAAAGGAAGGAAAATATATTTGCTTAACAAGAGTGATAGGGCACAAATCGCAGAATATCTGAGTGACCACCATCAAACGTTCATTTCTGAGGAAGAGGATGTGGAACAAAAATGGAAAAAATTCAGAAACATCGTCCAGTACGCCTTAGATAAGTTCGTACCGACTAAGGTCCAAAGCGAGGGGAAAGATCCACCGTGGTATAACAATCATGTACGAAAGGTACTACGGAAACAAAGAAAGCTTTATCATAGGTTTAAGAGTAGTCGAATCATAGCTGATAAGGAAAAGCTGAACGAAGCGAAAAAGAGCGTAAAGAGAGCAATGAGAGAAGCATTCAACGAATTCGAACATAAAACATTGGCAAACAATCTAAACAAGAACCCTAAAAAGTTTTGGTCATATGTAAAATCGGTAAGCGGATCTAAATCCCCTATTCAGTCACTCGTTGACCACGATGGCACCGAAACAGAGGACGACCGAAGAAAGGCAGAAATACTGAATTCAGTGTTCCGAAACTGTTTCACTGCGGAAAATCGTAACACGGTCCCTGACTTCAGCCGTCGCACGGACGCCAAAATGGAAAATATTGAAATAAACGATATCGGAATTGAAAAACAACTGCTATCACTTAGTAGCGGAAAAGCATCCGGACCAGAAGAGATACCCGTAAGATTCTACAGTGATTATGCTAAAGAACTTGCCCCCTTTCTATCAGCAATTTATCGTAGATCTCTGGAAGAACGTAAAGTACCTAGCGACTGGAAGAAAGCGCAGGTCGTTCCCATTTTCAAGAAGGGTCATAAATCAGATGCGAATAATTATAGGCCTATTTCGCTTACGTCAATCTGTTGTAGAATAATGGAACATGTTTTATGTTCTCGTATTATGACGTTCTTAGATAATACAAATCTCCTTCATCATAACCAACATGGATTCCGCAAACAGAGATCATGTGAAACTCAGCTCGCCCTATTTGTCCAAGAAATTCACAGTGCCGTAGACACTGGCGAGCAGATTGATGCCGTATTCCTGGACTTCAGGAAGGCATTTGATACGGTTCCGCACTTACGTTTAGTGAAAAAAATACGAGCTTACGGAATATCGGACCAGGTTTGTGATTGGATTCAGGATTTCCTAGAAGAAAGAACACAACATGTCATTCTTAACGGTTCAAAATCTGCAGATGTAGAGGTAATTTCGGGAGTACCGCGAGGAAGCGTGATAGGACCTTTATTGTTTACAATATACATAAATGACTTAGTTGACAACATCGGTAGCTCCGTGAGGCTATTTGCAGATGACACGGTTGTCTACAAGAAAGTAGCAACATCAGAAGACTCGTACGTACTCCAGGAAGACCTGCAGAGGATTAATGAATGGTGCGACAGCTGGCAGCTTTCCCTAAACGTAGATAAATGTAATATAATGCGCATACATAGGGGCAGAAATCCATTCCAGTACGATTATGCCATAGGTGGTAAATCATTGGAAGCGGTAACGACCGTAAAATACTTAGGAGTTACTATCCGGAGCGATCTGAAGTGGAATGATCACATAAAACAAATAGTGGGAAAAGCAGGCGCCAGGTTGAGATTCATAGGAAGAATTCTAAGAAAATGTGACTCATCGACGAAAGAAGTAGCTTACAAAACGCTTGTTCGTCCGATTCTTGAGTATTGCTCATCAGTATGGGACCCTTACCAGGTTGGATTACTAGAAGAGATAGACATGATCCAGCGAAAAGCAGCGCGATTCGTCATGGGGACATTTAGTCAGCGCGAGAGCGTTACGGAGATGCTGAACAAGCTCCAGTGGCGGACACTTCAAGAAAGGCGTTACGCAATACGGAGAGGTTTATTATCGAAATTACGAGAGAGCACATTCCGGGAAGAGATGGGCAACATATTACTACCGCCCACATATATCTCGCGTAATGATCACAACGAAAAGATCCGAGAAATTAGAGCAAATACGGAGACTTACAAGCAGTCGTTCTTCCCACGCACAATTCGTGAATGGAACAGGGAAGGGGGGATCAGATAGTGGTACAATAAGTACCCTCCGCCACACACCGTAAGGTGGAAGAACGTAAAGTACCTAGCGACTGGAAGAAAGCGCAGGTCGTTCCCATTTTCAAGAAGGGTCATAAATCAGATGCGAATAATTATAGGCCTATTTCGCTTACGTCAATCTGTTGTAGAATAATGGAACATGTTTTATGTTCTCGTATTATGACGTTCTTAGATAATACAAATCTCCTTCATCATAACCAACATGGATTCCGCAAACAGAGATCATGTGAAACTCAGCTCGCCCTATTTGTCCAAGAAATTCACAGTGCCGTAGACACTGGCGAGCAGATTGATGCCGTATTCCTGGACTTCAGGAAGGCATTTGATACGGTTCCGCACTTACGTTTAGTGAAAAAAATACGAGCTTACGGAATATCGGACCAGGTTTGTGATTGGATTCAGGATTTCCTAGAAGAAAGAACACAACATGTCATTCTTAACGGTTCAAAATCTGCAGATGTAGAGGTAATTTCGGGAGTACCGCGAGGAAGCGTGATAGGACCTTTATTGTTTACAATATACATAAATGACTTAGTTGACAACATCGGTAGCTCCGTGAGGCTATTTGCAGATGACACGGTTGTCTACAAGAAAGTAGCAACATCAGAAGACTCGTACGTACTCCAGGAAGACCTGCAGAGGATTAATGAATGGTGCGACAGCTGGCAGCTTTCCCTAAACGTAGATAAATGTAATATAATGCGCATACATAGGGGCAGAAATCCATTCCAGTACGATTATGCCATAGGTGGTAAATCATTGGAAGCGGTAACGACCGTAAAATACTTAGGAGTTACTATCCGGAGCGATCTGAAGTGGAATGATCACATAAAACAAATAGTGGGAAAAGCAGGCGCCAGGTTGAGATTCATAGGAAGAATTCTAAGAAAATGTGACTCATCGACGAAAGAAGTAGCTTACAAAACGCTTGTTCGTCCGATTCTTGAGTATTGCTCATCAGTATGGGACCCTTACCAGGTTGGATTACTAGAAGAGATAGACATGATCCAGCGAAAAGCAGCGCGATTCGTCATGGGGACATTTAGTCAGCGCGAGAGCGTTACGGAGATGCTGAACAAGCTCCAGTGGCGGACACTTCAAGAAAGGCGTTACGCAATACGGAGAGGTTTATTATCGAAATTACGAGAGAGCACATTCCGGGAAGAGATGGGCAACATATTACTACCGCCCACATATATCTCGCGTAATGATCACAACGAAAAGATCCGAGAAATTAGAGCAAATACGGAGACTTACAAGCAGTCGTTCTTCCCACGCACAATTCGTGAATGGAACAGGGAAGGGGGGATCAGATAGTGGTACAATAAGTACCCTCCGCCACACACCGTAAGGTGGCTCGCGGAGTATAGATGTAGATGTAGATGTAGATGTAGATCGTCGAAATCCCGAACTGGTTCAAAGGACCTGCCCATAATGCCCCAGACATTCTCAACACGCAAGAGATCCGGCGGCCTTACTGGCTAAGGTAGGATTTGGCACGCACGAAGCCATGATTAGAAATTCACGCTGTGTGCGGGCGAGCATTACCTTGGCGAAATACAAGACCAGGATGCACAATGAGATTTTCACTCTGCAGCGGAGTGTGCGCTGATATGGAACTTCCTAGCAGATTACAACTGTGTGCGGACCGAGACTCGAACTCGGGACCTTTGCCTTTCGCGGGCAAGTGCTCTGCCAACTGAGCTACCCAAGCAGGACTCACGCCCCGTCCTCACAGCTTTACTTCTGCCAGTACCTCGTCTCCAAGTTTCATGACCAGGATGGTTTGTACCTCTGTGCTGTAAGGGTGTTGTGGATGATAACCAGAGTGGTCCTGATATGAAAAGAAATGGAGAAATGGCAACCCAGATCATCACTCCTGGTTGTAGAGCCGTATGCAAAAAAAATAAAAAAAAACTGTTTCTGAGCACTACGGGACTTAACATCTTAAACGTAACTAACCTAAGGCCATCACACGGATTCATGCCCGAGGCAGGATTCGAACCTGCCACCGTAGCATCAGCGCGGTTCCGGACTGAAGCGCCTAGAACCGCTCCGCCACAGCGGCCGGCGCCGAACGACAGGCGGGATGCTATCCCGCGGCTATCCGGGGCGTCTCCATACACGTGTTCTACCTGGAATCTCATTGACTGGAGGACAATTACCTTGAGTGATGAGTGCCGCTTCGAACTGAGCGCAGGTGACCAGCGAAGACTTGTCTGGAGATCCGCTGGACAATAAAGGATAACAACCTGACGCTCGCTCACCATCCGTCCCGACAGCGAGGAGTGGAGCCATTCCTTTTCATAGCAGGACCTCTTTGGTTGCCATTCGCGGCACCCTAAGAATGCAGCAATACATCAACGATATTCTACGCCCCGTTCTGTTGCATTCATGAGATGCCATCCTCGGCTTACATTTCAGTAACGTTATGCCAGCTCGCACATGGCAAGACTTTCTCCTCTTTCCCTTCGTGCTTGCCTGACCTGACTGGCATCGTCTCCGCATCTCTCCCCAGTTTAGAGTTTGGAGCATTATGACGAGGACTCTCCAAACAGCTTCGGATCTTGACGATCTTACGCGCCAATTGGACAGAATATATGACACGCTGTCCCTCAGGAGAACAAACAACAACTCTATCAATCAATGCCAAATCGAATAACTTCTTACATAAGCGCCAGCGGTGGACCAAAGCGTTATTGACTTGCTCAGTTTGTGAAGCGCTCTCTCTCTCTCTTGAATAAATTATCCAACTGTTCTACAATTGTAATCATTTGTTTTTCTGTACATGTACATCATAAATTTCCATTCCATTCAGATAATTCATTGTGATGCGTCAACTTCTTGTTCCTTTTTTTTTTTTTTTTTTTTTTGTCTAGTTTGTGAAGTTTGTCCAGCGAACAATCCTAAGATTCGGCGAACGAGAGAGCATAGATTTTTTGAGATAGCACGTTCTCAAAAAAGAATCTTCCAAAAGATGCATGATGTTGTTAGCTGTTCATAAATGGTTCAAATGGCTCTGAGCACTATGGGACTTAACATCTGAGATCATCAGTCCCCTAGAACTTAGAACTACTCTAACCTAACTAACCTAAGGACATCACACACATCCATGCCCGAGGCAGGATTCGAACCTGCTACCGTAGCGGTCGCGCGGTTCCAGACTGTAGCGCCTAGAACCGCTCGTCCACTCCGACCGGCTGTTAGCTGTGTGCGCATTAGCGCTAACTTGTTGGAACCTCGAGTAGTTGGTTTCCTCTTCCTTTAGCTGACGAATGAAATCGAGGATCATTGACCAATAACGCTCACAGTTTCTTCAAGAAACAAATCCAATGATGCGCCTGCTGGATGCTGCCAGCGACACTCCAACTTTCTCATCTTCCAATGGGGTTTCAAGCACAGCACAACGAGCCTCCGTTAACCATAATCCTATGTTTTCTGTGCTAACATGACAAGAGAGATGTAAACGATCTGAAGTAACGGATTCGCTTTTCATGATACGCATCTTTCAATTACTGCACCGCTGTACCTACGGGAACAACTTCAGTATTTACTTAGTATTGAGAAAACAGTCTTAACCGCGTTTTTTTGTTTAGTCCCGACCGGTTTCAGCCGATTGCAGGGGCCATATTCAGGGCGATCGAACTGTGAATTTATAATATATTCTTAGACAAAACTAATAACAACCATCTTATAAGAGTCGACTACGTAAATATAATGTTTTACCCGCTGGTCGACTGCTGGTGCAGTCACGTATCAAGGTGTGGCAGGAAACTGTAAAGAATTTACCTTATGCCTCGGTTTATATAGCAAGCTATGAGCACGTGAGCGTAAGCAACGCCTCCATCGATGACCAATGGTAGACGTCTAGGCTTAAAAATTGAAGTATAAATACAGTTTGTGTTAAGTTTACAATTTAAAGAAACCGTGTTCATTTTGAAAAAACACTGTTATATAAATAAACACAAAAGTATATGAAAAAATAATTTTAATTTTAATAAACAACAGCATCAGTTGCACCGTTTAGCCGGCCGGAGTGGCCGAGCGGTTCTAGGCGCTACAGTCTGGGACCGCGCGACCGCTTCGGTCGCATGTTCGAATCCTGCCTCGGGCATGGATGTGTGTGATGTCCTTAGCTTAGTTAGGTTTAAGTAGTTCTAAGTTTTAGGGGACTGATGACCTGAGAAGTTAAGTTCCATAGTGCTCAGAGCCATTTGAACCATTTGCACCGTTTACCTAGAATTTACCTAAGTTTCAGTCGGGATAACCCAGCCTTTTTCAGAGTAACAGTAACTACCGTTTGTCCACAGTGGACATCGTCAAGCTAAAACTACAAATCCATAAATTATCGTCAGACTACAAAACTTACCTGGAACTGCCTCGGCCCCACTTCGCTACCGCGATGCGGCAGCCACGAGTGCTGTACTGGAACCTACGATAATTTATGGATTTATAGTTTTAGCTTGACGATGTCCACTATGGACAAACGTTACTTACGGTTATTCTGAAGAAGGTTGTGTTATCCCGACTGAAACCTAGGTAAATTCTAGGTAAACGGTGCAACTGAGGCTGTTGGTTACTAAAATTAAAATTAATATAGTTGCTGACAGGGCCGCGAAATGTTGAAGATATTTATATGAAAAAACTTTTCAACGGCAAACTTATAAAAGAACGTTAGTTGTCCAAACATCTAACTTCAGTAT
This sequence comes from Schistocerca nitens, assembly GCF_023898315.1. Taxonomy (NCBI): domain Eukaryota; kingdom Metazoa; phylum Arthropoda; class Insecta; order Orthoptera; family Acrididae; genus Schistocerca; species Schistocerca nitens. The sequence continues at coordinate 91,718,502 of NC_064625.1, read as the reverse complement.
TTGCCTAACCACTTGATGTGCGCTTGCAAATCCGATATTTTTTCTTTTCCCGACTTGCGTAATGATTCTGCTGGTTTCAGGTGCGTAGCCTCATAAATATCCAACCACTTCTGTTCGCTTCGTTTGTCACCTAATTCGTTCGGCATCCAACACTGAGCCTGTCTGAGGTACAGCAGTTTTCGGCACTTTTTTCTGCAGATGCCTCCTGCTGTAAATCCCTGTAACACCGGTTCCACAAGAAAAATACGTTTCTTCGCTGAAAGCACTGTCTTTTAAAGACAAACAATACATCTGAACTCTACACATCGCATTCGATTGTTTTCATCAGCTGCACCAAGCGGTCAAATGTTACGGAACAGTAGAACGAATTAAACAACAGTCTCGCACCTGTAAAAAAACTGTTCTCCCAACTTGTGTTCTGCTTATGTTCTGTTCTAACTTCCAACTTAACCTGTGTCCATGGTCTACTGCACAGTGACCCTACCATCGCCCTATGCTAAAATCTTAGAACAAGTACAAATATTTTTACTACACCTATTTGTGAATTAAACTATGTCCAGTTTCAGTAATAGTAAACCACAATAATGAGCGGCAGTTGGCAAACAAAGTTTCAATCATTGTCAAAGTGGACGTGATACGAAAAATAAGGGTATTAAGTATATAAAACTAAGTGTGAATTTTCTTTCGCTATTCTTTGCAAAAAATGGTTCAAATGGCTCTGAGCACTATGGGACTCAACATCTTAGGTCATAAGTCCCCTAGAACTTAGAACTACTTAAACCTAACTAACCTAAGGACATCACACACACCCATGCCCGAGGCAGGATTCGAACCTGCGACCGCAGCAGTCCCGCGGTTCCGGACTGCAGCGCCAGAACCGCTAGACCACCGCGGCCGGCGCTATTCTTTGCACTAGATGCGCATGCCCTCTATAAAACTGATGGTATTCGCTGGAAAGGCAATCTTAAAACAACTTTGCAGATGATATAGATTTCTCGTAATCATTTCACGAGTAAATATGCAGCAGTGAGATAGTATATATGACACCGATGTCTTATAGAGAACACCCACATCTATCGAAAATAGTAGGATAAGGAAATCCAAACTTGCGTGTAACTATATAGTTCCCTGAATTTTGGTGTTACGTTAAGGTTGACGACATACAGGTTTGGTCACTAAATGCTGCTCATAAATACGCTACTGGCCGTAAATATTGCTACACCACGAAGATGTGCTACAGACGCGAAATTTAACCCACTGGGAGAGGATGCTGTGATATGCAAATGATTAGCTTTTCAGAGCATTCACGCAAGGTTGGCGCCGGTGGCGACACATACAACGTGCTGACACGAGGAAAGTTTCCAACCGTTTTCTCATACACAAACAGCAGTTGACCGGCGTTGCCTGGTGAAACGTTGTTGTCATGCCTCGTGTAAGGAGGAGAAATACGTAGCATTACGTTTCCGACTTTGATAAAGGTCGGATTGTAGCCTATCGCGATTGGGGTTTATCGTATCTCGACATTGCTGTTCGCGTTGGTCGAGATCCAATGACTGTTAGCAGAATATGAAATCGGTGGATTCGGGAGGGTAAAACGGAACGTCGTGCTTGATCCCAACGGCCTCGTATCACTAGCAGTCGAGATGACAGGCGTCTTATCCGCATGGCTGTAACGGATCGTGCAGCCACGTCTCGATCCCTGAGTCAACAGATGGGGACGTTTGCAATACAACAACCATCTGCACGAACAGTTCGACAACGTTTGCAGCAGTATGGACTATCAGCTCGGAGGCCATGGCTGCGGTTACAGGAGCGCCTGCGATGGTGTACTCAACGACGAACCTGGGTGCACGAATGGCAAAACGTCATTTTTTCGAATAAATCCAAGTTCTGTTTACAGCATCATGATGGTCGCATCCATGTTTGGCGACATCGCGGTGAACGCACATTGGAAGCGTGTATTCGTCATCGCCATACTGGCGTATCACCTGGTTTGATGGTATGGGGTGCCATTGATTACACGTCTCGGTCACCTCTTGTTCGAACTGACGGAACTTTGAACAGTGGACGTTAAATTTCAGACGTGTTACGACCCGTGGTTCTACCCTTCATTCGATCCCTGCGAAGCCCTACATTTCAGCAGGATAATGCAGGAGCGTATATTGCAGGTCCCGTACGGGCCTTTCTGGATACAGAAAATGTTCGACTGCTGACCTGTCCAGTACATTCTCCAGATATCTCACCATCTGAAAACGTCTGGTCAGTGGTGGCCGAGCAACTGGCTCGTCACAATAGGCCAGTCACTACTCTTGATGAACTGTGGTGTCGTGTTGAAGCTTCATGGGCAGCTGTACCTGTACACGCCATCCAAGCTGTGACTCAATGCCCAGGCGTATCAAGGCCGTTATTACGGCCAGAGGTGGTTGTTCTGGGTACTGATTTCTCAGGATCTATGCACCTAAATTGCGTGAAAATGTAATCACATGTCACATCTAGTATAATATATTTGTCTAATGAATACCCGTTTATTATCTGCATTTCTAGGTGTAACAATTTTAATGAGCAATAGTGTATGATATACATATGTTGTAATTGGACAGTACTTACCTCGCAAATACACTTTTAATCCTTTAACTTGTTTCAGCGCCTCAACGCGAGCATTTTAACTTTTCCTGTTGTAGCATCCGAAGTTGGCAATTGTTACCAGAAACCGATAATGATTTTGTCATAAGAAATAATTGTCGAAATGGATATTTTTTTCTAAAAACTTGTCATGTTACAAGGCTTCCTCCCCCCCCCCCACCTCCCCCCATTATCCAGCTACCACAGAAATTGATCCGTTTAATTTCAAGATTTACGGCTACGTTCCGGGCCTCCCTCCCTCCCCCCCCCCCCCCCCACCGCGTCCTCTCCATTGTCTGTCTACCACATTAATTGATCCGTTAGTTTCGTGATTTACAATAAAGTTTATAGTTATTACCAAATAGGAGCTCACCTGAGCAACCGTACACCTGCTACCGCCTTAGTTTCGTTTACCACCGAAAGAGGAAGAGAGTGTCCTCACCGAACAGTGCATTTGGCGAATGGACTGTACCTGCAGTTCTCCGTACTTTAATTCCGTCGAGCACTTGCGGGCTGCGTTGGGGAGACGTATGGAGCACGTCTACATGCTCCAACGCCCATCCAGTGGCTTTCAACGGAAAGGCCCTACCACAAGAACATACCAGCCTTGTGGGGCCAGCATGGGAACATGTTGTGAGAGAATACACTGCCGTCCGTGGTGATCGCACGAACCATTAAGATAGAGTCCCGCCTTTTGTAAAATCCAGGAGACCAACCGAAGTTAAGCGCTGTCGGGCTGGGATAGCACTTGGATGGGTGACCATCCGATCTGCCGAGCGCTGTTGACAAGCTGGGTGCACTCACCCCACGTGAGGCAAACTGAGGAGCTACTTGACTGAGAAGTAGTGGCTCCGGTCTCGTAAACTGACATACGGCCGGGAGAGCGGCGTGCTGACCACGTGACTCTCCATATCCGCATCCTGTGACGCCTGGGCTTTAAGGATGACACGGCGGCCGGTCGGTGCCTTTGGGCCTTCCAAGGCCTGAAATTGGTTGTCTTGCCACTGTGGTTCGGGATCCTTTTGTTAGTTCGCGTCCAATCGCAAGGGAATCTGGCATGAGCGAGAGTAGTGTTGTTCGTGTCTGCATCGCCAGAAATACCATCTTACCATGTCTGTCTCCATCAAGAATCGACTGGTACGAATTGTATGCTTCGCATTGAATTCTGCCGATGCGCTCAACTTCACATTCAGAGGGTTGACGCATAGGGTGGTCCATTGATAGTGACTGGGCCAAATGTCTCACAAAATCAGCATCAAACGAACAAATAAGAACAACAAATCTGTTCGAGCGTGACGGGGGAAACCAGATGGCGCTATGGATGGTCCACTAGATGGCGCTGCCATAGGTCAGATGGATAGAAACTGCATTTAAAAAAAAATAGGTACCCCCATTTTCATCACATATTCGAACAGTACGTAAATAAATAGGAATGTTTGATTTGGAACGTTTGTTTCGCTTTGTGATGGATGGCGCTGTAATATTCTCACAAATGTAGCAACGCACCCGACAGCACTGTGTACAATTCATTATTTAATTATCTATGATAATACGCTTGTTCGGCTGTATGTCACATATTTGTAGATGGTTCAAATGGCTCTAAGCACTATGGGACTTAACATCTATGGTCATCAGTCCCCTAGAACTTAGAACTACTTAAACCTAACTAACCTAAGGACAGCACACAACACCCAGCCATCACGAGGCAGAGAAAATCCCTGACCCCGCCGGGAATCGAACCCGGGAACCCGGGCGTGGGAAGCGAGAACGCTACCGCACGACCACGAGATGCGGGCATATTTGTAGACAATAGGTATATAGGGCCTACGTTTGCATGACTGAGACAACTGTTTTAAAGTTATTCCTGTTAAGTGACTGATGTTCTTCCTTTATGTGTACTTGTCATGCTGTACAGCCATTGCATAACTTTCATTATAACCTGAATATTGTGCTTCGTTACTGGTTTCTTTTACTTATATACATTCATCATCATTTTCTTGGACCTTTTTCCCACTTCAACGTGGGATCGGCCCTGTTACTATGCAATTGGCGATGTTAGTGTCAGTGGCAGGATGCCCTTCCTGTCGCCACCCTGTACCCCCTGAGACGGAATTAGTGTACCCCAGGTGTCTGCATTTAGTGTAAGCCATCACATAGTGTGAACGTTTTCAAATGTCTGCGAGTCGCGTAACTGAGGCAGGACATGGGGACCAGTCCGGTATTCACCTAGTGGGATGTAGAAAACCGCCTAAAAACTACATCCGGTCTGGCCAGCGCACTGGCCCTCGGCTAACCTGGCGGGTTCTTTCACTTATACACATTAAAATGTATAATTTTTTTTTCATTCTTGTAATACTATGTGTGACATCCTATCATGTGTTTATCTTGTAACTTTATTCTATAGGACTGAAGATGAAGTGATTGGAATGTCGAAACTGGCTGCCTCATAAAACATCAAAATAGCGGCTGTTCGTACAGTATTCTTACATTTCATAACCAAGCAAGAAGTGCTCGTTACGCAGCTGAACAGCAATCCTTTCAGAGAGAGTGTAGCTGCTTCAGCGAAATATTTGTGGCACAGCTGGACTTCACGATTTTGAGGGCATATTAAATTGGGTATTGCTTCGCTGTTGCCTGTCGCTGCCTGACAGCGACTAACTGAAAACACCAAGGGCACGAAATCTGTGAGCTGGCCACTTATACATCGGCGCTGACGTAAAGGTCGCTTCGAGCAATTTTCCTGTCGGCAGAATGCAATTCTTTAACTGGACGCAAAGGTTACTAAGACTGCTCGCGAACGGACTCGTGGAGGCGGCTTTCTTCAAGGACGACGACTGCTCAGCACAGATGCGCAGAGTTTCGCAACGCACTGGTCATGGTGAGCGCGGAAACCGCTAGTCGAGTCCGCGTGTTAGCTGGCGTTGCAAGCCACTTCCCGTCCACAGCACTGCGTAGTGAGTAGCAGAGCAGACTGACCCAGTGGAAAAACTGTCCCGTTGTGGGATACATATCCTTCAAAAACAGCTACCAAACTCAGGCTGCACGCAAACTTTACAGATAAAAATGTAGGTTGTTCAGGTATAGTGTGGGCAAAATTAGACAGGGATGAAAAACACACTCTAAAATTTAAAAAATGCTTAAGTAAAAAACTGACTCACCACGAAGATATTATCCGAATGGGACGAAAATCGATAGATGTGATGTACATGTACAGAGAAACAAATGCTTACAATTTCAGAAGAATTGGATGATTTATTTAAGAGAAAGAGCTTTAAAAATTTAGCAAGTCAATAACGCGTTGGTCCACCTCTCTGGCCCTGATGCAAGCAGCTGGTCGGAGGACCCTGCTCACAATGCTCCAGACATTCTCAGTTGGGAAGCGATCCAGCAACTTTGCTTGCCAAGGTAGCATTTGGGAAGCGCGAAGACAAGTGGTAAAAAGTCTCGGCTTGTGTGGTTCAACATCACCTTGGTGAAATGTAAGCTCAGGATGGCTTGGCATGGAGGACACCAAAACGGGGTATAGAAGTCGATGTCTCTGCTGTAAAGATGCTGCGGACAACAACCAAAGGAGTCTGCAATAAATTATGTGAAATTCTGAATGTAGCCGTGGTAAAATGCATGGAGAGAAAGGTTATTTAAAATTTAAACGGAAACCAGACGTCAGTTATAAGAGTCGACGAGGATGAAAGGGACACAGTGGTTAAGAAGGGAGAGCCATCCGGAGTGGGAGTGGCCCGCGGTTCTAGGCCCTTCAGTCTGGAACCGCGCGACTGCTACGGTCGCAGGTTCGAATCCTGCTTCGGGCATGGATGTGTGTGATGTCCTTAGGTTAGTTAGGTTTAAGTAGATATAAGTTCTGATGACCTCAGATCTTAAGTTCCATAGTGCTCAGAGCCATTTCACCCATTTTTTAAGAAGGGAGTGCAACAAGTTTGTGGCCTATCCGCGATGTCACGCAAAGTGTACATTGAGCAAGCAGTGAAGGACACCAAAGACAAATTTGGTGAAGGAATTAAAGTCCAAGGATTAGGAAAAAAAACTTTGACGTTTGCGGACGACATAATTCTGTCTGAGAGAGCTAAGTACTTGCAAGGACAGTAGAATGGAATGGGCAGTGTCCTGAAAGGAGGATATAAGATGTAGGTTAACAAAAGAAAAGCCAGGGTAATGGAATGTAGTCGAATTGAATCAGAGGAGGCTGAAGAATTAGATTAGGAAACGAAACAATGAAATTTGTAGATAAGCCTTTTGCTGTTGGGGCAGTAAAATAACTGATGATGGCCGAAGTAGAGGATGTGGAATGTAGACTGGCAATGGCGTAAAGAGCGTTTCTGAAGAAGAGAAATTTGTTAACATTGAATATAGATTTAAGAGTTAGGAAGATTTTTCTGAAGATACTTGTCTGGAATGTAGTCGTGTATGGATGTGAAACGTGGACGACAAAGAGTTCAGGCAAGAAGAAAATACAAGATTTCGAAGCGTGGTGCTACAGAAGTATGCTGAAAATTAGATGGGTGACCATGTAACTAATGAGAAAGTACTGAACAGAACTGGGGAGATAAGAAATTTGTTGCATAACCTGAGTAGAAGCTGGGATTGGTTGATAGGAAACATTCTGAGACGTCAAGGGAGCACCAGTTTAGTACTGGAGTGAGGAATGAGGAGTAAAAATTTTAAAGGAAGATCTAGAGATGAATTCAGTAAGCAGATTCAGAGGGATGTAGGTTGCAGTAGTTTTTCGGAGATGAAGAACCTCGACCAGTATAGAGTAGCATGGATAGCTGCATTAGTCCAGACTGACTGAAACCACAATAACAATAACATTGGGCAGACCAAAAATAGAAAATCAAACGATAGAACTGGAACCGAAATCTAGAATTCGCGTATTCTAACGCAGAGATCTAACTAATACTTTTTATTCCAGTCATTGATTATAATATCAGTTATTTTGACGATGACCGGTTTCAGTCTGTATTGACCATCCTCAGATCTTTTCTACACCATGTCCTAAAGTGATAAGGCCGTAATGGCATCGTCAAAACATATAAATGCTGACTATGTCGCAGCTGGTGAAAAATATAACTGGTGCACTAAGTACAGTACTTAGTACATCTACACAACACTGCAGTAAGATGCTTGTCGTATGTGTGATGTGTTGCCAACTGCCTCACTTCGACGTCCATTTGCTACCGAAAGAATGGGCGGTGCGAAGTTTTGGTGCAGGCATTTTTGTGCTACTAGTACGTAGCGGATGGTTTGAGAGACGCTACGAGGGAGACATACTGCACCGCATAGAATTTAGTCACAAAATTCCGAGACCCCATGTTCGAAAATCTGTCAAGTCACATACTGTCTCGTCCAACATACACTATAAGGGAATAAAAAAGCGACCCGCCATGAAGGCATTATCCAAATCAGATGGAACTCAATAGATGTACACAGACAAACAAATGAATTAAATTTCAAATTGTAGGCTGTTTAGGTTTTTATATTGGTAACGCCACGTAGCGCTCTGTGCTGTGTGCAGTCTGTGGCTGGGTGGCATTGATGGAATAGTCGCCATTGTAGTGTTGGGCAGTTGGATGTTAACAGCGCGTAGCGTTGCGCAGTTGGAGGTGAGCCGCCAGCAGTGGTGGATGTGGGGAGAGAAATAGCGGAGTTTTGAGAGCGGATGATCTGGACGTGTGTCCATCAGAGACTGTAAATTTGTAAGACTGGATGTCATGAACTGATATATTTATTATGAATTTTGAACACTATTAAGGTAAATACTTTGTTCCTTCTCTATCAAAATCTTTCATTTGCTAACTATGCCTATCAGTAGTTAGTGCCTTCAGTAGTTTGAATGTTTTATTTAGCTGGCAGTAGTGGCGCTCGCTGCATTGCAGTAGTTCGAGTAACGAAGGTTTTTGTGAGGTAAGTGATTGATGAAAGGTATAGATTATTGTTAGTCAGGGCCATTCTTTTGTAAGGATTTTTGAAAGTCAGATTGCGTTGCGCTAAAAATATTGTGTGTCAGTTTAGTGATGATCAGAATAAGTAAAGAAAGAAATGTCTGAGTACGTTCAGTTTTGCTCAGCTGTTTGAAAACCAAATAATGTAAGAGGTTTATCAGCACAGTAATTCATTAATTTTTCTAAGGGGACGTTTCAAAATGGCTCTGAGCAGTTTGGGACTTAACATCGGAGGTCATCAGTCCCCTAGAACTTAGAACTAATTAAACCAAACTAATCTAAGGACATCACGCACATCCATGCCCGAGGCAGGATTCGAACCTGCGACCGTAGCAGCAGCGCGGTTCCGGACTGTAGCGCCTAGAACCGCTCGGCCACAACGGCCGGAAAAATGGTTTTAATTTCATACAAATTGGATGATTTATTCAAGAGAAAAATTTTCACAAACTGAGCAACTCAGTAACGCTTGGCAATGATTGATAGGGTTGTTAGATGTCCTCCTGAGAGATACTGTGCGAAATTCTGTTCAAATGGCGCGTTAGACAGTCAAGACCCCGAGTGGTTGGAAGGTCCTGCCTGTAATGCATTGGGAAGAGATGTGGCCATCTTGCTGGCCTAGGTAGGTTCTGGAAAACACGAAGAAGCAGTAGAAACTGTCGCCGTATGCTGACAGACCTTATCTTGCTGAAATGTAAGCCAGAGATGGCTTGACATGAAGGACATCAAAACAGGGCGTACCATGTGGTCGACGAACTGCTGTGCAGTAAAGGTGCCGGGGACGACAACTGAAGGGATGCTGCAATGAAATTAAATGTCACCCAGATCATCACTCCTGCTTGTCGGGCCATATGGCGTGTGAGAGTCTGTTTGACACGCTACAGCTGTCTGATGCGTCTCCAGACACACCTCCATTCGTCATTGGGGCTCAGTCCGAAGCGGGGCTCATCACTGAATTCTACTCCAGTCTATGAGATTCCAGGCCTCTATTATCAGTGAAGACATGTTGGGAGATGCTCCAGATATTGGTGCAATACCAACATTACTTGTCGCCCGCCATATGGCCCGGCAACCTGCAGTGATAATCTAGGAAGCCATTTAATTTCATAGCATGACTGGTTGTCAGACAAGGCACCCTCACAGCACATCGGTACATCGACGTCATTCTATGCGATGGTTTGTTCCCTTTCATAAGCGTAAAATATGTTGTGCTCTTCAGTCCCGAGACTGGTTTGATGCAGCACTCCATGCTACGTTATTCTATCTCCCAGTACCTACTGCAACCTACATCCTTCTGAATCTGATTACTGTATTCATCTCTTGGTCTCCCTCTACGATTTTTACCCTCCACGCTGCCCTCCAATGCTAAATTTGTGATCCCTTGATGCCTCAGAACATGTCCTACCAACCGATCCCTTCTTCTAGTCAAGTTGTGCCTCAAATTTCTCTTCTATCCAATTCTATTCAATACCTCCTCATCAGTTATGTGATCTACCCAACAAATCTTCAGCATTCATCTGTAGCGCCACATTTCGAAAGCTTCTATTCTGTTCTTGTCTAAACTATTTATCGTCAACGTTTCACTTCCATACATGGCTACACTCCATACAAATACTTTCAGAAACGACTTCCTGACACTTAAATCTATACTCCATTTTAACAAATTTCTCTTTTTCAGAAACGCCTTCCTTGCCATTGCCAGTCTACATTTTATATCCTCTCTGCTTCGACCATCATCAGTTATTTTGCTCCCCAAATAGCAAAACTCGTTTATTACTTTAAGCGTCTCATTTCCTATTGTAATTCCCGCAGCATCACCCGACTTAATTCGACTAAAGCGCACTGAAGATGCTGCAACTGCAGTGAAACATGTTTGGGTTAAAAAACAAAATTGTGTTTTGCTAAAGACGGACCCTATACAAAAACGTATGTATTGTTAAAGCAAACACGGAAAATAGAGCTTCAACCCCAAGATGATTATTGTGAAGCTCTTTTTCTTGAATACAGCAACCAATTTTTTCTATGAAATTATGATAGTCTGTTTGTCTCCTCATGTACCGGGTGATCAAAAAGTCAGTATAAATATGAAAACTTAATAAACCACGGAATAATGTAGATAGAGAGGTAAAAATTGACGCACATGCTTGGAATGACATGGGGCTTTATTAGAACAAAAAAAAAACAAAGTATTGCTCGACGCGTGAAAGATCTCTTGCGCGCGTCGTTTGGTGCTGATCGTGTGCTCAGCCGCCATTTTCGTCATGCTTGGCCTCCCAGGTCCCCAGACCTCAGTCCGTGCGATTATTGGCTTTGGGGTTACCTGAAGTCGCAAGTGCATCGTGATCGACCGACATCCCTAGGGATGCTGAAAGACAACATCCGACGCCAATGCCTCACCATAACTCCGGACATGCTTTACAGTGCTGTTCACAACATTATTCCTCGACTACAGCTATAGCTGAGGAATGATGGTGGACATATTGAGCATTTCCTGTGAAGAACATCATCTTTGGTTTGTCTTACTTTGTTATGCTAATTATTGCTATTCTCATCAGATGAAGCGCCATCTGTCGGACATTTTGTGAAAGTTTGTATTTTTTTTTTGGTTCTAGTAAAACCCCACGTCATTCCAAACATGTGTGTCAATTTGTACCTCTCTATCTACATTAATCCGTGATTTATTCAGTTTTCAAATTTATACTAACTTTTTGATCACCTGGTACATAACATCTACCGATTTCTGTCCCATTTGAATTGTTCCTTCCTGGTTCCTACAGAGAGATATCGTCAGTCTTGCCAGTCCTGAATAGAAGAGGAAGGAGGGCGAATATTATTGCACTATGTTTCCTCCACCACCCCCTGTTAACGCTCTTTGGATCGTTTCTGTTAGTCTGATATACTGAGCCGGCCACTGAAAGGGACGACTGTAATGCTGGAGCTAACTTGGGCAGACGTCCAGACAGCTGCAGCTGCCCTCGGCGGAAACGTCACTCAGCCAGGTGCAACGAAGAGCGGGCCAATTAGGCCTTTAGTTAGCGCCGAGCTGACGCCACGTCTGGGCTCTGCCCGCTGAGTGCGATGCGGCACCACTAGGCTAGCTGCAACTCCCCCCGACAACGAGAACACACCAGGGCTCTTCTGGTAGCCCCAAAAGCTCAAGAGGTTGAATCGTACTAGCCGTTACCAAAATAGTAAACTGGCAACACACATAACACGGTCACATCATATGCGTTTTCACCTTTTATTCAAATGGTTCAAATGGCTCTGAGCACTATGGGACTTAACATCTGTGGTCATCAGTCCCCTAGAACTTAGAACTACTTAAACCTAACTAACCTAAGGACATCACACACGTCCATGCCCGAGGCAGGATTCGAACCTGCGACCGTAGCAGTCCCGCGGTTACGGACTGAGCGCCTAGAACCGCTAGACCACCGCGGCCGGCCTCACCTTTTATTGACGTCTCAAGATCACACACTAGCTTACGATATTTCAGGACACTGTACTGTGATACTTCGACGCATTCCTCACCCCTCTACATGTTTTTTAAATGCATGACACGCAGTAGCGTTTCAGTTTCGCATGTCGGTGTTCCCGTTGCTATAGCTTTTTTTTTAAATCGATTGCGGTTTTTTATTTGTAGTTCAGTGTTGGTATTTGAGTTTGCATACTGTCATCGTTTCATTTGGAGATAGTGAGTGGAGCTGTGGAGCTATGAAATGGACTTTCAGATGGAGATATCGGAACATTTCGAACATATTCTTCTGTTTGAGTTCAGCGGAAGGATGACAGCACCGGAGGCAGCCAGAAATATTTGCGCCGATTATGGGGATATTGTCATTCGACAGATCCCAGCAAGAAAATTGTTTTCTCGTTTGCGGGTGCATCGTTTTCACATTAGTTACTCCGCACGATCAGGAGGATCTTCGGAGCTTGGTGTAAATCGTTTAAAAGCATTAATTCACAATGATCCTCGTAATTGCATTCGAGAACAGGCAGATGTGATTGAGCCGTGTTGGGCTCATGTATGCGTTGGTTTAAACCTTGGTTCCTATTCTGTGTTTGGTTTCCCACAGTTATTGCGATTATGCTGTTGTTCGCTCTCTCCGTGAGAGGCTGCAGCGGTGTGTATCGATATTCGCAAAAAAATGGCTCTGAGCACTATGGGACTCAACTGCTGAGGTCATTAGTCCCCTAGAACTTAGAACTACTTAAACCTAACTAACCTAAGGACATCACAAACATCCATGCCCGAGGCAGGATTCGAACCTGCGACCGTAGCGGTCTTGCGGTTCCAGACTGCAGCGCCTTTAACCGCACGGCCACTTCGGCCGGCCCGATATTCGCATCTCGTACTATCTTTGGTCTGGTGCTTACAGTTTCCGGCTGTGCTGTGTGCGAGCAGTCGGTCGGTTGGCGTGCAGCAGTAAGGAAATCTCTGTGGGGCGTGGTTTGGCCAGGCCCGCTGGCGGTCTCTACGCAGTGTTGGAGTGTTGGAGTGTGTGGGGCTGTTCCCATTGCTACGAGGTCCGTGGCTCTCCGATCCTGGACACGAAAGTTGAGTTTGGATTTAATTTACCACCAAGTCAAGACTGTGTCATTTGGTTCTCGTTGTTGTTTGTTGGGACATTCCTGCGAGCAACAACGTGTGTGTTCGAGTTGGCGAAGGTTTAGCCACCGTCTGGTGGACTCTAACTGTATTTTGTTATTTGCAATTGAAGTGCAACAACGGAATTTTCTGCCTTGTGGCCGTCAACGTCCCGGTTACCTGCCCTGGCCGTTGACGTAAATTTAGGCAGTGTCCTTTCCTCACCGTGTTGTCGCTGTCCAGCACGGTGCGTAGTTTGACAGCTTAATGTATGCTTGGTTGTGGGCGTCCACGCCTTTTACGTTTGCATTGAACTCCCAATTGTGTGCTGGTCGAGTGGAGCGCAAGCCATCTTGTCGGTGGGTCCGTTGACTGCCTGTTGGTTGGGTTGTCGTCGGATCGAGAATGGTTGGGCCGACTGCCTGTCTCACCTAAGTGAACGTTTGTATTTCACGTGCTGGCAGACGCCCGAAACTTCTGAGTGCTGTTACCTGCACTGCCTTTTCTTATTTTCTGTTGTGTGTATTTTTATGGCTCATAGCCGATGGTTTTGAATTAAAATTGAATTGTGTTTAGTGGTGTTTTAAGTCATGGGCCTTCAGCCACTTTAAAATTAAAGTTCCTTGCTTGTCAAGTGTTAGATTGTTTGGGCCTTCAGCCTGATTGAAATATCGTTTAAAGAACAAGCCTTGGGCCTTCTGCCTACTAAAAATTATTTTAGTTATGTTTTCAGTCATGGGCCTTCAGACATTTTAAAATTAAAAGTTTCTTGCTTGTCAGGTGTTAGATTGTTTGGGCCTTCAGCCTGATTGAAATATCGTTTAAAGAACAAGCCTTGGGCCTTCTGCCTACTAAAAATTATTTTAGTTATGTTTTCAGTCATGGGCCTTCAGACATTTTAAAATTAAAAGTTTCTTGCTTGTCAGGTGTTAGATTGTTTGGGCCTTCAGCCTGATTAATATATTGTTAAAGATAAAGCCTTGGACCTTCTGCCTACTAAAAATTATTTTAGTTGTGTTTTAAGTCACGGGCCTTAAGACATTTTAAAATTATAATTCCTAGCTTGTCAAGTGTTAGATTGTTTGGGGCCTTCAGTCCAATTTAAGATAAGGCTTTTGTTGTTTTAAATTTATTTTACCTTGAGTTTTAAGTCATGGGGCCTTCAGCCGTTTTTAAATTATGGAGCTTTGTCTTCAGAGCATCAGACTGTTGAGGACCTTCAGCGTAATTGAAGATAAGGCCTTCTGCCTTGTGTTTTTTATTTAATTTTACCTTGAGTCTTAAATCATGGGCCTTCAGCCGTCTTTAAATTAAGGTTGTTGCTTTTCAAGTGTTAGATTTTGGGTCTTCAACCAAATTATAGAACCTACTTAACGTGAGGCCTTCTGCCTCCTAAATATTCTTTTTGGCGTCTGAATTTTGAGTTAATTTTTTTTTAAATTAAGGTGCCCTTAAGGCATTAGATAGTGTGGCGTATTCAGCCGATAACTAAGTTCAAGAATTTCTACTGTAATGTTTGGTCAAATAAATAAAGTTATATGTGTTCGGGTGTAAGTGACAGCCGCTCATTTTGGCCCCTTTCCACAATCCCAACTACCTGTCCTGTCCTGCGGGTTTAGCAGGGCGTTTCAGTGATGAACTGTGACAATTCTTCCATCTTTCGAAATTTGCATGCAACAGGAAGAGTTAAAAAATCGGGTGTACAAGCTCTAAGCCAAAATCACAAAAATTTGCGATACGTGCATCGCCGCTTGCTCGTCAGCAGTTGGCTCGTGAACAACGCCGACCATTCCTATCCAGTATTGTTACTGATAACGATAAACCGTGTCTTTATGCTAATACAAGGAAAAGAAAGAAATGGTTGAGCCCAAACAAAGCAGTAGCCACCCATACAGAGACCTGCACGCATCCGCAAAATAAAATATTATTCATCGATGCAACAACGAGGGCGTAGTGTATTACAGTTTGTTTCACCGAGGCGTAACCACACCTGCTGACATTTACTGAGACGCTGTTCGGACGCAGTCCAAGAATAACAACCAGGAAGACTGCGTGAAGTGACGCTACTTCATAAAACGCTCGCCCACACTCAGCTAGACTGACAAAAAACGCTTGATTAGGAAGTCAATCCGCACCTACCATTTCCACCTCATCTTGCGCTCTGAGATCTTTCCACTGTCAATCGAACAAACCTTCAACCTTTATCCTTTCCGGATAAAAATGCGCTCTGAACGTGGCTCGACGTATTCTTCTTCACCTCAAAACCGCGAGATTTCAAGAAAAACGGACTCGAGAAGTTACCCCAGCGTTGGTAGACTGTTGCAAATAGTGCAGGGGAGTATATTATTGATGACTAAAATCTCTGTTATGTGCATTTGTTGTGTTTGTTGTCATAAAACGCTATAAACTTCTGTTCCAACCTAATTCATAGGTGGTATAAATTTATACTTACAAACGATCAAATATTAATCACATGCCATAAGATATCGTATCTGTGGAGTCTTCTGAAGAACGAGGCGCCACGCCTTCTAGAGTTTCGCAATGCCACCAGATTTGATGGTCTGGTGATAATGCCGTGTGGCTAGGGCCTCCCGTTTGGTAGACCGTTCGCCTGGTGCAAGTCTTTCGAGTTAACGCCACTTCGGCGACTTGCGTGGCGATCGGGATGAAATGATGTTGATAAGGACAACACTCAGCCCCTGAGCGGAGAAAATCTCCGACCCAGCCGGGAATCGAACCCGGGCCGTTAGGTGTGACATTCCGTCGCGCTGACCACTCGTCTACCGGGGGCAAACGATGGTCTGGTGTCAGCCAAGTAGAGGGAAACTCGCCCCTGCTCGCATGACCACCGCAGTCTTCTCGCATTTCTTTATCAGAATTGTGTGCAGTGTCTACCTTGTGGGGATGATGATGATGATGATGATGATGATGATGATGATGATGATGATGAGGTCCCAAACTCCGAGGAGCGTAGGCGACGATGCGGGAGACCCGTACTGCTGTACTAGGCAAGGTCCTAGCGGAGGTGGTTTGCCATTGCCTTCCTCCGTTCGTAATGGGGATGAATGATGATGAAGACGACACAACAACACCCAGTCACCTCGAGGCAGGGAAAATCCCCAACCCCGCCTGGAATCGAACCTGGGACCCCGTGGGCGGGAAGCGACAACGCTACAGCAAGACCACGAGCTGCATTGACTGTAGTTTTACTTGGTAGACATCTTGGTACTTCGGGATTCAGCAGTGCCTTCGCTGGTGCGTTGATCGAGTGACTTGTTCATCATCTTCGGACAGAATTGCTTATATCTTTCACGAAAGGCTACTGGCCGCTTGCAGTGGTCTCGGTTGTCGTGTCCTCTCACTAGTTGCTGAATGAGTTGGTTATCCTTAGTCTTATTATTGGATATAGGTTCCGCCTTTTTTCCAAAACAGTGTTTTTTATTGTCACCCAGACATGTTTCGGCATCTCTGCGCCATCGTCAGTGGGTTTTGTTTACTGAAAAATTTGACTATATTATATAATTTTGTAGGACCATCTGTATGGTGTCCTGCACCGATAGCTTGTTATGTTTTGTTGTGATTGATCCTGCTTCTTTTGCGTTCTGAGGACACTGCACACACATATTAACGTACGAGGGTTGGAACTTTAATAGTGGCAACTATTTATTTACAGCTCGTACAAAATAGATACGTGTTTCAAAGTTTTACTGACCTTCAAAGTAGTCACCAGCATTGTGTATAACCCGTTGCCAGCGATGTGGAAGTCGTAGGATACTCTTAGCAGTGCCAGTTGTGTTGACAGTTCGAGCAGCGCGGTCTATTGCCCAACGAATTCGTAGCAGTTCCGAAGCGAATGCCGTAAGTGTTTCCTTCAGTTTAGAAATTGAGTTGAACTCACGAGGGCACATGTCAGGGGAGTGCAGTAGGTGGTATAGCCCTTAGCAGCCCCATCAGTCAAACAACTCAGTAACAGCTTGCACTGTACGTGCTTGAGCATTGACCTGCAAAATGATGGTCAGGTCCTGCAGAAAGTGTCATCACTTCCGCCTCTAAGCTGGTCGTAGGTTGTGTTCCAAATATGAACAGCATAGAGACACAGGTGATGACACTTTCTGCAGGACCTGACCATCATTTTTGACAATGCTCAAGCACGTACAGTAACTAAGTTCAACTCGATTTCTAAACTGAAGGAGTCAACTCGGATCTAGGACGAAGAGGAGGAGGATAATGTTCAAGACATCTCGTTTAAAAATCTTACCCACGCCAAACAACGTAACCGAAATTGTTCTATTCTGTTCCAACGTGTCAGAGATTTTGAACGGCTACATCTACATCTACATCTACATCTACATCTACATCTACATGGATACTCTGCAAATCACATTTAAGTGCCTGGCAGAGGCTAGAAAGGTTATTCCTGCTTACAGAATTTGCCTATGTTTTGATTGAGTACAACAGTTTTTGCCACTAAAAGAGAAAGTGCATGCTACAATTTACGAATTAGACAAATACTCAGAATATCGGATTGTTGCTAATCAGTAATGCTGCAGATCTATCGTCACTTGCATGTATTTTCCCATCTAGTAAACATAAATTGTTTTTCCCTTCACTTAACTACTGGAAATGAATAACTCCGAGCTCAGTGAAATTCGATTTCTTTTCCGCATTTGCCAGACTGTGTACAATTATGATACTATTTTGGGATAGAGTGTTTTAGTAAAGAGTACGTCGCACATACAATGTGTAACACGTTTTCTAAAATGTCAATCCTCACTGTAAAGCTTTTTTTAATTCATGACGACAGACAACATGCGAATTCTTAGATGGATGAATAAATAATTAAACACATAAATTAATTTTGATTTCACTTCACATAAAATCTCTTTGCCAACATTAAAAAACATTTGTAAAGGCAAACAAAAACCAGTGAACCCAGACATACTTCAAAAACGGTTGAGAATTTGGGTGGACGCGAATTTCGATTTTGTGGACAACGAATATAGCAACTGAAACCATAATCCCAGAATCGGTATTGGAGTGGTTGGTTACATGAACGACAAGAAGCGGTATTGAGAAATCACTTTACGGAAACCCGAAGCTACAGGCAAACGCCGTTACATATCTTTGTCGTGTATTATGTAGTAAACGGAGGTGTGATAATATCTCTGAAACAGCAGAAAAGTGCTTGTGTAAGGGAAGTTGTCTGCTGTAGAATAATAGTCTTTGGCTTAATGTGGTGAAGCGGTATATTATGTTCAAGCATAATGAGAGAAAAATTACTTGATGACGACGCGGTATGCTGCATATCATCGCTACATCCACATGTAAGATAGTTTTGATTATCATTATGTGTGTTAGTGCAATTTTTCTGCTGTTTTTGGGATTAAATACCCGCCCATAAATACACATTTGCGATTGCTGATTTTGAAAACAGTTGACACATTTTGTTATCGACAGATACATTAATTTTGCATACAATGTCTTTTATTAACTCTATTTTTCAACGTTTAGATGGGAAATACGGAAGCGTCCGATCTAACCCGTCGGCTTTGACCCATGACGTCACAAATATAGCGGAAACGACAATTCCAATATGGCGGATATAGAAACGTTGCATACGTATCACAAAGACGAAAACACATAGAAAAACAACACACACAAAGGTTTCACAAGAACAATCTGCTAACATTGATAGCAAACAAAGATAATAATAAACAAGTGGTACTCAAGGCCAGGCAGGGGGGGGCTGCGCCCCCCCCTGACCCCCCCCCCCCGCCAAAAAAAAACTCCCAACCTAACCTCGTATTCAGGGCTACGCTACAGATCAATGTGTAGGTCAATCAAAAGAAACAAATAAAAAAAAAGAAAAAAAGAATATTGATTCATTAGACATAACGAGTAGCGACAAAACATATAGACCATAAAGATTGAACAATCTAATGGCAAACTGATAAAAGCCTTTAAAACAAAAAGTACAGTAAAAAGGTAAACTATATATTACAGGCCCTAAAACTCCTACTAAGGTAACGTCAACGAGGCAACATCTACAAACACGCCACACTCACAAACCAAACTCCGCGCCGTAATGACGTCACAGACCACAACACCCTTACGTCACGGGTCAAAGCCGACGCGTGAGATCGGAGGTTTCTGTTGACCCTTTAGATGTTAAATAATAGGTGTTGACCGTAAACACATATCTGTTAATGCCTAATTTGAAGACAGTTGAAAATCTTAGTTGTTTAAAGCTGAATCCATGTCTCGAGGTGACAGTCAGTTACGAGACTCCAGTAGAAGCCGTACAAAAGAAACATCTTCAGCTGTTTCATCACTTATTTAGGACAGCGACTCACAGAAATGTGCTGTAATGAAATCTTTCGAAATTGATAATGCTATCGCATTATTTAACATTTGAAAAATGCAACAGTATTTGCCCTCATAAATTTCTGAAAGTCGGAGCCTACAATTTTTTTAGTTTGCAAGATCGCAAAATTACCAATGGTAACCTTCGATGACGCAAGGATGGCAGTTACCGGCAGTCAAACCTATATGATCTGATACGAAAGCATGATAATTCGGTATTTGTTAACGTAGTGCAATTTAATATGAGATAAAAAACGTTATTGCAGTACGTTCTGTTTAGATGAAGAGAAAATTATTTGACTGTAAAGTTAAATTTTTTTAATGTTTTACTAAACTTGGAAATGTTTTGTGACTGAAAGATTAAAAGACCACAGTCGTAGACAATGAGAAATAACATTTGAAGAAACTTTCAGAGGATGAGAATTTTTTACGTAGTTAATATTGCTAAATATTTTTGTGAAACGGATTTTTTAAAATAAATTTATTTAGGTTAATTAGTCCATAAATTACGGAGAATGCTTGAAAAATGCGACGTAAAGAGCTTTTCGTTCTATGGACTGCTCGAGTTTCCCCCATGATATTTATAAAAATTATGCGGAAGACAGCCCGTCGTTTCTTGCTACGAAAAGTTTAACTGGCCCAGTTCAATTCCCTGCCGGCTCGAGTTTTTCTCCGCTCGGCGACTAGGTGTCTTGTTGTCTTTAATTTCATATCGTCGTAGCTAACAATAAAATCGCTCCACTGCAATTTCCATTACCGAGCTGGCTGAATGGGCAAGAACCGAAAGCTAATTTAAAAAAAAGTTTAACGTAAGCGCATTGCTATCTGCCATAAAGCAATAATAAAACGGACACGATATTAGATTAGAGAAATGATCCATTTCATACTGTAGAAAATAATTTAAAGTTTTCAGATATCCATTTGACGTCTGTACTCTTAAAATATGTGCTATAATTCATGGTGTTACTATGGAGAGATGCTGTGCTACATCATGGACTACGTCAGGTGATAGTACCATGTATTGCTCAATCTTTAACTTAAGGAAGACATCATATAATTATAAGATCTTGTAGTGGTTTCAGTCTAGAAAAAAAACTGTTTATTTGTACCGCTCTTAACTTTTTTCTTTCAACAACCAGAAGTAATTTCAATTTTTTACCTGTTTCGTGATATTTTATTAGGATCTGTTCCCAGTTATTACAGGCTCTATGTCCTTATATTTTTTTATCATCTTATTAATACCATGGATTCTCTTTCGTCAAAAAATAGTACGAAGCATGAGTATTATAGTAGTAGCGAAAATATACTTCGCACGGTCTAAAACCACTTAACATTAAAATAGAAAATAGTAAAATACATGGGTAAATAGCACTAGCCATACTAAATTCCCTGGGGAAACGTGATGAAGCTTAAGACCACAAGATTACTGATTTCAGACGCTGTCACTCATCTCCAGATCTGTTAAAAATATAAAAGTAAATTACCACACTATATTCGTAGGTAGACACTACTCTATCTTAGAGGAGAACTATTAGTTTCACTGACATGCATACAAAAATGAAACTGTATTCGACTTCTTACATTTCAGATGCATTTCGATTTTTGCCAAAAATTCTTAAAATAAACGTTTTAGGTTTTTTGTTGTTAACATTTGTAGCATGACCTCCTTTATTTCATGAACTGTTCGGAAAATGGAAAGGGAGATTTTCGGCTAATGAGAACACGCAGCAAGGCACGATTAAACCTCTTAACTTTTGTACCATGCGAGGAACTGAAGCAAGTATTTTTTAATAGAACTGTAATCTTTTTTACTGCTTACGGAAACTTTCCTTCAAAAGATAAGGACATGAATGGAACGCTTGTTGATGTTAGCTTTGAAAGTTTTCGAAAATTCAGTCAGAAAATGTTGTAAAATTGCAAGGCAACGCTGTCAGAATCGGTTACTGAAGTGTAAAAACCGCCAAGTGAGATTCTCACGTCCGACTACGTCGCTATAATGCAAAAAGAAGATAAACGTGCTTCCTCTTGGTCGTACTTCGTACGACACATGTACAGGATCAATTATGATTTTTGTAAACGGAAATGTGTGCTAACTCCTAGCGTATCAGAATGAACTATTTCGGATGTGTAGTGTAGCTCCTCGTGCTAAAGTGAGTAGCTTTTGTGAAAACAAATAAAAAGTCGAAAGACCTGATACAAGTACGAAGACTGATATGACAGCTCCATTTTTCTGAAAACTTGGATAACTACCCCTGAACAAAAGCAATGAAAGAATGAACCCCATAATATCCACTTACACAACTAGTGGTAAAAGTCTGGAGCCTCTCACATCATTTAAATATCTAGAAATAAAAATAGTTGGCGTGAAAAGGAAAGATAATTTGTAAGTAAAAGTAAAGAAGACGAACGGGCACCTACATTTGTTGGGAACACTGTAAAACCTCATCGCATCCATTACCTTAGCACATGGTTGACGCCCTTGTCACTGTTTATAGTGGATATCAAGTACGTGTGACCATATATCGAACTATTTTAGAGATGAGTTACTAGACAGGTAATATGTCAGTGTAGCCCATACCAAAGAGTGGCCCCTCTGTTAAGTTGAAACAGTTGTAATAAATTACAATATCTGATTGAAGACTTAGAGGCAACAATAAACTACGGATATTTTTACATTCGTGGTCCCGCATGTTTATTTCCGACAAGACAGCAACAACGTGCTTATCAAACAGTAGTTACACTCTAAGACAAATAAACGACGCACCATGAAGGAATTATCCGAATGGGACGGAAATGGTGGTGCGTCGTTTTTCTTTTTTTGTTTATTTTTATTTATTTATTTATTTATTTGTCTTAGAGGGTATTTTGATTCAGCACAGTTCACAATGCCTCCCGTCCGAGTTTAATTTATTATCAGATCGACGCTGACAATATTATTTCAGACTTACTGCGTGTACATACTCGGAACTAACTTCGAAGTAGCAGTCATCTATTCAGTCACCAGCTGAAAAAAAATTGCTTCGTCTGGCATTTATTTTCATTTGTTTTCTGTAAACATTCTAGGTCACTCGAGAACATAGCAAAAAATTAACATTGTGCTACTGTAATGCGTCGTTAAAACTGCTTTAAAATTTGTCATTTGTTATTGTTAAATCAAAGACAAATTAGGAATTGATCGCGTAGTTTGCCTGCAGTGAGCCTTTAAGGAGACAAAGTGCAAAAAATGGAAATTTCCCTTCGAAGGCTTTCGTTGTAAGTTTTCTTACGATTTTCGTTAAGATATAATTGAACAACAATGCCTCAAATCGCTTTGTTCATCTTTTGGTAATCTGTCCTCCTCTGATGGGACTGTTTACGATTGCTTACTTGGCTGAATCATGGAAGTTTTCTGTCGGCAAAAAATTTCGGGAAAGTCGACCACTATTAGTAACATTTACTATATCTCATATCAAAGATTTTTTACTGGAATGATGTGAAACGAGTCAGATTATAGGATATGTACACATGATTAGTTTTAACATCAATTGATATATTCTTTTTCAATCCTACTCAAGCAACTACAGTTAAAATAAATTTTGTTACAAGCTACCAGTTTGTAAATAAGATTTCATTTATGGAAAAGAAATGATTTTAGGCTAATTTAGAGCTTGCTTTGCTACCAATCAGACTTTTATGTTGTTATGTAAAATGGTTCAAATGGCTCTAAGCACTATGGGACTTAACATCTGAGGTCATCAGTCCCCTATACTTAGAACTAATTAAATCTAACTAACCTAAGGATATCACACACATCCATGCCTCTGGAACCTGCGAGTGTAGCAGCCGCGTGGTTGCGGACTGAAGCGCCTAGAACCGCTCGGCGACACGGCTGGCTGTTGTTGGGTAAATGATCGAGAAATTTTCATGATGCATGTCGAATTACTTTGAGACACTGACTGCTTTTAAAGATCAGTTTACTTCTGACAATGTGGATAAGGACATTCGGCTCAAATTGTGATTTGAAACCAACTCTATGGAGAAGTACCTACAAGATGTCTAGAGGACAAGTCATCCAGTAAATCAGGAAACTCGCCACTTAATTTTAGAAGATAACTAAACGCTCACAATGTTACGGGGCGTATTTAAAGCAAACATGTTTTGCATCGTCATAGTGGCGCTATTACCGGCAGTCTTACGGGACTAGGGCAAAATTAGAATAGACATCATTTTTCAGATGTAGAAACACGCCTATCAACTTTCGTTTATTTCACACAACTTGTTGTTCGTTTTGTGATTTTATTTTCCCGTCGATGTTTGTTCGTATTACTCGGTAACTGTGTTTAAGCGCTACACTCAGAATGGAACGACTTGGCGTCAATCCTCTGTCAGCTCTAGGATATTTATCTGCCACCATTAGATTTTTCACCTCTGACCATGTTTCTTAGTGGGTAAAATGACGAACTGCACCGAGGTTCCTCAAAGGTCGGGCGAAGGCAATAGCATAGCAACCCTAACAAGGTACGAGGCGTGTTTTTTAAGTAAGAACCGGTTTGAAATTAAAAAAAGACGTGCTGAGATATCTCAATAATTTTATTTTTACATGAAAGCCTGTGCCTGAAGGGGCTCCGGAAAGGCTCAAAATCATGAAAAGTTCAATTTTTACTTTTTTGCGTTTTCTGAATCTGCAGACTATTACCTTTTAATAGATATATAATTTATTCAATTCCGAAGACAACAACTATTTTTAAATTTTTTTAAAATGTGTTCTACATGGGCGTGACCCACTGTGGCGCTGTTAAACTGCTGTCAAATGGTGTTATTATTAACGTCCGTGTTCATCAGGTACATTTTAGTGATGTGAGATAAAGTATGTGTTGTAGCTAACCTGTGATGGTTCAATATATATCGCTGGTGTGATTGTCGATTGTTTCATGTTTATTTACTCTGTCGTTATCTCGAAAATATTCGTAATTAATTCTGTTTCTTGAGTCTCTGTTTTATTGAAGTATAATAATGAGTAAAAATAAAGTTATTAAAAATCCTCTGAAGGCTTTTAAGAAAAGGAGAAATGTTGGAAAGCCAAAGGTATGTGTTATTACTGTAAACAATAAAGACGATGAAAATCCCCAACATAGCTTGTGATCCAAAGAAGAAGACAGTTGGTGTAAATATAACAAAGGATTGCTAACTGGTGAAGTGTACACTCATAAGCATAGTCTGCCTCATGCAATAATGGAGGTGATAAAACCTATTTTCAGAGACTTAGCAGCACCTAAACTGTTGAAAAAGTGTATTCACGGAAAAACTCAAAACCCCAATGAAAGTGTAAATAGTGTTATATGGTCGAGAATCCCCAAGACTGTATTTGTTGGAATAGAAACACTTCACTTTGGTGTGTATGATGCTGTTGCGACTTTCAATGATGGCAACATTGTAAGGTGCAAGGTGTTTAGAAATATGGGAATGAAGATAGGTTCTAACATGGTACGAGCGATGCTTGCTTTAGACAAGGAACGCCTTCGGGCTGCAGACAGGGCTGTAAAGAGTCTAGAAATACAAGCAAGAGTAAACAGGAGGAGGAACAAGAGGAAGCTGGAGGAGGAGTTTGCAGAGGATGAAGATAATCCATCCTATGGACCTGGAATGCACTAAAAAGTTAATCCAATCTTTGTCGCTCGATTCCCAAAACTTTTATTTTCTCATACTAATTACATGTTTTCTAAGCATCTTCCAAACATATTTGTTTCAAACTTTCAGTAAATGTTACACAGTACCTTCTGCATAATTTAACACAACCTTTTTCTAAAAAACTGTATATTTTTGAATATATAAATAAAAAATTGCAAAAAAAAAATGTTGTGAATTTTCATTACAATTGAAAAAAATCATCTTTAATAACTGAACTAAAATTTTGTAAAATCCCTGTGTTAAGTTGTAGCCCATATTCCAATAAATAATATGTAAAAAGTTCAACTTCCTACCTCAAATATTTTGTGAGGAAAGATGTAATTTATAAGCGTTAATTTAACATTGCAAGTATAGGGCGTTCCGGAGCCCCTTAATCTAATTTTCTACATAATTTCTGTCAATATTGAAGCACTTGTCATAACGTTGTACCAGTATTTCAATGTCCTCCTCATAGAAGCCTGCCACCTGACTTGTTAACCACTGCACGACCACTGTTTTGACTCCATCGTCTTAAAAACGCTGACCGCCCACGTTTTTCTTCAAACGCAGGAACAGATGGTAGTCAGTGGGGGCAAGATCGGGGCTGTACGGAGGATGGAGTTTCCCATCGAAAAGTTGTGATGAGATCTTTGGTCTGGTTAGCCACATGCGGACGGGCATTGTCTTGCAGCAAAACGATGCCCTTGCTCAACTTGCCACGTCTTTTGTTCTGAATTGAACGGCGCAGATTGTGCAATGTCTCACAGTAAGCTGCTGCATTGATTGTCTCATTAAAAGTCAGAATTATCACAAGCAATATTCCTTTTCTGTCCCAAAAAACTTTGCACATGATTTTCCGGGCAGAAATTGTTTGCTTAAACTTCACTTTTCTGGCTGAATTTGAATGCCGCCATTCCATGGACTGTTGCTTTGGTTCTGGTGTGACGTAGGCCACCCGTGTTTCATCGCCCGTAACAATTTGGCTTAAGAAATCATCACCGTCGTTGTGGTACCGCTCAAGGAAAGTCAATGTACTATCTAAACGTTTGGTTTCGTGGACACCCGTCAACATTTGCGGTACCCAACGTGCGCACAATTTTCGGTAATTCAAGTGCTCGGTCACAATGCCATACAAAACACTACGAGAAACACTAGGAAAGTCATCCCGCAAGGAGGAAATCGTAAAGCGTCTGTTTTCTCTCACCTTATTGTCCACTTCCGCCGCGCGGGATTAGCCTAGCGGTCTCAGGCGCTGCAGTCATGGACTGTGCGGCTGGTCCCGGCGGAGGTTCGAGTCCTCCCCAGGGCATGGGTGTGTGTGTGTTTGTCCTTAGGATAATTTAGGTTAAGTAGTGTGTAAGTTTAGGGACTGATGACCTTAGCAGTTAAGTCTCATAAGATTTCACACACATTTGAACGCTTTTTTTTTTTTTTGTCCACTTCCTGCACCAAACTTTCATTAACGACCGAAGGACGCTCACTCCGCTGTTGATCATGCACATTTGTGCGGCCGTCTTTAAATACTCTCACCCACTTTCTTACCATTCCATCACTCATAATGTTTTCTCCGTAAACTGCGCAGATCTCACGATTAATATCGATCGCTTTTAGGCCTTTAGCACTAAGAAATCTTATAACAGCCCGTACTTCACAGTCGGCGGGACTCACCATTATCGGAGGCATCTTAAACACTCAGTACATAACGTAAACAAGGAAGAATCAGACTGTAACGGCGTCAGTGCGTAGATTGAGGTACAGGCTTTCATGAAAAATAAAATTATTGAGATATCTTAGCACGTCTTTTTTTAATTTCAAAACGGTACTTACTTAAAAAACACGCCTCGTAATAGGACCACTGCGGTGTGCAAATGAATCATCGGGTTGATGGCAGCTTTATCTTTTTTACTTATAAACTACAGTCCGAACAGGCTTGGCCTACAGACGTCGATGGATACGAACATAGAGGGGCGTGTCATCAGCATACCGCGCTCCCGGCCGTTGTCGGTTTTCGTGGTCGGTCTGTTTGGTGATATAAGTGAATGACCTTCCACAAGACATTCAACATTCATCAAGCAAGATTGATATTTTTTTGTAGACGATATTGATGATGTATACTTAGGTGACAGACGTCATAGGATACATTCTATACTACTGGCCATTAAAATTGCTACACCTAGAAGAAATGCAGGTAATAAACGCGTATTCATTGGACAAATATATTATACTAGAACTGACGTGTGATTACATTTTCTCGCAATTTGGGTGCATAGATCCTGAGAAATCAGTACCCATGAAAACCACCTCTGGCCGTAATTACGGCCTTGATACGCCTGGTCATTGAGTCAAACAGAGTTTGGATGGTGTGTACAGGTACAGCTGCCCATTCAGCTACAACACGATACCACATTTCATCAAGAGTAGTGACTGGCGTAATGTGACGAGCCAGTTGCTCGGCCACCATTGACCAGACGTTTTCAATTGGTGAGAGATCTGGAGAATGTGCTGGCCAGGGCAGCAGTCGAACATTTTCTCTATCCAGAAAGGCCCGTACAGGACCTGCAACATGCGGTAGTGCATTATCCTGCTGGAATGTAGAGTTTCGCAGGGATCGAATGAAGGTTAGAGCCATGGGTCGTAACACATCTGAAATGAAACGTCCACTGTTCAAAGTGCCGTCAATGAGAACAATACGTGACTGAGACGTATAACCAATGGCTCTCCATACCATCACGCCGGGTGATACGCCTGTATGGCGATGACGAATACACGCTTCCAATGTGCGTTCACCGCGATGTCGCCAGACACGGATGCGACCACCATGATGCTGTAAACAGAACCTGAATTCATCCGAAAAAATGACGTTTTGCCATTCGTGCACCCAGGTTCGTCGTCGAGTACACCATCACAGGTGCTCCTGTCTGTGATGCAGCGTCAAGGGTAACCGCAGCCATGGTCTCCGAGCTGATAGTCCATGCTGCTGCAAACGTCGTCGAACTGTTTGTGCTGATGGTTGTTGTCTTGCAAACGTCCCCATTGCTAGTGATACGAGGCCGTTGGGATCCAGCACGGCGTTCCGTATTACTCTCCTGAACCAACCGATTCCATATTCTGCTGACAGTCATTGGATCTCGAGCAGCAATACCGCGATACGATAAACCGCAATCGCGATTGTCTACAATCCGACCTTTATCAAAGTCGGAAACGTGATGATACGCATTTCTCCTCCTTACACGAGGCATCACAACAACGTTTCACCAGGCAACGCCGGTCAACTGCTTTTTGTGTATGAGAAATCGGTTGGAAACTTTCCGCATGTCAGCACGTTGTAGGTGTCGCCACCGGCGCCAACCTTGTGTGTATGCTCTGAAAGGCTAATCAGATGCATATCACAGCATCTTCTTCCTGTCGGTTAAATTCTGCGTCTGTAGCACGTCATCTTCGTGGTGTAGCAGTTTTAATGACCAGTAGTGTAATATCGTACCTGACCTCCTTATGTCCAGCGTAGGGCAGCATTTCGGCGTGGCATGGACTCAACATGTCGTTGAAGGTCCCCTGCAGAAGTGTGGAGCCATGATGCCGTAATTGCAGGATTTTGGGCATGAACTGATTGTCCTATAAATGTTCGATTGGATACATGTCGGGCGATCTGGTTGGCTAAATCATTCGCTCGAATTGTCCAGAATGCTCTTCAAGCCAGTCGTGAACAACTGTGGCCCGAGGACATGGCTCACTGTCATACATAAAAATTCAGTCACTGTTTGGAAACATGAAGTCCTTGAATGGCTCCAAATGTTCTCCAAGTAGCCGATCATAACCATTTTCAGTCGATGATCAGTTCAATTGGACCAGAGGATCTAGCCCATTCCATGTCACAACCAGCTTGCACAGTGCCTTGTTGAGGGTTCCATGGCTTCGTGGGGTCTGCGCCAAACGCCAATCCCACCATCAGATCTTACCAACTGAAATCGGGACTCATCTGTCCAGGCTACGATTTTCCAGTCGTCTAGAGTCCAACCTATATGGTCAGGAGCCCAGGAGAGGCACTACACGGGATTCTGTGCTGTTAGCAAAGGCATTCATGTCGGTCGTCCTGTGCCATAGCCCATTAACGCCAAATTTCGCCGCACTGTCCTAACGCATACGTTCGTCGTACGTTACAGACTGATTTCTGCGGTTATTTCACACAATGTTCTTCTCTGTTAGAACTGACGACTCTACACAAATGCCGCTGCCCTCGGTCGTTAAGTGAAGGCCGTCGGGCACTGCGTTCTCCGTGGCGAGAGGTAATGCCTGATATCTGGTATTTTCGGTATATACTTGACACTGTGGAGTTCGGAATATTGAATTCCCTAATGATTTCAGAAATTGACTGTGCTATTCGTCTAGCTCAGATTATCCCTCCCTGTTCAAATTTAGTTAGTTCCTGTCGTCCGGCCATTATCACGCCGGAAAGCTTTTGGTTCAAACGGCTCTTTGCACTATGGGACTTAACATCTGAGGTCATCAGTCCCCTAGAACTTAGAACTACTTAAACCTAACTAGCCTACGGACATCACACACATCCATGCCCGAGGCAGGATTCGAACCTGCGACCGTAGCGGTCGGAAAGCTTTTCACAGCTCTGTTATACCTAGTGTACGCGATACTACCGCCACCTGTATGTGTCCATTTCGCTATCCAATGACTTTCGTTATCTCAGTTTAATAAATCCCAATAGAAAGAAAGCAACAGAAGAAATTGCAGCCAACGTCCTCAGTTATTTTCTGTCTCCCCTATAGTTTTTACCCTCATAGCTCTCTCCACTATCGTGGAAGTTATTCGCAGATCTCTTAACACATGTCTAATCATACTGTCTCTCCTTCTTGGAAGTGTTTTGCACGTGTTTCTTTCGTTATCGATTCTGCAGAACGTCTCCTCAGTTCTTA
This sequence comes from Schistocerca nitens, assembly GCF_023898315.1. Classification (NCBI taxonomy): domain Eukaryota; kingdom Metazoa; phylum Arthropoda; class Insecta; order Orthoptera; family Acrididae; genus Schistocerca; species Schistocerca nitens. Next base: position 91,688,404 of record NC_064625.1, on the reverse strand, counting down.
TCAGTCCACATAACTTTCAACACCTTTCCACAGCACCCCATCTCAAAGGCTTTGATTCTGTTCTATTCCGGTCTTCCAACAGTAATATGATTTTCTTGTGTGCAATGATGTGCACAAAGCGAACTTTCTCGGAAATTTGTTCCTCAAATTGACAATGGTGGTTAGTACTAGTAGATTTCTCTTGGTCAGGATTGCATGTCCTAGTCTGATTTTTATGTTCTACTTGCTTCGTCCGTCATTTTGACTCCAAGTTCGTAAAATTCTTTCACCTCATCTACTTTGTCGTCACCAATTATGACATTAAGTTTATCCTTATTCTCACTTCTACTATCCGCATAACTTCCGACTTTCTTTTGTTTACCATGAATCTGTATTCTGTTCTCATCAGACTCTTCGTTCCATTTAACAGCTCCTCTCATTTGCCTTCTCTTTCACTAAGGACAATAATGTCATCAGCGAATCCTCTCATTGATATCCTGTTAGCCTTAATTTTAATCCTAATCCTGAACCTTTATTTTTCTTTCCTTCTTCGCTGCTTCGACGTATATATTTAATAGTCAAGGAGTCAGTATCACTGTCTTACCCCCTCTTTAATCCGAGCACAACTTTTTTAGTTTGCTATTCTGTTGACCTTTCTTAAATAGCCTTATATTCTCGTTACACTGAGAATATCAACAATGTAATTCATTCGGAAGTCGTATTTCACTTCGGACACAACAGGTGCATTCACGGAATTACTGGTTTTATAAATCTGAATCACAGTTGTAAGCCTATGTATCGCCATGAAGGAGTTATACTCTTTATTGAGAAACAAAGCATCATATCTCAGAGGCAGATCCACAGTCACATTCAACTTCTACATTACAATACATATGATTCGAAATAAAAATGGTTATCAATGTGTAATGTACACAATGGACACATCACGAACGGGTGTGTTTCCGTTTTCAAGATAGTGTAACCAACGTTGATGCTGCAGGCAAATGTTTATGACGAAACGTAAGCAGTATCTGAAACACACTACTCACTCGAATGTTTGTACGTTTTCAAGACAGTATAACCAACATTGATGCGGCAGGCAGATGTTAGTGATGAAACATAAGCAGTCTCGAACGCACAATTGATTCGAATCGTTGTACGATACTTTTCCGCCGTGTAGTTCCTTACCTCAATGTACATATATATTCTGCTGTCAGAATAATTTTGAGCCGGCCGGAGTGGCCGTGCGGTTCTAGGCGCTACAGTCTGGAGCCGAGCGACCGCTCCGGTCGCAGGTTCGAATCCTGCCTCGGGCATGGATGTGTGTGATGTCCTTAGGTTAGTTAGGTTTAAGTAGTTCTAAGTTCTAGGGGACTGATGACCTCCGAAGTTAAGTCGCATAGTGCTCAGAGCCATTTTTTTAATAATTTTGATGGTAAAGTTTTCGGCCAGTCTGCTGGAGTGACTTTTAACTTAATTTTTTGGTTACGTCGATTTTTCCTGATTATTACCACACTTATCGTAAATGCTGATCTATTGTCGTAGGAGAAATAGTGATTGGCGAAGTTTGGAATACGTTCTACGAGATGTGCTCAAAAGAAATTGTTTACTGGAAAGAATTTTGTTATTCGTCTAGATCAATGATGTCACCATAAAAATGGCCCCATCTGACACTGAGGCCAGCGTTTTCTCCAATACCCGAGACACTTTTGGCACTCGATCTTTGGGATACCTTTTATCTCACTCAGCGGAACATTTTTAGTCTCATCAATACTTGTGAAGCGTCGGCCACTGAAGCCCTTTATTTTAGGAACAGAAAAAAGACATATGCGGCATTTTCGGGAGAATATGGTGGCTGGAGCATCATTATAGTATATACATACAAGATATGTAACGGGAGTTTTTTAATTTATACATGCAATTTTCAAAGATTTCTTTTTTTGTCTTGTTGGTACACGTGTTCCTGACGTATGTCTGCATTTTCAGCTGTCTTTTAATGTTTGGTTTATTGTTGACAGCCGAGAAGGTTGTACGTGTTTTCGTGTGCTCGGCGGTTTTTGAACAAATTTTGGAACAAATATTGCTGTCACGCGTTTCATATCCAACACATCTGTAAACATCACTCCATGAGCCAGTTTATATTCCAACATCATCAGCGACGTCTCTCACTGTCATTCAGCGATCGTTCATAATCATTCTTTCCACTTTTTCATCGTCTGATGTGCTGTGGTTTCCAGGGCGCTCGTCATATTCAACGGATTCACGGCCCACTTCGAAACCCTTATACCAATTGCAAACTCTTGTTTTACTCATAGCAGAATGACAAAAAGAAATGTGTAATTTTCTAAAAGTACGCTGCAGTTATTTCATTCTTAAGCAAAATTCAATGCAAATTCTCTGATATGTTCTCATAGAAACTAAATAATCGCCGATACTATCAAAACACACTTGAAATTTTTGACAACTGAGAACAGACTAAATATCTAGTTTTGCTAACACTGTACTCATACATTTCAGACATGTTTACGAACACAAAAACGGAAAAATTTCTAGGATCGGAGTAATGCGCGAAATCAAAAAATTCGTTTTGTTTTTTCAACACACCTCGTATTTTTACATCGGGACAGCTCGACTCACCTGGTAATCTCCAGCACGCTGTTTGATGTACGATGTTCTGATAAGAAACGATGCTGTAGAAACACAAAATCAATCGTTTCTATTAGATAGTTCGTCCAATCAAATTGCAATTAACTTGTGTGCCTCTGAAACATCATCTCAGCTATGCGACTAGAATCGTGATTTTTTTTTTTTATGAGAAAGGACATAATCTGTATCTAACTTTCTCCAAGGAAGTGTGTTAGACTGTATGTCGTTCTTGATCTATATTAATGCTTTGAGTGACAGTGTGAGCAGCCCTCTTAGAGTGTTTGGCTCTGATGCCGCCGTTCACCTTGCAGTTAACAGGACATCAAAACAATCAACAAAATGATATAGACAAGACATCTGAATCTTCCTTAAAGCGGCAATTGACCGTGAATAGCAATAATGTTCTCCACTTGAGCACTAAGGAAATTCCATTTAATTTCTGTTCATGATAAATAACACAAATCGAAAGTTTTCAAAAATGGTTCAAATGGCTCGGAGCACAATGGGACTTAACATCTGTAGTCATCAGTCCCCTAGAACTTAGAACTACTTAAACCTAACTAACCTAAGGACATCACACACATCCATGCCCGAGGCAGGATTCGAACCTGCGACCGTAGCAGTCGCGCGGTTCCGGACTGAGCGCCTAGAACCGCATGACCACCGCGGCCGGCTGAAAGTTTTCGATTCATCTGAAATAATCATTTATTTATCATTTAAACTGGAACGATTACATAGTCAGTGTTGTGGGTTAGCCGGCCGTTGTGGCCGAGAGGTTCTAGGCGCTTTAGTCCGGAACCGCGCTGCTGCTACGGTCGCAGGTTCGAATCCTGCCTCGGGCATGGATGTGTGTGCTGTCCTTAGGTTAGTAAGATTTAAATAGTTCTAAGTGTAGGGAACTGATGACCTCAGTTGTTGAGTCCCATAGTGCTCAGAGCCATTTGAACCAGTTTTTTGTTGTGAGTTAGGCGAATAAAGATTATTTTTTTGGTAGAACCCCTAGAAGGTGCAACAAATTCATTAAAGATGCTGATTACACGCCAATTGTCCGCTCACCGGTCCGTAGTACTGAGAACCATGGGATATTTATTTATCTATTTATCTTTTTTCTTCCAAGAACCATCTCACAATGATATAGGATTTGGCGACGTAATGTAGTGCCAATCAATAGGCCAAAATATAACACAACAGCATACATAACGAGCTGCTAAAAGACAAGACTAGTAGCCTGTGGGGGGAGGACAGGTGTTCTGGCGTGGCCTTGATTAAGGAACCATCCCCGCATTTGCTCTAGCGATCCAAGAAAACCACAGAAAATCCAAATCAGAATGACCGGACTGGAAAGCCCCATCCTCCTGAAAATGAGGTCATCATCCTAAAAGCTGCACTGCCTCATTCATTCTCTGTTGTATAATGATCCTTTATTTACGCACAAACTGTTTCGGGCAACTTGCAATATAAAACGGAGCTTCCTTCTTTACTGCCCACACGCTGAGGACACACACACCAATGATTCCTGGACTGAAAAGATGCTGATGTTCCCCTTGCCTGAATTCTGAACCCCACACTCAATTGTCCGCCTGAAAAACTAAGCCAACGGACATTACTGTCAAGCATTATACTTCTTAACACATGATCCTTGTGAAAGTAGTAAACCATATGCATGTACTGACTGTGACAAGGTACTGTAGTTATCATTTTTTATTACATCTACATCTACATCCATACTCCGCAAGCCACCTGATTGTGTGTGGCGGAGGGTACTTTGAGTACCTCTATCTGTTCTCCCTTCTATTCCAGTCTCGTATTGTTCGTGGAAAGAAAGATTGTCGGTATGCCTCTGTGTGGGCTCTAATCTCTCTGATTTTATCCTCATGGTCTCTTCGCGAGATATACGTAGGAGGGAGCAATATACTCCTTGACTCCTCGGTGAAGATATGTTCTCGAAACTTCAACAAAAGCCCGTACCGAGCTACTGAGCGTCTCTGTTGCAGTCTTCCACTGGAGTTTATCATCTCCATAACGCTTTCGCGATTACTAAATGATCTTGTAACGAAGCGCGCTGCTTTCCGTTGGATCTTCTCTATCTCTTCTATCAACCCTATCTGGTACGGATCCCACACTGGTGAGCAATATTCAAGCAGTGGGCGAACAAGTGTACTGTAACCTACTTCCTTTGTTTTCGGACTGCATTTCCTGAGGATTCTTCCAATGAATCTCAGTCTGGCATCTGCTTTACCGACGATCAACTTTATATTGTCATTCAATTTTAAATCACTCCTAATGCCTACTCCCAGATAATTTATGGAATTAACTGCTTCCATTTGCTGACCTGCTATATTGTAGCTAAATGATAAAGGATCTTTCTGTCTATGTATTCGCAGCACATTACACTTGTCTACATTGAGATTAAATTGCCATTCCCTGCACCATGCGTCAATTCGTTGCAGATCCTCCTGCATTTCAGTACAATTTTCCATTGTTACAACCTCACGGCATACTACAGCATCATCCGCAAAAAGCCTCAGTGAACTTCCGACGTTATCCACAAGGTCATATATATATATATATATATTGTGAATAGCAACGGTCCTACGACAATCCCATGCGACACACCTGAAATCACTCTTACTTCGGAAGACTTCTCTCCATTGAGAATGACATGCTGCATTCTGTTATCTAGGAACACTTCAATGCAATATACAATTGGTCTGATAGTCCATATGCTCTTACTTCGTTAAACGACTGTGGGGAACTGTATCAAACGCCTTGCGGAGGTCAAGAACACGGCATCTACCTGGGAACCCGTGTCTATGGCCCTCTGAGTCTCGTGGACGAAAAGCGCGAGCTGGGTTTCACACGATCGTCTTTTTCGGAACCCATGCTGATTCCTGCAGTGTAGATTTGTAGTCTCCAGGAAAGTCATTATACTCCAACACAATACGTGATCCAAAACTCTGCAACTGATCGACGTTAGAGATACTGTCCACTATCCTAAGTCCTCTAAGTAATCTTTAACTGAAACTTTCTGGTAGATTAAAACAGTGTGTTGGACAGAGACTCGAATTCGGGACCTTTGGCTTTCGCGGGCGAAAGCTCAGCCACCTAAGCTACCCAAGAACGACTCACGACCAGTCCTCACAGCTTTACTTCCGCCAGTATCTCGGCTCCTACCTTCCAAGCTCCACACAAGCTCTCCTGCGAACCTTGCAGAACTAGCACTCCTGGAAGAAAGGATATTGCGGAGATATGGCTTTACCACAGCCAAAAATGGCAAAGCCATGACTCCGCTATGTCCTTTCTTCCAGGAGTGCTAGTTCTGCAAGGTTCGCAGGAGAGCTTCTGTGGAGCTTGGAAGGTAAGGCACGAGGTATTACGGAAGTAAAGCTATGAGGACGCGGCTCGCGCCTGGGGAGTTCGGTCGGTGCCGGCACGATAGCTCAGGGTGTTCAGTCTGTAATAAATAAAAGTGAGTGAACGGATCAACTATGAACGTTCGCCCCGAACAAATGCAACGAATAATAACGAACAATATGAAATTTTAAAAAAAGTCGGTAGAGCACTTGCCTGTGAAAGGCAAAGCTCCCGAGTTGGAGTCTCGGTCCGTCACATAGTTGTAATCTGCCAGGAAATTTCATATCAGCGCCCACTCAGCTGCAGAGGGAAAATTTCATTCTGCTAATCTTTAATTGTGTAACATTTATTAATTGTGAATAACCTCTTACTTCCTATTTAACAAATGTGTTTCAGTAATCCTTTTCACTTCCTTTGGCAATTTATTGTACAATTTTATCCTCTCATATAAAGTGCTGTATGGTGTTTTGAGTCTTTTATTTTTCCTGCATAAATGTAACTCCAAACAATCTTTCGTTCCGTGAAAATACAACTGTTAGTGCAGTATTTAGTAATTTGCTGGATAGGATTCTCAGAAGACAGCGATACACTTCAAATGAGGGACTGCTATTCTGAAACGAAACGCCATAGACATGATAAATGAGTTGGGATGGCAGCCATATAAAAACAGGCGTTCTTCACTGCGATAAAACGTTTTCTGAGAAAATTCATTCGACAGCTATCGAATGCCAAAATATTTTAAGGTCTCCCACTTACATAGGGAGGAATGACTAACGCAGGTACTTAAATGACCATTTCTCTCATGCGCTAATCGAGAGTGGGAAAGCAGAAATATCGTACGGAAGCGGTGTCTTGTACAATCTGCCAAGTACGCAAGCTTGACTTCCAGATGTCTGCTAATATTTTTTCAAAGCTGTTATCACTTTGAGTAACAAATCATATTGTTTCGCCTTTATGTAACTTGCATGTTCATTATAAGAAGTACAATGGTTCATGGATTTTACTCTTACCATCCGCGTTCGCCCAAAAGAGTGATTCTTATTTTCTAAACAGTGATATCTCCGGCAATAGTAAAAGGGTATACATCTGCACGTCATTAAACTATCATCCTACGACAAATAACGCATATCTAATAATTTTTTCATAATGTGGGGCTACAGTCATAATATATTTCTTTAAAGTCAGTACCGCCATTAGTCTGTTTTTTATTTGCAGTGTTACATTTACACGATCATTTTGGTTCAAATGGCTCCGAGCACTATGGGACTTAACTTCTAAGGTCGTCAGTCCCTTAGAACTTAGAACTACTTAAACCTAACTAACCTAAGGACACCACACACGTCCATGCCCGAGGCAGGATTCGAACCTGCGACCGTAGCGGTCGCGCGGTTCCAGACTGTAGCGCCTAAAACCGCTCGGCCACCCCGGCTGGCAAATTGCCATTATCAAGTGTTTTAAAACTTTGAACATAGCTGCTATGGTTCAGTGACCGTGTCAGAATTATATTAGAACAAATAAGCCCTCGGTCACTTGACTTAATATTTGTGACCGAGGGCTTATTTGTTCTAATATAATCAAGTGTTTTAATGTTATACAGTCTCTAAGATGGCATACTGTCGTATTTAAGATATTATGACTGTGGCCCCACATTATGGAAAAATTATTAAGTCTCTGTATTTTAAATACGACAGTATGCCATCTTAGGCTCTGTATAACATTTAAACACTTGATACTGGCACTCTGAAGCCAAAATCACGATCGTGTAAATGTAACACTGCAAATAAAAAACAGTCTAATGGCGGTACTGACTTTAAAGTTACACATATCTCTCAAACGAATAATGGCTTGTCCACCATTATAGATGCAATAGCGGAAACTGAATAACCGTAGGCAGTTATGTGATACCGTGCAGAGATTATGGTACCACGCCAAAATTGCCATTGAAAATAGATATCATAGACAGAGAGGGCTCTCTAAAATCTGCAACGATGTATGGCAGGTGCTCGAGAGGACCACGCCCCCCTCTCAGCAACACAGCGGCCGCGTTCCCGGGTTCGATTACCGGCGGGGTCAGGGATTTTCTCTGCCTCGTGATGTCTGGGTGTTGTGTGATGTCCTTAGGTTGGTTAGGTTTAAGTGGTTCTAAGCTCTAGGAGACTGATTACCATAGATGTAAAGTCCCATAGTGCTCAGAGCCATTTGAGCCAACACAGCGGCCTCACACTGACGTCAACATAGTGTTGAGCGTGCAACAGGTCAGCCCCAGTTCGAGACTCTACTACAACAGTCAACATAACAGTATAGGACTAGAAGTGAACGTACGCTGATCAGCCGGGATATTATGGCCACTTTCCTAATACCCGATATGTCCACTGTGGGACAAATAACAGCGGCGACGTGTAGTGGCATGGAAGCAGTGGGGCCTTGGTAAGTCACTGAAGGGAGTTGGCACCACATGCCCACACACAATTCACCTAATTCCCGCAAATTCCGGGGAGGGGAGTGATGAGCTATGACGCCACATTCAATTGCATCCCAGGTGTGTTCACTCGGCTGCAGATCTGGCGAGTTGTGGGCCCAGCACATCAACTGGTATTGGGTTGGGTTCTTTGGAGGAAGACACCAAACATCGAGGTCATCGGTCTCATCGGATTAGGGAAGGACAGGGAAGGAAGTCGGCCGTGCCCTTTCAGAGGAACCATCCCGGCATTTGCCTGGAGCGATTTAGGGAAATCACGGAAAACCTAAATCAGGATGGCCGGATGCGGGATTGAACCGTCGTCCTCCCGGATGCGAGTCCAGTGTGCTAACCACTGCGCCACCTCGCTCGGTCAATTGCTATTCGCCACTGTGTTCCTCGAACCACTCTATCGTACTCCTGGACTTGTGACATGGTGCATTATCTTGCTGAAAAATACCATAGCCACTGGGAAACATGATCGTCGTGAACGGGTGTGCGTGGTCTGCAACAATTGCACGACAATAGTTGGCCATCATGATTCCTCGCATGAGTTCCACTGGACCCATGGAGGCCCGTGCGAGTGTTTCCCAGAGCATAATGGAGCGGCCGCCAGCTTGTCTCCATCCCGCAGTACGGGTGTCAAGGGGCTCTTCCGCTGGAAGACGACGGATTCGTGCCCTCCCAACGGCATGATGAAGAAGGTATCGGGATTCATGATACCATGCAACGCTCTGCCACTGCATCAACGTCCAGTGTCGATGTTCACTTCCCCATTTCAGTCGTAAGCGCCGGTGTCGTGGTGTTAACATTGGCACATACATGGGTCGTCGGCTGCGGAAGCCGATCTTTAGGACTGTACGGTGCACTGTGTGTTCAAACACACCTGTAGTCTTCCCAACATTATTTTGGATCTTAGAATGAGATTTTCACTGTGCAGCGGAGTGTGTGCTGATATGAAACTTCCTGGCAGATTAAACTGTGTGCCGGACCGAGACTCGAACTCGGGACCTTTGCCTTTCGCGGGCAAGTGCTCTACCATTTGAGCTACCCAAGCACGACTCACGTTCCGTCCTCACAGCTTTACTTCCCAGAGCACTTTCCCGCGAAAGGCAAAGGTCCCGAGTTCGAGTCTCGGTCCGGCACACAGTTTTAATCTGCCAGGAAGTTTCATTATTTTGGATATTTGTGGTAAAATCTTATGGGACCAATTGCTGAGCTCATCGGTTCATAAGCTTGAAATAAAATGAAGTCCCATGCTTCTTTACACAGCGTAGGGGAACGATGCGGGAGACCCGCATCGCTTTACTAGGCAAGGTCTTAGTGGAGGTGGTTTGCCATTGCCTTCCTCCGACCATGATGGGGATGAATGATGATAATGAAGACGACACAACAACACCCAGTCATCTCGAGGCAGGAAAAATCCATGACCCCGCCGGGAATCGACTCCGGGACCCCGTGCTCGGGAAGCGAGAACGCTACCGCGAGAACACGAGCAGCGGACTCCCTAAGCTTACACACTGCTTAATCTAACTTAAGCGATGGACGACACACGCACCCATGCTCGAGGGAGGACTTGAACCTCAGACGGGGTGAGCCGCGCGGACCGTGACAAGACGGCTGAGACTGCGCAGCTACCCTGCGCGGCTACCCAACATTAAAATCAGATGTTAGTTCCGCCACAGTTCGCCGCCTGTCCTGTTTCACAAATGTGCTAGCCTACGACGGCCGAGCCGGCCAGTGTGCCGAGCGGTTGTAGGCGCTACAGTCTGGAACCGCGCGACCGCTACGGTCGCAGGTTCAAACCCTGCCTCGGGCATGGATGTGTGTGATGTCCTTAGGTCAGTTAGGTTTAGGTAGTTCTATGTTCTAGGGGACTCATGACCTCAGAAGTTACGTCCCATAGTGCTCAGAGCCGTTTTTGATCGACGCCCGACATCTGTAATGAAGTGTGGCCGTTCAATCTCACGACGTCTGGGCGTGGTTTCACCTTGTTTTCGCCACGTGTTAGAGACACTCGCCACAGCGATCCTCGACCACCCGGCGAGTCCTGCAGATTCCGAGATCCTCGTTCCGAGCTTTCGGGCCATCGCAATATGCTCTAGGTCAAAATCAGATAGATAGCACACCTTCACCATTCGACACACGCACAGCACGCATCGTGCGTGTGGCTGACCAGCAGTCATTCCTCGGCAGGTGACGCTGCTGTCGGCTGGACGGGTTCATATCGATAGTAGACCAGTGTTTCTAGTGTTCCGGCACATCAGTGTACAGATTGGTCCATTGATAGTGACCGGGCCAAATATCTCAAACGAAAAAACTACAAATAACTAAACTTGTCTAGCTTGAAGGGGGAAACCAAATGGCACTATGGTTGGCCCGCTGTTTGCTGAATTTCATTATTCTACGCCAAAGGGAAGTACCCCACAAGTTTTCATGAATGAATCTGCGAATATCAAATTAAACTGAACCGCCAAAAAAACTGTTGCAGAAATGTGTATTCAAATACAGAGATATGTAAATAGGCAAAATGATGCGCTGTGATCGCCGACGCCTATAAAACAGAGTGGTCTATTGATAGAGACCGGGCCAAATATATCACGAAATAAGCATATAACGAAAAAACTACAAAGAACGAAACTCGTCTAGCTTGGAGGGGGAAACCGGATGGCGCTATTGTTGGCCTGCTAGATGGCGCTGCCAAACGGATATCAACTGCGTTTTTTTAAAAATAGGAACCCCCATTTTTATTACATATTCGTGTAATACGTAAAGAAATATGAATGTTTTAGTTGGACCACTTTTCTCCCTTTGTATAACTACGTGGTATCACGTAACATTCCGCCAGTGCGGACGGTATTTGCTTCGTGATACATTACCCGTGTTAAAATGGACCGTTTACCAATTGCGGAAAAGGTCGATATCGTGTTGATGTATGACTATTGTGATCAAAATGACCAACGGGCGTGTGCTATGTACGTTGCTCGGTATCCTGGACGACATCATGCAAGTGTCCGGACCGTTCGCCGGATAGTTACGTTATTTAAGGAAACAGGAAATGCTCAGCCACATGTGAAACATCAATCACGACCTGGAACAAATGTTGATGCCCAAGTAGATGTTTTGTTTTAGCTGCTGTCGCGGCTAATCCGCACATCAGTAGCAGACAAATTGCGCGAGAATCGGGAATCTCAAAAACGTCGGTGTTGAGAATGCTACATCAACATCGATTGCACCCGTACCATATTTCTATGCACCAGGAATTGCATGACGGCGACTTTGAACGTCGTGTACAGTTCTGCCATTGGGCACAAGAGAAATTACGGAACGATGACAGTTTTTTTGCACGCGTTCTATTTAGCGACGAAGCGTCATTCACCAACAGCGGTAACGTAAACCGGAATAATATGCACTATTGGGCAACGGAAAATTCACGATGGCTGCGACAAGTGGAACATCAGCGATCTTGGCGGGTTAATGTATGGTACGGCATTATGGGAGGAAGGGTAATTGGCCCTCTCTTTTTCGATGGCAATCTAAATGGTACAATGTATGCTGATTTCCTACGTAATGTTCTACCGATGTTACTACAAGATGTTTCACTGCATGACAGAATGGCGATGTACTTCCAACATGGTGGATGGCCGGCACATAGTTCGCTTGTGGTTGAAGCGGTATTGAATAGCATATTTAATGAGAGGTGGATTGGTCGTCGAAGCAGCATACCATGGCCCGCACGTTCACCGTATCTGACGTCCTCTGGTTTCTTTCTATGGGGAAAGTTGAAGGATATTTGCTATCGTGGACCACCGACAACGCCTGACAGCATGCGTCAGCGCATTGTCAATGCATGTGCGAACATTACGGAAAGCGAACTACTCGCTGTTGAGAGGAATGTCGTTACACGTATTGCCAAATGCATTGAGGTTGACGGACATCATTTTGAGCATTTATTGCGTTAATGGGGTATTTACAGGTAATCACGCTGTAACACCATGCGTTCTCAGGAATAATAAGTTCACAAAGGTACATGTATCACATTGGAACAACCGAAATAAAATGTTCAAACGTACCTACGTTCTGTATTTTAGTTTAAAAACATACCTCTTACCTACTGTTCGTCTAAAATTGTGAGTCATGTGTGACTATTAAAGCGCCATCTATCACAAAGCGAAAAAAGTGATCGGCCTGAAACATTCATATTTCTTTACATACTACACGAATATGTAATAAAAATGGGGTTTCCTACTTAAGAAAACGCAGTTGATATCCGTTTGACCTATGGCAGCGCCATCTAGCTGGCCAACCATAGCGCCATCTGGTTTCCCCCTTCAAGCTAGACGAGAGTAGTTCTTTGTAGTTTATTCGTTTGACTCTTATTTTGTGAGATATTTGGCCCGGTCACTATCAATGGACCACCCTGTATAGTATAGTTTATGATGAACGTTGTAGCTCAAGAGAACAGTTTGTTAGTTACTGCATCAAGTGATGGTTTGCTATTCCACGACAGTTGTAAATTATCCAGCACTTCGGTGGCAAAGAAGTGTCTCAGAGTTAAGTAAATATTTTATTCCTATATGTAACAAAGCGAACTAATATTTCATGTTCTAGTTTGGTGATCCCTCTCCAAGAGCAATCGACGAACGCACATTTGTGCCGGACGAAAGTAGTTTCGCCTGGTCACAACAAGCTTCACTCAACATTAGAGTGCTATGCGCTAAAACATCCCTAAATGGCTACCTATCACGTCTTGTTAAATAATTAAATGTAATGTAAGTCTGCTAGCTTTCGTGCCCATTGTTATTGAAAAAATATTCTGGAGTGTTAGGCCGAGTCATATTTCTTTTAAACGATCGACGTTTCGACCCTTCTGGTGCAATCTTCTTCAGAATCTTGTGGTGCCCACTGTAGATTGAGCCCTGTCAGTGTCGTGTTGTCTTATAAAGGGCTTTTCCCGCACTTGTACTGGAGAAGTGCGGTTATTGGGTAAAAATCTTGTGGCTGCCAAGGGTGGGCCGTTGTCATTGGAGAGTAAGGGAAGTTTTCCCGCGTCAGTGCCGAAGAAGGCACTAAAACTGTTGCTACCACTGGTGGGCCAACGTCACTGTACAGAAAGGGAATTTTTCGCACTTACGCTGGAGAAGAGTTATTGGTTAAAATTCCTCCGGCTGCTATTGGTGAACAGTGAGCATTGACTAGAAGCGAGCCGGCTTGGGCGGCCGAGCGGTTCAAGGCGCTACAGTCTGGATCCGCGAGACCGCTACGGTCGCAGCTTCGAATCCTGCCTCGGGCATGGATGTGTGTGATGTCCTTAGGTTAGTTAGGTTTATGTAGTTCTAAGTTCTAGGGGACTGATGACCTCAGAAGTTAAGTCCCATAGTGCTCAGAGCCATTGAACCATTTTTGATTAGAAGCGAAACGGGCAGAGGGAGAACGTTTATCCAAAATATTACGTCCGCAGAGGTGGCTACTAGGCGTTGTTTATATACGCCGCGGCAGTATTCACTCTTGTGATCCTGTGGGATCGGGTATACTGCCAGTTTTCTGCGTCTTCCCAACTCCATGTTTCGACGTCGTAACTCGGCGTCTTCATCAGGTGTTTCATCAGGTAGCAGGAAACACCTGATGGAGACACCGAGTTACGACTTCGAAATATTGTGTTGGGAAGACGCGGACCACCAGCACTCGATTCCAAGAGATGACACCGTATCGCCGGGGAGGTCTTAGAAGTTACACATTCACTGTCCCTCGATGGCTGGGGGGCCACGATGATGTAAGCCTATAGCCGTCCTCTCTATTGAATACACCATTTCATTAACGCCTGGAGTTTGGGGGCAGTCAGGTGCATCGGTTTTCCGTCCGAAAAAGCCTTTTATTTTGTTTTGTCAAAAAAACGGTAACTTAAAGTGAGAAGGTGGTTCCTCGTCATTTCTATTAGCGTAACTAGATTAGATTAGTACTTGTTCCATATATCATGAATACGACACTTCGCAATGATGTGGAACGTGTCAGGTTAATAAAAGGTGTCTATACAAGATATTACATTACACAAAATATTACATGGCAGTTTTTTTTTTTTGTGGGGGTTGGAGAAATTACCCACTTACTATATCCAAAAATTCATCTAATGAGTGGAAGGAATTGCCATTAAGAAATTCTTTTAATTTCCTTTTAAACGGTATATGGCTGTCAGATTTTTGATGCTATTAGGTAAGTCACCAAAGACGTTTGTGGCAGCATAATTTACCCTCTTCGGAGCCAAAGTTAGATTTAACTTTGAGTAGTGAAGATCATACTTTCTCCTAGTGTTGTAGCCATGTACACTGCTATTACTTTTGAATTCGTTCAGATTGTTAATAACAAATTTCGTAAGTGAATATATACATGGTGTTTCAAAAATGACCGGTATATTTCAAACGGCAATAAAAACTAAACGAGCAGCGATAGAAATACACCGTCTGTTGCAATATGCTTGGGACAACAGTACATTTTCAGGCGGACAAACTTTCGAAATTACAGTAGTTACAATTTTCAACAACAGATGGCGCTGCAAGTGATGTGAAAGATATAGAAGACAACGCAGTCTGTGGGTGCGCCATTTTGTACGTCGTCTTTCTGCTGTAAGCGTGTGCCGTTCACAACGTGCAAGTGTGCTGTAGACAACATGGTTTATTCCTTAGAACAGAGGATTTTTCTGGTGATGGAATTCCACCGCCTAGAACACAGTGTTGTTGCAACAAGACGAAGTTTTCAACGGAAGTTTAATGTAACCAAAGGACAGAAAAGCGATACAATAAAGGATCTGTTTGACAAATTTCAACGGACTGGGAACGTGACGGATGAACGTGCTGGAAAGGTAGGGCGACCGCGTACGGCAACCACAGAGGGCAACGCGCAGCTAGTGCAGCAGGTGATCCAACAGCGGCCTCGGGTTTCCGTTCGCCGTGTTGCAGCTGCGGTCCAAATGACGCCAACGTCCACGTATCGTCTCATGCGCCAGAGTTTACACCTCTGTCCATACAAAATTCAAACGCGGCAACCCCTCAGCGCCGCTACCATTGCTGCACGAGAGACATTCGCTAACGATATAGTGCACATGATTGATGACGGCGATATGCATGTGGGCAGCATTTGGTTTACTGACGAAGCTTATTTTTACCTGGACGGCTTCGTCAATAAACAGAACTGGCGCATATGGGGAACCGAAAAGCCCCATGTTGCAGTCCCATCGTCCCTGCATCCTCAAAAAGTACTGGTCTGGGCCGCCATTTCGTCCAAAGGAATCATTGGCCCATTTTTCAGATGCGAAACGATTACTGCATCACGCTATCTGGACATTCTTCGTGAATTTGTGGCGGTACAAACTGCCTTAGACGACACTGCGAACACCTCGTGGTTTATGCAAGATGGTGGCCGGCCACATCGCACGGCCGACGTCTTTAATTTCCTGAATGAATATCTCGATGGTCGTGTGATTGCTTTGGGCTATCCGAAACATACAGGAGGCGGCGTGGATTGGCCTCCCTATTCGCCAGACATGAACCCCTGTGACTTCTTTCTGTGGGGACACTTGAAAGACCAGGTGTACCGCCAGAATCCAGAAACAATTGAACAGCTGAAGCAGTACATCTCATCTGCATGTGAAGCCATTCCGCCAGACACGTTGTCAAAGGTTTCGGGTAATTTCATTCAGAGACTACGCCATATTATTGCTACGCATGGTGGATATGTGGAAAATATCGTACTATAGAGTTTCCCAGACCGCAGCGCCATCTGTTGTTGAAAATTGTAACTACTGTAATTTCGAAAGTTTGTCTGCGTGAAAATGTACTGTTGTCCCAAGCATATTGCAACAAACTGTGTATTTCTATCGCTGCTCGTTTAGTTTTTATTGCCGTTTCAAATATACCGGTCATTTTTGAAACACCCTGTATATATATATATATATATATATATATATATATATATATATATATATATATATATATATATATATTGTGAGGCTACAGTGAAGATCTCTAGCTATAGCGTCCACAGGATGACCTTAGATGAGCTCCAGCAATTATTCTGATTACACGCTTTTGTGCAATGAACACCCTTTTACTCAATGATGAGTTACCCAGAATATGATGCCATACGAAAGCAGAGAATGAAAATAGGCATGGTAAGCTAATTTACTGACATGTATATCGCCAAAATTTGCAATGACCCTAATAGCATAAGTAGCTGAACTCAAATGTTTCAGCAGATCTTCAGTGTGTTTTTTTCCAGTTCAACCCCTCATCAATGCATACACCTAGAAATTCTGAATATTCTACCTTAGCTACCGATTTCTGATCGAAGTCAATATTTATTAATAGTGTCATTCCATTTACTGTGTGGAACTGTATGTGCTGTGTTGTGTCTAGTTCATACAGCATAGACACAATGAGGTAGCTAGGTGCACGCTAAACTAACGCAGACGGGCTTGAAGTTCTGGAACAGGAGACTTATTAATGCACTAAAGAAAAGTACGTAGTTTTATAATACTTAACTTTATTCTCTTGTTGGAATACGTCTCTCTTGAATATTAGTAGGCTATAAGCACTGATACAAATGGCGCCTTGCTAGGTAGTAGCTATGGACTAAGCTGAAGGCTATTCTATCTGTCTCTCGGCAAATGAGGGGAAGACTTGGTAGGTCTAGTCGCAAGCAATGTCGTCCGTACAACTGGGGCGAGGTCTAGTCCGTGTCTTGTGACCTGCCATGTGGTGGCGCTAGGGTTGCGATTACACAGTGGCGACACGCGGGTCCGACATGTACTACAGGACCGCGGCCGATTTAAGTTACCACCTAGCAAGTGTGGTGTCTAGCGGTGACACCACATGCTGTGTTTTGTCAAAGTTTAATGAGAGCCCATTTGCAGAGAACCACTTAATGATTTTCTGAAAAACATCGTTTGCAATTTCACCAGTTAATTGTTGTCTGTTGGGTGTGACAGCTATACTTGTATAACCGCAAAAAGTACCAGCTTTGAATCTTTGTACTACCAGCTTTGCATCTTCACCAACACGACAAACAGTAACAGTAACCTAGTTCTGACCTAACATGGATGTCACTTGAACAAGAATGAAATTTGAATCCCTTAACAACATATACCGCTTAAATGCTGAATCACAAATGGTGAGATGTTTTTAACAAATTTCTTGTGGTCAGGGTAACTAATAAGAGTCACATTTCATTCTGCTGCAAACTGTAATTACGACATTTTGCTATTACTCACATTGCGATCAAAACTTTTTTTTTCTTTCCTGTCTCTGTCCAGAACACAATTTTAAGTAGCCAGAAATATTTACACACAACCGTAGCAGGAATTCGTATTTCAGAATGAAATTCACAAAGATACGTTTCTAAGGGAGATGTTCGGACATTTGAAATATATGTTACAGCAGTTTAATATCGCAAAACAGAATGTAAATAGAACAACGGCAGTATGTCTAACACAAAACAGTTGCATAGATAACATTGCAGAAAATAGGCAGATTCGCAGTTAAAATATTCAGGGCTGACATACAATTTATGACTGATATTTAATGTTCAACATTCTCTTATATTGTGATTTTAATATTAATACCGCTCGTAATTCAATTTTGTTCGTAGTTTCATCTTTTTTATTTTATTTTTTTAAGATGTACAAACTTACTTCATGCTGATGTGCTACTCACAGAAAGCGATACGTCCAAATTTCATGAGCGAGCGGTGTGGCGCAGTGGTTAGCACACTGGACTCGCATGCGGTAGGACGACGGTTCGATCCCGCGTCCGGCCATCCTGATTTAGGTTTTCCGTGATTTCCCTAAATCGTTCCAGGCTAATGTCGGAATGGTTCCTTTGAAAGGCTACGGCCGACTTCCTTCCCCGTCCTTCCCTAATCAAAAATGGTTCAAATGGCTCTGAGCACTATGCGACTTAACTTCTGAGGTCATTAGTCGCCTAGAACTTAGAACTAATTAAACCTAACTAACCTAAGGACATCACACACATCCATGCCCGAGGCAGGATTCCAACCTGCGACCGTAGCGGTCACGCGGTTCCAGACTGAAGCGCCTTTAACCGCACGGCCACACCGGCCGGCGTTCCCTAATCCAATGGGACCGATGACCTCGCTGTTTGGTCTCCTTCCCCAAAAACAACCTAACCCAACCCCAATTTTTTTTTTCATATCAATCGAGAGGACTTCAAATGTAATTACACATGCTGCCCCACGCTAAGACCATTGCGCAACAAATGTAGCTCGTTCGTTCTACATGCATCTGCATCTACATGGGTGCTCTGCAAATCGCACTTAAGTGCCTGACACAAGATTCATCGAATCATCTTCAAACAATTCACTATTGTTCCACTCTCGAACAGCGCGTGGAAAAAACGAACACCTATTTCTTCTCGTGCGAGTTATGATTTCCCTCCTTTATGATGATGATCGTTTCTCACTTCTAGGTCGGCGTCAACAAACTATTTTCGCATTCGGGGGAGAAGGCTGGCGATTGAAATTTCGTGAGAAGATTCAGCCGCAATGAAATGCGCTTTTGATTTAATGATGTCCACCCCAAGTCCTGTATCATTTCTGTGACACACTCTGCCGGCCGGAGTGGCCTTGCGGTTCTAGGCGCTTCAGTCTGGAACCGCATGACCGCTACGGTCGCAGGTTCGAATCCTGCCTCGGGCATGGATGTGTGTGATGTCCTTAGGTTAGTTAGGTTTAAGTAGTTCTAAGTTCTAGGAGACTGATGACCTCAGATGTTGTCGCATAGTGCTCAGAGCCATTTTTTTGTGACACACTCTCCCCTATTTCGCGATAATACAGAACTTGCAGCTCTTCTTTGAACTTTCTCGATGTACTCGGTTAATTCTATCTGGTAAGGGACCCACGCTGCGCAGCAGTATTCTAAAAGAGGACGGACAAGCGTAGTGTAGGCAGTCTCTTTAATAGATATGTTACATTTTCAAAGTGTTCTGCTTCCCCCACAGCATTTTCTGTGTGTTCTTTCCTATTTAAGTTGTTCATAATTGTAATTCCTAGGCATTTATTTGAAATTACTGCCTTTAGATTAGACTGATTTATCAAGTAACCGCAGTTTAACGGATTCCTTTTAGCACTTATGTGGATGGTCTCACACTTTTCATTATTTAGGGTCAATTGCCAATTTTCGCACCATACAATTAGCGTTTCTAAATCGTTTTGAAATTTGTTTCGATATTCTGATGACTTAATTAGATAATAAAAGACAGCATCAGAATGAGATTTTCACTCTGCAGCGGAGTGTGCGCTGATATGAAACTTCCTGGCAGATTAAAACTGTGTGCCCGACCGAGACTCGAACTCGGGACCTTTGCCTTACGCGGGCAAGTGCTCTACCATCTGAGCTACCGAAGCACGACTCACGCCCGGTACTCACAGCTTTATTTCTGCCAGTATTTCGCCTCCTACCTTCCAAAATTTACTTTACTTTTTAAAGACAGCATCATCTGAATACAACCTACGACGGTGGCTCAGATTGTCTCCTAAATCGTTTATGTAGAAAAGGAACGGCAGAGCGCCCATAACACTAACTTGGGGAACACCAGAAATCCGTCACTTAGTACGAATTGTGACCTCACTTACAGGAAAACGGGTTGGCAGAAGTGAGTAGACATATGCCTTCTAGATTTCCTAGAGAGACATTTCTGCTATAGTATGGGTAACAGGTGCATCACAGTATATGAACGAAATGGCGCGGCAACTGGCAACGTGCTCCAAAGTTCAAGTACGCGCTGCAGTGTGATTCTTGTGGGCAAAACGTCTAAACCGCACACAGATTCACCGAGAAATCCTGTCGTTATGTGGACCAAATGAAGTGTGACGTCTCCTCGTAGCGGAATGGTGCCATAAACTAGACCAAGGCCACACGGACGCACAAAGGATAATGATCAAGCAGTCGAGGGACTGATTAGCAGCAATCACAGGTTTCCCAACGATATGGACGTTCAAACAGCGTTTCTCCAGTGATTTCGCGACCTAGGACCGGTTTTCTATAGTCGAGAAATTGAACGATTGGTAAGAAGTTCAGACAGTCGTTTATAGAGACTCGGTGACTCTATTGAAACATAGTGTCGTATGTCTGTGTCACTTGGAGGTGTAGGGCAGCATTCACTTGGTCTGCCATAATGATTTGTAACTTACTTTTTCAAGTCCTATCATATAAAGGTCTATTCGTCTAGCCCTCTATAAATTCCGTCCGCACCCATACCGTGCGCCTTATTGTCTCACGGACCCTGTACAGATCATATGCAAATAGGTGTTCTTCAACTACCGTGGTATCGCTGAAGAACCATCCTTCACTTTATTACAAATATAATGAAAAACTAGGTGTTTCCGGCCACATGTTGCTGTGTCTCACACCCAAACCTCTAGAGCTGCACTAAATTCTTATCGGTTACTGACTGCACAGGCTTGTGATATCAGCTACCGTTTCACCCACCGCTATAAAGCTATGTCACATGCGAAACTTCATATGCTCTGTATATAGCCCAAGACATGGAGATACCAGTAGCCCCGGAAAGCCGTGAATCTCAAGCCACAGAGCTTGCTTGCAACATTCCTTGTCACACATTCTGTCGAAGTCGAAGGACAGTACCGCACGCAGTTAGCGCTTCTGATGTAGGCACGTCACGCTTTCGACTCATATTTTTAGGCTCTTTAAATACGTTCATAAATTAAATTCATCCGCAATAATAACAACGAGCAGCAGCTCGTATGACAATAATCAGAATATTTCCGATGCGTCATTAACCACAAGAATGTTGTTGTTGTTGTTGTGGTCTTCAGTCCTGAGACTGGTTTGATGCAGCTCTCCATGCTACTCTATCCTGTGCAAGCTTCTTCATCTCCCAGTACCTACTGCAACCAACATCCTTCTGAATCTGCTTAGTGTATTCATCTCTTGGTCTCCCTCTACGATTTTTACCCTCCACGCTGCCCTCCAATGCTAAATTTGTGATCCCTTGATGCCTCAAAACATGTCCTACCAACCGATCCCTTCTTCTAGTCAAGTTGTGCCACAAACTTCTCTTCTCGCCAATCCTATTCAATACCTCATTAGTTACGTGATCCACCCATCTAATCTTCGCATTCTTCTGTAACACCTCATTTCGAAAGCTTCTATTCTCTTCCTGTCCAAACTATTTATCGTCCATGTTTCACTTCCATACATGGCTACACTCCATACAAATACTTTCAGAAATGACTTCCTGACACTTAAATCTATACTTGATGTTAACAAATTTCTCTTCTTGAGAAACGCTTTCCTTGCCATTGCCAGTCTACATTTTATATCCTCTCTACTTCCACCATCATTAGTTATTTTACTCCCTAAATAGCAAAACTCCTTTACTACTTTAAGTGTCTCATTTCCTAGTTTAATCCCCTCAGCATCACCCGATTTAATTTAACTACATTCCATTATCCTCGTTTTGCTTTTGTTGATGTTCATCTTATATCCCCCTTTCAAGACACTGTCCATTCCGTTCAACTGCTCTTCCAAGTCCTTTGCTGTCTCTGACAGAATTACAATGTCATCGGCGAACCTCAAAGTTTTTACTTCTTCTCCATGAATTTTAATACCTACTCCGAATTTTTCTTTTGTTTCCTTTACTGCTTGCTCAATATACAGATTGAATAACATCGGGGAGAGGCTACAACGCTGTCTCACTCCTTTCCCAACCACTGCTTCCCTTTCATGCCCCTCCACTCTTATAACTGCCATCTGGTTTCTGTACAAATTGTAAATAGTCTTTCGCTCCCTGTATTTTACCCCTGCCACCTTCAGAATTTGAAAGAGAGTATTCCAGTTAACGTTGTCAAAAGCTTTCTCTAAGTCTACAAATGCTAGAAACGTAGGTTTGCCTTTTCTTAATCTTTCTTCTAAGATAAGTCGTAAGGTTAGTATTGCCTCACGTGTTCCAACATTTCTACGGAATCCAAACTGATCTTCCCCGAGGTCCGCTTCTACCAGTTTTTCCATTCGTCTGTAAAGAATTCGCGTTAGTATTTTGCAGCTGTGACTTATTAAACTGATAGTTCGGTAATTTTCACATCTGTCAACACCACAAGAATAAAGGTATCGAATACTTCCCTTCTCTTTCCACGAGAAAAATACGGTAATACTACAATTAAGTAACTCTTCACGCGAAGATACGGAGTTGTAGTGCAATTTAAAATTCATTTGCTCCCTTCTTCTTGCGGCTTTCCCGCAATTTTTGCCCCTTTCGACAACGAAATGCAGCGCCGAGATAGGTCCACCACGAATTGCGTACAGCTCCACCAAAGGATTTGAATGAATTGTTATGAAAGGTAAGTGTACCTACACCGAGTCTTCTGAAAGATATGATGAAGCTCAATTACAATGTGTTTCATGTAAAACGCTTGTATTACCCAACTGTCATTACAAAATAAGTTTTATGATTGTCAATTTCGCTAATGAATAATCAGCCATCACGTTGTGCCACCAAATTTCTCTTCTCTCCAGTTACAGTGTCTCATCAGTTATTTCATTTAACCTCCTAATCTTCAGCATTCTTCTGTAAAAAAAAAAAAAAAAAAAAAAAAAGAGGTTCAAACGGCTCTGAGCACTATGGGACTTAACATCTATGGTCATCAGTCCCCTAGAACTTAGAACTACTTAAACCTAACTAACCTAAGGACATCACACAACACCCAGTCATCACGAGCCAGAGAAAATCCCTGACCCCGCCGGGAATCGAACCCGGGAACCCGGGCGCGGGAAGCGAGAACGCTACCGCACGACCTCTTCTGTAGCACCACGATGCAAAAGATTCTATTCTCTTACTGTCTGAACTGCTTATTGTGCACTTTTCATTTCCCTTCACGGCTACATTCCGGAGAAATCTCTTCAAAAAATATTTACTATCATTAAATTTGTATATATGGTGTCTGTTCTCTTTGGACATGTCCGAAAGAACAGACACCACGTATGTAATTAAGGCGACGACGGCGAACGATTACTTCAGTGCGGATGCACATCACACACTAACTCCTACGAGAATCGGCGAATACCACGAGTAATAGGTATAGTGGGCGAGGGGCACTACATCAGTAAAATGTGGATAAGTCGAGAATTTGGGTCTGACGGAAGCTCACTAGCCTAGTCGCGATAATTACTGTGTCCAGATGGCACAGTGGCCAGTGTATCTACCTCATAAGCAGAAGACCTGGGTTCAGATACTGGTCCGGCACAAATTTTCACTTTCCCCGTTGATTTAAATCAATGCCCACTAGCAGGTAATGCCATTAATTCCCTTGTATCTTCACATAAATTTATATCAAAATGTTAACTAATTTCTTTTTTTTTCAGAAATGCTTTTCGTATTGTGGCTAGACTGCATTTCATATTCTCTCTACTTCCGACACCATCATTTATTTTGCAACCCAAAAAGCCAAGCAACTACTTTCAGTGTCTCGTTTCCTAATCTAATTCCCTCAGTATTGTCTGACTTAATTCGACTACCCTCCATTATCATTGTTTTACTATTTTTGATGCTACCTTATAAGCAATTTTACAGTCTGTCAGCGACTCCTCCAAGTCCTTTACTGTTTTTGACAGAATTACAATGCCGTCGGCAAACCTAACAGTTTTTATCTATTCTCCCTGAGCTTCTCCAATTTTTCTTTAGTTTCCGTTACTGTATGCTCAGTATGCTGGTTGGGCGACATGTTACAATCCTGCCTCATTCCCTTCTCAACTACAACTTCTCTTACACGTCTTTCGACTCTTATGCTGCAGGCTTGTTTCTGTAGTTGTGTCTTGACATTTGTCTCAAGGCGATTTACTATTCTGGAGGGAGAGCGAGAGAGAGGGAAACACACGATATTCAGATTTGAAAAGCCAACCACGATGTCTAATGCACTCAAAAATATGCAGCCAGTAACGCGGAGATTTCCATAGACCATCTCCGTTTAAACGTCTGACCAACGTAGGCGGCGCTCGACCTTAAAACTCCCATGAGAACTGAGCATCACAAATAATCAATCGCACCAGGACAAAATTCCATGTGACCATTACATTTCGGAACGATGTCTCTCACAATATCAGAAAACTGGAACACATCTGTATCATCACAAGAGGTATCGCCTAATACAAAAATAACATCTCCTCTTGCTTTGAAACGCAAACTTTATTCCCTTACAAAAAAGCAGTTTAAAAGCCTAAAACTTGTATTCCGTATGTGAGAGGAAATTAGTCTAATCAAGTTGCATAAATAAATAAAATAAATTATTTTGCGAGAACCTTCTGACTATTCATCAAGAAATTCGATTAGCAGTGTCTTTAAAGAATAATTGAGCAGAAAAACTTTTAGTGTCCGTACATAACATATTTACGAAATAGTCAGCCTCTTTGTATGTTCGTCAGGAATGGTGTGGCCCGGATGCAAGTAAAATCACTGGATGAGTGCAGAAAAAAAATGCAGAAGACTATTTCCAGACGGTGTGATCGACAACTCAGCTTGAGAGCATGTAGCCATATAAATAAATTTTATATAAATAAATATAAATAATTTTTTAAATGCCTCTCCAAACATTCGTTCGGTTAACAGGGAGCACGCCATAACGTTTTACCGTGGAAGTAATCTATCGAAAATGTAACTAAGTAACTATGTGTTTACAAGTAGAAAATATGCTAATTAAGGAAGAAAATGTCACACAGTATTCGATTAAAGGACTGGCGACACACATCATCAGTTTGTAACGTTAGATAATGGCATTATGCAAAATGAAAGCATAAAATCATTAGCTACCTATATACTCCGCAACCAGTCGTACTACTTTTTTATTTATTTATTTATTTTATATTTATGTTAGGGACTGAAACCCCATGAAGTCAAGATTTGAACAAGAAATCTTCTTCATTTCGTTGGATTACTATTTTCTGCTGACAAGCTGGCCACCTTCAGATCATAAAACATCCTTGCTTAGTGTTGGTGCCCTTACAGCTTCACGCATCATTAAATTACTTCTTAAGGTAACAATATCCGCACATGAGACAGTTAAACACAGGTTTTCATCGTTCGTGGCTAGTGTAATTGAACGATGGTCCTGAAACAAAAACGCTGTGCCTTTACAACTTAGTAATTCACACAATGCAATGCAATGATCTCTGTTACGAAATGATGTAAATTCTGATGGTGTCAGTTACTAAGACGTAACCGCATAATGCGTTCAATTGCACTGGTCACGAACGACGAAAAGTTGTTTTTAACTATGTCACGTATTTATGTTGTTATTTAAAGAATGATTTTAATGAAGCGTGAAGTTTTAATGGCACCAACACTAATTAAGAAAGTTTTAAGATCTGAAGATGGCTAAATTGTAAGCCGAAACTAGTAATCCATCCGAATAAAGAAAATTTCGTATGCTATCTTCAGTTCCTGCGTTTTCAATCCCGAACGTAAACAAAAAATTTACAACGGGTCACGTACTTCTAGCTGACAGTCTCAACAATCAGGACGTGCTATTTATGGTGGATAATACTAATATTACCGACTTTCTGCTTTATTCCATGCGTGTATGGTGCAAAAGATAATTTCTAAAAAAATATTATGTTGTTAGTACTTGTAGCTATTTTCTACAGTTCCTATTTCAGTTACACTTTATCATACGGAGAAAAATTTCGTCTTTTTCAGCTGAATGCTTTATCCGTGTCCATCAAATATGACTCGCCTATTTATAGTTGGCATCGCATTGACCTATAATATAAAGAAAATTATTTAATTACACCTATTTTGATATGAGATCTGTAGTGACACTCGGAAGGTGTGTAGGTACATGACGAAAGACCCCCCCCCCCCCCCCCCCCGGGATATCATAAAGTTAATATGTATTAAAAAAAAATTGAAACACCGATAGATAACAAGCATTAGCAAAGACGTTAATTATGAATACGCGGTAAGGCGCAGACAAATGAAAGAAGAAACTTTCAATTTTTTGCACAGTTTTTTTTTGTTTTTTACACACAAACACGCTCTCGATTGTAGATGGGCGATGAAGATGTGCGATTTCAAATATGAAGTATTACGAGTCCTGTGTATCATATTTGTGCATGAATAATAGAATATTGAACAACAGTATCAAGTTTTTTTTATTTATTTAAGTGAAGTGAAAACTATATAAGGAGGACTTTCTTGATTATGGCAAGCGCCAATGTTCTCGGAGTCGGCTCCCCGCAACTACAATTGAAATGTAAGAGAATCGTATTATATCCTACTAAATTGTTTTTTCATATGAATATTTAATAATATTTAGTAATAATATTTTATTATTTATTTATTTATTCTTTTTTATCAATACAACACAAAGCTCACTTTATTATGTAACTAGTATACGTGAACATTCGTCACTTAACTGTGTTCCTCTCACAGCCTCTGGTAGAGTACATCATAAACTTATGGATACAAATCAGAAAAACACCTACTTTTTATAGAGAACTTATAGTGGAATCAGACAGCACAGTTAAGTTTGACAGTGAGGTCGCTTTGTCAATATCTGCATGGGAGATCAATAAGGATGCTTCTGTCACCCATGTTATTCAACTTGTACTCACAAAGTACCTTTCACAAAGCACTTGGTGACACAGAAAAAGGGCATAAAGATTAATGGAGTCTTCATCAACATCATTCGCAAAGCTTGTGATATAACACTGATTGCTGATAATTTAGTGATTAACAACCCGTCAACATAGTAGATTACAGCAGTAACCTAGGTCTGAATATCAACACGAAAAAGATGCCCTTTGTGATTGTCACATGGACAGCCCGATTCATTTACTAATGCAAATATACGATGCTAGTTAATAGAAAGAGTAGAGAAATGTAACTGTCTTGGAAACGACTGTCTGAAGATTGCTCGCACATGGCGACCAAATGTCGCATAGAGGACATCCATAATCTATACTAGTAGCCTACATAAAAACAAGCCATTGTTTGAAGTTGTGACCAAAAATCTCCAAAAGTACTTTAACGATTCACTTCAGATTTTTCCCCTCATACTCTTATGAACATTTAGAAGGAAATAGGCAGTGTATTTTCTCAATTTATATAGTATATATACATATATGAATACATAAAGGAGAAACGTTGTTACCGAAAATCTTAAAAATTTATCAACCGAGTAACTTCAGATTTTCACATGTTCCTCTACTGAACGTTCGGACGGACATAGAGTACATGTTATTAATATATATGATACGTGAATATATATGTAATATGTAAAGTGGAAACGTTGTTGCCAAAAATCTCGTTCTCGATTGATTCACGTCAGATCTTCACATGACACCCTAATGAACATTCGGACAGACATAGGCTATATGTTTGTAACGTATAAAATCTACATTTACTGGGCCTATAGAAGGGGGAAACGTTGTTTCAAAAATCTTGAAAAGTACTTAAGCGATTTACTTCAAATTTTTATACAATACTCTATTGAACATTTGGTCTGACGTAGGCTATATGTTTTTTACATATATGTGATATATACATGTATTACCAAAAATCACGAGTGAGTGGTATCAGTAACGGCATCCGGTCATCAAATAAGGACAAAAATCATCTTACTGAATTACACAACCAGTTATTGAGTAGGGGCCTACTCACAATTAGCGAAATAACAGGTTAACTGTATCAGGCAGTTATTTCAGTAACTGCTAGTACCGTGGTCATCTTTTTGCCAAAGAACGTATGTTGCACTTCACTATTTTCCTTTCGGTCTTGCTCTGTCTCAACACGAATAATGTTGACATTGACCATGTGATATTCGTAGCAGCAAGGTAACAACTGGTAACTTCTAACAATGAGGGTGACCTGGCTTCCGATGAATGTACTTGTAATGCAATTCGGTTCATCTGGCCGCGGAAAACGTCCACACGTGGACCACATTCTCCTTCAGCATGACAACACGTGCGCCACATCTGCGACAATCCGACGTCTTGGGTTCACTGTCATCGGTCATCCTCCATCCGATTTTCGTCTGTTTCCAAACCTCAAAGAATATCTTCGCGAACTGCTCATTGATATGAAGCGATGCGGGCAGAGGTGAGGTTGTGGCTTCGGTAACAAAGTCAAATATTCTACAGTGACAGTATCAACGAAATGGTCTCTTTGGGAGGAACACGTTCGTTGCCACGTTGAGAAATACCTATCTTGAGAAATAAATCTGTGGACATGAAGAATAAGAATGTAGCATGTTAATAATTTTTGTTTTATTTACAAATCTTTACAAGTCTTCGCATAAAAAATTGGGAGGCATCTCTTTTTAGCACGCACTAGCATACCAATTACATTCGTTTCACAGTACGATGATATAGTAGCTCTCTCGACGAAAAATCCGTACCGGTACCTCAGGACTAGAAAGTTGTACAGATCATTCCAAAACTCCCCGATGAATTGCGGACCCATGTTATCGGTGTAGATTTGCAGTAGGATTTTGGAACATATGCTGTACTCGTACATTATTTGTTATGTAATACAGGTTGATTCTCGCAGAATCACTTTATAGCCGCGCGGGATTAGCCGAGCGGTCTGAGGCGCTGCAGTCATGGACTGTGCGGCTGGTCCCGGCGGAGGTTCGAGTCCTCTCTCGTGCATGGGTGTGTGTGTTTGTCCTTAAGATAATTTAGGTTAAGTAGTGTGTAAGCTTAGGGACTGATGACCTTAGCAGTTGTCCCATAAGATTTCACACACATTTGAACATTTTGAACCACTTTTTATAATGTTATTTATTTACATAGATAGCGCCGTTACCGGTTTCGAACCGATAGGTTCATCACCAGACGACTTGGTCACGTTCAGATACATTTTTGCTGTAGTTTACATTAGTTTTCACTTTCTCTTTCCCCATACCATGAAAATTCTTTGGGATGGTGCTGCCCTACAACCAAAATATGGTATTAGAAACTGTCTGTTCAACTGCAGTTGTGCCTCGTAACGATTTCAAACGATGTAAACAAATTATTAATGTGAAAATGTTTTAGTTGCTTACGTCGACGTGCTTCTATGCAGATGTAGTCCTAACAGAATAATGAAGCATTCTTACAAAATTCGCTGTATGAATTATAAGAACAAAGGATGAAATGTTACAATCGGAAAATATCCGCCACTAGCACTTGAGTTATGGCTCACTACGGAAAATACCCAATCCGACCAAAACTTGATATTGAAAACACGATACTGGAACGAAGCCTTAAATTTTATGATGCGATATCAGCTTGAATAAAATCAATAAATTTCTGCACATATGTGGAACTATAATTAAAGAGTTAAAGAACAAAACGAAGAAAAATAAAAATTAAAGTTTTACAAAACAATGTCTCTGCCTGTGTTACTCTATTGGAACGAATCTTGGGTTTAAAAAAAAGAAAGAAAAGATAAGAAAGAAAGCATTCTGTAGCTGAAATTTCTATAATGTCGAAGGTTACTTAATGAAAGATCTTATAAGAAATGAGAATATATGAAAATTAGAAATATTTAACTTAAACGGCAAAGTGGAAGTATATAGGGAGAAACAGAATTCCAGTCATCGTAAACAAG
Source organism: Schistocerca nitens (assembly GCF_023898315.1). NCBI lineage: Eukaryota > Metazoa > Arthropoda > Insecta > Orthoptera > Acrididae > Schistocerca > Schistocerca nitens. The sequence continues at coordinate 91,658,356 of NC_064625.1, read as the reverse complement.
TACAAGCCCTCGGGGGAAAGAGATGCGTGAAGTCTGACAAAAAGTTAGTCTTAAAAATGTGAACTAGGAACAGACATGGAGCCTAAACCTTGAAATGGAGAATAAAATGAATACGCTTTTTTGAACGTGCGCTCTCGAAACTTCAATATTAACCTTCTCCGTGATATTAGAACGGTGCATAAGTTCGTAGCGTTTTTGTTTTGTATGTCTGTATTCTGATTCTCACTTTTTATCTGTAGTTCGCTGTTGCTGTTTGAGTTTACATATTGTCATTTGGAAACAGTGACTGGAGCCGTGAAAGCTAGAAATGGAGTGCCAAGTAGAGAAATCGGAACATTTCCGACATATTCTTCTGTTTGAGTTCAGTGGCTGGGTGACAGCAGCGCAAGCATCTAGAAACATTTGCGTCATGTATGGGGATAATGCCATGGGACAGAGCGCGGCAAGAAAATGATTTTCTCGTGTTAGGAAGATCGTTTCCACATTAGTGACTATCCACGTTCAGGAAGTCCTTCGGGGTTTGATAAAGATGGTTTAAACGCATTAACCCACAACGACCCAACGTATCAAGACAACGCATTGTTGTCCAAAACACCATCAGTGCCTAAACTCATACAAATAGTTCGACATGGTGCAAAGTAAACAATTTCATCAGTAAGTTGCGTTAGGGACAGTATGCCTATGGCATCAGGCAAATTTTTATTCAATAACTTTTATTGAAACACGCATTATTTAACTGACACGTTTATAAATTTTTTGTTAATACAGAGATTCCCTTGTAACAAGGTCGCCGGTGTACCATTGTAGGCTGCTAGGTTTTGATAACAGGAAGTAACACAAATCGAAAGGAAGCACTAGGTAAATTCGAACCAGAACGTTAAATTAAAAAATTATTGACCTGCGTGAAATTTTCATATGCCACGTAACATAGCTTTTTACTTTATGGATAAAATTCCCATCTCCATACCTTCACTCACTCGTAGAAATTCCCTCCTGAATAATGCTACGGGGCCTACAGCAATAAAAAAGTACGTGGCTTCCAGACTCCTGTCGGAGAATAATTCCATTCTTCCGCCCGTCAGTTAACTACAGTTCCCTTCAACGCTTTATTTTAAGCTACGTCCGTACGCTTTCTGCCGCTTCAGGTAGAATCTCTACTGTTTTCTTCGCTTATCTCGTCTCTCACCATCTACACTTTCGGTCGCCTAACCCATTTCTTCATTTTGATGTAAGATAATAAAGAAATCAATGAAATTTGAGGATGTGCGTTTCTGGCGTGTTAGAATCGCAATGAGGTTCTTTGCCAGTTACAAAAATCTCTGTTGCTGAAGTTGTGACTTCGAAATGTAGGCTAACACAATACAGACGCTGTAAGCGCAATACGTGCAGTTTATTAGGAGAAGGTTGCCGCCGATGGGTCACCTAAAGAAAAGGTGTAATAAAAGACTCGGGTATTGTAATATTTTATTTTCGGCGTAACTTGAACACTCTCTTTTGCATTTTTACTTTAGAAGACAAAGAAGCAATAAATATTGACCGTTAACGAGATATTTGAAAAATAAAATCATGTCTTGTCGGCCCATTCAACGGGACTGATTTTCTTCATTGGGTCACGTACATCCCGTGAATGGTCTCTAGTGTAATAACTGTCGAATACTACACACATCTAAATAAGTGTCAGTACATTTCATATATTTTTACTTTTAGGAAGTTATTGTCGGCGTCTGAAACCGAATAGCATGTATTCGAAACCAAGAAGGCTAAAGGTAGATATTTCGCTTTCGAATAAAAAAAAGGAAAAAGAACATTATAATTACTATCAAAATACTTCTAAACTATTAGAAAATATACAGTGAAAACAATTTCTTAAATTTTGTTCATAGTGCTCTACTTAGGTCTAAGATTGATATGTTTCTTTGTGTCTTCATGATACAACTCATCACTAAGACGGCGAATCTTTCGCAATACTGGGTTCACTTAGTGACTCCTAGAATTCAACTGTTGTCAATATCCACAGAGAAATTGAGCCTGCCCATCTACAACAACCTTACCCTATTAACCAAGGACGAGGTACTGGCAGAATTGAAGCTGTGACGACGGGTCTTGAGTCGTGCTTGGGTAGCTCAGATGGTAGAGCACTTGCCCGCGAAAGGCAAAGGTCCCGAGTTCGAGTCTCGTTCCGCCACACAGTTTTAATCTGCCAGGAAGTTTCTTACCCTATTTCCATTTACTTTAGTGTCTCGGATTACCCAGAATAGCCACTCCGGCTACCATGGATACGGATTTTCTGTTTAAAAAATTGTAAAATAGTAGGCAACTAAATTAAAAATCAAACTAACTTCTATACACGACCATACCTACTCGAATACGTCGCGTAATGACATGTCAGCTGAACACGCCACGAAAAGTACTCGCCAATATATTTCCGTTCCGACTATTTGAGCTGAAGGCTACGTACCTTTTGTTAATTTTCTGTTCATTGCGACCGCAATCGTGCAGTATTTTAAAAATGAAAAATTTTCCGCTTAGACTGTTGAACATTTGACTCCGGGCCCCGTCTTATAACGGACCAATCAAAATGTGCCTACCATGACGAGACGAAACAAAAAGTTCGTTAGTTAGTTGCATGTTACATAAATCATTTGAACAAGTTCTTTATCTAAATGACGTGGCACTAGTCACTGTTCAGTTTATGTAACATGAACAGTCATAACATGTTTTAAACCGTTCCACCTGTGGACCAGAGGACTTAAACCTTTATTCAGTGATTTCAGCTAATTTGCTACACCGAAGAGTTGACAGCAGCTCTTCATTCAAAATCAGGAATATTTACTTCGTCTTCTTTCGTGAAGGACTTTCGAAAAACTGTATTTAGCAACTCCGGTTTGGTGGCGTTCACATCCGCAACATCTCCTTCGCCATCGCGTGGTGAAGGCGCTGATTGTGTCTTTCTGTAAGTGTTGTTTACGTTCGACCAGAATCTCTTTGGATTTTCTGCCAGATTTCGAGACAGAGCTTCGTTGAGGAAGTATTTAAAGCATCTCGCACTGATGTTTGCTTTAAGTTTCGATCTGCTGTAATACTTCGCCAATATGAAGGATTTTGCTTTCTTTTAAATTTGGAATACTTTCTTAGTTCCTTCTGCGACAGGGTTCTGACTTGTTTTGTGTACTATGGGGCCCTAGTTCGGTGAATTACTAATTTATTTCGTATAAATATCTATATTGCTGTCGATATTATTTCTTTGAACGTAAGCCACATCTGGTCTACGCTTTCATAGTTCGGAACGAATGGAGGCTGTCTCTTAGGAAAGACTCAATCGAATTTTCATCTGCTTTTTTAAATAGACATTTTTCGCGTTTATTTTTGGGTATTGCGGTATTCAGTCTCATTACAGCGACCTGGTGGCCACTAATCTCTGTATCCGTCATAATACTCCAGATTTGCTACGGGTTATTTGTTGCTGGTAGGTCGAGAATATTTTCGCAACCATTTATACTTCGAGTGGGCTCCTGAAGTAATTGTTCGAAATAGTTGTATTTCCTATGTACTGCTTTAAAGATCGACTAATGTGCACAACTTGTAATATCCAGTACCTATTCAAAAACGACGAGATGGAATCGAACACACACATTCCGAAATTCCGATGTATTGCAAATGTCAATGCCTCGCTGGAAAAAAAATACACACACAGATTAATATATTATTTATAATCATGTCAGGAAGTACTGATAACATCGTTCTAACATATTTTTAATAAGCTGCAATGCTTACTGTGTTACATTTTCGCTTTTGTGGACTACATTTCTCCCTCGACCCATATGTGACGCCTAATGTAAACAATATGTAGATTTGTTGTATAGCGCCCCTGTGTGATATCAGTGCTTCCTGAAGCACGTGTTGTTAATGTAGAATCAGCATGTTCATTGTCGACGTGCAAATGGTGACCTACCATCTCGAAACATTTGTGACTGTAATGACAAACTCACTCATTATAACAGTAAATGCATAAACGTCACATTTCGCGAAGCACGTACTATGCAAGTTTTCGGGAATAACTGGGAAGCTTTTACCACAATTACATAAATTATACATTAATTCAGTTGTTTTCAACTTGAGTGTGTTACAGATGCTTCATTTCCATTTCAAACATACCTCAATTCGAAAAGTGTTTCTTACACTGTACGAGAACATACTGTAAACATCCTACAGCTGATCATTAAATGCGATGGAGCCATCTGATGATTATCAAAGTATTCGAAACAGCTAGTGTGGCAGGAAACACTAAAATATTTCAAACATATGTCGCGAACTGATTTGTAATTGGTAGCAGTTATACAACCTATAACACTCCAGTGGCAGCTGAATATAAAGATATGTTTTGTAGAAATATAAAATAGCGATCATATCACGCAAAAGATGTCACATTGCGTGTGACTACTCCAGAGCACATTCTACTTGTTTTCCGAACCTCTGAAACCTATAACATAATGGCTCTGAGCACTATGGGACTTAACATCTGAGGTCTTCCGTCCCTTAGAACTACTTAAACCTAACTAGCCTAAGGACATCACACACATCCATTCCCGAGGCAGGATTCGAACCTGCGACCGTAGCGGTGGCGCGGTTCGAGACTGAAGCGCCTAGAACCGCACGGCCACACCGGCCGGCCTATAGCATAATGCTCGGAACCAGAGACCGTGCTTTCATTCGCAACGTCAGACGAAGTACTAATCGAGTATACTCGGAAAAGCACGCAGTACCATTAACTGGCACTTGTTGCACGAAGTAAAACACCATATTCAGGTGCGCTTCACAGCTGACTGACGTACGAACTACATCACGTGTAAAACATCGCCAGAATTTTTAGATTTGCCTTTTCAGAGTTACAAAGTTGTTTGAATGTGAACGAAAAAGAAACAAGCTTTTTTCTCTTACCTTTTCTATGGTCATATTGATGAATACGCACATAAGTGAATGGTTCTATTCTGAATCAGAATTTACGAGGCATTTTCGGAAAATAAGTACCGTTTTGAAAAAAGAACATAAAAACATTTTTCAAACCAAAATTTATTTTTACATGAAAGAGCATTTCTTAAGTTATTTTTTTACATAATTTTCACCATTGTTCAGAGATTGGTCGTAGCGGAAAATTAACTTTTCCATGCCCTCTTCATAGAAAGATGACGCCAATGAAGACAGCCACTGGTGTCCAACGTTTTTTACGTCATCCTCGCAAACAGAGCTTCTTCCTCCAATATCACACTTGAAGTTCAAGAACAAATGGTAGTGAGAAGATGCGAGGTCGGCGCTGTACGGTAGGTGATCGAACTGCTCCCAACTGAATTGGTGCATAAGGTTTTGAGTGACACCAGCAGTACCGGGGTCTGCGTTGTCGTGAAGTAACAGAGTGCCTTTACTGAGTCTGAGCATTCCTCGCCTTCTGTTTTGAACTGCGCACCGAAGTTTTGTACCGCGTTGACTGTCTCTCCTCTAGGTAGGAACTCAGTAAGCAGAATGTCCTGTCTGTCCCAGAACACAGTGTACATGATTTTTATGCTCACAACGTGGTTTTAAATTTTGGTTTTTTGGGGGATAGTGAGTGGCTCCACTCCATCGACGGTCGTTTTGATTCTGGAGTGACATGACAAACACAAGATTCATCATCAGCCACAATTTAAGAATTCGTCTCCCTCATCACTACATCACGTGGGAAATGTCAAAGCACTGCCAAATCCCTTCGTTTTGTGGAAATCCGTGAGCATTTCGGAACCCAACGGGAACACAATTTGCGAAAATTTAACCTATTTGTGACAGTGTTGCAATTTGTGGAAACTCATCGCAAAGCATTATTATTATGAACTATCCGTTTTCACAAATTTTCTCACTCACTTTCTCATCCACACCTCCATTGACAACAAAAGGCCGATGACTCTGTGCTTCGTCATGAACACTGGTTCGTCCATCAGCCACTTTCTCACCATTCCATCAGTCATTACATTTTCACAATAAATCTCTACAAGTTGACTGTGAATTTCAGCTGGTTCTTTGCTTTCAAAAGCCGGCCGAAGTGGCCGCGCGGTTCTGGCGCTGCAGTCCGGAACCGCGAGACCGCTACGGTCGCAGGTTCGAATCCTGCCTCGGGCATGGATGTGTGTGATGTCCTTAGGTTAGTTAGGTTTAACTAGTTCTAAGTTCTAGGGGACTAATGACCTCAGCAGTTGAGTCCCATAGTGCTCAGAGCCATTTGAACCATTTGCTTTCAAAAACCGTATTAGGGAACGCACTTCACAGCTGGCGGGCTCAGAGATTTTCTTAAACATTTTGAATGATCACTAACAAATGTAAACACAACACCATCCAACAGAAAGCACTTCACAGGTGACCAGCTCAGAGATTGTCTTAAACATTTTGAACGGGTACTAACAAATGAAAACACAACACCGTTCGGCTATAATGGGATCAATGGAGAGACGTGTGTGAATGTGTGGAACTGCGACGCTGGTGCAGTGGCGACGTTAGAAGGAAACGGTACCTACTTTTCGGACATGCCTTACATGTTGATTCCTGGACACCAAAACTAAATAAATATAACTCAGGAATTTTTAAAAAATTTTGTCTTATAGATGGTCTGATGCGCCCAACCTCCGACTGTAATGACCTCGATGTCGACGGAACGTCAAACCCTAAAGTTCCTTTCGCGGCTAACGACTACAGTCATTTTTTGCATATGTTCTGGTTTCTTTAAATCATACCTAACTGGAAGAGTGCAGAAAGTTGAAATAAGCAGTTCACATAATATTCAAAAAAACTGGTGATTTCTCAAACGGGGAACAATCAAGAATGGGTGCCGCAAAGTTCGGTCCTGGGTCCTCTGCTGTTCTTAATATATATTAATGACTTGCCATTCTATATTCACGAAGATTCAAAGCTGATACTTTTTGCCGATGATACAAGTATAGCTATTCCACCCAACAGACAAGAATTAACTGCTGAAATTGTAAACGATGTTTTTCAGAAAATCATTAAGTGGTTCTCTGCAAATGGGCTCTCATTAAACTTTGACAAAACACAGTATATACAGCTCCACACAGTAAATGGAATGACACCATTAATAAATATAGACTTCGATCAGAAATCGGTTGCTAAGGTAGAATACTCAAAATTTCTACGTGTATGCATTGATGAGGGGTTGAACTGGAAAAAACACACTGAAGATCTGCTGAAACATTTGAGTTCAGCTACTTATGCTATTAGGGTCAATGCAAATTTTGGCGATATACATCTGAGTAAATTAGCTTACCACGCCTATTTTCATTCTCTGCTTTCGTATGGCATCATATTCTGGGGCAACTCATCATTGAGTAAATGGGTGTTCATTGCACAAAAGCGTGTAATCAGAATAATTGCTGGAGCTCATCCAAGATCATCCTGCAGACACTTATTTAAAGAGCTAGAGATCTTCACTGTAGCCTCACAATATATATATTCACTTATGAAATTTGTTATTAACAGTCCGAACGAATTCAAAAGTAATAGCAGTGTACATGGGTACAACAGTAGGAGAAAGGATTATCTTCACTACTCAAAGTTAAATCTAACTTTGGCTCAGAAGAGGGTAAATTATGCTGCCACAAAAGTCTTTGGCCACTTAACTAATAGCATCAAAAGTCTGACAGATAGACATATAGCATTTAAAAGGAAATTAAAAGAATTTCTGAACGGCATCTCCTTCTACTCATTAAATGAATTTTTGGATATAGTAAGTGGGTAATTTCACCACCCCCTCCCCCCCCCGTCCCCACCCCTCCCCCCCAAAAAAACATTAAAAATGTTAAGTGTCATGTAATATTTTGTGTAATGTAATATCTTGGATAGACACCTTTTATTAATCTGACACGTTCCACATCATTACGAAGTGTCGTATTCATTATCTATGGAACAAGCACTAATCTAATCTAATTTGTATTTCCTTATAGTTTTTGATCTCTATAGCTCGCTCTAGCACTATGGAAGTTATTCACTGCTCACATGACATGTCCTATCACCCAGTCACTTCTTGTCCCTGTGTTCCACAGATACGTTTCCTCGATTCTACAGAAAATCTCGTGATTTCTTGTCTTATCAGCCCAATTATCATTCAGCGTACTTTTGTTATAACAAATCTCAAATGTTTCGATTATTTTCACCATTTTATGAACATTACTAGATTCACTTCGATATTATACTGTGGTCCAGACGTACTTTCCCAGAAATTTCTTCCTCAGATTAAGGCCTATGTTCGATACTAGGGTATTTCTCTCAGCGAGGAACGCCCTCTTTGATTGTGGCAGCCTGATTCTTACACCTCCTTGCTTCATCTATCACTCGGTATTTTGCTTCGAAGGTAGCAGAATTCCTATTTGGTACCCAGTTTTTATGCTAAGACTGTCTCTAATATCATTTCTGCTACTTCTCAACAGGCCGTACTTGCGTCTTGCTTTAGTGAGAAAGTCTTTAGTTTACTGTCCTTTAAACATATACGTATAATTCAGTTGTCCTTCTGGCGATTAAATAAACTCCACATGTTAACTGTGAAAATCTGTTTTGATAAAAACAAAGTAGACATTTGGTCTACTGCAATAGAAAACGTTGAGCTGCCGGCTGCTGTTTCTCAAGCAACACAATCCTAATCTGATTTCATCCATTATAAATGGTTTGTAAAAGCCTGCCACTGTGAAAACAATAGGTTTGTTTACAAATAACTTTCCTGCCAACAGTCACGATTTACTTTCATTTATGTTTTATATGACTCGTTTCGTAGAATGATTCCCGTTTTCAAGTGCGTTTTTCTCTGTGTACTATGCAATTTTTGATGTTTTTGATGTGTGAGGTTCTGCTTTGTTTTGTTGAGTTTACTGCAATGTATAAGAAACGCGCAATTTTTTGCTGATTATCTATCTTTATATGTAGTTACCGACGAAATTTGTAAGACCTTGTACAGTTTTCCTATGGTCCATTTGGCAGAGTCTCACACATGTTAAACATCACATGCAGATTTTCTGCTCACAGTATCCATCGAGATAACTTATATAAAAAAAAAACAGTTACAAAGATGTTTTGAGATGTAGTCGACAAAGATAATGTTATACGTCTTCCACAGAGTACAGCATGCTTTTTTGTACAGAGGGTATTTATCTTAAAAATCTGTATCATAATTTCCTTATATCTAATTTACAGTGGTGCTTATTACTATGTGTTATTACTTTTGTTTAATGTCGAAGTATCTGAATAAATTTACTGATTCACTTTCAAGTTTTTCGTTTAATATTGTATCTTTATATTTTCTGTAATGCGAATATATGTCCAATTCCTCTAACAGATCCATTTTATGCCCTTTATTTAGTCGATGGAGTACTTTCTCATCCTGCTCTACTTTTCCAAATATGTGTCCTGTATTATGCCGGCCGCGGTGGCCGAGCGGTTCTAGGCGCTTCAGTTCGGAACCACGCGACTGCTACGGTCGCAGGTTCAAATCCTGCCTCGGGCATGGATGTCTGTGATGTCCTTAGGTTAGTTAGGTTTAAGTAGTTTTAAGTTCTAGGGGACTGATGGCCTCAGTTGTTAAGACCCATAGTTCTCAGAGCCATTTGAACCATTTTTTATCCTGTATTATGTATGTGTGTGGCTACTGCTGATGTGTGTCTGTTGGATGTCTACGCTTTAATGAGCTCTGTGTACTTACTGTTGAAATTTCGGCCCTTTTGTCATACGTATAACATGGAGCATTTCTGGCTTGTTACTTTCTATATTCCAGAGTCTGACTATGGGTCATGATTAGTTTTTGGGAATCATGTTCTGAAACGCGTCGCGTGAAATATAAATAAAAGAAAATCGTGACGGGTAACAGAAAAGATATTTATAATCAAACCCAAGCACCTAATCGCTGTTATACGTTTTAACAAACTCGCCTTACAGCTTTAACGTACTAAAATGCACGTTTCCGTGACGATTTGTATCAAGTTTCACCTCATTAATTTACATCGTTATTCTATAAGCGCAGAATCTTGTTCTGGTTGTGTTCTCTATCAACAGCCTTTCATTTCCTCTGGCATTTAAAACAAATGCATTCTCCTTTTAAGACATTTTTCGAATATCAAAATTCCTTCCAAGCATGATGTGAGTCAGATAAAATTGTTATTATTACAATAGTCACGATTAAACAACACATGCGTAAGCGTCATACTAGATAGATATGAAGCGTGAGAGAAAATTGTTTTGGTTGGCAGGAGAGCCAACACCGTGTTACTAGAAGGAGGCCGAAAGGCACGCGTTTTAGCTCACGCAGGCTGGCGTGAGGTCTGGAACAGGGCAAGGAAATTAGAATTTAGAAAAACGGACGTAGCTGGTGGAATACTTAACTTTAATCCGTTAATGAAGGACGTCGGTCTTGACGGTACATAATTAATAATATCAATAGTAACTGATAATGGCGCCTTGCTAGGTCGTAGCAAATGACGTAGCTGAAGGCTATGTTAAACTATCGTCTCGGCAAATGAGAGCGTATTTTGTCAGTGAACCATCGCTAGCAAAGTCGGTTTTACAACTGGGGCGAGTGCTAGGAAGTCTCTCTAGACCTGCTGTGTGGCGGCGCTCGGTCTGCGATCACTGACAGTGGCGACATGTATACTAACGGACCGCGGCCGATTTAAAGGCTACCACCTAGCAAGTGTGGTGTCTGGCGGTGACACCACAAAAATCATATTAATGGTCTTTTCCGTCCTCCTCGTCAGAACCATTTCATAATGAAGCTTGATAAGCAAACAAGCTGTCTTTTCTTCCACTAATATTAGTAGAAACAAAAGGGAAGTTCGTTTGCTCTCCAACCACATAGATGAGGTATCGCAGGAGGAATCTTTAATATTCAGGGATACGACAGAACCGGTCATACAAACTAAAAAAAAAAAATTATATTCACTGTCTCTAAAATGTATACCTTAAGAGCTGTGAACACTTGTTTATATTTGCTACCGTGAAACACGTCTCTTGTACTGAACGAATGCTCTTAGTTCTTCAAGGTATGCATTTAAGAGCTAGTGATTTTCGAATTACCGGTTCTGTCATATCCCTGAATATTGAACATTACACCTAGGACACCCTGTATAAAATTGACAGAAACTATTAGGATGACAATTTTTTCTTTCCTCAAACTACAACAGGACGTAAAATGAAACGAAAGGGCATTTCAGAATGCATTTACGTAAAGATATCATCTACCTGTGTACCTAGTTTTCAACGTGATGAGTATAGCGTATGATACATTTGTCACAGCGTTCTCTCTTCTGCGAAAATATGTCTCGTGCCTTCAGCGCAAGCATGAGGTCACGGTTCATTGCACTCCCTCACGTGAGGAAGCCACAAGACTTCGTGGCAACAAGGCAAGCCGACGGTGAAAGAACTTTTTCGGTACATGTGATCCCATGCCTTTTGCAAAATAGTATTCTGGACCTAAATTTATCAGCATAGTGTAAGCATGCAACACATGAAGCCTCAACTCAGTGACGTGTGTCTCTAACTGTATATGTAAACTACCGTAAATTTTGACGTCTGATTATCGTTCCTTTGCACTTGCAAACAAATCACTTCCACAAGATGATGACGTAACAATAATTTTCAGTAATAAAATAAATAAAGCCCAACTGAAGATAGCATAGAAAGTGCTAAGACATGTCTAGGTATAACGAAACAAAAGAAAGTGAATCGGAATTTCCTTCGAATTATAGAAAAGGCTGTTAGCTGACAGTTTATGATACCTTTGTGTGAACTCAGACTGAAATCCAAAACATACTCGTAAAAGTGAAAAAAAAATGGTTCAAATGGCTCTGAGCACTATGGGACTTAACTGCTGAGGTCATCAGTCCCCTAGAACTTAGAACTACTTAAACCTAACTAACCTAAGGACATCACACAACACCCATGCCCGAGGCAGGATTCGAACCTGCGACCGTAGCGGTCGCGCGGTTCCAGACTGTAGCGCCTAGAACCGCTCGGCCACTCCGGCCGGCGTAAAAGTGAATGTCAGGCAATATGACACACAGCGACATTCAGTTTGGCCGAGATAATGGTGTTTTCATAGTTTGCCTCCCTTCTGACTGCACTGATAAAATGTAACCACTGGACGTAACTTTTATGTTCGCACGAAAATCATACCATGCCCAAGAAGCCGGAAGATGGTAGGATGTGATTGAAAATAGGGCTGTTACTCACTGTAAAATAGGTGCACTGATGGGTAAGCTTACTACCATCAATGGCTTTAGATCCACTGGAGTTTTCCCCTTGGATGAAAATGCCTTCGTTGCAGATTTTATGCAACCAGAACTAGCTGCCTTTGTTGTTAATTAATGCATATAACCTCAGGAAATTTGATCTGTGCCTGTCATCGAACCAAGTACTTCCAGCGAACGAGGTTCAGCTACCCTCATCAGAGGCTCGCCTCAAAAAATAATATTGTGGACTCGCATCAGAAGAAGCAAGACAAGGACAAATCAAATAACATTATAGGCCTGGCAACCACAGCTAACAAATTTGTTACATCGTGTGAAGGACAGTCAAACAATTTAATATCAAAGGTGGTAAAATAATCTATAATAAAAATTAGTGAAAGTCCAAATCCGCAATAGCTGTTGTCTGTGTTTCTCTCGGAATGACGACCGGTTTCATACCCTGGAGGTATATCTTCAGGTCATGTAAAACTAAGACTACATATGTCACGAATTCCAGGGAACAAGTGCGCGAAAAAACGTGTTACTCCAATGTAAAGCCTTGGATGAAACGGCAAATGGGCATCCGATCCGAACCATACGTGATCACTAATACATCTACGAAATACATTCAAAAGGCGAACCGGGCAGTACCTGACAATCCACGTATGACAGAATAAAACCATCGTCTAAATCCGCGGGTGATTTTAGTATGCTGAAGGCTCCCAAGGATTGCGTGTCTTAATTCTATGTCTCTCCCGCAGATTTTGACGATGGTTTTACCCTATCACATATGGATTGTCAGGTGCCCTCTCTGATGTCACATGGAATAATATTTTGGGGTAACTCAACACTTAGACAAAAAGTATTCACTGCTCAAAAGAAAGTGTTTAGAATAATGTGTTTGGTTCATAGTCGCACATCTTGTAGGCATCTTTTTAAAAGATTGGGAATTCTTACAACAGCCTCACAGTTCATTTACTCACTAATGAAATTTGTTCCCAACAAGATGGACTAGTTTAAGACCAACAGTGACATTTATGATATGACTGTGTTTTGGAGATGTATTAGTGATCACGCATGGTTCGGGTCGAATGCCCATCTGCCGTTTCATCAAAAGTTTTACCGAGGAGTGACATGATTTTAGGCGCACTTCTACCGTGGGATTCGTGGCAAATATAGTATTAGTTTTATGTGATCTGAAGATATACCTCCAGGGTATGAAACAAGTTGTCATACAGTGAAAACACAATCAACAGCTATTGCGGATTTTGACTTTCATTCAGTTTTAATATAGACTATTTTACCATCTCTGATTTTAAATTGTTTGATTATCCCCTCACATTATGTACAAGGAGGAAACAGCTGTAACAAAGAAGAGAGATTGTGAAAACCGAAGGGGTAAAAGGAAAGTTTCTCCCTCTGAATCATTTGAAGACTCTGATGCTGCAGAAGATTTCGATTCAGATTCTGATGACGTAGCTGTTGATGACGAAAGTGACGACGATGAAAATGCAAAATGTGCAGTGTGCAGGACAACAACGGACAAAAATGGATTAGGTGCATACAGTGGTTTCTGTGGAGCCACAAAAAATGCGATGGACAAATTTCACATACAGCTACATTTATTCGCACACTTTTTTTTAAACGTAAATGTTAATACTCGTGCGTTTCCTAGTAGTAATAAATTTTTGCAATTTCTTCTGTGTCTAGTGATTTCATTACCAACTCTCAGTATTTTGCGTGCCTTTAATGCACAGGGACCATATGTGGATCACCTTCCTCACAAATAAAAGAATGCCAGTTTTTTGTATCACAAGCTGCGACATGGTCGCGAATCGTACAGTGGCCCAGAAACTGTACAAAAAATTTGGTTCTTTCCGTCAGTGATCACAAATTCGTTACGTCTTCAGACTACCGGTATCTTCACAACTGCAAAAAACGTTGGAAAAACACAAATACAACTAGTGGATAGTCTACAGCTTAAAGCAATGAAATAGGACACAATGAAAAATGTTACTGACATACATGTGAAAATTATGCGCTTTAATGACGAGGCATACCTGTTTTAAAAACATATACAAATATAATGAACTCATAGTGGCATCGTCAAAAGATAAACAAAATCAGCTTATCATCGTCGCACGAACATAAAATATTGTGCCCACTAGAGTTATCTTGTTAATAGCTCTACTGTTCATAACAACCTGCTGAACAGCAACCACGAAATGTTTTTGTCGTAAGCTCTTTAGATGTCGCTACTGTAGTTGTACACGTATTCTTCAGTCATGTAATTGTACAATTTGGAATAAAAAGAAGAATACAATTGTTAAAATACGTAGTGGGCTTACAACGTGTATAAGTCATTACAGTAAAAAAAATGCCCATTAGCCTATTTTTTTTGTATTTGTGTTTTTCCCATGTTTTGCTGCAGATCTGAAGATGTTCATTTCTGACACTTCTGACCGAAACAGATAGTCTGAGGAACTAACAAATTTTTGATCTTACGCGGAAACAAAGAAATTTATTCTACTTTTTTGTATTATCATCACTCTTGAGGTGCTTCATTAAGGTGTCGCAAAAGCTGAGCTTAGCACCTATAGTAAACATACTTGGGTGTGTAATGAAGCATGTAGTGTATTTTTATCCAGCGTTATGATGAATTTACAGGTGATAATGAAAATAGGGTCCATACCTGGGTACTTTACCTTAAATACCAAGAGGTATACAGGGTGTTTCGAAATTCCCGCTACAAACTCCTAGGGCTTGTAGACGGGAGTGAGTACATGATGTTTCCAATAGGAATCCACGTCCGGAAACGTTTTGTTTCCGTTCTGCTACGGTTTCAGTTGAGACGTGTAAGTGCTGAGGGAAAGAAAAAATGGCTCTGAGCACTATGGGACTTTACTTCGAAGGTCATCAGTCCCCTAGAACTTAGAACTACTTAAACCTAACTAACCTAAGGACATCACACACATCCATGCCCGAGGCAGGATTCGAACCTGCGACCGTAGCGGCCGCGCGGTTCCAGACTGTAGCGCCTTTAACCGCTTGGCCACCCCGGCCGGCTGAGGGAAAGAGAAAAGTCTCAGAGTTGCTTAGCATCGTAAGCAATAGCGCAGACAGACTGACGTTAATACGTCACACGGTCACCTGATGTCACTTAACGTAATATGCTAGACTCCTGTAGAGACAGAGGAAGATCTGGTGGCACTAGAAACTGACACCAGGTTGGATGAAGAGTGTATACCAGAAGTGTTAATACAAACAGACCTGGTTAAGTGATAAATGGATGTTTCGCTGTTTCATTTCGAATTGTTAACAAGTAACTGTACTGCATCACCCGTAATTCCTTTCCTCAAGCAGCAGTGGCTGAGTTAAACATCTGAACTGAAACCATCGTATAACGGAAATGGTGCGTTTCTGACAACACGGGTTCCTATTCAAAATATTATGTGCTCACACCCCTCTACCAGTTCTAGAAGTTTTTAACGGAAGTTTCTGAACAACCTCTAGACATTTTATGTTTACATATTTCGAGAACGATCAGGGAAGGCGATTTATAAATAAAAGCGAAACGCGTCTGACGAAAAACACACTTTAATTATTTGCAGTAAGCTTAAGACTGAAAAGCCAATAACAATTGATTCTAACATTTGCTGCAGAACATGCCCACACAGAGTAAAGAAGTTTATTGAACGTATTGTTTTCTTTATGCGGCCTGCTGTGCTATGGACACGCTTTATGCTTGGTGACTAAAAAATTGTCCAATATAGTATTCAAAAAGTTCGAGTTACTAGCTTCTTTCTAGGCGTGTATTAACTTATATTTTAAAGTTTTTAACCGTTTGTGAAAAAGGAATTCCTAACACGCGAAACAAACCCGCACCTGTCTTATTACCGATAGCTTGAGTTTCATACTAGCACCATCTCTCACACGTGGCTCGTAATACCAAACCAGCTGTACTGTTCACGGTGGCTACGTGCGTACTTCTGTAATGTCTGCGGCATGGTGAGACAATCGAGACTCTATTATGCTTCTTTGTCGAAGTTAAGGCATGCTAATGAGATAATTTAAGTTAATTCCCATAGTTGCACGGGAGACAGAAATTTAAATAATTTTATCCGGCCTCCCCTCACATAACAGGTGTGGCGCGATTCCAGCCGCTATTGATTTAATCTTGACTATGAATGATGGAACTTCACTCGTAAAATTTACTTTCCCGTTACATAGGTGTTTAAAAAATTAAAAAAAGTCTTGTCAATACTCAGCTCTCATTAATGGCGCTTTATGGTGTGACACATCCATTTTCAAAACCACTGTAAATCTGTAATGTTACACTTTCTTGTAGATATCACCTGAAGACGCATCTCCACTGAGGCGAAACCTGTCGTGACTTTTAATAAATGTATTTTAATTTATTCTTTGATATTGTCGAGGGGGGGGGCCAATATGTAACTGTCGATTTAAAACACGTGGGAGTAGAAATCATACATTAAAATCGCAAATTTTCTTTACTGATTATTGGTTTCTGCTTATTGCTGAGCCATCTTCAGATCAATCTAAAATGTTGTTCAGTGAGTGACACTCGCTACACATCATGGTATTCTTTTTTCTTTTCTGTATTTTTTTAGAGCTAAGTCGGCCATGTTAAATAAAATCCTAAAGTGAAAATTTTAGTTGGTTATGTAATTGATGAAACGTTGTTACCGCGCCCATTTTGTCACAGATATGTACGAACGATCGACAGTAATGACAGTTGCCTCGCCCATGAGTGGTTGTAAACAAGATATTATTTCTAACACTCATATCACCGAGCGAGGTGGCGCAGTGGTTAGCACACTGGACTCGCATTCGGGAGGACGACGGTTCAATCCCGTCTCCAACCATCCTGATTTAGGTTTTCCGTGATTTCCCTAAATCGTTTCAGGCAAATGCCGGGATGGTTCCTTTGAAAGGGCACGGCCGATTTCCTTCCCAATCCTTCCCTAACCTGAGCTTGCGCTCCGTCTCTAATGACCTCGTTGTCGACGGGACGTTAAACACTAACCACCTACCTACCTACTCATATCAGGAACAAGAAAGTGTCTATGCGATAGCTCTTAGTTGGCTGACAGCTGCCACTCAGACGCTTCCTTGTTCCTGATACGAATGTTGTAAACACGAAGGACATTTCGTAAATAATGCACAAGTTGGTATTACTGTGGACTGTTTGATGCTGCAACAATGAAAATTATGCAGTTGGGAACTTGAGGAACAAACACGTGTTTTTGTTTTTTCACTGAGTACTCCAATCTAAAATTAGCGAAAGATAGAAATGTACCCTGCAGGCGTCTCGGGTACTGTAAGTGTTGAAACCAGAGGTCGTATATCAAGAACGAAACTTTACGCAACAAAAACGTGACATAAATCAACAGTGCGTTAAGTGAAGTCTGTGGTGAGTTAACAGTGGGCTGTAGTACAGTTTCACATTGGGTTAATCGTTTTCGTAGTGGTCGTATGAACACAGATGATAACACAAGAATCGGAAGGCCAAAAACGTCAACAAATGAACGAAGTGTGAAACTTGGGGAAGATTTTCTTAAAGGAGATCGCAGTGTGACTTGTGAGGAATTATCTAAAGCCAAGGGAATTTTCTCAACATCAGTATTATGTATTGTGACAAATGATTTGCAGAAGAGAAAAATGTCTACGAGATGGTCCCCCACTATCTGACTGCTAAAGAAGAGCAAAAAGGCAAGTACCGCTGCAACCTTTCTCAAACAATGATTCGACCTTGAAGGTTCAAGGAGTATTATGTCGAATTGTCGCTATTTATGAAACGTGGAGTTGAAATCCAATGAGTGTAGAGCTTCAGATTTTCCGCGTCCAAAAAAATATCGACGCGCTCAATCAAAGCTCAAGCAAATGACTTTTGTTTACGATCACCTAGGAATCATACTGACAGATAGAGTCCCATGTGGAACACGTGTCACAGCAGTGTATTAACGTAACTTCATGCAAAACCTACGCAGAAAGACGCACAAAACCTGACCTTACTTGCTCGAGGCTGCGCCAATCATTCTCCACGACAATGCTCGTCCGTATATCGGCAATGTTGTAGCCCAAAAACTGCGCGACTACGGATGGGAAATGATGCCGAATTCTTCTACACCCCAGACTTAAGTCCACCATACTTCGACTTGATCCCAAAATTGAAAAAAACCTATGCGTGGGCGTCACTATCTTCCCCTGGAAGAGCTTTCTACCACCGTTAGCCCGAGCCAGTAGACAGATGAACAGGAGTGGTGTTCTGGATGGAATAATAGTGCTTCGGAGACGTTGGGATTCAGACGCAGAGAAGCAGGAAGACCACACTGAATGAATGAAAACAGATGTTGAAAGAACCGTATAAGTAAAAACATTAGTGTACATTATTCACGAAATTTCCCTCGTAAATTCAACTAAATACCTAGGTGTTACAATTACGAACAACTTAAATTGGAAGGAACACATAGAAAATGTTGTGGGGAAGGCTAACCAAAGACTGCGTTTTATTGGCAGGACCTACTGCCTACACCACGCTTGTCCGTCCTCTTTTAGAATACGGTGTGGGATCCTTACCAGATGGGACTAACGGCGTACATCGAAAAAGTTCAAATAAAGGCAGCACGTTTTGTCACAGAAATGATACATGATTTGGTCTGGAAATCGTTAAAAGAGAGGCGTTTTTCGTTGCGACGGAATATTCTCACGAAATTCCAATCACAAACTTTCTCCTCCGCATGCGAAAATATTTTCTTGACACCGACATACACAGGGATAAAATAAGGGGAATCAGAGCTCGTACGGAAAGATATAAGTGTTCATTCTTTCGGCGAGCTGTACGCGATTGGAATAATAGAGAACTGTGAAGGTGGTTCGATGAACCCTCTGCCAGGCACTTAAATGTGACTTGCAGAATATCGGTGTAGATGTATAGACGTAGACGTAGATGTAATATTTCGCTTACAACCACTCATGGGCGATACAACTATCATTGCTGTCGATCATTTGTACATGTGTGTGGCAAAATGGGCACTGTAACAACGTTTCATTAGTGATTAATGCTTTCAATTACATAACCAACTAAGATTTTCACTTCAGGATTTTATTTCACTAGGTCGACTTAGCTGTGAAAAATATGAGGGTCACACACTGAACAACATTTTAGATTGAGCTGAAGATGGCTCCGTAATGAGCTGAAACCAATAATGAATAAACAAAATTTGCAATCTTGAGGCAGGATTTTTATTCACACATGTTTTGAACGCTGTTATGAATATCAGTCAGCTACTCTGGCCTTCAAGTAGTTTTCATTGTATAAATCACTCACGATGACCCCATTTCCGCATACTAACATCATCTGGTGCTCTTGCATGTAATATCGTTGCTGTCATGTCCTGTCTTTTAATTATTGGTCTCCTGCTTACATATAAGGAGAAACTATTGATTGTATAATAAACAGGACATAGCAGCGACGATATTACGTGTAAGAGCACCTGATTATGGCAGATTGCAGAAATGGGCTCATTTACATCTACCATCAACATATGCATACTCTGCAAATCACATTTAAGTACTTCGCAGAGGCTTCGTCGAACCACCTTCACAATAATTCTTTATTATTCCAATGTCTTACAGCGCTCGAAGAAACGAACACCTATACCTTTCAGTGCGAATTCTGATTTCCCTTATTTTATTACGGTGATCGTTTCTTCCTATGTAGGTCGGAGTCAACAAAATATTTTCACATTCGGAGGAGAAAGTTGGCGATCGAAATTTCGTGAGAAGATTCCGCCGTAGCGGAAAACGCCTTTGTTTTAATCATATCCACCCCAAATCCTGCATCATATCAGTGGCACTGTCTCCCCCATTTCGCGATAATACAAAACGTTCTGCCCTTCTCTGAACATTCTCGATGTACTTCATGTAACCTCTCTGGTAAAGATCCTACATAGCGCAGCAGTATTCTGAAAGAGGTCGGACAAGCTTAGTGTAGGCAGTCTCTTTAGCAGATCTGTTAAATTTTCTGTATCCTGCCAATAAAACGCAGTGTTTGCTTTGCCTTTCCCCACAACATTTTCTATGTGTTCCTTCCAATTTAAGTTGTTTGTGATTGTAGTTCCTAGCTATTTAGTTGAATTTACGGCTTTTAAATTTGATTGATTTATCGTGGAACCGAAGTTTAACGGATACCTTCTAGCTCTCATGTGGATCACCTCACACTTTTCGTTATTTAGGGTCAATTGCCTGTTTTCGCACCATACAGATCTTTTCTAAATCGTTTTGCGATTTGTTTTGATCTCTTGAGTGAGTTATAAATCAAAAATTATTTAAAGAACAGTGTAGCTGGCTGATACAATAATCGTGGTATTAGAAGGCATATTTTGCACTGCAGGAGCCAAAGAAGAAATTTTTTCTTTCTAAAATTCAGTCTTGATCGCACCACGTATACTACAAGAACATAGATGATCGGTTTCGGTCCTATCACATGAGCATCATCAGACCCATGGCATCCTTCGAAGATGGTAGGTGACATCACAGCAGCTGAGAAGAGTGCACCACCTACAATCTTCGAAGGATGACACGGGTCTGATGTTGGTAATGTGATATGACCGAAACCGGTCACCTATGTTCTTGTAGCATACGTGGTGCGATCAAGACTGAATTTTAAAAAGAAAATCTTTTTTAAAAGTTTTTGATCGCTGTTCCAAAAAATGTTTATTGAAATTGTCCAAAGAAGAAATGTTTTCAAAGTGTTTTAACGGCCAATACGGACGATTTTATTCGCCATGTGAAGTTTATTGAGGTACGGGAGAGATGAAATGCGACTCACCGACTCCAGCGACGTGGATCTTCTTCATCCACGGGTAGATGATCCGCTCCCCGGAGCCCGAGCTGTCGTCCGGTTCCGCCTCCTCCGCCTCTTCCTCCTCCTGGTCGTCTTCCAGGTTATCCGCCCCGCTGGGCGGCCCCTGCGGCTGCGGCTGGGGTTGCGCGGCGGTCACCGCCGCCCCCGGGGGCGGCTGGGCCGCCTGCGGGGGCGGTGGAGGCGGCGGCGGCGGGCTCGGCGTGCCGCCTCCGCTGTTGGCGGGCGTCAGCGGCTGTGGGGGAGGATGCGGGCCGCACGGCTGCTGCGGGCTCGCCATGTCCGGGGGCGGCGGGTAGTAGTAGCCGCCCCCGGCGCCGCCCCCGGGGCCGTAGCCGTTGGCGGTGACCGCGACCGGCGTCGCCGCCGCGTAGTGGTGGTGGTGCGGCTGGTGCACATGGTGGTGCTGCTGCTGGTGCTGGTGGTGGTGCTGGTGGTGGTGGTCGTGCTCGTGGTGGTGGTGCTGCTGGTGGTGGTGGTACGCCTGGTACTGCGCCGCGGCGCTGCCGAAGAAGTCGGCCGGGATGTAGTTGCTCTGGCTGTACTCCTCGCTCGGCGGAAACTTGGGGTCGACCAGCAACTGCTGCGGCTGCGGCGCCAGCTGCTGGTGCTGCGGCTGGTGCGGCGCGTGGTGCTGGTGGTGCAGCTGGTGGTACCCGACGGCGGACACCGCCGTCGCCGCGCCCGCCGACGCCTGGGCTCCGCCGGACGGGTTCATCAAAAACGAACTCATGATCATTAATTTTTCCTGCCGGGCGCCGGCCGCGAGCGGTGCTCTCTGTTCGCCTCCTCCTCTTCCCCTCCCTCTCCCCTCCACTGCTCCCTTTCCCCGTCTTTACCCCCACCCCTCCCCTGCACGACCTACTTTGCTTAGCACTGCCGCACAAATCCCGTATCCTCCAGTCTCTCAAATCCCTCAGCAATCCGCCGCCACTCCCGACACCGTCGCATCCATCATTATTCGCTACACTTGTCAAAAATCACTCCGAACATCCGAGTTTCCGCAGACTACGCTTCGCTTCCATCGCGCGCAGCACGTCACCCGTCAACGCTTCCCGTGTATACAGTCCGCCGCATTCTCTCCGCAATAACTACTACGCCGCTCTATTTCCTCCTCCGTGGCGACGATAGTGCACACGTAGACGCTCGCCGCACGCCGCCAGTAGCGAGGAAAGAAGGGGGCGCGGTTACGCAGACAGGGACAGAGAGAGCGGCACAACGAGGAAGGAAAGAACGCCGGAGTGGGGAACCGGGCGAGCGGGGATAGCCGCAGCGCGCGACAGGGGAGGGGAGCAAAAAAAGCGACTCGCGGCGCTGCCGTCACCGCCCACCCCGCTGCCAATTAGCATACCACGTGACGACGGCTCGACCAATTAGAGCGCGCCGGCGTCAGCCGCCATGATGGATCACCGTCGCCGGACCTCCCCCTACCGGGCCGTCCGCGCTGCCGCCTGGTGGCGAGCCGCGCAACCGACTCCCGCGCGAAAGGCGTGACCCCAAACACCTGTATTTTGTTTCCGCGAGATTTTACGCGCGCCCGTTTCGCAACGGTTTCCTCGCTACTAGACGCTTCTTTATCACTAACAACAAGATAATTTAAATTTTTCTGTTGCTATTTTGTAGAACACAGAGATCACTCTGCAGACCAGAATATAATTGTCAACACGTCGCACTTCAACACAGTGCGAAACTGGTCGCAATTTTTAGACAAATGAACAATGAATTTATATCTCTGCCGAACACGTTTCGCCTAATCAGCAGCGTCTACCACAAATATTGCTGTAGACGTAACAGATAGTGATGCATGAAACTACTTTTGACGTCACTCGCAGTTGAACATCCAGTAGTCACCACCCTGACATGGCAGTAATATTGAAGATAATTGCCATAAAATTAATGACGCAACTTTCCACAGACCACAAATGAACTGATAGGTTAAGTTCAGGATACTATCCAAAAGTCAGATGTACAAACTGCTCACATGAATATCAGCCTGTCGCTGGTGCAGGGAAATAGTTCTGAAGTCATTAAAACACACTTCACACACTGCTCTTTTGATGTAACCCCAGACAAAAGATCATACGAATTTACCTTACAATGTAGGTCCTACATCATTCCAGTATTTTGGAGGTCTCTTCTGCAACACTGTTTCTGTTCGTGACAGTTCTTCTTAGTACAGAAGTGAAGGCACAGAATATGTGGCGACACACTATTCGATCTGCTTTTAGGTATTGTTGTCGGACACTTCCGCGGAAAGCAGTTTTGCGCAAACTTCTCGTCTTCGGTCAGTCACATATTTTTTGGAGGTCTCTTCTGCAACACTGTTTCTGTTCGTGACAGTTCTTCTTAGTACAGAAGTGAAGGCACAGAATATGTGGCGACACACTATTCGATCTGCTTTTAGGTATTGTTGTCGGACACTTCCGCGGAAAGCAGTTTTGCGCAAACTTCTCGTCTTCGGTCAGTCACATATTTCTTTTAAGAAATTAGAGAGATGTTAAAATTTTGTCACCTGTCGCTGAGTAGAAACGGTCGTGCACTTGTCGAATCAGCTGTTCGAAATGAACGCAAAGATAGCTCCGCACATCGCACAAACGCGAACAGCTGTTTCAGGGCTGGCTGCGCTGAGATTTACTGTGTATAGAATTCGTCACGGGTTCCGTCGTACGCGCCTACTCCACGGCTACTGTTAGCGGCCGGGTCGGTTCCACACAACTGAACCGACAACAACGTCCGAGCGCCACACGCAGGAGGGGCAACTCAGTTCGGGCCAAAGCATTTCGTTGCCCACGCGCGCGCCGAAGATAGTAACGCGGGCGGTCCAAAGCTCGGTACTCGCGAAGACGCGCCACCCCGCCGATCGCCGCGAGCGCGGGTTGGAACTCGGCACCCCTCCCTCGGTCTACCGCCCCTCCAGCTCGCTGCACCCCCCACCTCTGTCGCCTCCCTATCACACACTCGCGGAGTTCCCCCATACTACCCGAACGCAGCCCCATTGGACGCTCTGACCATTTTCGCCGCTCCAGGTTTCAGCGGCCGGGAGGGCTGTTGGGGTGAGAAGAGGGGTAGAAAATAATCACTTCCAGCCACCATCTCTTTCCACCCTCACCGTGGCGACGTCCTCAGCAGTTCCCCGAAAAACTGCATCACCCCCGGGTACGACGCACGCATAAAAAAAATAAAAAAAAGAATTACCACCCAGGCTTCGGGGCGTAAATGGAAGAAGGAGAAAAAGCATCTAGAGAAGAAGTAGGGCGTAGGAAGAAGGGAGGGAGGAAAAGAAAAGAAGAAAAAAAGGAAAAAAGGACGCCTGTGGCTGATGCGGTGTTATTGTTTTCAGCCCCTACGTGCGTGGGCTGCGATTCCGCCCGGCGGAGTTCGCCAAAAATGTCGTCGAGATTGAGTTCGTCGGTGCGTTTTTCGTTCTCTCTCTCTCTCTCCTCTCTCCCCCTTAAATCCTTCACCTCCTTGCCACGTTCCCGCCCTGTTAATAGCTTGTGTCTCTCATAGCCAGCAAGGCATTTTTTTTTTTACCGTACAACATTGTCCAGTCGCCAAGTTATAATTAAAAAACTCGAAGTGGCCCTTACACGTGGACCTACCAACGCGGTCATACTTGACAAGTAGATTGCGCCCTGCGCACACACAATATCCTCCGCCCTCTGCTTTACACCGCCTACTGAAACTGTGCTTGCCCGCTAATCTGGGACGCGTTACTCCAGATGTAATTTGTCGCAGACGCGCAGCAATAAGAGAAAGAAACCAGTCGCGAGCAGCAGATGTTTATCCGGCGGCTGTGGATATGGAAACGGGCCGGGAGAGCGCGAAAATAAAAAGAAAACAAAAAAAAGGGGAGAATGAAAGGAAGTGGCTGAGTAGACACTCGGGTTTTTAAGTAAGATAAATGGTGTGTCCCGTTGTCGCATGGAATGCGCGACCAGTAACATTCGCCGCTGCCTGCGTGAGTTGATTTGCGTGTCACACGAACTGTTTCAAGATATCGCTCTGCGCTCGCCTTTTCTGTTTATCTTGCAGATAAAACCCGGCTCTGTTCCAAATTTCTTCCCGCCGCCTGTCTTTATCAATCGCTCGTATGCG
Organism: Schistocerca nitens; assembly: GCF_023898315.1. Taxonomy (NCBI): domain Eukaryota; kingdom Metazoa; phylum Arthropoda; class Insecta; order Orthoptera; family Acrididae; genus Schistocerca; species Schistocerca nitens. Next base: position 91,633,129 of record NC_064625.1, on the reverse strand, counting down.
ACATCACACGTTTTACCGTTCCGTGAAAATTCAAGGACCCCTCATCGAAAATTAACTATTATATATTACGTCCTTGGCCAGTTCCGACACTTCTTTCTGTCGGAACAAACGCCACAAGTGCAGCACGTCTATATGTACCATTTTTAGTACATCGTACCTCAATTGGTAAAAACATAACCCTTATAAAATCGCTTTGTTTACCGTGTGTCAGTCAAACCCTTTTTCTCAGGAATGGAAAGACGTATCAATTTAAAATTTATGTCACATACTAAAGTCTACAGTTCCTTGGTTGTGTAAGAAACAGACCCTTGTAAGTCAATGAAATCAAAGGTACGGCCATTTATGTCACATACTTTAATACTCAAAAACTCGCTCGCTAAAACCTATTGCTTAGGCCCTACTTCCCGTTGACCTAGGATCATCAAATTTGGCAAGCTGCAAGGTTTCACAGCAGAAGCAAAGGAAAAGTTCCGAAAATTGCTAATTTGAAAGTATACCACACGAAACTTTTTTTTTTTCATTTGTATTCAGACAGTTATAAAATTGAATTTGATGTCACGTACTAATGTGTACGGACCCTAGCGGTCTAATAAACGTTAACTTCTAAGTCAACGCAACCTAAAGATATGGCCGTTTATGTCACATATTTTGATAACCGAAAACTCACTTCTTGAAACATGTAGTATAATTCCTGTTGACGCAGGATTATGAAATTTAGCAAGAACCAAGGTTTCACAGTACAAGTAAAGAAAAATATCAGAAAATTGTTAATTAGTAATTATAGGCTATGATACGAAAAAAATATTTCTTTTGTCATTTGTTATTCGGCTTCAAACTTGAAAATTAAAATGTCTCGGAATTCCTGGGACCAATATCTTGCCAGTATCAATGTTGGTAACAGACAAAAATTATCAAGATTCTAGATTCCCAAAATGGATGAACTGTCAATATACATAATTAAGTTTATATGGAACCCTCACTTGCAAATCCGATTTGCACTTGAACAACTTTTTAATTTTTTTTAATCGCATTGACCAACTAGGATCACGCTAACAACTTCAATTCCTCTTCTTCCTTTGATGTTGTTTCCTATTTTTCCAGTATTCCCTCATTTTCTCCCCATGAAGTCTCTTCCTTTGTTCTGTCCATGTTGTTCCCGATTTTTTATTTCTTCTGCTTTGAAAGCCTTCCAAATTTAGTAATTTGTTTTTAAAATGGTTTCTTTCTGCTATTTCTGATTCTTTAGATTTCGTTGACTCAGAAGTTAACGTTTACTAGACCGGTAGGGGCCATACACATTAGTACGTGACATCAAATTCAATTTGATAATAAACATTATGAATACAAATGCAAAAAATGTTTCGCGTGATATACTTTCAAATTATTTCATTAATTAATTTTTTTTTCAACCATCAATCTACTGACTGGTTCGATGCGCCCCACCACGTATTCCTCTCTTGCGGCAACCTCTTCGTCTCAGAGTAGCACTTTCAACTTACATCCTCAATTGTAATTGTTGACGAATTCCAGTCTCCATCTTCCACTGCAATTTTTATCCTCTAGAGCTCCCTGTAGCACCTTGTAAGTTATTCCCTGATGTCTCACACCTGTCCCGTTATGTTGTCCCTTTTTCTTGCATTGTTTTCCATACGTTTTGATTTAAAATTCCTTAAAAATGTGGCAATTTGATTGCAGTCGCCCGCAGTTTTAAATAACATTTTCCATAAGTTCGTTTCTTCGACGATTCGGCAAAGAATCGCGACATTTCTGATCTTATCAGTTCACCTAATTTTCAACATTCAGCTGTAGCACCACACTTTATCGCCCCACTTCTCCTCTGCTCTGATTTTCCCACTATCATACAATGCTGTGCTCCAAAAGTATATTACCAGGAATTTGTTCTTCAAATTAAGGTCTGTAAAAGTATTTGACAGCTGTAGGTTTCTCTTGACCAGGAATACCTGCGCTAGTCTGATTTTTATGCTCTTGTTTCGTCTGTCATGCGTTAATTTTGCTCCTAAGGAAGCAATACTCCTTAACTTCGTCTATTTCGCGATCCCCAATTTCATATTTAAGTTTATTGTTCTTCTTATTTTTGCTACTCCTCTTTCATGTGTTTACTCTCAATGCACATTCTGTACTCATTAAACTGTTCATTCCATTCAGCACGCCCTGCAATTATTTTCCGCTTTCGCTGACAATGGTAGTATCATTAACGAAATTTATTATTCATATCCTTTCATGAGCAAGCAGTAGAAGAAACCAAAGAAAAATTTCGAGTAGGAATTAAAGTCCAGAGAGAAGAAATTAAACCTTTGAGCTTTGCCAGTGACATCGTAATTCTTTTTTTACATTTACATTGATTCTCCAAGTCTGGCCACCCTTTGACTTTACTAATATCGGCACTTGTCTCCGGTTTACAATACGTGACAAACTTATATCGACATCGATTACTAAATTTTCTCCATGGAACACCAGATGATTTGTCCGGTCTCAAACTAAATGGACCTAACTTATTAGTACAAGCAAGTCTCACTTTCTCCAAGGCCCCTTGGTCTTCAAAAATCTTTTTGTTAGCACGATCATCAAGTGTAAGCCTTTCTATACGAACATTTACCCTATACACATAGGTTACAATTTTATTAATAATTACAGCATCATATTTGTTAGAAAAGAACTTAAACTCATCTGTTATATCGTAATGACTTAATTTACTAAAATTGTGAGCATTCTCATCAAATTTTTCAACTGCTCCCATTTTGCCATATTCAAATCGAACACCGTCTGCCTGGGTATATTCCGTTCGCCATTTGCACATACGGCCAAAGTAAGGCCTAGTCAGAAGCGTCCGACGGCGTATCCAGCGCTTCGGGCGTGCACGGCGCAGCCTGCTCATCGTCCTCATCCGACGATAGGCAAATAACTTCCTCCTCGGCCTCAACGTCCGACGTATCCGACGCCATCTCATCCTTAACATTGCAACAATGAAGAATATGACAGCATGAATAACATTCAGTCGTGAGAGGACTTGAAAGAGTAGTTGAACGGAATGGACAGTGTATTGAAAGGGTAAGATGAAAATCAACAAAAGCAAAACAAGGATAATGAAGTGTAGTTGAATTAAATCAGGTGATACTGAAGGAATTGGATTAGGAAACGAGACACTTGTAGATGGGTTATGGTATCTGGGCAAAAAATAACTGATAGTGGCCGAAATTGAGAGAACATAAAATGTCGACTGGCAATGGCAAGAAAAGCCTTTCAGAAAGAGAATGTAGATTTAAGTGTCGAATGTAGATTTAAGTGTCAGGAAGGAGTTTCTGAAAGTATTTGTATGGGGCTTGGTCATATATGGAAGCGAAACATGGATGATAAACAGTTTGGACAAGAAGAGGCTAGAAGCTTTGAATGTGGTACTACAGAAAGATGATGAAGATTTGGTGGGTAGATCACGTAACTAATGAGGAGGTACTGAACAGAACTGGGAGAAAAGAAATATATGGCACAATCTGATTAGACCATGGGATCGCCGGCCGCTGTGACCGAGCAGTTCTAGGTGCTTCAGTCTGGAACCGCGCGACCGCTACGGTCGCAGGTTCGAATCCTGCCTAGGGCATGGATGTGTGTGATGTCCTTAGTTTGGTTAGTTTTAAGTAATTCTAAGTTCTAGCGGGCCTGATGACCTCAGGCGTTAAGTTCCATAGTACTCAGAGCCATTTAAACGATGGGATCGGTTGGTAGGTCACATTCTGAGACATCAATGGGTCACCAGTTTAGTACTGAAGGGAAGTGTGAGAAGCAAAAATCGTAGAGGGAGACCAAAAGATGTATACAGTAAGCCGATTCAGTGACATCATGTCACTGCAGTAGTTACCTGAGACGATGTGGGTTGTACAGGATATAGTAGCAAAGGAAGGTTGCATCAGTCTTCGGACTGAAGACCGCAACAACAACATCCTTTCATCATGAATTTTAATTCTGCCCCTGAACTTATCCGTTATTTCCGTCATTACTACTTCGATATATAGATTGTGGGCGAAAGGCTACATCCCTGTATTACACTCTCTTTAATCTGAGCATTCTTGGTCAATCTTTCTTGTTTCCTCTCGGTTTCTGCACGTATTGTACATTATCCGTCTTTCCCTGCAGCTTACTCCTATTTATCTGCACGCTGGTGAGCAGATAAATGAGGTATTTTAACTAATGGATCCCAGCAGAGGTTTTCTCTTATGAAAATGGAAATAATCAGTTATTATAGTTTTATTAGAGGTGACTGACAACAGCTCTTAAATATTTCATGAAATGCGTGGATCACTTGCAGCTGTCGTTACGTCCTTGTGACTACTGGTTCTGCTTAATAACATAATCACAGGGAAAAATTTCGTATATTATTTACGCCCCACATCATGTCACTGCCATGTTGTTATGACGTGTCATGATACATAACTAATGTAAGCAATTTTATGCTGTGATAATGGTTATTATGTATGTTTGTATCTGGAGATATCCAGCCACCATATAATTGTACAATTCGCTACTAGCTTCGGTCAACGACCATTATCAAGCTTAGCTGGCATTAACGGCAGTGAAATTATGCCATAATTTGAACAGACGTAGGACTTTCTTCTTGACGAAGATTTCGTACACAGTTGTTGTTGTGAGAAATTTTTTAGGTGCTGTGGTGGGCTTATAAGACCAAACAAGTTTTTTTCAAGTTATGGCGTAACTTTCCTGCCTTTTATGACAGGTAAGTTTGATAACGGTCATTGACCGAAATTATTAGCGGACTGTGCAAAATAAATGACAGCAGAATGTTTCACCATGAATTTTAGCATGATGGTTATTAACCACAACCGGTGCTCATAATAAGGAACACATCGACAGCTACGTGTGATGCATTTCATTAAAAAAATTCTATTAGCTGGCAGAGGGAATACTGACATCGACAATTTCAATTTTAGAAGAAAAAAAAGTCCTTCATTAAAATTGAGGGCTGGTCAAAGACTTTGACCCTGATGAGATCGCCACCGAGGTGCTGAAAAACCTGAATTAGAGACGTTAATGACAGACGATAATTATACTGTGAAAGCCTGCAGAGAATCAGTATTAAGTGAAACAAGAGAGCTTTTTGCTTCGAGTAAAGACAAACGGTAGGTGGCCAGCCGAAAATTCCATCCGCACTGAAATATTGGTATCTTCCACTATTTTGAACATTAATAGAGTATTCGCTACGACTCGAATGAGAATCAACCATGACAGTACTGCACACATAAACAAGTTTTCCTGTCCGTACTGGTGCATATATTCCTACTCCGAAAATTTAACTGTGATTACGAATTAATTATTTATGATACATTTTTTTAGTTAGTTTCGAGTTCTATCGATCATTTGTACACTTTTCACAATGATGTGGAGTCATTTTACATTCATACGACACGCACATATAAACATTGTTACATACTGATTATTTACAACTTGTTTTTATTTGCAGGTACGAATAAGTAATACGTAGTCACTACCTCTCACATATTACACAAACGGAAATTCGTCTACGGAATAGAAGAGTTGTCTGGCAGAAACTTTTTGGTTCAAATGGCTCAAATGGCTCTGAGCACTATGGGACTTAACATCTGAGGTCATCAGTCCCCTATAACTTAGAACTACTTAAACTTAACTAACCCAAGGACATCACACACACCCAAGTCCGAGGCAGGATTTGAATCTGCGACCGTAGCGGTCGCGCGGTTCCAGACATAAGTGCCTAGAACCGCTCGGCCACAGAGGCCGGCCTTTTTGTTTTGTTATAGAATTTAATTTTATTGTCTGGCACACATTTCATATCATCCGGCTAAGTGTTCAAAAATTTTGGTGACTACATTGCGCGTCCCTTTCTGTGCTAAAAGCAGCTTCAGTGTGTAATAATGAATAGATGTAGACGATATTGTTGTTTAGCAAATTTTACGTTTTTTTAACTGGGAGCACGCTGCGTGCATGGCTTGTGGTGTAATGCATAAATAATCTAAAAAGTAAACACAGCCTAATCTGTAAAACGCTCTTCTGCACGAAACAAATAGCGTGTTTCAAAAAGTATTATTATTATTGTTATTATTATTACAAGCGAATTGTCCCAATAAATGGAAGACATTAGGCACACAACTCAATCAGCTTCTCTTTAGATTCTTCTTGTTGTTCCAATGGGTTTTCATTCTTTTCGAGAAGGCTCGCTTACGTTCTTCCGACCACTTTGATCTGTACTGTTTCATTGTTGCTCTGATGTAACTTCCCATTTGTCTGCCTTGTGTCGGAAGATGTCTCTTTCTGATACATCTTATGTTTACATTTTTGAGGTCCTTTCGAATTTCGTTCAGGCCAGGTGTTGAGTTCTTAAGTCACATTACATTATTAACTTTTTTTTTGTAGTCTGTTGAGATAACCAAGGAATTTAATTCCCCTTTTCTTAATGTCAATTTCGATTTTTCAAAACTTTTCCTTTATTTTGATTGACTGTAGTCTCTGACAGTCTTGGCTATGTCTAGCTCCTCAAATTTTCCTAATGATCTTTCTCTCCTCTTTCTTGATTTCTTCTGATTTTTTCCCATTCGTGTTTTCCGTTAAGCGTCAGCGTTTCTCTTGCGTAGAGGACTGTTGGTTTTATGACTAGTGCCAAATTTTTGTCTGTCTTGACATGGATTTCTTGTTGTAGAGGTCAGACTAGCCCTAAGCTTTTTTTAGTTGTTGGAGGCGATTTTGCTGTGAGATATTTTCAGGGTCTGTGGTTCGATGAATTCTCGTAGGCATTGAAAGTGCGGGACCGTGCTGATTTTGTTTTCATGCTCGCGATTTCTACCTTTGAACACAAGAATGCAGTTGTCTCGAATGAGATTTGTACCCTTGCTTTTCCTGCTAATTCTTTAAATGTGTCGAGTTGTTTGAAGGCAGTCTCTTCGTCCTCTACAGGTACTGCCAGGTCGCCTGCAGACACATGGTATGGTAGGCAGTGGTTAGTTTTAGAAAGCCCTCTAGGATTGGTTTTCAAAATCCACGTTTTTTGAGTTCTTCCTCCAATTCTTCCACATCCTTTTCTGTGAAAACGTCGAACAGGCTGGGAGACAGTCCATCTCCTTATCTCACACCTATTTCTATCTCAAAGGATTCTACGTTTTATTATTATTTCTTTCCTTTCTCAGACGTTATGTCTGGTTAAAAATGGAAAATGACGTGGACGTTGTTCAATCGTGACTTCCATTTAACTGTAAGGTATATGTTACATTGCATTTAGGAACTTTCGGGTAATTGAACATGTATCAATAATTACAGATTTCTGTAGTTGTATATATACCTTTGGATGTAGCTGTATTGCGTTGATGTACTGGTGGATATTGTATGGTATGACTCCTGTAGTTGATAGTATGATTGGTATAATGTCAACTTTATCCTGATGCCACATGTTCTTGACTTCCTCAGCCAGTTGGATGTATTTTTCAATTTTTTCTCCTGTTTTCTTTTGTATATTTGTTGTATTGTGTATGGATATTTCGATTAGTTGTGTTAATCTCTTCTTTTTATTGGTGAGTATGATGTCAGGTTTGTTGTGTGTTGTTGTTTTATCTGTTATAATGGTGTTCCAGTATAATTTGTATTCATCATTCTCTAGTACATTTTGTGGTGCATACTTGTATGTGGGAACGTGTTGTTTTATAAGTTTATGTTGTAAGGCAAGCTGTTGATGTATTATTTTTGCTACATTGTCATGTCTTCTGGTGTATTCTGCATTTGCTAGTATTGTACATCCGCTTGTGATATGGTCTACTGTTTCTATTTGTTGTTTGCAAAGTCTGCATTTATCTGTTGTGGTATTGGGATCTTTAATAATACGCTTGCTGTAATATCTGGTGTTTATTGTTTGATCCTGTATTGCAGTCATGAATCCTTCCGTCTCACTGTAATATTGCCTTTTCTTAGCCATGTGTTGGATGCGTCTTGATCGATGTGTGGCTGTGTTGGATGATACGGGTGCTTGCCATGTAGTGTTTTCTTTTTCCAATTTACTTTCTTCGTATCTGTTGATGTTATGTGATCTAAAGGGTTGTAGAAGTGGTTATGGAATTGCAGTGGTGTAGCCGATGTATTTATATGAGTGATTGCTTTGTGTATTATTATTATTATTATTATTCGTTAACATCTGGTGGCAATGCCAACACCACCCTGAAATTATGTCCTAGGAAAACGGAGCACAAAGCAAACAAGGCTAGTACCATCGGTAAAGCATCGTATCAGAAATTAACTTTCGCATAAAAATAGTTTAGTGCATTTATGAGCATATGTAAGTAAATTAGCAGTTAATTTGTACAAACAAAATATCATAGTGGCAAAATTAACATCGAACGACGAAACACTATTGGATTAACGAAAATACTTTAACGAAACACATTTATAAGTAGGCTGTTCAGAGATTGTGGTGATTACGATTAAATTAGATTCTGAAACACTGTGGCACTGACAAGGCAAGTCTAATTAAGCCTGCTTGGGGAGATGTGGTCTAATGTTTACTTACTTCTGTGGCAGTTCGTGCTATCAAATCTGCCTCTAGATCAATAGCCAAAGTCGCCGCTGTTCGCTTTCCACGCCACTTTCATTCACCAATCAGACATTTGTCTTCCACTTCAATGTAATTCACAATCACCAGTTCATTTAAAATTCCATTACTCTACAAGCTTCATTTTCGTAATTACCTTGTTCGTGCGAGATCCATTGCCATACGACGGTGTCTTCAATTAATCAGGATCAAAGTTTCAACGCGAATACTGCCTTTGTGTATTCCCTTTACAATCATATGGACACATAGACAATTAGCTAATTTTTTTTCTCGCTATTATCGTGAAGCGACCTGAACCAAAGCACATCTTGGAGCGAGTCACTAAATATACGCAGAATGCTGATAAAAGAAGTTACAAAATCAGTAAATTAAAAAGAAAATACAAACAAGTGAAAGCCTATACAAATTGGAAAAGGAAAGCTTTAAACTGCAACGGGTAATACTTGTATAGAAAAATGGAATACGTTAGAACGAACCTTTTCGGTTTTGGTCTAAAACTGTCTAATTAGTGACACATATACAGGGTGTTTCAAAAATGACCGGTATATTTGAAACGGCAATAAAAACTAAACGAGCAGCGATAGAAATACACCGTTTGTTGCAATACGCTTGGGACGACAGTACATTTTCAGGCAGACAAACTTTCGAAATTACAGTAGTTACAATTTTCAACAACAGATGGCGCTGCGGTCTGGGAAACTCTATAGTACGATATTTTCCACATATCCACCATGCGTAGCAATAATATGGCGTAGTCTCTGAATGAAATTACCCGAAACCTTTGACAACGTGTCTGGCGGAATGGCTTCACATGCAGATGAGATGTACTGCTTCAGCTGTTCAATTGTTTCTGGATTCTGGCGGTACACCTGGTCTTTCAAGTGTCCCCACAGAAAGAAGTCACAGGGGTTCATGTCTGGCGAATAGGGAGGCCAATCCACGCCGCCTCCTGTATGTTTCGGATAGCCCAAAGCAATCACACGATCATCGAAATATTCATTCAGGAAATTAAAGACGTCGGCCGTGCGATGTGGCCGGGCACCATCTTGCATAAACCACGAGGTGTTCGCAGTGTCGTCTAAGGCAGTTTGTACCGCCACAAATTCACGAAGAATGTCCAGATAGCGTGATGCAGTAATCGTTTCGGATCTGAAAAATGGGCCAATGATTCCTTTGGACGAAATGGCGGCCCAGACCAGTACTTTTTGAGGATGCAGGGACGATGGGACTGCAACATGGGGCTTTTCGGTTCCCCATATGCGCCAGTTCTGTTTATTGACGAAGCCGTCCAGGTAAAAATAAACTTCGTCAGTAAACCAAATGCTGCCCACATGCATATCGCCGTCATCAATCCTGTGCACTATATCGTTAGCGAATGTTTCTCGTGCAGCAATGGTAGCGGCGCTGAGGGGTTGCCGCGTTTGAATTTTGTATGGATAGAGGTGTAAACTCTGGCGCATGAGACGATACGTGGACGTTGGCGTCATTTGGACCGCAGCTGCAACACGGCGAACGGAAACCCGAGGCCGCTGTTGGATCACCTGCTGCACTAGCTGCGCGTTGCCCTCTGTGATTGCCGTACGCGGTCGCCCTACCTTTCCAGCACGTTCATCCGTCACGTTCCCAGTCCGTTGACATTTTTCAAACAGATCCTTTATTGTATCGCTTTTCGGTCCTTTGGTTACATTAAACCTCCGTTGAAAACTTCGTCTTGTTGCAACAACACTGTGTTCTAGGCGGTGGAATTCCAACACCAGAAAAATCCTCTGTTCTAAGGAATAACCATGTTGTCTACAGCACACTTGCACGTTGTGAACAGCACACGCTTACAGCAGAAAGACGATGTACAGAATGGCGCACCCACAGACTGCGTTGTCTTCTATATCTTTCACATCACTTGCAGCGCCATCTGTTGTCGAAAATTGTAACTACTGTAATTTCGAAAGTTTGTCCGCCTGAAAATGTACTGTTGTCCCAAGCATATTGCAACAAACGGTGTATTTCTATCGCTGCTCGTTTAGTTTTTATTGCCGTTTCAAATATACCGGTCATTTTTGAAACATCCTGTATTATAGTTCTGCTGGAAGCCTATTGAAAATAGATCCTACAGCACGCTCTTGTGCAGTGCTTGAAGGAGAGCATGATTTGTTTCTTTAATGACAGACTACGATTACAAAATTTTTGTTGTCAGATTATCCATCTCAGTGTGTAGCGTCCATCTTCAGATCTGCAGCAAAATAGGAAAACCTACGACAACTAACGGACAGTCTACATCTTGTAATACAATAAATTATGACGTAATGAAAAGGTATTATTTTTATATGTATAAAATACACGAGCGTAAAAACATGACGATACATAACTGTTCGAAACACAGCCCGATACAATAAAACCATAGTGTTGTCGTCATGAGATACGAAAGGAAAGTGGCTTAAGCATCGCCGAACAGAACTAATACAGTCGTTATATGAAGGGCGATACAGACATTTTTCATCGGTTTCCAGCCTCTATTTTCTGCGATTTTTGTGAACATCCGAAATACTTTACTCGAAAGTATGGAAAGAACAAAGTTGTTACATGCAAACAGTCAATTGTACTTCAGAATATATGTGTCACTTGGAAAGACTTCTTCCTGAGTTCATATCTGTCTGCAGCGCTAAATGATGTGGATATGATTGTAATTCAGGAAGGGAGACATTGAAATTCGTGACAGCGTATTTCAATTTACTCTGACCTTTGTTTCCCTAAGACATTTATACTTATACGTGACTAGCCTCCAAAGTATACTTAAGTGTCTGGTGGAAGGCTCGTGGAAACACTTCCGCACTATTTCTCGACCGTTCCACTTTCGAACAGCCGAGGGAAGAACGAACATGGAACTCTTTCTGTGCGAGTTTTGAATTCTCTTATTTTATCTCGGTGGTAATTTCTTCCTATGTAGGCAAGAAACAACAAAATATTTTCTATTCTGGGACAAGAAATTTGAAAATGGATATTTCGTGATAAGATATCGCCGCAAGGAAAAACTGTTTTGGTTTAGTTATCGCTACCCCCAACTCGTGTATCACATCCGCGCCATTATCTTCCGTAGTACAAAACTAGCTGCCCTTCTTTGAACTTTTTCGATGTCCCTCGTCAATTACACTCCTGGAAATGGAAAAAAGAACACATTGACACCGGTGTGTCAGACCCACCATACTTGCTCCGGACACTGCGAGAGGGCTGTACAAGCAATGATCACACGCACGGCACAGCGGACACACCAGGAACCGCGGTGTTGGCCGTCGAATGGCACTAGCTGCGCAGCATTTGTGCACCGCCGCCGTCAGTGTCAGCCAGTTTGCCGTGGCATACGGAGCTCCATCGCAGTCTTTAACACTGGTAGCATGCCGCGACAGCGTGGACGTGAACCGTATGTGCAGTTGACGGACTTTGAGCGAGGGCGTATAGTGGGCATTCGGGAGGCCGGGTGGACGTACCGCCGAATTGCTCAACACGTGGGGCGTGAGGTCTCCACAGTACATCGATGTTGTCGCCAGTGGTCGGCGGAAGGTGCACGTGCCCCTCGACCTGGGACCGGACCGCAGCGACGCACGGATGCACGCCAAGACCGTAGGATCCTACGCAGTGCCGTAGGGGACCGCACCGCCACTTCCCAGCAAATTAGGGACACTGTTGCTCCTGGGGTATCGGCGAGGACCATTCGCAACCGTCTCCATGAAGCTGGGCTACGGTCCCGCACACCGTTAGGCCGTCTTCCGCTCACGCCCCAACATCGTGCAGCCCGCCTCCAGTGGTGTCGCGACAGGCGTGAATGGAGGGACGAATGGAGACGTGTCGTCTTCAGCGATGAGAGTCGCTTCTGCCTTGGTGCCAATGATGGTCGTATGCGTGTTTGGCGCCGTGCAGGTGAGCGCCACAATCAGGACTGCATACGACCGAGGCACACAGGGCCAACACCCGGCATCATGGTGTGGGGAGCGATCTCCTACACTGGCCGTACACCACTGGTGATCGTCGAGGGGACACTGAATAGTGCGCGGTACATCCAAACCGTCATCGAACCCATCGTTCTACCATTCCTAGACCGGCAAGGGAACGTGCTGTTCCAACAGGACAATGCACGTCCGCATGTATCCCGTGCCACCCAACGTGCTCTAGAAGGTGTAAGTCAACTACCCTGGCCAGCAAAATCTCCGGATCTGTCCCCCATTGAGCATGTTTGGGACTGGATGAAGCGTCGTCTCACGCGGTCTGCACGTCCAGCACGAACGCTGGTCCAACTGAGGCGCCAGGTGGAAATGGCATGGCAAGCCGTTCCACAGGACTACATCCAGCATCTCTACGATCGTCTCCATGGGAGAATAGCAGCCTGCATTGCTGCGAAAGGTGGATATACACTGTACTAGTGCCGACATTGTGCATGCTCTGTTGCCTGTGTCTATGTGCCTGTGGTTCTGTCAGTGTGATCATGTGATGTATCTGACCCCAGGAATGTGTCAATAAAGTTTCCCCTTCCTGGGACAATGAATTCACGGTGTTCTTATTTCAATTTCCAAGAGTGTATATCTGATACAGATCCCTTACAGCGCACTAGTACTACAGAGGAGGATAGACAAGCGTAGTGTGAAGCAATCTCTTCAGCAGGTTTACTGCATCTACTGTGTTCTCTGACAACAAAACGCCGTACCTCTGGTACGTCTTTTCGCCTTCGCCACAACATTATCTATGTTATTCATAATTAAAATTTCTAGGTTTTTGTTTGATTTACAGTGCAAAGGAAATTTAAGGGAGTTTGTTTAGTGTTCATGTACACGACCTCACACTTTTCTTTCAATCTGACAGGCTGCTCTGTTTGTCCTCCCATATTATTTACGTAGCCTGAGAGCAGAAGAGGGCCTATAACACTTCCTTGGAGAATCCCAGGTATAAGTTCGGACTCATTAGATTACGTCCCGTCATTTACTACAAACTGTGGCGTCCCAGACAGGAAATCACGAATCTTGTCCCACAACTGAGACGATACTCAATAACATGCAAACAGATTACAAGAAGCTTATGAGGAACGGTATCAAAAGCTTCTTGAGCGAAAAGATTTCTTTCATGCCATATTTTCTGTTCTGTGGTGTGTTTCTGACATCATCAAGAAGTAAAAGGGGAACATAAAAAAAAATGCAGTAACGGAGTATTGAAGTCGCGTTTTGGTAAATAAGTAATATAACGCTTAGCTAATACTTTATTGACATCACTTACGGGTAACTTAGAAAGAATATTATACAGGCTAAAAAAACGTTGTTATAGTCACTAAGCATTATGTTTCATACTACGATGTTACACATGTGTTAATTCTAATGTTACGTATTAATCTTCTCCGTGTTTTCTTTGAAATATAGTGTGGATGGGTTGAAGTAGAATATGAAATGTATGACACGGTGTTTAAAATTTCAAGATACTGGCTGTAAACATCCATTACCGTAAAATCTCACAAGCAGTGGTTAAAACTGATCATTGTTGACGCCCTGCTTCAGTAGTGTGACTAGGCCCATGTGTGGTTCCCATGTTGTGGTTCTAATGTTGGAAGACTTAATCTCTCATAGAATTTATCGTAATGTATATAACAGAACCATGTTAGTCGTTTTTCAATCAGTAGCTGGTTATCAAACAGTTTGTTTAACCAGCTTTCATCATTTTGTTTATCATTGCGGTGTACAGATTTAGCTACAGCAAGGAAATGAGCACCAAGGGCTAGCACGTTATAATTACCAGGCACTTCGTTTTATAACTAACTTTTCGCAGCTAAGGAAATATGTAAATTACATAGTGGAAAGCAGTAACATATTTCCGCATTATACCCTACTGATTCCTGATGTCGCACGGTCTGTACTGATGACCTATTCTTCTTATAATTAAGTTGGGCTACAATACTTTTTCTCTCTGGGAGTGTAATCTGTACGTTTTCATTTAATCTGGAAACCAATATAAGCTTTATTCTCCTTTGGAAAGCTTTCTACCTCTTGAGCTGCGATAGCATGTTGAAGATTATGTCTAAACGTGGATATAGTTATAGGCTAATGCAGATAGTGAAAAGTGCTCATAAAAATATACACATTGTAATAAACACAGGTAGGAATCATCTAGAAGAAACAGTTGCTAAACAAAGTGTAACGGAAGGGTGTGGACTACACCCTACCCTTATAATATTTACATTGTACAGGAATGAATACGACCTTGAATGATCACTACATCTGCTGAAATAAACAAAGAACGCGTTGTAAACGTTTCCAGCAATAAAACGAAAATAACTGCATTCAGACGAATATATCAAGTCAGATCATAATTCAGTTTTAGAACAAATGTCTCGAATCTCTCAATCAGAAAACAAGTTTGTTTGCGTTGCCATCTTCCGCAGCAAGCATATAAATACTTGTTTTGTACATAAAACTGCGTTTCCCTGCTGCTACTTAATTTATTTATCCCATACGCGTTTCGCCTTATCTTGTTCTAAGGCATCACCAGTGGGATCTACAACAATACGTTTTTGTTAGTTTTAGATTATTAAACAGTTTACGTCACGATTTTTTTGTAACAAAGTAATTACTTATGATTTTGTGATCTGTGTTTCCTCATATCTGGCCTGGAGGTCGCACTACCACTTTTATTACTGTCATATACGAACAACTCAATTAGATTGTGACATAAGTTTTGATTTTGACTCCGACACTGAAAATAAAATACACAAATTCGAAGTTTTTTGTGGTGACATTGGCAGATCATAACGCCGTAAATAACAAGAAGCGATTACCAGACCACCAAAATATTTTGGAAACTGACGACGGCTCCGTTTTCAACATGAATGATAAAATTCTAAGTATCGCGAAAACAGGAGACAACAGCTCATGAAGATCCAGTTCACGGAATTACCAAAAAGATCCTTAAATTACAGAGTCATGGGACATATACAGATGGAGGTAGTATCGCGTGCGCAAGGTATAAAAGAGCAGAGCATTGACAGAGCTGTCATTTGTACTCAGGTTATTCATGCGGAAAGATTTCCGACTTGGTTGTGCTGGTACGACGGGAATTAACAGACCTTGCACACTACTGGCCATTAAAATTGCTACACCAAGAAGAAATGCGGATGATAAACGGGTATTCATTGGACAAATATATTATACTAGAACTGACATGTGATTACATTTTCACGCAATTTGGGTGCATAGATCCTCAGCAATCAGTACCCAGAACAACCACTTGTGGCCGTAATAACGGCCTTGATACGCCTAGGCATTGCGTCAAACAGAGCTTGGATGGCGTGTACAGGTGCAGCTGCCCACGCAGCTTCAACACGATACCACAGTTCATCAAGAGTAGTGACTGGCGTATTGTGACGAGCCAGTTGCTCGGCCACCATTGACCAGACGTTTTCAATTGGTGAGAGATCTGGAGAATGTGCTGGCCAGGACAGCAGTCGAACATTTTCTGTATCCACAAAGGCCCGTACAGGACCTGCAATACGCGGTCGTGCATTATCCTTCTGAAATGTAGGGTTTCGTAGGGATCGAATGAATGGTAGAGCCACGGGTCGTAACACACCTGAAATGTAACGTCCACTGTTCGAAGTGCCGTCAATGCGAACAAGAGGTGACCGAGACGTGTAACAAATGGCACCCCATACCATCACGCCGGGTGTTACGTCAGTATGGCGACGACAAATACACGCTTCCAATGTGCGTTCACCACGTTGTCGCCAAACACAGATGCGACCATCATGATGCTGTAAACAGAACCTGGATTCATCCGAAAAATTGACGTTTTGCCATTCGTGCACCCAGGTTCGTCGTTTAGTACACCATCGCAGGCGCTCCTGTCTGTGATACAGCGTCAAGGGTAACCGCAGCCATGGTCTCCGAGCTGTTAGTGCATGCTGCTGCAAACGTCGTCGAACTGTTCGTGCAGATGGTTGTTGTAGTGGACTGTTAAGGCAGCCAGTCCACAGTGAAGTAGCCGAAAGGGCACGCGTCAACTCACGCCGTCTGGCGTTAAGTCTGGAACAGGATTCGTAATGAATGTGATAAAGTAAAGAACGTAGCTACTAGAACACTTAACTTTTATATTGTCCCTTGGTATACAGCTTTCTGGATGATACAAGTGAGACTCTATCTTGAGGTACATGCAACGTTACAAATGGTTAATGGCGCCTTACTAGGTCGTAGCCATTAACTTAGCTGAAGGCTATTCTAACTGTCTCTCTGCAAATGAGAGAAAGGCTTCGATCAGTGTAGTCGCTAGCAACGTCGTCGTACAACTGGGCGAGTGCTAGTCAGTCTCTCGAGACCTGCCTTGTGGTGGCGCTCGGTCTGCGATCCTGACAGTGGCGACACGCGGGTCCGACATGTACTAATGGACCGCGGCCGATTTAAGCTACCACCTAGCAAGTGTGGTGTCTGGCGGTGACACCACAGTTGTTGTCTTGCAAACGTCCCCATCTGTTGACTCAGGGATCGAGACGTGGCTCCACGATCCGTTACAGTCATGCGGATAAGATGCCTCTCATATCGACTGCTAGAGATACGAGGCCGTTGGGATCCAGCACGGCGTTCCGTATTATCCTTCTGAACCCACCGATTCCATTTTCTGCTAACAGTCATTGGATCTCGACCAACGCGAGCAGCAATGTCGTGATACAATAAACCACAATCGCGATAGGCTACAATCCGACCTCTACCAAAGTCGGATACGTGATGGTACGCATTTCTCCTCCACACACGAAGCTTCATAGCAACGTTTCACCAGGCAACGCCGGTCAACAGCTGTTTGTGTATGAAAAATCGGTTGGAAACTTTTCTCATGTCAGCACGTTGTACGTGTCGCCACCGGCGCCAACGTTGTGTGAATGCTCTGAAAAGCTAATCATTTGCATATCACAGCATCTTCTTCCTGTCGGTTAAATTTCGCGTCTGTAGCACGTCATCGTCGTGGTGTAGCAATTTTAATGGCCAGTAGACGCATGGGACATTCCATTTCGGAACTCGTTGGAGAATTAAACATTACGAGATAGCAAGTGTCAAGAGTGTACCGAGAATAGCAAACTGAGGCGCTACATCTCACCACAGACAACGCAGTGGCTGACAGCCTTCACTTAACGACCGACAGCAGCGGCATTCGCGTAGAGTTGTCAGTGCTAACAGACATGCAACACGTCGTGAAGTAAGCGCAGGTATCAGTCTGGGACGTACGACGAACGTATCCGCTAGGACTGTGCGGCGAAATCTAGCATTAATGGGCTGTTGCAGCTGACGACCGAAGCGGGTGCCTTTGCTAAAAGCACGACATCGCCAACAGCGCCTTTCCTGGGCTCGTGACCGTAGACCTATATCTCTAACGTCGATTAGTTGTAGAATTTTGGAACAAGTATTGTGTTCGAGTTGGTTGGTTGGTTGGTTTGGGGAAAGAGACCAGACAGCGAGGTCATCGGTCTCATCGGATTAGGGAAGGATGGGGGAGGAAGTCGGCCGTGCCCTTTGAAAGGAACCATCCCGGCATTTGCCTGGAGCGATTTAGGGAAATCACGGAAAACCTAAATCAGGATGGCCGGACGCGGGATTGAACCGTCGTCCTCCCGAATGCGAGTCCAGTGTCTAACCACTGTGCCACCTCGCTGGGTATTGTGTTCGAGTATAATGACTTTTCTGGAGACTAGAATTCTACTTTGTAGGATTCAGCATGGGTTTCGAAAAAGACGATCGTGTGAAACCCAGCTCGCGCTACTCGTCTACGAGACTCAGAGGACCATAGACACGGGTTCCCAGGTAGATGACGTGTTTCTTGACTTCCGCAAGGCGTTTGATGCAGTTCCCCACATTCGCTTAATGATCGAAGTAAAAGCATATGGACTATCAGACCAATTGTGTGATTGGATTGAAGAGTTCCTAGATAACAGAACGCAGCATTTCATTCTCAATGGAGAGAAGTCTTCCGAAGCAAGAGTGATTTCAGGTGTGCCGCAGGGGAGTGTCGTAGGACCGTTGCTATTAACAATATATATAAATGACGTTGTGGATAACATCGGAAGTTCACTGAGGCTTTTTGCGGATGATGCTGTAGTATATCCAGAGGTTCTAACAATGGAAAATTGTACTGAAATGCAGGAGGATCTGCAACGAATTGACGCACGATGCAGGAAATGGCAATTGAATCTCAATGTAGACAAGCGTAATGTGCTGCGAATACATAGAAACAAAGATCCTATATCATTTAGCTACAATGTAGCAGGTCAGCAACTGGAAGCAGTTAATTCTAAATTACCTGGTAGTAGGCATTAGGCGTGATTTAAAATGGAATGACAATATAAAATTAATTGTCGGTAAAGCAGATGCCAGCCTGAGATTCATTGGAAGATCCTAAGGAAATCAGTCCGAAAGCAGCACTTGTTCGCCCACTGCTCGAATACTGCTCACCAGTGTGGTATCCGTACCAGATACGGTTGATAGGAGAGATAGAGAAGACCCAACGGAGAGCAGCGCGCTTCGTTACAGGATCATTTAGTAATCGCGAAAGCGTTACGGAGATGATAGATAAACTCCAGTGGAAGACTCTGCAGGAGAGACGCTCAGTAGCTCGGTACGGGCTTTTGTTGAAGTTTCGAGAATATACCTTCACCGAGGAGTCAAGCAGTATATTGCTCCCTCCTACGTATATCTCGTGAAGAGACCATGAGCATAAAATTAGAGAGATTAGAGCCCACACAGAGGCATACCGACAATCTTTCTTTCCATGAACAATACGAGACTGGAGTAGAAGCGAGAACCGATAGAGGTACTCAAGTTACCCTCCGCCACCGTCAGGTGGCTTGCGGAGTATGGATGTAGATGTAGATATCAGTGGAACCATAGACGACTGGAAATCCGTAACCTTGACAGATAGATCCAGATTCTAGTCGGTAAGAGATGATTTTACGGTTCGCGTGTGGTGCATGCCCCCATGAATCCATGGACCCTAGTAATCAACAAGGCACGTGCTCTGTGCAATGTTGTGAACTGTGGAGGAGTTTAACGTCCCGTCGACAACGAGGTCATAAGAGACGGGGCACAAGCTCGGATTAGGGAAGGCTGGGGAAGGAAATCGGCCGTGCGCTTTCAATGGAACCATCCCGGCATTTGCCTGAAGCGATTTAGGGAAACAGAAAACCTAAATCAGGATGGGCGGACGCGGGTTTGAACCGCTGTCCTCCCGAATGCGAGTCCAGGTGTGGTCTGTAGTTTCGTAGAATGGTTATGGTCCTCTAGCCCAACCGAACCGATTACTGACAGTACATGTTTATGTTCGACTACTTCGAGACCATTTGCAGCCATTCATGGATTTCACGTTCCCAAACGACAACGGAATTTTTGTGGAAGATAATGGACCATGTCACCGGGCCACAATTGTTCCCAATTGGTTTGAAGAACATTCTGGAGGATTCAAGCGAAAGATCTGCCCATTCAGGTCGCTCGTCATGAATCCCATCGAACATTTATGAGACCTAATCGTGCGGTCAATTCGCGCCCAAACTCCTGTACCGGTATCACTTTGGCAATTATAGACGGTTATAGAAGCATCAGGGCTCAATATATCTGCAAGGGACTTCAAACGACTTGTTGAGTCCTTGCCGCGTCGAGTTGCCGCAATGCGTATGGGAAAAGGAGGTCTGACATTATTAGGAGGTATCCGAGTGTGCAAACCGAGAGGTAGAAGAGATGTTGTAAGATCTCGAAAATGATGGGGATGATTTTGTTTATGAGGTCGGTAAAGGTAATAGTCAAATCCTTGATAGCAAGTCGATGACGGCCACTTCTTTATTTATTACTCGATTTACTCATATAATCTACAGCATTCCTCTGTTCTTTTCCTATCTGTACTGCCACATTATACTTCCATATAAGGACACCTTATATTTGATTATGGAGGGGAGTGTGGGAGGTAAAAATTGTAGAGCGAGACCGACGTTTTATTACAATTAGCACGTTCACGTGAATGTAAGTTCCCGCAGTTATACAGGGTGTTACAAAAAGAGGCGGCCAAACTTTCAGGAAACATTCCTCACACACAAAGAAAGAAAATATATTATGTGGACATGTGTCCGGAAACGCTTACTTCCCATGTTAGAGCTCATTTTATTACTTCTCTTCAAATCACATTAATCATGGAATGGAAACACACAGCAACAGAACGCACTAGCGTGGCTTCAAACACTTTGTTACAGGAAATGTCCTCCGTTAGCGAGGATACATGCATCCACCCTCCGTCGCATGGAATCCCTGATGCGCTGATGCACCCCTGGAGAATGGCGTATTGTATCACAGCCGTCCACAATACGAGCACGAAGAGTCTCTACATTGGTACCGGGGTTGCGTAGACAAGAGCTTTCAAATGCCCCCATAAATGAATGTCAAGAGGGTTGAGGTCAGGAGAGCGTGGAGGCCATGGAATGGGTTCGCCTCTACCAATCCATCGGTCACCGAATCTGTTGTTGAGAAGCGTACGAACACTTCGACTGAAATGTGCAGGAGCTCCATCGTGCATGAACCACATGTTGTGTCGTACTTGTAAAGGCACATGTTCTAGCAGCACAGGTAGAGTATCCCGTATGAAATCATGGCGGTGAATCGAGGGAAGTACAGTACATACTGACGAAACTAAAATCAGCTCTAACATGGAAATTAAGCGTTTCCGGACACATGTCCACATAACATCTTTTCTTTATTTGTGTCTGAGGAATGTTTCCTGAAAGTTTGGCCGTACCTTTTTGTAACACCCTGTATAGAGATGAAGAGCCTTGTACAGGATACACTAGCACAATTAGCTGAACCAAACCATTCATCGGACTGAAGATGAACCACACAACAACAATATCAAAAATATCTTTTACTGCTATTGAAATAAGGAAATGGGATGCTGGACGTGGTGCGTTAACTGGTCCATAACGCGTAGGGGTGGAATGATGTTATGTTTTTGACACATCCAACGTGTAATATCAAAGTTAATGACAGATACAAGATGAAACAGGAATTGTGCACTTATTTTTCTCGTCAGTTGTTGTAAGTATAGAGTTCATGTCTGCAAATGTACGAAGTGTCGTTTTAGATTTTTTCCGCTAGGTTGTGTGACTGACCTGTGTGGTTACTGCCTATTTAGTTAAAACAGTGGAAGCTCGCATACTGAACAGGTAGCTCCTATACGATGTTGGGGAGAAGTGGAATGTTTACGTGGATGTTTTAGTTGTATTATTATTTGCGATTTTCGTAGAGGCTTATGTCGAAGTCATTAACAATGTTTCGAATCACTTCGTCCAGTTTTCTGTAATCATAAGTTTAGATGACTTCGTAACTACACTACATCAAATTTAAAAGTGATATATGTTGATTTAACTTGTTAATGAACGGAATAAGCATAGAACCTAAGAAGTGTTTATCCAAGCTTTCTCTAAATACACTCCTGGAAATTGAAATAAGAACACCGTGAATTCATTGTCCCAGGAAGGGGAAACTTTATTGACACATTCCTAGGGTCAGATACATCACATGATCACACTGACAGAACCACAGGCACATAGACACAGGCAACATAGCATGCACAATGTCGGCACTAGTACAGTGTATATCCACCTTTCGCAGCAATGCAGGCTGCTATTCTCCCATGGGGACGATCGTAGAGATGCTGGATGTAGTCCTGTGGAACGGCTTGCCATGCCATTTCCACCTGGCGCCTCAGTTGGACCAGCGTTCGTGCTGGACGTGCAGACCGCGTGAGACGACGCTTCATCCAGTCCCAAACATGCTCAATGGGGGACAGATCCGGAGATCTTGCTGGCCAGGGTAGTTGACTTACACCTTCTAGAGCACGTTGGGTGGCACGGGATACATGCGGACGTGCATTGTCCTGTTGGAACAGCAAGTTCCCTTGCCGGTCTAGGAATGGTAGAACGATGGGTTCGATGACGGTTTGGATGTACCGTGCACTATTCAGTGTCCCCTCGACGATCACCAGTGGTGTACGGCCAGTGTAGGAGATCGCTCCCCACACCATGATGCCGGGTGTTGGCCCTGTGTGCCTCGGTCGTATGCAGTCCTGATTGTGGCGCTCACCTGCACGGCGCCAAACACGCATACGACCATCATTGGCACCAAGGCAGAAGCGACTCTCATCGCTGAAGACGACACGTCTCCATTCGTCCCTCCATTCACGCCTGTCGCGACACCACTGGAGGCGGGCTGCACGATGTTGGGGCGTGAGCGGAAGACGGCCTAACGGTGTGCGGGACTGTAGCCCAGCTTCATGCAGACGGTTGCGAATGGTCCTCGCCGATACCCCAGGAGCAACAGTGTCCCTAATTTGCTGGGAAGTGGCGGTGCGGTCCCCTACGGTACTGCGTAGGATCCTACGGTCTTGGCGTGCATCCGTGCGTCGCTGCGGTCCGGTCCCAGGTCGACGGGCACGTGCACCTTCTGCCGACCACTGGCGACAACATCGATGTACTGTGGAGACCTCACGCCCCACGTGTTGAGCAATTCGGCGGTACGTCCACCCGGCCTCCCGCATGCCCACTATACGCCCTCGCTCAAAGTCCGTCAACTGCACATACGGTTCACGTCCACGCTGTCGCGGCATGCTACCAGTGTTAAAGACTGCGATGGAGCTCCGTATGCCACGGCAAACTGGCTGACACTGACGGCGGCGGTGCACAAACGCTGCGCAGCTAGCGCCATTCGACGGCCAACACCGCGGTTCCTGGTGTGTCCGCTGTGCCGTGCGTGTGATCATTGCTTGTACAGCCCTCTCGCAGTGTCCGGAGCAAGTATGGTGGGTCTGACACACCGGTGTCAATGTGTTCTTTTTTCCATTTCCAGGAGTGTATGTAAATGCTATAGAAGTAGGGTAGCCTTTCTTCAAGCTGTACTCTGGGATGTAGGGGCAGCAACGTATCCCTTATTCGTAGATTTCTCCCAAATCCGCCACATCGGCTCCTACCACCCTTTCCACTTTTTGTAACATTTTGTTTCCAGTGTGTTCTTCGTTAATAATTAGGGTGTCATAATAACTGCACATACTTTGCTGTGGGCCGGACGCCTCTGCGTACTTGCTCTAATCGCTAATTGTGTTACATCTCGCATGTGGTCCACTCTGTGATCAGCATGAGAATACGGGACATCTTTGCTATATTTAGAGACAGCTTCCATGTCTAAAAAGTGAATTGTCTGGCACCTGAGTGATGTGATCTTACAGTCAAGAAACTAGTTGTAAAGCAATAGGAGATCAATAAATCTTCTCACGGCAGCCGTAGAGGTTATTTATTTGTTCAAATGTTATTCTAATTGATTTTCAAGACTACTTTCGGACTTGCTGTATCCAGCTCTTCCAGTGGATGTTAAAGGTTATCTGCTACAGAGCACAAACCTAATGGGCTTCAGATATGTTCCGGTAACACTTATTCATTATTCTGTTCTAAAAATCTCCGTTGAGAGCGCTGAGAGCAGTTCGTGATTTGGGTTTCTGACCGGAGTCATCTTACAGTTCGAAACTGCCCACTACTGTGATAATGTTTAATGAATGCTGGAGCACAAGTATATCGATATGTTTTCTGTATGTGAAATCAACCTAGTTTCTCAATGGTTGTTAGGAAAAGTTTTGACGAAATCGAGTCAAGATTTAGAAAAATAGTTACATATACTCATTGTCCTTTTGTGATATCGATCTCAATTTTTAAATGGTCCAGATTTACTTCTAAACGCTACTTGCTTCTTTCCTTGATTAAAATCCAATATTTTTTTCTGTGTAGTTAGTAACAATTTTAGTTCAATTTAAAATGGCTCTGAGCACAATGAGACTTAGCATCTGAGGTCATCAGTCCCCTAGAACTTATAACTACTTAAACCTAACTAACCTAAGGACATCACACACATCCATGCCTGAGGCAGGATTCGAACCTGCGACCGTAGCGGTCGCACTGTTCCAGACTGAAGCGACTAGAGCCGCTCGGCCACTCTGGCCGGCTAATAATTTTAGTGAATATGTTCCACATTACAGAGAAGGCACTCGAATGTTACCAGCTTTTTATGTTCTATCTTCCTCCTTGCTTGTAAAGTAGAAAAATTGTAACATTACTCCAGTGAAGTCGGCTTATTCCACACATACACCGTAAATATTCAGATAGTTTCTCTGTATCGTTTCAGCTGCGAACTCAATAGCGCAACGGCATTCATTCTCCACATTTCCAATAGCTTTGTGTGCGTCAAACATTTCTTTCGACTTCTCGGTTTTTTTCATTGTTTGCGCTAAAAAATCAAATCAATTAGCGTTCTATACAGGAGCATACGGGGACTTCTGGCCCACCCTGTACTTTTATATCATTTTGTGCACCGCAATTTTTCATTTGCTAGCCTCAGAAATTGAGTCAGCATCAATCCTATTATGAATGGGATGTTGAGCTCACAAAGAGGATAAAGTGTTAGTTTTATACATTGCATAGTTTTACTTATTTTTGATTGGTTGTCTTTGCCTCCGTACTTCGTCCTCTGCCTTTGGTGCTGTTGTCTGACATAGATCTTGCAACTGTCTCCTATATGAGCCATGCCAGACTATCATTCTGAGCTTGTGCTAGCATCACCGAAAGACTGGTTAGTCAGTGCAGTGGGAAAGATGTAAACAGAGTCCTATTATTCCATATCTTGTATAATTCAGCCAACGATGCTCATTCAGGAGCGCGTGTCATGTAAACCGAATGACATCCTCAACGCCGTATTGCATCTGTAAATACACTGCTGGCCACCGTAAATGCAACACCAAGAAAGACAGGAGGTAGCACAACAAAATTTATTTTGTAGATAACATGTTGACCAAGTATCAAATGATTACGTTTACAGACGTCTGTGGCATGTGGTTCCTGCCAGAATCAGTAGCCAGAGTAGCCGCCATTGTTGGAGATCACCGCTGCCACACGTCTCGGCATTGAGTCAAAGAGACGTTGGATGTGTTCCTGGGGTACAGCAGCCCAAGCAGCTTCCACACGTTGCCAAAGATCATCTGGTGTGGCAGCTGGGGATGTAATCTGGGTCACTCGTTGAGCAACCATGGACCACATGTTTTCTATCGGCGAAAGATCCGGAGAGCGAGCCGGCCAGGGAAGCAATTCAATCTGGTTATTGACGAAGAACCTTTGGGCAATGCGTGCCACGTGTGGTCGCGCATTATCCTGTTGAAATATGGCTGTGGCCGAGCCCTGAAGGTAAGGAAGGACAACTGGCTCCAGCACCTCGGATATGTAGCGCCGGCTATTTAAAGTACCGGCAATGCGTACTAGAGGCGTGCGAGAGTAATATCCAATACCGCCCCATACCATAACACCCGGTGCAAGACCAGTGTGGCGGTGCATAATGCAGCTGTCCAGCATCCTCTCTCCACGGTGTCTCCACACTCGAATCCGACCATCGTGGTGCTGCAGACAGAAGCGTGCCTCGTCAGTAAAGACAACGTCATTCCATTCTGCCGTCCACATCCGTCTGTCATGACACCATTGGCGACGGAGACGTCTGTGGTTCTGCATCAACGGTAGACGAAGCAATGGACGTCTTGCGGACAGACCACTCCGCTGTAAACGGCGTCGAATGGTACGCGCAGACACTGGATGATGCGTTACAGACGCAATGTGCTGTGCTATGGTTCGGGATGTCACTGAGCGATCCGTCACTGCCATGCGCACAATTTGCCTATCAGCACGTGCAGTGGTGCACCGAGGTGAATGCGATCGACCACGTCGGTCCGTCGTACCCTCCTGCATCCAACGGTCACATATCCGCATTACAGTTGTTTGGTTTCGTCCAACACGACTAGCGATTTCTCTGTATGATAATCCACAATCTCGGTAAGCCACTATCCTTCCTCTGTCGAACTCGGATACTTGATCAAAAGATGTTCGCTGTTGTCTGCGAGGCATAACTGATCGTCTTGTGAAACAACCACAAGGTAAACACACGTGCCGAACGTAGACTCGTCGAAATCGCCAAGCCTTAAATGGCGCTATGAGGTGGCGCCACAGGCGCGCGTGATGTGCGTCTGCGCTGAAATTCTAATCAGTTGCATATCTCATCGCTGCAAACCCATGGTGTAAATTTCACTTGATTCGGATGCTTCCTTCAGAGTGTTGCATTTACGGTGGCCAGCAGTGTATATCCAGCAGATTGGTGCGGTGACTTGGAGACACGAGATCGTTCGGAACCACGACAGCGGATCATGTTAGACCTCACACAGATGGCAAGCCGGTTATGTAGAAGCAAAAAATTGAATCTGATGCCATACGTCACTCTCTTGCGTAACTATTACCTCACCCGTATCACTTACCCTGTCTGAGAGTCCTTAGGCTCTCCCAACGGCTTCTAAAAACGAGCACTGAAGGTACGCAGTGCTCAGCTTGCACTTTATTTGCACATGGAGCAGGTTTCTTACAGAGCGTTGTACGAACTGTCACAACAGTCTGTGGGCAGATGCAATCCGATAATGGAAGCAAGTCATCATCTACATCTACATCTACATGGATACTCTGCCAATCACATTTAAGTGCCTGGCAGAGGGTTCATCGAACCACCTTCACAATCATTCCAATCTCGTATAGCGCGCGGAAAGAATGAACACCTATATCTTTCCATACGAGCTCTGATTTCCCTTATTTTATCTTGGTGATCGTTCCTCCCTATGCAGGTTGGTGTCAACAAAATATTTTCGCAGGAGGAGAAAGTTGGTGATTCTAATTTCTTGACAAGATTCCGTTGCAGCGAAAAACGCCTTTCTTTTAATGATTTCCAGTCCAAATCCTGTATCATTTCTGTGACACTCTCTCCCATATTTCGCGATAATACAAGACGTGCTGCCCTTGTTTGAACTTTTTCGATGTACTCCGTCAGTCCTATCTGGTAAGGATCCCACACCGCGCAGCAGTGTTCTAAAAGAGGACGGACAAGCGTACTGTAGGCAGTCTCCTTAGTAGGTCTGTTACATTATCTGTCCTGCCAATAAAACGCAGTCTTTGGTTAGCCTTCCCCACAACATTTTCTATGTGTTCCTTCCAATTTAAGTTGTTCGTAGTTGTAATACCTAGGTATTTAGTTGAATTTACGGCTTTTATATTAGACGGATGTATCGTTAACCGAAGTTTAACGAGTTTCTTTTAGCACTCATGTGGACGACCTCACACTTTTCGTTATTTAGGGTCAACTGCCGCTTTTCCCACCATTCAGATATATTTTCTAAATCGTTTTGCAGTTTGTTTTTTACCTTCTGATGACTTTATTAGTCGATAAACGATAGTGTCATCTGCAAACAACCGAAGACGGCTGCTCAGATTGTCTCCAAAATCGTTTATATAGATAAGGAACAGCAAAGGGACTATAATACTTCCTTGGGGAACGTCTGAAATCACTTCTGTTTTACTCAATGACTTTCCGTTAATTACTTCGAACTGTGACCTCTCCGACAGGAAATCATAAATCCAGTCACATAACTGAGACGATATTCCATAAGCACGCAATTTCAGTACGAGCCGCTTGCGTGGTAGAGTGTCAAAAGCCTTCCGGAAATCCAGAAATACGGAATCGATCTGAAATCCCTTGTCAGTAGCACTCAACACTTCATGCGAATAAAGTGCTAGTTGTGTTACACTGGAACGATGTTTTCTAAACCCATGTTGACTGTGTGTCAATAGACCGTTTTCTTCTATGTAATTCATAATGTTCGAACACAATATATGTTCTAAAATCCTGCTGCACATCGACGTTAACGATATGGGCCTGTTATTTAAGGGATTACTCGTACTACCTTTCTTGAATATTGGTGTGATCTATGCAACTTTCCAGTCTTTGGGTACGGTGACTGTTAAGTATGGAGCTAATGCATCAGCATGCTCCGAAAGGAACCTAATTGGTATATAGTCTGGACCAGAAGACTTGCTTTTATTGAGTGATTTGTTTCATTACTCAGAGGATATTTACTTCTACGTTACTCATGTTGGCAGCTGTTCTCTATTCGAATTCTGGAATATTTACTTCGTCTTCTTTTGTGAAGGCATTTCGGCTGTGTTTAGTAACTCTGCTTTGGCAGCACTGTCTTCGATAGTATCTCCACTCCTATCGCGCAGAGAGGGCATTGATTGTTTCTTGCCGCTAACATTCTTCACATACGACCAGAATCTCTTTGGATTTTCTGCCAGGTTTCGAGACAAAGTTTCGTTGTGGAAACTGTTATAGGCATCTCGTTTTGAAGTCCGTGCTACATTTCGAACTTCTGTAAAAGATCGCCAATCTTGGGGATTTTGCGTCTGTTTAAATTTGGCATGTTTGTTTCGTTGTTTCTGCAACAGTGTTCTAACCCGTTTTGTGTACCAAGGAGGATCAGCTCCGATGTTTGTTAATTTATTTGGTATAAATCTCTCAATTGCTGTCGACACAATTTCTGAAGTCATGTTCACTGTAGCGGCCGTGTGCGGGTCGGAATTGTGTGTGACAGCTGCCGCTGGCCACCAAGTTCAACACGACCAACTACCCGCTCAAGTGGAGGAAACTCGGCTTTCAGAAAGACAACGGGAGGGGTTTATAGACTACTAGCGTACCACCCTATTTTCTACCTGACAGTACTGTTTCATTAGTCACTGAGTGCTCGAGGAGGTCCAGTACCATGGTCCCCTCCCCCCCCCCCCCCCCTACCCGAGGGTCAACCTTAGTCTCCCAGATTTAAAGGATTTTATGTATTCTACATCCATCGACAGCGTTACGTTACAGGAGCATGCGTCCCATGCACATGACAAAATACGAGGGCAGCCGGCAGTGTTGATAAGAGATTGTAATTGTCAAGCATGGGCGAGGATGGGGATGAAAGCTCAGGATGAGGTGTTGGGTACCTCCGATGGTCTATATCACAGGGCAGAAAGGCCGCTATTGCAGTTTTCTTCTGGACGAATATCTATAGGACTATTCCTTAGTGAGAATGTATGACGTCTACTTTTTTTAAAACGCACACACGGCTTACAGAACTATACACTGCTGGAAAAAAGTTAGTACATGCTTCGAGAGGTTTCCATTTCCTCAAGACTTATTGTTGAAACAGTGAATATGGCGTGCATTTTCAACTTCTCCCAGCGTAATGAATAGTCCATTAAATTTCTGGCATGCAGCCGAACAAATAAAATTTCCTCCACTGATATTTCGCCCGCGTATCGTTCGGCCAGCCTCAGAGTGAGTCACAAGACTTACGATAAGATGCCAAGGGTGGCCTTATATGGTCCACCACGATATTGTTGAGAAACACTGTGTTAAGCTGATCTTCCGGCCCCCCACGAAGACTACAGCTTTACTCGGCTCTGTGAAGGAAGATTTACAGCTTCGTAAAGCGGGTGTGTATGAGATTGCTTCCGGAAATTGTGAGAAGTCGTACATAAGTCAAACAAGACGTACCGTTCATGAGAGATGTGTGGAGCATCGAAGATACACACGCTTATTGCAGCCAGACAAGTCAGCTGTGGCCGAACATTGTATTGATACAAAGCATTACAAAAATTACAGTGATGTTTTAACAGAAGGTTCAAATGGCTCTGAGCACTATGCGACTTAACTTTTGAGGTCATCAGTCGCCTAGAACTTAGAACTAATTAAACCTAACTAACCTAAGGACATCACACACATCCACGACCGAGGCAGGATTCGAACCTGCGACCGTAGGGGTCGCTCGGCTCCAGGCTGTAGCGCCTAGAACCGCACGGCCACTCCGGCCGGCAGATTTTAACACCCACCTCATCATTTTAGGAATCTGTCTCCAAGGAAGCTATAGAGATTAGCTTAGCTAACAATTTAATAAACGGAGATAATGGCTTTAACTTGGACAAAGCAGGGAATCCGGCTCTTGGGGTAATTAAAACTGCAGAGAAGTCGTCACGGTGTCACCGCCGCCGATCATACATCGATAAGCGAATCGAACGTCTGTACGCCTTCGCCACAGGCGGCGCATGTGTAAGCGTATTTCTTTGCCACCGACCAGCATCTGTGACCCGCATACGCACTAGCGCCGAGGTGGAGCATGTAAAGCCGCGCTTGGCATCTTGTCCTCAGTCTTGTGACTCACTCTGAGGATGGCCGGACGAAACGTGGCCGAAATATCAGTGGAGGAAATTTTATTTGCGCGGCTGCATGCCCGAAATTTAAAGGAAAGTGCATGTGGCGTACATGAAACAATTTCGCAGATCAATACCACATGCGATTTTGAGGTATCAGGTATTGACCCATGCTGAAACAACCATGGTGTAGCCACCATGGGCGACAATGCAGGCACTGTCTCTGCCATCAAGTCGATCGTACAGATGGCGAATCCTGTCCTGGGATACGTTATATCATGCCTGAGACCTGTTCATGTAGTCGTGTAAGAATTGATGGTTGACGAGTTTCGCGAGTCACTTCTCGTCCCATCGTGTCCCACATGTGCTCAGTTCAGGTCTGGAGATCGTGATGGCCAGGGAAGTTGTGCAAGTCCTGCAGAGCATGTATAGTTTCACGAGCAGTGAGTGTATGAGCATTATCCTGTTGAAAAACACATCACCTTCCTGTTGGAAGAACGGCAGCAGAATGGGTTCGCGATCCCCTCCAGAAACACCAAAGGTGAACGAGAGTTGGAGCTTACGGCACCCCAGGCCATAAGGACAAGCCGCGGTGGTCTAGCGGTTATAGGCGCTTCAGTCTGGAACCGCGCGACCGCTACGGTCATAGGTTCGAATCCTGCCTCGGGCATGGATCTGTGTGATGTCCTTAGTTAGGTTCTAAGTTCTAGGGGACTTATGACCTCAGATGTTAAGTCCCATAGTGCTCAGAGCCATTTGAACAATTAGACCATAAGGTCTTGGGTGAAGCCAATGTGTCTTGGCCGTATGCACTCACGAGGATTACATTGTATAAGCAAACGACTATCACTTCCGTGCAGGCAGAATCCGGTTTCATCGCTAAAGACCACAGCGCGCCACTCCATTTTCCAAGTGGTCTTCCTGACGGCACCACTAGAGCTATGCACGGCGATGCGCGGCTAGATGTGTGCGTGCCAGTAGTCTCACTGCTAATAATCTGTCTCGTGGTTCAAGTGGCTCTGAGCACTACATCTACATCTACATCTACATTCATACTCCGCAAGCCACCCAACGGTGTGTGGCGGAGGGCACTTTACGTGCCACTGTCATTACCTCCCTTTCCTGTTCCAGTCGCGTATGGTTCGCGGGAAGAACGACTGTCTGAAAGCCTCCGTGCGCGCTCTAATCTCTCTAATTTTACATTCGTGATCTCCTCGGGAGGTATAAGTAGGGGGAAGCAACATACTCGATACCTCATCCAGAAACGCACCCTCTCGAAACCTGGCGAGCAAGCTACACCGCGATGCAGACCGCCTCTCTTGCAGAGTCTGCCACTTGAGTTTATTAAACATCTCCGTAACGCTATCACGGTTACCAAATAACCCTGTGACGAAACGCGCCGCTCTTCTTTGGATCTTCTCTATCTCCTCCGTCAACCCGATCTGGTACGGATCCCACACTGATGAGCAATACTCAAGTATAGGTCGAACGAGTGTTTTGTAAGCCACCTCCTTTGTTGCTGGACTACATTTTCTAAGCACTCTCCCAATGAATCTTAACCTGGTACCCGCCTTACCAACAATTAATTTTATATGATCATTCCACTTCAAATCGTTCCGCACGCATACTCCCAGATATTTTACAGAAGTAACTGCTACCAGTGTTTGTTCCGCTATCATATAATCATACAATAAAGGATCCTTCTTTCTATGTATTCGCAATACATTACATTTGTCTATGTTAAGGGACAGTTGCCACTCCCTGCTCCAAGTGCCTATCCGCTGCAGATCTTCCTGCATTTCGCTACATTTTTCTAATGCTGCAACTTCTCTGTATACTACAGCATCATCCGCGAAAAGCCGCATGGAACTTCCGACACTATCTACTAGGTCATTTATATATATTGTGAAAAGCAATGGCCCCATAACACTCCCCTGTGGCACGCCAGAGGTTACCTTAACGTCTGTAGACGTCTCTCCATTGTTAACAACAGGCTGTGTTCTGTTTGCTAAAAAATCTTCAATCCAGCCACACAGCTGGTCTGATATTCCGTAGGCTCTTACTTTGTTTATCAGGCGACAGTGCGGAACTGTATCGAACGCCTTCCGGAAGTCAAGAAAAATAGCATCTACCTGGGAGCCTGTATCTAATATTTTCTGGGTCTCATGAACAAATAACGCGAGTTGGGTCTCACACGATCGCTGTTTCCGGAATCCATGTTGATTCCTACATAGTAGATTCTGGGTTTCCAAAAACGACATGATACTCGAGCAAAAAACATGTTCTAAAATTCTACAACAGATCGACGTCAGAGATATAGGTCTATAGTTTTGCGCATCTGCTCGACGACCCTTCTTGAAGACTGGGACTACCTGTGCTCTTTTCCAATCATTTGGAACCCTCCGTTCCTCTAGAGACTTGCGGTACACGGCTGTTAGAAGGGGGGCAAGTTCTTTCGCGTACTCTGTGTAGAATCGAATTGGTATCCCGTCAGGTCCAGTGGACATCCTCTGTTGAGTGATTCCAGTTGCTTTTCTATTCCTTGGACACTTATTTCGATGTCAGCCATTTTTTCGTTTGTGCGAGGATTTAGAGAAGGAACTGCAGTGCGGTCTTCCTCTGTGAAACAGCTTTGGAAAAAGGTGTTTAGTATTTCAGCTTTACGCGTGTCATCCTCTGTTTCAATGCCATCATCATCCCGGAGTGTCTGGATATGCTGTTTCGAGCCACTTACTGATTTAACGTAAGACCAGAACTTCCTAGGATTTTCTGTCAAGTCTGTACATAGAATTTTACTTTCGAATTCACTGAACGCTTCTCGCATAGCCCTCCTTACGCTAACTTTGACATCGCTTAGCTTCTGTTTGTCTGAGAGGTTTTGGCTGCGTTTAAACTTGCAGTGAAGCTCTCTTTGCTTTCGCAGTAGTTTCCTAACTTTGTTGTTGTACCACGGTGGGTTTTTCCCGTCCCTCACAGTTTTACTCGGCACGTACCTGTCTAAAACGCATTTTACGATTGCCTTGAACTTTTTCCATAAACACTCAACATTGTCAGTGTCGGAACAGAAGTTTTCGTTTTGATCTGTTAGGTAGTCTGAAATCTGCCTTCTATTACTCTTGCTAAACAGATAAACCTTCCTCACTTTTTTTTATATTCCTATTAACTTCCATATTCAGGGATGCTACAACGGCCTTATGATCACTGATTCCCTGTTCTGCACTTACAGAGTCGAAAAGTTCGGGTCTGTTTGTTATCAGTAGGTCCAAGATGTTATCTCCACGAGTCGGTTCTCTGTTTAATTGCTCGAGGTAATTTTCGGATAGTGCACTCAGAATAATGTCACTCGATGCTCTGTCCCTACCACCCGTCCTAAACATCTGAGTGTCCCAGTCTATATCTGGTAAATTGAAATCTCCACCTAAGACTATAACATGCTGAGGAAATTTATGCGAAATGTATTCCAAATTTTCTCTCAGTTGTTCTGCCACTAACGCTGCTGAGTCGGGAGGTCGGTAAAAGGAGCCAATTATTAACCCAGCTCGGTTGTTGAGTGTAAGGGACTTAACATCTGAGGTCATCAGTCCACTAGAACTTAGGACTACTTAAACCTAACTAACCTAAGGACATCACACACATTCATGCTCCAGGTAGGATTCGAACCTGCGACCGCAGCGGTCGCGCGGTTCCGGACTGATGCGCCTAGAACCTCTCGGCCACAGCGGCCGGCTGATAATAATCATTTCGCAGCAGATCGTCTTGACACGTCCGGGCTCACAAGCCCACTTATTTGTGATGTGAAAGCTGTACGATCGGCCAATGCTGCCCGTACAATACGACAGTCCGGGCCGTGCTGCGTGGTTGTACAGAACGTCGTCTACGGGTGAGAGCATGTCCACTTCAGTAGTGATATCATAATCATTGCACAAATGGCGAAGCACATCCAATTTGTGTGGTAGTTCGCCGAAAGGACCATCCCACCACTGGAAAGGCCACAATTTTACCGGTTTCAGTCTCGCTCAATCGGCTGTAGGAAGCACGAGAGAGTCTCCGTGGCATGGTTCCCTGTTTGCGTCACACTGAAACGTCCCCTTGGAAAAAATTTGTGAATTACTGTGCTGATAAACCTCTACGTTATTTGATTTTCAAACAGCTGAGCAGAACTGAACGTACTCAGACATTACGCTCTTTACTTATTCTGATCAACACTAAACTGACACACAATATTTTTAGCGCAACGCAATCTTTCAATAATCCCTACAAAAGAATGGCCCTGACTAACATTAACCTGTATCTTTCACGAATCACTTACCTCACAAAAATCTTCGTCACTCGAACTACTGCAATACAGCGAGCGCCACTACTGCCAGCTAAATAGAAGATTCTAACTACTGAAGGCACTAACTACTGATAGGCATACTTAGCAAATGGAAGATTTTGATACAGAACAAACAATGTATTTACCTTAATAGTGTTCAAAAGTCATAACATATATCAGTTCATGACATCCAGAATTACAAATTTACTCTTTCTGGCGGACAGACGTCCAGATCGTCCGCTCATATTAACGTCTCAGAACTCTGCCATCTCTCTCCCCACATCCACCACTGCCGACGAATCACCCCCAACTGCGCAGCGCTATGCGCTGTTCACATCCACCTGCCCAACACTACAATAGCGAATACAGGGTTATTACAAATGATTGAAGCGATTTCACAGCTCTACAGTAACTTTATTATTTGAGATATTTTCACAATGCTTTGCACACATATACAAAAACTCAAAAAGTTTTTTTAG
The DNA here is from genome assembly GCF_023898315.1 of Schistocerca nitens. Classification (NCBI taxonomy): domain Eukaryota; kingdom Metazoa; phylum Arthropoda; class Insecta; order Orthoptera; family Acrididae; genus Schistocerca; species Schistocerca nitens. The sequence continues at coordinate 91,597,613 of NC_064625.1, read as the reverse complement.
GCATTCACAAATGTTCGATATGTACCCCTTTAGTGATTCGGCAGACATCAAGCCGATAATCAAGTTCCTCCCACACTCGGCGCAGCATGTCCCCATCAATGAGTTCGAAAGCATCGTTGATGCGAGCTCGTAGTTCTGGCACGTTTCTTGGTAGAGGAGGTTTAAACACTGAATCTTTCACATAACCCCACAGAAAGAAATCGCACGGGGTTAAGTCGGGAGAGCGTGGAGGCCATGACATGAATTGCTGATCATGATCTCCACCACAACCGATCCATCGGTTTTCCAATCTCCTGTTTAAGAAATGCCGAACATCATGATGGAAGTGCGGTGGAGCACCATCCTGTTTAAAGATGAAGTCGGCGCTGTCGGTCTCCAGTTGTGGCATGAGCCAATTTTCCAGCATGTCCAGATACACGTGTCCTGTAACATTTTTTTCACAGAAGAAAAAGGGGCCGTAAACTTTAAACCGTGAGATTTCACAAAACACGTTAACTTTTGGTGAATTGCGAATTTGCTACACGAATGCGTGAGGATTCTCTACCGCCCAGATTCGAACATTGTTTCTGTTCACTTCACAGTTAAGAAAAAATGTTGCTTCATCACTGAAAACAAGTTTCGCACTGAACGCATCCTCTTCCATGAGCTGTTGCAACCACGCCGAAAATTCAAAGCGTTTGACTGTCATCGGGTGTCAGGGCTTGTAGCAATTGTAAATGGTAAGGCTTCTGCTTTAGCCTTTTCCGTAAGGTTTTCCAAACCGTCGGCTGTGGTACGTTTAGCTCCCTGCTTGCTTTATTCGTCGACTTCCGCGGGCTACGCGTGAAACTTGCCCGCACGCGTTCAACCGTTTCTTCGCTCACTGCAGGCCGACCCGTTGATTTCCCCTTACAGAGGCATCCAGAAGCTTTAAACTGCGCATACCATCGCCGAATGGAGTTAGCAGTTGGTGAATCTTTGTTTAACTTCGTCCTTAAGTGTCGTTGCACTGTTATGACTGACTGATGTGAATGCATTTCAAGCACGACATACGCTTTCTCGGCTCCTGTCGCCATTTTGTCTCACTGCGCTCTCGAGCGCTCTGGCGGCAGAAACTGAAGTGCGGCTTCAGCCGAACAAAACTTTATGAGTTTTTCTACGTATCTGTAGTGTGTCGTGACCATATGTGAATGAATGGAGCTACAGTGAATTTATGAAATCGCTTCAATCATTTGTAATAGCCCTGTATTCCAACAATGCCCACCAGCCACAGACTGTACACAGCGCAGTCAGTGATTTTCATACAGAGCGCTACGTGGCGTTACCAACATAAAAAACTAAACAGACCACTTACAACACGTTTGCAGTACACTGAGCCTTCTGGCTATCGGCGTACCCTATAAAGGGTAGATACAGATGACGCACTGGAGCCTATGCCGCTACGCTATCTGTTGACGGACTTCGGTGAAATCATTATCAATATATCTACTATCCCGCATGTGGCATATGCCGACATCGAATCAAAATCAACGTCGTCTTTACAAGTGTGCTAATCCTTTTTCCCAGCAGTGTAGCATTTCGCAACAAACAGCGCCATAACAGTCATGAGATGTAAAAAACTAAACTAAACTCCTCCCGAACAGGCCACGAAGGCCCAACAGAACCGACCGGCCGCCGTGTCATCCTCAGACCACAGGCGTCACAGGATGCGGATATGGAGGGGCATGTGCTCGGCACACCGCTCTCCCGGCCGTATGTCAGTTTCCGAGACCTGAGCCGCTACTTCTCAATCGAGTAGCTCCTCAGTTTGCCTCACAAGGGCTGAGTGCATCCCGCTTGCCAAGAGCGCTCGGCAGACCGGATGGTCACCCATCCAAGTGCTAGCCCAGCCCGACAGCGCCTAACTTTGGGAACGGGTGTTACCACTGCGACGAGGCCGTTGGTTGTCATGAGATTTACGCCGTCGACAAAGAATATTGCTGTGCGGCTGGTCCCGGCCGAGGTTCAAGTCCTCCCTCGGGCATGGGTGTGTGTGTTCTTCCTTAGGATAATTTAGGTTAAGCAGTGTGTAAGCTTAGGGACTGATGACCTTAGCAGTTAAGTCCCATAAGATTTCAGACACATTTGATTTTGAAGAAAGAGTATTGCACTGAAGCGGAGATACAAATACAGAGATAGATAGTTAATGTCAGGTACTGCTCTGCGGTTAAAATTGGGTTAGGCTAGGACAGACGCCGGAATGGAATGCGGTTATCCAGTCTTGGCCGGGGTTTGAAGCGACGCAATAACCCTTCATGAAAGGGCTGGTGGAGCGACACGCCAAATTCCGCAAACGCGTGGCGCCAGGCTAAAATTATTGACTGCTCGGCGGACCTGCCGCAACTGTCTATACAGCCCTTGCACACGTAAAAAATACGGAGGTCCGCATAAAAAGAGTCTACGAATAGCAGCGCTGATTTTAAATTGCATATATCCTGATTACTAAACGAACTAATTCATACGAGGTGCGGCTAGAAAAAAACCGGACTGATGCTGAAAAAAACATTTATTTACAATTATTTACAATTTCATGTTATCTCCTTCAATGTACTCTCCTCCTCGGTCTCTACACCGCTCCATACGAATTTTCCACTGTTCATAGCAATGCTGCAGATCATTTTCGGTAAGTCCATACATTACTTCCGTCGCTTTTTCTCTTACTCCTTCAACAGTCTCAAATCTAGTTCCTTTCAAAGCTGACTTGACTTTAGGGAAAAGAAAAAAGTCACAGGGGGCCAAATCAGGTGAGTAGGGTGGATGATCTAAGATGGGAATGTTGTGTTTTGCCAAAAACGTCTTCACTGACAACGCACTGTGAGCTGGGGCATTGTCTTGGTGAAGGATCCATGACTTTTTTCTCCACAAATCGTTCCGTTTTCTCCGTACTCGCTCACGTAGGGTAGCCAGGACGCTAATGTAGTAATGCTGATTCACTGTTTGTCCCTCTGGTACCCAATCAATGTGCACAATCCCTTTGATGTCAAAAAAAAACAATCATCATTGCCTTGAATTTCGATTTTGACATTCGTGCTTTTTTTGTCGTGGAGAACCAGGAGTTTTCCAATGCATCGATTGGCGTTTAGTTTCGGGATGGTAAGTAAGAAACCACGATTCATCGCAAGTAATAACATTTTGTAAGAAGGTGGGATCACTTTCAATGTTTTCCAGGATGTCAGAACAAATCATTCTTCGGCGTTCCTTCTGTTCAATTGTGAGACACTTTGGAACCATTTTTGAACACACTTTGTTCATGTTGAAACTTTCATGAAGAATCTGCCTAACACTTTCCTTGTCAACTCCTGTTAACTCAGACACTGCTCTGATTGTTAAACGGCGATCTTGTGGAACAAGTTTACCGATTTTTTCAATGTTTGCATCAGTTTTTACTGACAATGGTCTGCCAGTGCGAGTGTCATCACTGGTGTCTTCGCGGCCATCTTTAAATCGTTTAAACCACTCAAACACTTGTGTTCGCGATAAACAATCATCGCCGTACACTTGTTGTAACATTACAAACGTTTCACTTGCAGATTTTCCTAGTTTGAAACAAAATTTGATGTTAACACGCTGTTCTTTCTGTACACTCAACATTTTCCGACGCACAGACAAAACGTCAACTACTTAAAACGGACGCCACGGGCAGACTGAGTGCAGGAGGCAGATGAAACTCGAGAAGTAGGCGGAGCGAGAGTCACGTGACAGGCCACGCGACTTTCAGCCTTATTGCATTCGTTTTATTGTTTCACCAGTACTAGTCCGGTTTTTTTCTAGCCACACCTCGTATGTTCAAGGCATATAATCAGAGAGGATCTGTCTCCGATAAAGTCATCTGGATAGATTAATTATTTTTTCAATCCGTAGTTATTATAAAATCTCATGATAAGTAAAATCCTTCCTATCAATCTCATTTTTAGACGTTTGTGAAAGGGAATACAAACGTCTAAGAAATAAGATTGACAGGAATGACTAGAGGACAAATGTAAGGTTGTAGAAGCAGATATCACTAGGGGTAAGATAGATTCTACCTACAGGAAAACTAAAGAGACCTTTGGAGAAAAGAGAACCACCTATATGAATATCAAGTGCTCAGATGAAAAACCAGTGCTATGCAAAGAAGGGAAAGTAAAAAGGTGGAAGGAGAATATAGAGGGTCTATACAAGGGAGATGCACTTGAGGGCAATATTATGGAAACGGAAGAGGATGTAGAGGAAGAAAAGAAGAGAGATATGACGCTGCGTGAAGAATTTGACAAAGCACTGAGAGACTTAAATCGAAGCATGGCTGCGGGAGTAGATAACGTTTCGTTAGAGCTACTGATAGTCTCGGAAGAGCCAGCCGTAACCAGACTCTTCCATCTGATGAGCAAGGTGTACGACGAGACAGGCGAAATACTTTGACTTCAAGAAGAATACAGGGTGAGTCACTAACTGTTGCCACCTAGAATTAATCCGAAAAGTTTGTGGGACAAATGTTGCAGCCGGCCGGAGTGGCCGAGCGGTTCTAGGCGCCGCAGTCTGGAAGTAGTTCTAAGTTCTAGGGGACTGATGACCTCAGAAGTTAAGTCCCATAGTGCTCAGAGCCATTTGAACAAATGTTGCATGGGACAACGTTGGTTTTTTGTTGCTAGGTGTGGTCGCTTCAGAGATAGATATGAAGGTCAACTTTTTTTTTTTTTTAAAGGATGCTATAGTTTGATACTTATTTTCTGATAACGCCTATCGAGACGAATCCAATGATGTGTAACAGTAAGATCTTTGAAGGTCATTGGAGATCAAAAAGGTGGCATGAACGTCAATTTACAGGAGTTCGAAGTGATGACCATTGGTGTCAATGAAGTGCTGCAATTTTCTTATCATGGACTGAGTAGGTTTCCTTCTCACTGAGGCACTTATCGAAGAACATGCTCTGACAGTTCTCTCTCGTATATCGCGCAAATAGTAAATATTCGCCGAATACTGCGTATCCATCAAACGTGCCATTGACATGTAAACGCTATTCGACGGTCTCGTAATACAACACTAATAGGAAAGGTAAAACTAATATCGTCGAATCAAGCGAATGTGGATGATATATCCTTCGAAGAACAATTCGATATACTTCTCATTTACGGAGAATGCCAAAGAAATTCAGTGAGGGCTAGAGACTTATACGCTGAAAGATATCTCCAACGTTCTCACCCTACACGTCGTACATTTAAATATGTGTATGATAAATTGAGAACAACTGGATCTTTAACGCATCGGAAACATATCCGGTAAAGGAAACTTACTAAAGAGGAAACGGAAATTGGTACTCTTGCATCAGTGGTTTGAGATCCTTTTGTTAGTTCGGGTCAAATCGCAAGGGAATCTGCCATGAACCAGAGTAGTGTTGTTAGTGTTCTGCATCGCCATAAATATCATCCTTACCATAACAGTCTCCACAAAGAACCAAGTGGTACGGATTGTATGCGTCGCACTGAATTCTGCCGATGGGCTCAACTTCAGATTCAGAGGGTTGACACATTCGTTAATTTAACATTACTGATGAGGCTACATTCACGAACCATGGAAATGTTAAATTGCATAACATGCATTATTGGGCAACTAAAAATGCATGTTAGCTGCGTCAAATTCCACACCAAAAACCCTGGCCGGTGAATGTATGGTGTGGGATTCTGGAGGACAGAATTATAGGCCTCTATTTGGTGCCCATGGTCTAGGTGTAGCGTCTTTGATTCTTAATCAAAACGTTTCCGGTCCCGGTTTTGAATCCCGCCGCTGCTTAAATTTTGATTAATAATCAGCATTGGCGGCCGAAGACTTCCGGCATAAGAAGTCAGCCTCATTCTGCCAACGGCCTTGTCAAAGATGGCGGAGGTGCGGACAGAGGTTCAGGGCACTCTCTTGTCCTAGGGGTGGGAAATTGCCCCTAAAGGCGGAAGAATCAGCAATGATCAACGACATGAGGATGCAGAAGGGAATGGAAACCACTGCATTGAAGACACCTAACGTGTATCCACAGGACATGTGGCATGTAATTGAAGAAGTGTCATGATGATCTCTCCGTTAGAAAAAAAGATTTCGGTATAGACCCCCCCCCCCCCCATTCGGATCTACAGGAGGGGACTGCCAAGGGAGAAGTTACCATGAGAAAAAGACTGAAGAATCAACGAAAGGATAACGTTCTACGAGTCGGGGCGTGGAATGTCAGAAGCTTGGACGTAGTAGGGAAATTAGAAAATCTGAAGAGGGAAATGCAAAGACTCTGATTAGCAGGGGTCAGAGAAGTGAAGATGAAAGAAGACAAGGATTTATGGATGAGCACAGGGTAATCAACAGCAGCAGAAAATGGTATAACGAGAGTAGCATTCGTTATGAACAGGAAGGTATGCCAGAGAGTGTGTGACTGTGAACAGTTCAGTGACCGAGTTGTTCTAATCAGAACCGACAGCAGACCAACACCGACAACGATAGTTCAGGTATACATGCCGACGTCGCAAGCTGAAGCTGAAGAGGTAGAGAAAGTGTATTAGGATATTGAAAGGGTATCACAGTATGTAAAGGGGGATGAAAATCTAATAGTCATGGGGGACTGGAATGCAGTTGTAGGGGAAGGAGTAGAAGAAAAGGTCACAGGAGAATATGAGCTTTGGACAAGGAATGAGAGAGGAGAAAGATTAATTGAGTTCTGTAACAAGTTTCAGCTAGTAATAGCGAATACTCTGTTAAAGAAAGTAGGAGGTATACTTGGAAAAGGCCTGGTGATACGGGAAGATTTCAGTTAGATTACATCATGGTCAGACAGAGATTCCCAAATCAGATACTTGATTGTAAGGTGTACTCAGGAGCAGATAAAGACTCAGATCACAATATAGTAGTGATGAAGTAGTAGTGAGTCTTAGTCAGGAAGAATTAATACGCAAAGAAGTGGGATACGGAAGTACTAAGGAATGACGAGATACGTTTGAAGTTCTCTAAGGCTATAGATACAGCAATAAGGAGTAGCCAGTAGGCTGTACAGTTGAAGAGGAATGGACATCTCTAAAAAGGGCCATCACAGAAGTTGAGAAGGAAAACATAGGTACAAAGAAGGTAGCTGCGAAGAAACCATGGGTAACAGAAGAAATACTTCAGTTGATTGATGAAAAGAGGAAGTACAAACATGTTCCGGGAAAATCAGGAATACAGAAACACAAGTCGCTGAGGAATGAAATAAATAGGAAGTGCAGGGAAGCTAAGACGAAATGGCTGCAGGAAAAATGTGAAGACATCGAAAAAGAAATGATTGTCGGAAGGACAGACTCAGCATACAGCAAAGCAAAACTATCTTCGGTGACATTAAAAGCAAGGGTGATAACATTAAGAGTGCAACGGGAATTCCATTGTTAAATGCAGAGGAGAGAGCGAATAGATGGAAAGAATACATAGAAAGCCTCTATGAGAGGGGGAAGATTTGTCCGATGTGATAGAAGAAGAAACTGGAATCGATTTAGAAGATATAGGGGCTCAAGCATTAGAATCAGAATGTCAAAGAGTTCTGGAGGGCTTAAGATTTAATAAGGCAGAAGGGTAGATAACGTTCCATCTGAATTTCTAAAATCATTGGGGGAAGTGGCAACAAAACAACTATTCACGTTGGTGTGTAGAATGTATGGGTCTGGTGATATACCATCTGACTTTCGGAAAAGCATCAGCCACACAATTCCGACGACGGCAAGAGTTGAAAATCAGCTTAACAACTCATGCAACCAAGTTGCTTACAAGAATAATAAACAGAAGAATGGAAAAGAAACTGAGGATGCGCTAGATGACGATCAGTTTCCCACGCGGGATTAGCCGAGCGTTCTTGGGCGCTACAGTCATGGACAGTGCGGCTGGTCCCGGCGGAGGTTCGAGTCCTCCCTCGGTCATGGGTGTGTGTGTTTGTCCTTAGGATAATTTAGGTTCAGTAGTGTGTAAGCTTAGGGACTGATGACCTTAGCAGTTAAGTCGCATAAGATTTCCAACATTTTGAACGATCAGTTTGGCTTTAGGAGAGGTAAAGGCTCGAGAGAGGTAATTCTGACGTTGCGGTTAATATTGGAAGCAAGACTAAAGAAAAATGAAGACAGGTTCATAGGATTTGTCGACCTGGAAAAAGCGTTCGACAATGTAAAATGGTGCAAGATGTTCGAAATTCTGAAAAAAGTAGGGGTAAGCTATAAGAGGAGACGAGTCATATATAATATGTATAACAGCCAAGAGAGAATAACGACCAAGAACTAAGTGCTCGTATTAAGAAAGATGTAAGACAAGGATGTAGCCTTGCGCCCCTAATGTTCAATCTGTACATCGAGGAAGCAATGATGGAAATAAAAGAAAGGTTCTGGAGTGGAATTAAAATTTAAAGTGAAGGGATATCAGTGATACGTTACGTTGATGACATTGCTATCTTGAGTGAAAGTGAAGAAGCATTACATAATCGACAGTAAATCGAAGAAAGATGAAGGTAATGAGAAGTAGTAGAAATGAGAACAGCGAGAAACTTAACATCAGGATTGATGGTCACGAAGTAGATGAAGATACGGAATTCTGCTCTCTAGGTAGTAAAATGACCAATGACGGACGAAGCAGGGAGCACATGAAAAGCAGACTAGCAATGGCAAAAAGGGCATTTCTGGCCAAGAGAAGTCTACTAATATCAAATACCGGCCTTAATTTGAGTAAGAAATTTCTGAGAATGTACGTCTGGAGTACAGTATTGTATGGTAGTGAAACACGGACTGTGGGAAAACCGTAACAGAAGAGAATCGAAGCATTTCAGATATGGTGCTAGAGACGAATGTTGAAAATTAGGTGGACTGGTAAGGTAATGAATGAGGAGGTTCTGCGCAGAATCGGAGAGGAAAGGAATATGTGGAAAACACTGATAAGGAGAAGGGACAGGATGATAGGACATCTGTTAAGACATGAGCGAATGACCTGCATGGTACTAGAGGGAGCTGTAGAGGCAAAAACTGTAGAGGAAGACAGAGATTGGAATACGTCAAGCAAATAATAGAGGACATAGGTTGCAAGTGCTACTCTGAGATGAAGAGGTTAGCACAGGAAAGGAATTCGTGGCGGGCCGCATCAAACCAGTCAGAAGACTGATGACCAAAAAAACAAAAAAACAAAAAAAGAAAAACCAAAAAAAAAAAAAGTCTTCGAAGGAAATCTTAACAGCAGGAAGTACAGCACATTCGTGCAAGAAACATTAGGTCTGCTGTTGGAAGAAATACCTTTAGGAACAAGGAACTGAATGTGTATCAACATGATGGGTGTCCGGCACATTTTTTTCTGATGGCTAGAAATGAGTTGCAGAGACAATTCCCAAATCGTTGGATTGGAGGCGGAGGAGATGTATCGTGGCCGGCTCGTTCGCCAGACTTGAAGCCTCGAGATTTTTTTCTTTTGGGGATTGATAAAAGACATTGTTTATAAAGACGATCCACCTGCTCATGAATATATGCGACAGAGAATTGTCAGAGCATGTGCTTCGACAAGTGCAGATGTGATAAGGAATACCAGTCAATCCATGATAAGATTGCAGCACTGCATTGATACCAAAGGTCATGACTTCGAACACCTTCTGTAAATGGACGTTCATGCCACCTTTGTGACCTTCGTTGACCTTCAAACACGTTACTGTTACACATCATTGTATTCGTCTCGATAGCTGCTATCAGAAAATCAGTGCCAAACTACAGCATCACATCAAAAAAAAATTGACCTTCATATCTCCAAAGCGACCCCACCTAGCAACAAAAAACCAACGTCATATTATGGTCCCCGTTGTTCAGTGCAGCTGTTGTCCCAGAAACCTTTCAGCTCCTATCATAATTTCTGAGATATTCTTGGTGTCAATAGTTAGTGCCCCATCCTGTATAATAATCCCAATTCCAAAAAATGCTGGTGTTGACAGGTGTGAAAATATCGAAATATCTGCCTAGTAAGTCACTATTGCAAAATATTAACACGAGTCGTTTACACAACAATATAAAAACTCGTACAAGCCGACCTCGTAGAAGATCACTTTGGGTTCCGGAGAAATTTAGGAATACACCAGGCAATACTGCTCCTACGACTTCTCTTAGAAGTTAATTTAATGAAAGGCAAACCTACGCTTATAGCATTTGTAGACTTATAATACGTTTTGACTACGTTGAGTGGAATATTCTCTTGCAAATTCTAAAGATGACAGGGGTAAAATGTACGGAGCGAAAGGCTATTTACAATTTGTGCAGAAATCAGATGCCAGTTGTAAGACTCGATGGGCACGAAAGAGAAACAGTGGTTGAAAACGGAGTGAGACAGGGTTGTAGCCTATCCTCGATGTTATTCAATCTATATATTGAGCAAGTAGTAGAAGTTGAAGTTCAGGGAGAAGAAATAAAAACTTTGAGGTTCGGGGATGACAATGCAATTTTGTCAGAGACAGTAAAGGACTTGGAAGAGCAGTTGAAGGGAGTGGACAGTGTCTTGAAAGGAAAATATAAGATGAACATCAACATAAGCTAAACAAGGATAATGGAATATAGTTCAATTAAATCAGGTAGTGATGAGGGAATTAGATTAGGAAATAATACACTTAAAGTATATATGAGTATTGTTATTTGGGAAGCAAAATAACTGATGATGATAGAAGTAAAGAGGATATAAAATGTAGACTACCAATAACAAGAAGTACGTTTCTGAAGAAGAGAAATTTGTTAACATTGGGTAGAGATTTGTGTGTCAGGAAGTCTTTTATGAAAGTATTTGTATGGAGTGTAGCCATGTATGGAAGTGAAACATGGACGATAAATAGTTTGGACAAGAAGAGAATAGAAGCTTTCGAAATGTGGTGCTACAGAAGAATGTTGAAGATTAGATGGGTAGATCACGTAACTAATGAGGGGTACTGAATAGAATTGAGGAGAAGGGGAATTTGTGGCACAACTTGACTAGAAGAAGGGATCGGTTGGTGGGACATGTTCTGAGGCATCAAGGGATCACCAGTTTAGTATTGGAGGGTAGCGTGGAGGGTAAAAATCGTAGAGGGAGGCCAAGAGATGAATACAGTAAGCAGATGCAGAAAGATGTAAGTTGCAGTAGTTACTCGGAGATGAAAAGGCTAGCACAGGAAAGAGTAGCAAGGAGAGCTGCATCAAACCGATCTTTGGACTGAAGACCACAACAAGAAGAAGTAAAATAGAGGAAGTAAAAGTAATTTGGAAACAAATTGAAAAAGTTTCTCGTTGACAACTCCTTTTACTCTGTAGAAGAACTCCTGTTACAGTAACGTATAAAAAAAGGTGATGGTCAGGAATTACTAATTCACGCTTGTATATTTAAAATAACCCTAGGCATGTTCAGCATATAACAATATTTACAATTTAATTTGCGATGTGTATGTAAAATGATCCGTTCCACAACATTACGATTTATCGTGTAAATTTAGTCATGGAACATGAAACTAACTAATCTGTCCCTGATTAGCTCACATAAAGAAACGTTGTGCGAGCCTGTCTGTAGACAATACTGCTCTAAAAGCTCTCTTCTTCCTGAGCACACGACAGTAGAAGACGGCTGGACTTCGTAATTGACACTCGTGAGCTGGCGCATGGCTTGGAGCACAGTGGTTCAAAACATTGATGAGATGTTGTAGATTAAGTACCTTGCTGCATTGGCGTTGGTTTTCCCCATTCACGAACAATTCATGACCTACTCGAGCAAGTGACAATAATTAGCGTAAGATACACTCCTGGAAATTGAAATAAGAACACCGTGAATTCATTGTCCCAGGAAGGGGAAACTTTATTGACACATTCCTGGGGTCAGATACATCACATGATCACACTGACAGAACCACAGGCACATAGACACAGGCAACAGAGCATGCACAATGTCGGCACTAGTACAGTGTATATCCACCTTTCGCAGCAATGCAGGCTGCTATTCTCCCATGGAGACGATCGTAGAGATGCTGGATGTAGTCCTGTGGAACTGCTTGCCATGCCATTTCCACCTGGCGCCTCAGTTGAACGAGCGTTCGTGCTGGACGTGCAGACCGCGTGAGACGACGCTTCATCCAGTCCAAAACATGCTCAATGGGGAACAGATCCGGAGATCTTGCTGGCCAGGGTAGTTGACTTACACCTTCTAGAGCACGTTGGGTGGCACGGGATACATGCGGACGTGCATTGTCCTGTTGGAACAGCAAGTTCCCTTGCCGGTCTAGGATGGGTTCGATGACGGTTTGGATGTACCGTGCACTATTCAGTGTCCCCTCGACGATCACCAGTGGTGTATGGCCAGTGTAGGAGATCGCTCCCCACACCATGATGCCGGGTGTTGGCCCTGTGTGCCTCGGTCGTATGCAGTCCTGATTGTGGCGCTCACCTGCACGGCGCCAAACACGCATACGACCATCATTGGCACCAAGGCAGAAGCGACTCTCATCGCTGAAGACAACACGTCTCCATTCGTCCCTCCATTCACGCCTGTCGCGACACCACTGGAGGCGGGCTGCACGATGTTGGGGCGTGAGCGGAAGACGGCCTAACGGTGTGCGGGACCGTAGCCCAGCTTCATGGAGACGGTTGCGAATGGTCCTCGCCGATACCCCAGGAGCAACAGTGTCCCTAATTTGCTGGGAAGTGGCGGTGCGGTCCCCTACGGCACTGCGTAGGATCCTACGGTCTTGGCGTGCATCCGTGCGTCGCTGCGGTCCGGTCCCAGGTCGACGGGCACGTGCACCTTCCGCCGACCACTGGCGACAACATCGATGTACTGTGGAGACCTCACGCCCCACGTGTTGAGCAATTCGGCGGTACGTCCACCCGGCCTCCCGCATGCCCACTATACGCCCTCGCTCAAAGTCCTTCAACTGCACATACGGTTCACGTCCACGCTGTCGCGGCATGCTACCAGTGTTAAAGACTGCGATGGAGCTCCGTATGCCACGGCAAACTGGCTGACACTGACGGCGGCGGTGCACAAATGCTGCGCAGCTAGTGCCATTCGACGGCCAACACCGCGGTTCCTGGTGTGTCCGCTGTGCCGTGCGTGTGATCATTGCTTGTACAGCCCTCTCGCAGTGTCCGGAGCAAGTATGGTGGGTCTGACACACCGGTGTCAATGTGTTCTTTTTTCCATTTCCAGGAGTGTATAAATACTGCCTGCTGACAACAAATCGATAATGTGTTGTAGGTGGGGCGTGACTGATAGAAAAGAAAACAGTGTTATCGTGACTTAGCTTTGTTTATTGCATTTTGGATACCCTAAGGTGACCTTACGTATTAATTAATTTGAGAACTGTTAACATTGCAGCGCGTCAGCAATCGTGAATAATTTAATGATTATACAGAATCCGCCTGAATTGCAAATAGAAACCACATGCTGACTTAGGTTTCGACGCGGAAAACCATGCCTTCTTCGGAATACACTAAAACTAAAAACTTGTGGGCGTTCTGTATTAATGTTGCACCATGGCTCTTTGGGCAGTTTGTTCCGAAGAAGGCGTGGTTATCCGCGCCGAAAACTAGGTCAACATCCGGTTTCTATTTGCAATCGAGGCGGATTCTTTATAACCATTATATTAATTAATTCCTACCGATGTGCTGCACATTCTGTATGCAGAGTTTTGACCGTATCCACTTTGCAGCTGGACATATACGCGAAGATACTGGGGTTTACAGTGCATGACCAGTAAGAAGCTAGTTTCTGTCTGCTGGGTTTCGCAAACTACGGAATATGCACGCGCAAGCACAATACAGTAGCTATTGAAGACCCTAATGCCACAGTCTACGTTCACCATAACAGTGGCTATTGGTTGATGTTCCTTTCAACCGTAACTCGCAAGCCCAGGTGAGCTTTCTACACGCATCGATCGTACGGTTGCGGTGTTCATTTCCTCATCAGCGTATCGTGTGGGCGCTAGCGGTTCCTGCACGCTTCCCCGAGGCGCCACGAACATCACGTTCGTTTGGACAATGTCTCTCCCTTGAGAAAGATTAATGAGATCTGCTTGTCAAGTGGTCTTCTCTGCGGGCACGTCACCTCGCAACGAAGCATGAAATGGGCGTAATTCTTTCCAAACGGTGCACATAACTGCCCCGTGTTCATTTCACAGTTTGTAATGAGCCTCTTCTTCAACGCCTAGTATTATTTATAAGCAATCTACATCTACATACGAGGTCTGTCCAGAAACTTCCGCAGAATACGTAATTTCGCCACAGTGATACGTTGAATGCTGTTGACATCCCTCCACACGCCTGTGTTTAATGTGTAACTGCCGGAAGTTTAATTGCTGCATCTCTGTTAGTTATTGTTCAGTGGCGTATTGCGAATTTCGAGATGGTAGAGTTAGAGGAGCAACGCGCGTGCATTAAATTTTGCATTAAACTCGAGAAAACCGTTACATAGACACACCAAACGATGCTGAAAGCCTACAGTGATGCTTAAGACGTACTCGGCGTTACGAATGGTTCATACGGTTCAAAAATGGCCGGCATTTGTGGCCGAGCGATTCTAGGCGCTTCAGTCCGGAACCACGCTGCTGCTACGGTCGCAGGTTCGAATCCTGCCTCGGGCATGGATGTGTGTGATGTCCTCAGGTTAGTTCGGTTTAAGTAGTTCTAAGTCTAGGGGACTGGTGGCCTCAGATGTTAAATCCCATAGTGGTTGGAGCCATATACATATATATATGTTGTGGTCTTCAGTCCTGAGACTGGTTTGATGCAGCTCTCTCCATGCTACTCTATCCTGTGCAAGCTTCTTCATCTCCCAGTACTTACTGCAACTATATATATATATATATATATATATATATATATATATATATATATATATATATATAAAGTAAAGATGACCCTCGTTCAGGACGCCCTTCGACGTATACCGTCGATGCCCCTGTCAGGGAGGTCAACGAAATTGTACGTGCCAATCGAAAACTGACTTTCCGAGAGACTGCAGAAGAATGTAACATTTCAATTGGATCATGTCATGAAATCGTGACACTGTGTCTTGGAATTCATCGTGTTGCCACCAAGTTCGTCCCACGGCTCATGAGTCAAGACCAGAAAGACCTTCGCCTCGCAATCTGTGAAGAGCTTTTGGATCGCGCAAATGAGAACGAGATGTTCCTTAAAAGAATCGCAATGATGAGACTCGCGTCTACGGTTACGAAGTTTAAAACCAAGGTTCAATCTTCACAATGGTTCAAATGGCTCTGAGCACTATGGTACTTAACATCTGAGGTCATCAGTCCCCTAGAACTTAGAAGTGCTTAACCCAACTAACCTAAGGACATCACACACATCCATGCCCGAGGCAGGATTCGAACCTGCGACCGCAGCGGTCGCGCGCTTCCAGACTGTAGCGCCTAGAACCGCTCGGCCACAGCGGCCGGCTCTTCACAATGGGTCGGGAAACGTTCTGCAAGGCCAAAAACAGCTCTTCAGGTCAGGTCAAATGGTTCAAATGGCTCTGATCACTATGGGACTTAACTCCTGAGGTCACCAGTCCCCTAGAACTTAGAAGTGCTTAACCCAACTAACCTAAGGACATCACACACATCCATGCCCGAGGCAGGATTCGAACCTGCGACCGCAGCGGTCGCGCGCTTCCAGACTGTAGCGCCTAGAACCGCTCGGCCACAGCGGCCGGCTCTTCACAATGGGTCGGGAAACGTTCTGCAAGGCCAAAAACAGCTCTTCAGGTCAGGTCAAATGGTTCAAATGGTTCTGATCACTATGGGACTTAACTCCTGAGGTCATCAGTCCCCTGGAACTTAGAACTACTTAAACCTAACTAACCTAAGGACATCACACACATCCATGCCCGAGGCAGGATTCTAACCTGCGACCGCAGCGGTAGCACGGTTCCAGACTGTAGCGCCTAGAACTGCTCGGCCACCCCGGCCGGCTCAGATCATGTCAAATGTCAAAGTCATGCTGATAGTCTCTTTCTTATTTTTGGATTACTTCATCATGAATTCGTGCGACATGGACTAACTTAATCCATGGTACTATCGGTACGTGTTGCGATGCTAGCAAGAAAACGTGAGAAGGAAATGATCTGAAATGTGGCGCGACAATTCATGGCTATTGCATCACGATTAGGCATCCGCACATTCATCCCGGTTGGTTCGTGACAGTTGTACGAATCACTGTGCTGCCTCGTCGTCTGTGCTCTCTAGACGTGGCCCCTTCACATTTTTTATTTCCGAAGTTGAAAATTGAAAGGACGAAAATTTGCAAACATGGACGAGATAAAAGAAAATTCGCAGACGGTGCTTAGCGCGATCCTGCAAGAGGCCTACCAAGACTGCTTCCGGAAGTGGAAACGGGGCTGGGAGCGGTGTATAAATTGTAGAGGAGAGCATTTCGAAGGAGACTATTCGCAATAAGTAAAAGGCAAGCGCAGAAAAATATTGTGGACGAAGTTCAGGAATGTTTTGAACGGATCTCGTACATACACCGCAAGCCACTGTTCGGTGCGTTGCGGAGGGTACTCTCTACCACAACTCGTCGTTCCCTTTCCTGTTCCTTTCGCAGATAGAGCGAGGGAAAAACGACTGCCTCTACTGCTCAGTATGAGCCCTAATTTCTCTTATCTACGTCTACGTGGTTCCTAGGCGAAATGTACGTTGGTACCAATAGAATAGTGCAACAGTCAGCTCCAAATGCCGGTTCTCTATAAACTTTCTCAGTGGTTCTTCGAAATGAATGTCTTCTTCCCTCCAGGGACTACCCCTCGAGCTCCCGAAGCATACCCGTAACACTTGCATGCTGATCGAACCTACCGGTAACAGATCTAGCAGCTCGACTCTGAATTGCTTCGACGTCTTCTGGTGCAACAATAGGCCTACCAGCTTCCCAAGAGGCGTCGCTCACCGGCGTTGCAAAACTTGCAACTACGCTGTGGCTGTTTGACTCTTTTCGTATCTCATTAATTCTATATTAGCGTCGGCAGTCTCACTTTACTTTTAAAACTTCAATCTCAGACATGTGTGGGTCCTCCGTTGGAGCTCAGAAGTACACGGAGATTATCAACAAACAAGTTCGGTCACAATTACACATATAAAAACTGTTAAGTACCCAGAGAAAACAACGGCGAAGAAAAGAAACTTTAAAAAATATATATACTGAAGAGCCAAAGAAACTGGCACAGCTGCCTAATATCGTGTAGAGCCCCGGCGAACACGCAGAAGTGCCGCAACACTACGTGGCATGGACTCGACTAATGTGGGAAGTAGTGCTGGAGGGAACTGACACCATGAATCCTGCAGGGCTGTCAAAAAATGTTCAAATGTGTGCGAAATTTTATGGGACTCGACTGCTAAGGTCATCAGTCCCTAAGGTTACACACTACTTAACCTAAATTATCCTAAGGACAAACACACACACCCATGCCCGAGGGAGGACTCGAACCTCCGCCGGGACCAGCCGCACAGTCCATGATTCCAGCGCCTAGGACCGCTCGGCCAGGACTGTCCATATATCCGTAAGAGTACGAGGGGGTCGAGATCTCATATGAACAGCAGGCTGCAAGGCATCCCAGATATGCTCAGTAATATTCATGTCCGGCGAGATTGGTGGGCAGGGGAAGTGTTTAAACTCAGAAGAGTGTTCTTACAGCCATTCTGTGACAATTCTCGACCTGTGGGGCGTCGCATTGTCCTGCTGGAATTGCCCAAGTCCGTCAGAATGCACAATGGACATGAATGGATGCAGCTGATCACAGGATGCATAGGTACGTGACTCCTGTCAGTCATATATATATGAAGATGGTATCTTGTTTCGGGAGTCCGCAGCTCGTGGTCGTGCGGTAGCGTTCTCGCTTCCCGCACCCGGGTTCCCGGGTTCGATTCCCGGCGGGGTCAGGCATTTTCTCTGCCTCGTGATGACTGGGTGTTGTGTGCTGTCCCATAGTGCTCAGAGCAATTTGAATTTTTCTTGTTTCGGACATCGGACATGTCCGAAAGAACAGAGACCATCTTTATATATATATATATATATATATATATATATATATATATATATATATATATATATATATATATATATATATATATATATATATATATAAGGCTCACCGAACTCTTACGGGAATCTGCAAAACGCCTCGAGTGATGAATATAATGGGCGGGGGAACTATGAATATAGTGTGGGACAATAAGTTGGGAATGTGGGTCTCACGGGTGGCGTGCCAGAGATAAGTCCTTGCAGTCGTACTATCCTCTCTGTCCTCGGTAGCTCAGATGGATAGAGCGTCTGCCATGTAAGCAGGAGATCCCGGGTTCGAGTGTCGGTCGGGGCATGCATTTTCAACAGTCCCCTTTGACTTATATCAGCTGTATGCAGCTAGGGGTATTTATTTCATTGTAACCTGTCAGTCGTATCTAGAGGTATCAGGGATCCCATGTCACTCCAACTGCAGACGCTCCACATCATTGCAGACCCTACTGCAGCTTGTACAGCCTCCTGCTGATATGCAGGGTCCATGTATTCATGAGGTTGTCTCCATACCCGTACACGTCCATCCGAACGATACAATTTGAAACGAGACTCGTGCGACCAGGCAACATGTTACCAGTATCAACAGTCCAATATTGGTGTTGAAGGACCCAGGCGAGGCGTAAAGCTTTGTATAGTACGGTCATCAAGGGTACACGGGTGGGCCTTCGGCTCCGAAAGCCCATATCGACGATGTTTAGTTGAATGGTTCGCACGCTGGCACTAGTTGATGGTGCAGCATTGAAATCTGTAGCAATTTGCGGAAGGGTTACACTTCTGTCCAGTTGAACGTTTATCTTCAGTCGTCGTTGGTCCAGTTTTTGCAGGATGTTTAGCCGGCCACAGCGATGTCGGCGATTTGATGTTTTACCATGTTCCTGATATTCACGGTACAGTCGTTAAATGGTCGTACGGGAAAATCCCCACTAATCGCTACTTCGGAGATGTTGTGTCTAATCGACGCTCAAAGACGCTTAAATTTTGATAACCTGCCGTTGTAGCACCAGTACCAACTGCGCCAGACACTTGTCTTATATAGGCGTAGCCGATCGCAGCGACACATGGTTGTGCCATTCAGCGTGAGTAGATGCTAGGTACGATGCTGTTACGTTTGCTTACAGTGTGCTTGTGTGTTCCTGTAGCGCACTGCGACCTTCCAGTCACCTGGTGTGTGGCAGTCCAAGTAGTAGGTCGTGAGTGGACGATGGGATTTTCCAATGCAGAGAACGCTGACGGGCTCATGCTGTATGGAGAGTGCAGGAAGAAAGCTCACAGGCTCATGCTGTAAGGAGAGTGCAAGAAGAAAGCTCACAGGCGCATGCTGTACAGAGAGTGCAGGAAGAAAGCTCACAGGCTCATGCTTCATGGAGAGTGCAGGAAGAAAGCTCACAGGCACATGCTGTATGGAGAGTGCAGGCAGAAGATTCACAGGCTCATGCTGCACGGAGAGTGCAGGAAGAAAGCTCACAGGCTCATGCTGTACGGAGAGTGCAGGAAGAAAGCTCACAGTTGCATGCTGTATGGAGAGTGCAGGAAGAAGGTTCACAGGCTCATGCTGTAAGGAGAGTGCTGGAGGAAAGCTCAGTCTCATGCTGTACAGAGAGTGCAGGAAGAAAGCTCACAGGCTCATGCTGTACGGAGAGTGCAGGAAGAAAGCTCACAGGCTCATGCTGTACGGAGAGTGCAGGAAGAAAGCTCACAGGCGCATGCTGTATGGAGAGTGCGGGAAGAAAGCTCACAGGCGCATGCTGTACGGAGAGTGCAGGAAGAAAGCTCACAGGCGCATGCTCTACGGAGAGTGCAGGAAGAAAGCTCACAGGCGCATGCTGTATGGAGAGTGCAGGAAGAAGGTTCACAGGCTCATGCTGTAAGGAGAGTGCTGGAGGAAAGCTCAGTCTCATGCTGTACAGAGTGTGCAGGAAGAAAGCTCACAGGCTCATGCTGTACGGAGAGTGCAGGAAGAAAGCTCACAGGCTCATTCTGTATGGAGAGTGCATGAAGAAAGCTCACAGGCGCATGCTGTATGGAGAGTGTAGGAAGAAGGTTCACATGCTCATGCTGTATGGAGAGTGCTGGAGGAAAGCTCAGTCTCATGCTGTACAGAGAATGCAGAAAGAAAGCTCACAGGCTCATGCTGTATGGAGAGTGCAGGAGGAAAGCTCACATGCGCTTGCTGTATGGAGAGTGCAGGAAGAAGATTCACAGGCTCATGCTTTATGGAGAGTGCGGGAAGAAAGCTCACAGGCTCATGCTGTACGGAGAGTGCAGGAAGAAAGCTCACAGGTGCATGCTGTATGGAGAGTGTAGGAAGAAGGTTCACATGCTCATGCTTTATGGAGAGTGCTGGAGGAAAGCTCAGTCACATGCTGTACAGAGAGTGCAGGAAGAAAGCTCACAGGCTCATGCTTTATGGAGAGTGCAGGAGGAAAGCTCACAGGCGCATGTTGTATGGAGAGTGTAGGAAGAAGGTTCTCATGCTCATGCTTTATGGAGAGTGCTGGAGGAAAGCTCAGTCACATGCTGTACAGAGAGTGCAGGAAGAAAGCTCACAGGCTCATGCTTTATGGAGAGTGCAGGAGGAAAGCTCACGGTCGCATGTTGTATGGAGAGTGCAGGAAGAAGATTCACAGGCTCATGCTGTACGGAGTGTGCAGGAAGAAAGCTCACAGGATCATGCTGTACAGAGAGTGCAGGAAGAAAGCTCACAGACTCTCGCTGTATGGAGAGTGCAGGAAGAAAGCTCACAGGCTCATACTGTATGAGGAGTGCAGAAAGTAAGCTGACAGGCTCATGCTGTACGGAGAGTGCAGGAAGAAAGCTCACAGGCTAATGCTGTATGGAGAGTGCTGGAAGAATGCGGTAAGATATCCCAATAGGTCAACCATCTAGGCAATTATTGTCGACCTCTTCAACTAGTTACGTGAAACTGGTAGTGTAACACCTAGACAACGTAACACAAGGAAAACAAGTGAGGACAGTAAAGGGGGAAATCAAAGTTCCAACTGATATTGCAGTTGATCCGCACATTTTCTCCCGCGCAATCGCACGGAGATGTGGCATGAGACAGGCAAGTGTCCCACGCATTCTCTTTCGACGTAGGTCCCATCCCCATCCTTCAATAACTGCATAGAAACGATTACTAGAATCGCGTTAACTTCTGTACATGAGCATTCAGACACTAGAGATGCAACATGTGTCTTGTTTAGTTATGACGCTATATTTATCAATCAGTGTCATATAAACCGCCGACACATGCGCTGCTGGTGTGCTGAAAATCCCCCTTAGCTTCGTCACGTGGAATGTCAACATGAAGTGTAAACGTGTGGTGTGGCTTAGTGAACCATCAGCTCAGAGGCCCATTTTCCACAGATGGACATTGAACGCGCACAGTAAATTATCGAAGCCAGACCATCTTTTACGGATGCTAGGACGTTCCTCTGAATAGGATGAACTTGTTGTACCAACATGGTTCTCCGATCCGTAGTGTACAGTATGTCTTCACGAATCGTCTTCAAATCGTTGGATTGGGCGCATGGGATCCGTTGCCCGGATTTTATGCCTGAAGGGTTTTTTCTGTGGGGAAAGGTGAAAGACGCTGGCCTCAAGGGCATACCAACTACACCTGGTGATTTGCAACCACGTATTATAGCTCGGACATGTCCGCTGAAATGCTAGCTCGTGTGCAGCAGTCGTTCCATACCACACTAGAAGCGTGTAGTCCTGCTGCCGATGATCATTTTGAACACGACCCGTTTTGGTCAATTGTATCGTTACTGGTCAGAATCCACATAATTAGTGTAAGCTTTTGTGTGGTTCTTTGGTGTGTGCCACCACAGGCATTATACAAGTGTCTGCGTGGGAACTTTACGAAATACGAAATCTCGCAAACGACTCGCTCTAGAATCCTGCAACCAACACTACTGGTATTCTAATTCATCCTATGTTTAGTTTGTTAATGTCAATAGCCATTGCTGCATTTACAAAGTGTATGTGTTCGCAAAAATAGTTTTTCTAAGTATTACTACAATCTGTTTATTGGCTAACAATATGAGCCTCTGAGTACAAGTCCATTCTATGACAACCACACATCAATAGCATTTTCATTTCCTCAATATTTGAGGTGTACGTTTAAGGGGAGGTTTACTATCTTTTGGTTCACAAAATCGATTTTTTTAAATTACATTTTTGGATGCATAAAAGTGTTTAGAATTCACCCTTGAAACTATTTTTCCGAATACGGAACGAAAATATTGGGTATTCGCCTGCCTGAAATCAGCCTTTTTCTCGCACCAGTTTTTTTCTACATCTCTACATCTACATTTATACTCGGCAAGCCACCCAACGGTGTGTGGTGGAGGGCACTTTACGTGCCACTGTCATTACTTCCCTTTCCTGTTCCACTCGCGTATGCTTCGCGGGAAGAACGACTGCCGGAAAGCCTAAGTGCGCCCTCGAATCTCTCTAATTTTACATTCGTGATCTCCTCGGGAGGTATAAGTAGGGGGAAGCAATATATTCGATACCTCATCCAGAAACGCACCCTCTCGAAACCTGGACAGCAAGCTACACCGCGATGCAGACCGCCTCTATTACAGAGTCTGCCACTTGAGTGTGCTAAACATTTCCGTAACGCTATCACGCTTACCAAATAACCCTGTGACGAAACGCACCGCTCTTCTTTGGATCTTCTCTATCTCCTCCGTCAACCCGACCTGGTACGGATCCCACACTGATGAGCAATACTCAGGTATAGGCGGAACGAGTGTTTTGCAAGCCACCTCCTTTGTTGATGGACTATATTTCCTAAGGACTCTCCCAATGAACCTCAACCTGGCTCCCGCCTTACCAACAGTTGATTTTATATGATCAAATGGTTCAAATGGCTCTGAGCACTATGGGACTCAACTGCTGAGGTCATTAGTCCCCTAGAACTTAGAACTAGTTAAACCTAACTAACCTAAGGACATCACACACATCCATGCCCGAGGCAGGATTCGAACCTGCGACCGTAGCGGTCTCGCGGTTCCAGACTGCAGCGCCAGAACCGCGCGGCCACTTCGGCCGGCTTTTTATATGATCATTCCACTTCAAATCGTTCCGTACGCATACTCCCAGATATTTTACAGAAGTAACTGCGCCCAGTGTTTGTTCCGCTATCATATAATCATACAATAAAGGATCCTTCTTTTTATGTATTCGCAATACATTACATTTGTCTATCTTAAGAGTCAGGCCACTCCCTGCACCAAGTGCCTATCTGCTGCAGATCTTCCTGCATTGCACTGCAATTTCCTGATGCTGCAACTTCTCTGTATACTACAGCATCATTCGCGAAAAGCCGCATGGAACTTCTGACACCATCTACTAGGTCATTTATATATATTGTGAAAAGCAGTGGTCCCATAACACTCCCCTGTGGTACGCCAGAGGTTACTTTAATGTCTGTGGGCGTCTCTCCATTGAGAATAACATGCTGTGTTCTGTTTGCTAAAAGCTCTTCAATTCAGCCACACAGCTGGTCTGACATTACGTAGGTACTAACTTTGTTTATCAGGCGACAGTGCGGAACTGTATCGAACGCCTTCCGGAAGTCAAGGAAAATGTCATCTACCTGGGAGCCTGTATCTAATATTTTCTGGGTCTCATGAACAAATAAACCGAGTTTGGTCTCACACGTTCGCTGTTTCCGGAATCCATGTTGATTCCTACAGAGTAGAATCTGGGTTTCCAGAAATGACATGATACGCGATCAAAAAACATATTCTAAAATTCTACAAGAGGTCGATGTCAGGATATAGGCCTATAGTTTTGCGCATCTGCTCGACGACCCGTCTTGAAAACTGAGACTACCTGTGCTCTTTTCCAATTATTTGGAACTTTCTGTTCCTCTAGAGACTTGCGATACACGGCTGTTAGAAGGGGGGCAAGTTCTTTCCCGTACTGTAGAATCGAATTGGTAATCCGTCAGGTCCAGTGGACTTTCCTATGTTGAGTGATTTCAGTTGCTTTTCTGTTCCTTGGATACTTATTTCGATGTCGGCCATTTTTTCGTTTGTGCGATGATATAAAGAAGGAACTGCAGTGCGGTCATCCTCTGTGAAACAGCTTCGGAAAAAAGTGTTTAGTATTTCAGCTTTACGCGTATCATCCTCTGTCTCAATGCCATCATCATCCCAGAGTGTATGGATATGCTGTTTCGATCCACTTACTGATTTAACGTAAGACCCGAACTCCTAGGATTTTCTGTCAAGTCGGTACATAGAATTTTACTTTCGAATTCACTGAACGCTTCACGCATAGCCCTCCTTACGCTAACTTTGACATCGTTTAGCTTCTGTTTGAGAGGTTTTGACTGCGTTTTAACTTGTAGTGAAGCCCTCTTTGCTTTCGCAGTAGTTTCCTAACTTTGTTGTTGAACCACGGTGGGTTTTTCCCGTCCCTCACAGTTTTACTCGGCACGTACCTGTCAAAAACGGATTTTGCGATTTCCTTGAACTTTTTCCATAAACATTCAACATTGTCAGTGTCGGGACAGAAATTTTCGTTTTGATCTGTTAGGTAGTCTGAAATCTGCCTCCTTTACTCTTGCTAAACAGATAAACCTTCCTCACTTTTTTTATATTCCTATTTACTTCAATATTCAGGGATTTTTCTTTCGGATGGCCAGTTATTGTACCGGTGCTTGGGAGGAAACACACAACATTCAAACGATAGTTTGAACGCGTGTGTTCGGAAGTTAGCTCCCAAGCATTTCAATTCTGGTGCGAAGACTGTGGAGATTGCGACTTTCCTGGCAGTGAGCAGTTTCAGCGATGGGTATTCAGCAATTCTGAAGACCATGACAACAATGGACGTCACCCTGGGACTCTATTCGACGCAGTTCGCCGAGCATTCGGACAACCACCGGATTTGAGCGGCCGAAAGTCGCTTGTCACCGGCCGTACGAGCGGCTCTGGAGCAGCGCAGGATGACCCCGATCGAGCAGAACGTCCTCTGTGGGGAAGAGGAAGGACTAGTTTATGGACCCGGAGTAGCAGATTGAACGTAAGTAGCATAATATTGCATTTGTGTGTAGTCAAAGCTTCAAACGCATTTTTCTCGAAGTGACTTTTTTTTATCGCGCGATATGGTAACTTCAAATCTACTGAACCGATTGGCATGACTCTTTGTTTCCGACTAAGCTAACTAATTTGTCGAGGAGCTGTACCACTTTTATTCCGATCCATCAACTACAAATATTTTTACTGGGCCGAGGAATTCGAAAAATCGATGAAAAAAACTCAATTCTTTTCAAATGGCCGCCATTTTGTTTCCAATGGTCCAAATAACTTAAAGGAGGTATAACTCCTGAATAATCTTACATACTCCGCTAACGTCAACTCAATTTTGATTTCAGACGAGCCGGCTGACCTGTGACACACCGAGCGTGGAGGTCTACATCGAGATTTTGTTTCGTTCCGACGGCACTTACGCCTTTGTTCTTCGACATTTCCGGTCGAAAAAAAATTCCAGTTTATAGATGAAATATCAATATACATTATGACCAAATTTGATATCTATAACACATCCGGAGAAAAAAATTCTCAAAGAACATGTTTTTTCGGGCCAAAGGTAGTAAGCCTCCCCTTAAGGTGATTCATTCTGTATACGTGTACTTGTGTAGATATCTGTAGGGGAATCCAGGTTACACATGCATATCTCTGTTTTGTGTAAACACTTGTAAGAGAGAAAATCGGAGACATCTAAGGAGAAGTAAGCTGGAGCAGGTTTCCTGGTGCCTGGTGGGTCGAAACTGGATGTGCAGCGTCACCGAATGCGACCTTGCGGGCCGAGCGCCGTCCGACGCTGTGATGCGGCGTGAAGAGCGGCCAACGGGTCCTCCGTGACTCAGCGGCTACAGAACGGCTCCGTCCAGACGTCTGGGCTGGGGCTGTTCACCGAGAGACCTTGGCACACTCTCCGATGTTGGTCAAGCTGTAACGTACGTCGGCTGCTAAGGCTTAGTCACTGGGCTTCCAATCTGAGCCTGCCTGAAAACCGCGACCTCGACTCAGACGAGTGTCATCTACACTCCTGGAAATGGAAAAAAGAACACATTGACACCGGTGTGTCAGACCCACCATACTTGCTCCGGACGCTGCGGGAGGGCTGTACAAGCAATGATCACACGCACGGCACAGCGGACACACCAGGAACCGCGGTGTTGGCCGTCGAATGGCGCTAGCTGCGCAGCATTTGTGCACCGCCGCCGTCAGTGTCAGCCAGTTTGCCGTGGCATACGGAGCTCCATCGCAGTCTTTAACACTGGTAGCATGCCGCGACAGCGTGGACGTGAACCGTATGTGCAGTTGACGGACTTTGAGCGAGGGCGTATAGTGGGCATGCGGGAGGCCGGGTGGACGTACCGCCGAATTGCTCAACACGTGGGGCGTGAGGTCTCCACAGTACATCGATGTTGTCGCCAGTGGTCGGCGGAAGGTGCACGTGCCCGTCGACCTGGGACCGGACCGCAGCGACGCACGGATGCACGCCAAGACCGTAGGATCCTACGCAGTGCCGTAGGGGACCGCACCGCCACTTCCCAGCAAATTAGGGACACTGTTGCTCCTGGGGTATCGGCGAGGACCATTCGCAACCGTCTCCATGAAGCTGGGCTACGGTCCCGCACACCGTTAGGCCGTCTTCCGCTCACGCCCCAACATCGTGCAGCCCGCCTCCAGCGGTGTCGCGACAGGCGTGAATGGAGGGACGAATGGAGACGTGTCGTCTTCAGCGATGAGAGTCGCTTCTGCCTTCGTGCCAATGATGGTCGTATGCGTGTTTGGCGCCGTGCAGGTGAGCGCCACAATCAGGACTGCATACGACCGAGGCACACAGGGCCAACACCCGGCATCATGGTGTGGGGAGCGATCTCCTACACTGACCGTACACCACTGGTGATCGTCGAGGGGACACTGAATAGTGCACGGTACATCCAAACCGTCATCGAACCCATCGTTCTACCATTCCTAGACCGGCAAGGGAACTTGCTGTTCCAACAGGACAATGCACGTCCGCATGTATCCCGTGCCACCCAACGTGTTCTAGAAGGTGTAAGTCAACTACCCTGGCCAGCAAGATCTCCGGATCTGTCCCCCATTGAGCATGTTTGGGACTGGATGAAGCGTCGTCTCACGCGGTCTGCACGTCCAGCACGAACGCTGGTCCAACTGAGGCGCCAGGTGGAAATGGCATGGCAAGCCGTTCCACAGGACTACATCCAGCATCTCTACGATCGTCTCCATGGGAGAATAGCAGCCTGCATTGCTGCGAAAGGTGGATATACACTGTACTAGTGCCGACATTGTGCATGCTCTGTTGCCTGTGTCTATGTGCCTGTGGTTCTGTCAGTGTGATCATGTGATGTATCTGACCCCAGGAACGTGTCAATAAAGTTTCCCCTTCCTGGGACAATGAATTCACGGTGTTCTTATTTCAATTTCCAGGAGTGTATAAAGACCGGGTTACACTTCGCGAAACAGCCCCCCGCGGCAGTTTCGCGAAGATAGCCTCGCGTAGTGCAAGCGAGGTTCCCACCACCAGACGAGCGGCGAGTGTGATTCGCGGAGAGGGAAACGCCAGTCGGCTTTTGGACACGTCAAAAAAAGGATTTTTCTGTGTTTGGTATCATTTGTAAACGTATTGCTTTTTGTGGTCTATGCTTCTAGAGCTTGAGGTTTATCAAAACTTCCCCTTTATGTGCAGTCTCCAAAATTCCCAATAGGTCGCTGAGTAAAAAGTAATTGACTGGATGCAACACTGCCATCAACAGAAATTCTGGAACGTCATATTGCACGTAGATACAAAAGTTACATGTTGTAATAATAACGATCATAAGCCGTCTGCTTCTACAATACGTAAGTTTTGTACAAGGGGGGAGTTCAATAAGTACGAGGGCCGTTTGAATAGTCCGAGAGATGGCACCACCGGCGCGTATCGAGGCCATGTTTAGTTAGTAGCTTCTTTGGAAAGAACGCACACCACATTTCAGCCATACTGGTCTATTTCTTTCTGTTTGACACTCATGTGAATGGAGAAAGTCGAGTGTCTCAAAAAATGGACGAAGAAGATTTTCGTGTGGTGATTAAACATTACTTTATGAAAGGCAAAACGCCTCAGGAGACTAAAGAGAAGCTTGATAAACATTACGGTGACTCTGCACCTTCCATTAGAACAGTTTATAACTGGTTTTAAAATTTTCGGAGTGGCCATATGGGCACAAGTGATGCTGAACGTTCTGGACGCTCTGTGGAGGTTACGACTCTAGAAATCATTGATAAAATCCATGATATGGTGATGGATGACAGAAAAGGTACATGAGATTGCTAGTGCTGTGGGCATCTCAAATGAACAGGTACATAATATTCTGCATAAACATTTGGACATGAGAAAGCTATCAGCAAGATGGGATCCGCGATTGCTCACGCTTGACCAAAAACGAAATCGTGTGAAGTGTTGCAACGATGGTTTGCAGCTGTTCAAGAAGAATCCGCAAGACTTTAAGCGTCGTTTCGTCACTGTGGATGAAACATGGCTACATAACTATACTCCTGAGACCAAAGAACACTCTAATCAATGGGTTACCAAGGAAGAATCTGCACCAAGATCAGTCCTTCGGCCGGAAAGGTTATGGCGACTGTCTTTTGGGATTCGCAAGTGATAATCCTCATCGACTATCTGGAAAAGGGTAAAACTATTACAGGTGCATATTATTCATCGTTATTGGACATTTTGAAAACCATGCTGCAAGAAAAACGCCGGCGATTGGACCGCAAAAATGTCCTTTTCCATCACGACAATGCAACCGCACACACCTCAACAGTTGTGGTCGCAAATTTAATGGAAAATGCCCCCTATTCTCCAGACGCAGCTCCCTCGAAATACTATTTGTTCCCCAATTTGAAGAAATGGCTGGCGGGACAAAGATATTATTTAAACGAGGTGGTGATTGCAGCAACTAAAAGCTATTTTGCAGACTTGGGCAATTCATATTATTCGGAAGGGATCAACAAATTAGAACAGCGGTGGACGAAGTGTATAAGTCTAAAAGGAGACTATGTCGAAAAATTAAAAAAAAGTTTATCCCAAACATGTACGTAGTTTTTATTTTTGCACGGACTTTTCAAACGCCCCTCGTAATGCAAAACGTCTTTTTCCTTACGCAATTTTGGCTAAAAAATGCGGAATCTTTTGTGGGACATCGTGGAACATTCTCGCCTTAGTGCCTATAGTTTCATGAAGCTCCAATAGGTGGCTATGGTATGCATAGCATTCAAAATGGCTTCTGTAAGGGAGGTGCGTTCAAAGCAGAGTTGTCATTGAGTTTCTTTTGGCGGAAAACCAGAGCATCGTAGATATTGATAGGCACTCGAAGAATGTCTAGCAGTGAACACAAGCACGGTGAGTCGTTGGGCGAGGCGCTCCGTAATCATCGCAACAAGGTCGAGCAAACATGTCCGATCTCCGGCGTGCCGGCCGGACGCACACAGCTGTGACCCCTACAGTGTTGGAACGTGCGGACACTCTCATTTGAGGTGATAGACAGATCACAACCAAACGCTTCGCTGTATAACTGGACATCTCTGTTGGTAGTGCTGAACACTCGTCCGCCAGTTGAGGTACTCGGAGGTGCGTGCTCGCCGCATTCCTCACCATCTAACGGGGAAGACCATAAAGAGCAGCGAAGGACCATCTGTGTGGAATTACTTGCTCGTTACCAGTCCGATCGTGACAATTTTTGTCGAACATCGCACAGTGATGAAACATGGGTTCATAACTTCGAGCAAGAAACAAAACGACAGTCCAAGGAGTGGCGCCAGACTACCTCTCCTTCGAATGCAAAGTTCGAAGCAGCACCCTCAGCCAGTGAAGACAAGGCGATAGTCGTCTACTGACTCTGAAGGGCTGTTTCTGTTTGATGTCCTCCCTCACGGTGCAACGAAGAATTCTGAAGTGTATTGTGCTGCCCTCAGGAAATTTAAGAAACGAGTTCAGCGTGTTCGCCACCACCAACATGTAAACATATCACACAAGTCTGCACGCTGGAGACAACCTCCGAAAAATTCATTGGACTGCTCCTCCTTGTCCGCCCTACAGCCTTGTTATCACACCTTCCGACCTCTATCTCTTTGTCCCAATGAAGGATGAACTCCGTGGAAAGTAGTGAATGGATGATTGGGATGTTAATGATGCAGCAACATGGTGGTCCGACGTCGAGCAGTAGACTGGTACCACCATACAGGTCCTCACAATAAGGTGGCGTAAGGCAGTCGCATTGAACGGAGATTATGTTGAAAAGTAGCGCCTTGTAGCCAGAAGACTGAGGAATAATAAGGTGTATTGGAATCCAGAAAAAAACAAAGCTACCTGAAGAATAAAATATGTTGCATTACTTATTCAGCGCTCCTTGTACGCTACTGGCAATTAAAATTGCTACACTAAGAAGATATACAGATGATAAACGGGTATTCATTGGAAAAATACATTATACTAGAACTGACATGTGATTACATTTTCACGCAATTTGGGGGCATAGATCCTGAGAAATCAGTACCCAGAACAACCACCTCTGGCCGTAATAACGGCCTTGATACGCCTGGGCGTTAAGTCAAACAGGGATTGGCTGGCGAGTACAGGAACAGCTGCCCATGCAGCTTCAACACGAGACCACAGTTCATCAAGAGTAGTGACTGGCGTATTGTGACGAGCCAGTTGCTGGGCCCCCTTTGACGTTTTCAATTGGTGAGAGATCTGGAGAATGTGCTGGCCAGGGTAGCAGTCGAACATTTTCTATACGCAGAAAGGCCCGTACAGGACCTGCAACACGCGGTCGTGCATTATCCTGCTGAAATGTAGGGTTTCGTAGGGATCGAATGAAGGGTAGAGCCACGGGTCGTAACACATCTGAAATGTAACGTCCACTGTTCAAAGTTCCGTCAATGCGAACAAGAGGTGACCGAGACGTGTAACCAGTGGCACCCCATACCATCACGCCGGGTGATACGCCAGTATGGCGATGACGAATACACGCTTTCAATGTGTGTTCACCTTGATATCGGCAAACACGGATGCGACCATCATGATGCTGCAAACAGAACCTGGATTCATCTGAAAAAGTGACTTTTTGTCATTCGTGCACCCAGGTTCGTCGTCGAGTACACCATCGCAGGCGCTCCTATCTGTGATGCCGCGTCAAGGGTAACCGCAGCCATAGTCTCCGAGCTGATAGTCCATGCTGCTGCAAACGTCGTCGAACTGTTCGTGCAGATGGTTGCTGTCTTGCAAACGTCCCCATCTGTTGACTCAGGCATCGAGACGTGGGTGCACGATCCCTTACAGCCATGCGGATAAGATGCCTGTCATCTCGACTGCTAGTCATACGAGGCCGTTGGTATCCAGCACTGCGTTCCGTATTACCCTCCTGAACGCACCGATTCCATATTCTGCTAACACTCATTGGATCTCGACCAACGCGAGCAGCAGTGTCGTGATATGATAAACCGCAATCGCGATAGGCTACAATCCGACCTTTATCAAAGTCGGAAACGTGACGGTACGCATTTCTCCTCCTTACACGTGGCATCACAACAACGTTTCACCAGGCAACACTGGTCAACTGCTGTTTGAGTATGAGAGATCGGTTGGAAACTTCCCATATGTCAGCACGTTGTAGGTGTCGCCCCGGTGCCAACTTTGAGTGAAGCCCTGAAAAGCTTATCATTTGCATAACACATCATCTTCTTCCTGTCGATTAAATTTCGCTTCCGTAGCACGTCAATTTCGTGGTGTAGCAATTTTAATGGCCAGTAGTGTAACTTTAGTATGTGTGTGTGTGTGCAACATGATGTTCCAGAATATGTAATGATAGCAATGTCTGGAACGAGTAATGTTGGATTAAGATGTCAGGTCCCATCCGGCCAGTGACTTTTTCCTCAGAGACTTATTCAGCATTTTGCAACCACATATATTCATGGTCGCATATCTCCATTGTGACTTCGTGTCGCACCATCGTAACTTCCTTTCTATTTCACATTTTCAGAGGAGGACGTCCACAGTAATGGGTACTTTTCCCCTTAGGAGGCACAAACCTTTGTGGGACGGTATGTCTTCTAGCCTAACTGGGTGGGAGGTGGCAGAAATCGTAGGTGTTGGTTGGGTTCACGTCCTACTTGACAAGCAGTTCGAGGGCATTGGTAATGGTGCGACCACCTAGGTTGGAGTTATTGAAAAAATAATGGTGGCTTTGTCTCGTAGTTTCACATTCCGGCGTAAGGTCAAGCGCCTGCCCACCAGCCAGTAGACTCTGACCGACCCCTCTTCAGGACGACCATGCAATAAACAGCGCCCCCTATTCGAAGAGGACATAAGCGCCGCGCCCAAGTGGTCACGTCCAGTTCTACAGAAGTATCAAGATTAGGCTCTTCAAGACCAGCGACAAAGGAATTGTATATGCTGAAGAGATTTCTTATTTGTATTGCGCCCTTTGCTTGCGTCGCTTCTGTATTATTGTCAAAGTTAAGTAGTGTCATCGTTGATTTCGTAATAAAACTCATTAATACAATTTGCTTGAATTTTTGTCTAGCGATCCGAGGAAGCAGGTTTCCTAGACACCCCATATTCGACGACTAGACAGGCTCCAATACATCCTATGAATCGTCGCTTCTCCTGTTTCATGAAGTCCAAACTTTGTTACTTCTTGCTTGTGCGACAGAGAAACAGGAAGGGGACCCATGTGCCTCATCGAATAGTTCAAAAACTATGCGCTTTTGTGTGATGCTAACGAAAAAGCCTATCACCATCTGCCAGAAAGGGAGAATACGTGGTAGGGGATAATTGTAATATCGCAGCAATCAGTCTCCGTTTTTAAATAAAAATGAGAAACGTGTTGATGTAATACACAAACCTGTAACCTTCACGTTTACAGGTCTGGAACGGCCCATTGGGTTACAAAGTCCTGCACTGACAGACTCAGTCCTCTACCACAGCCTTTAGCAGGCAATCCGCCGCTACCAGAAGACACCCTGCACAGTTTGTCTTCCTCCTTTACATTCCTACGAAGTTAAATTTCTTCCGGACAGGACTCGGAAAGCCAAACGATATCGACCCACCACCGTGTCATCCTCAGCTGATAGGCATCACTGAATGCATACATGGAGGAGCATGTGGTCGGCATACAGCTCTCCCAGCCGTTGTCAGTTTTCGAGACCAGAGCCGCTACTTCTCCACCAAGGAGTTCCTCAATCGACCTGACTACGGCTGAGTCCGCACCCGGTAGCTGAGTGGTCAGCGCAACAGGATGTCAATCCTAAGGCCCCGGGTTCGATTACCGTCTGGGTCGGAGATTTTTTATACTCAGGGACTGGGTGTAGTGTTGTCCTAATCATCATCATTTCATCACCATCGACGAGCAAGTCAGCGCCAAATCGAAAGACCTGCACCCAGCAAATGGTCTACCTGATGGGAGGCCCTAGTCAGACTACAGCTGAGTGCACCCACTTGGTAACAGCACTCGGCAGACCCGGACGGTCTCCCACACAGGTGCTAGCCGAGCCCGTCAGCACTTGACTTTCGCTGATCTGATGGCAACCAGTGTTATCATCCCTTACGGTGCTGCTGGATGGAAAAACAGTACTTGGCAAAGAAAGTGAAGCAGCTATAAGAGGAAGCCTGAAAGGATATATGATATTACTTAAGGTACTCCAAAATCAAGTCAAATTCACAAGGAAGTTGGCAGTATGAGCCCACTTACAACTACACTCCTGGAAATTGAAATAAGAACACCGTGAATTCATTGTCCCAGGAAGGGGAAACTTTATTGACACATTCCTGGGGTCAGATACATCACATGATCACACTGACAGAACCACAGGCACATAGACACAGGCAACAGAGCATGCACAATGTCGGCACTAGTACAGTGTATATCCACCTTTCGCAGCAATGCAGGCTGCTATTCTCACATGGAGACGATCGTAGAGATGCTGGATGTAGTCCTGTGGAACGGCTTGCCATGCCATTTCCACCTGGCGCCTCAGTTGGACCAGCGTTCGTGCTGGACGTGCAGACCGCGTGAGACGACGCTTCATCCAGTCCCAAACATGCTCAATGGGGGACAGATCCGGAGATCTTGCTGGCCAGGGAAGTTGACTTACACCTTATAGAGCACGTTGGGTGGCACGGGATACATGCGGACGTGCATTGTCCTGTTGGAACAGCAAGTTCCCTTGCCGGTCTAGGAATGGTAGAACGATGGGTTCGATGATGGTTTGGATGTACCGTGCACTATTCAGTGTCCCCTCGACGATCACCAGTGGTGTACCGCCAGTGTAGGAGATCGCTCCCTACACTATGATGCCGGGTGTTGGCCCTGTGTGCCTCGGTCGTATGCAGTCCTGATTGTGGCGCTCACCTGCACGGCGCCAAACACGCATACGACCATCATTGGCACCAAGGCAGAAGCGACTCTCATCGCTGAAGACGACACGTCTC
The DNA here is from genome assembly GCF_023898315.1 of Schistocerca nitens. Classification (NCBI taxonomy): domain Eukaryota; kingdom Metazoa; phylum Arthropoda; class Insecta; order Orthoptera; family Acrididae; genus Schistocerca; species Schistocerca nitens. The sequence continues at coordinate 91,563,066 of NC_064625.1, read as the reverse complement.
CATTCGTCCCTCCATTCACGCCTGTCGCGACACCACTGGAGGCGGGCTGCACGATGTTGGGGCGTGAGCGGAAGACGGCCTAACGGTGTGCGGGACCGTAGCCCAGCTTCGTGGAGACGGTTGCGAATGGTCCTCGCCGATACCCCAGGAGCAACAGTGTCCCTAATTTGCTGGTAAGTGGCGGTGCGGTCCCCTACGGCACTGCGTAGGATCCTACGGTCTTGGCGTGCATCCGTGCGTCGCTGCGGTCCGGTCCCAGGTCGACGGGCACGTGCACCTTCCGCCGACCACTGGCGACAACATTGATGTACTGTGGAGACCTCACGCCCCACGTGTTGAGCAATTCGGCGGTACGTCCACCCGGCCTCCCGCATGCCCACTATACGCCCTCGCTCAAAGTCCGTCAACTGCACATACGGTTCACGTCCACGCTGTCGCGGCATGCTACCAGTGTTAAAGACTGCGATGGAGCTCCGTATGCCACGGCAAACTGGCTGACACTGACGGCGGCGGTGCACAAATGCTGCGCGGCTAGCGCCATTCGACGGCCAACACCGCGGTTCCTGGTGTGTCCGCTGTGCCGTGCGTGTGATCATTGCTTGTACAGCCCTCTCGCAGTGTCCGGAGCAAGTATGGTGGGTCTGACACACCGGTGTCACTGTGTTCTTTTTTCCATTTCCAGGAGTGTATATCGTCCCACCGCATCTGACATGGAGGTTTGCAATGATTCAGTTGGGGAAGGTGTCATAAAGCCGTTGTATCCTGTCCTGAGGCAAGACGACCAACAGCTCTTGTGACCAGTTCTTGATATCCTGGATACTCGCATGTGGACTGGGTTATGTCTGGGAGGTTCCCACACATGCTCTATCACGAGCATATCAGGAAGTCTTGCTCGCCACTGGAGTGCCTCAGACAGGTCATAGAGACGATGCCATGATGAATGACTACTTTCCTGTTGAAAAATGGTACACTGGATGTTAATTACACTCTTCAACATTACTTTTATTTTCGTCATTGCTTCTTAGACGTATAGATTGAACAGTACAGGCGAAAGACAACATCCCTATCTAAGACCGTCTTTAATCCGAGAGCTCCGTTCTAGGACGTCCACTGTTCTTATTCCCTCTTGGCTCTTGTACATATTCTATATTACCTGTCTCTCCCTATAGGTTACCTCTCTTTTTCTCAGAATTTCGAACATCTAGGGCCATTTCATGTTATAGAACGCTTTTTCCAGGTCGACAAATTCGATGAGTGTGTCTTGATTTTCCTTTAGTCTTGCTTCGATCATCAACCGCAGCCTCATAACCGCCTCTTTTGTGATTTACCTGTCATAAAGCCCAACTTTTCGTCATCTAAGACACACTCAATATTCTATTTAGTTCTTTTGTATATTATTCTTGTCAGAAACTTGGAAGCATGAGTTGTTTAGCCGATTGTGCGGTAATTCCTGTACTAGTCAACTCTTGCAATCTTTCGAACTGTGTGGATGATAATTCTCGAAAGTGAAATGGTATATCGTCAAATTCATATTCTACTCACTAATGTGTGCAGTCATTTTGTTGCCAATTTTTCTAACGATTTTAGAAATTCTGATTGAATGTTATCTATCCCTTCTGCATTATTTGATCTTAAAAGCGCTTTTAAATTCTAATTCTAGAGTTGGACCCTATCTCTTTTATATCTACTCCTATTTCTCCTTCTCTCACGCCATCAGACAAGCCTTTCCCTTGGTAGAGGCCTTCAATGTACTCTTCTCTTTCTGCATACCCACTCTCTTCATTTAACAGTGGAATTCCAGTTGCACTCCTAATGGTACCACCCTTGCTTTTAATTTCACCAGAGGTTGTTTAGACTTTTCTGCATGCTGAGGCAGTCCTTCTGTAATCTACTCCTCCCTTCTTTATTGTTGCCAGTGTCCACTATGGTAAAGCCTTTCCAGAAGATTCGAAAGGAGTAAGATTTACAATAAAATTTTTACTTATCTTTTCTCGCACAGTAGGCCCCAGTTCTTCATGTAGAGGGGTCTGATTCTTGAATCTGAAATTCTCACATTTTAGATTCTTATGTTTCAACTGCTCTAAGTAATTTTGAAGAATGCCGTTGCAGAAGTTTTGTTTTTACGATAATTTATTATCTCATATATTACTGTATCACATTGTCTTTTGAATTTTCAGATTAACAAAGCTGGAATTACATTGTTCGTTCAAAATACAAAAATACGTCCGATTACATCAGAGGTATGCTTACTATTAACTCACTCTGCGGTAATGACAATATTCCAAAGGGCTTACAGTTTTTCTTGACAAGTGAATTACTGTTAGTTTAGGTTATTATTTTATAAATGAATCCAGAATAAACAGTACATAAGAAACAATAGTAGATTTCGTAATTAATAACAAAAATTTTTAGTGGGACTAATAATTTCAAATGTTTCTAAAAAAACAATTTTAACTGGACATTCAGAGCTAGTACAAATCGATTGTAACAACGAAACTAAAGTAATTCCTTTGCAAAAATTTTAGCTTGAAATATAACATATTATGTATAAAATTATATGAAATTTTTCAGAAAAACCGCTGATATCATATTGATCTGTCCAAAATTCGAAAAATATTTCTGGTATCGACTAGTCCTGTTGAGGAAAAGCAATGCTAGAGGGGGATGTCCCTTTACACTTGCTACATCCATTTCTTTTTCGGTTTCCTCACTTTTTTCGTGTTGTGATTTCACCTTATCTTCCATGCATTTCCTGTTTATTTCATTCCTAAGTGACTTATATTTCTGTGTTCCTGAATTTCCCTGAATGTTTTTGCACTTCGTTCTTTCACCGATCAGCTCAAGTATTTCTTCGGTTACACATGGTTTTTTTCGCCGTTATCTTCTTTGTACCTGTATTTTTTCTACCAGCGTCTACGATTGGGGTTCTGGCGCTGCAGTCCGGAACCGCGGGACTGCTACGGTCGCAGGTTCGAATCCTGCCTCGGGCATGGGTGTGTGTGATGTCCTTAGGTTAGTTAGGTTTAAGTAGTTCTAAGTTCTAGGGGACTTATGACCTAAGATGTTGAGTCCCATAGTGCTCAGAGCCATTTGAACCATTTTTTTTTCTACGATTGGTCATTCTGGAGAAGTCCATTGTGCACTCAGCCCTTGTGAGGCAAACTGAGGAGCTACATGATTGAGAAGTAGCGGCTCCGGTCTCGGAAGCTGACATACGACCGGGAAAGCGGTGTGCTGACCACATGCCCCTCCATATCCACATCCAGTGACACCTGTGGGCTGAGGATGACACGGCGGCCAGTCGGTACCTTTGGGCCTTCATGGCCTGTGCGGGAGGAGTTTAGTTTTCAGTTTTAGAGATGTCCATTCCTCTTCTACTGAATTGCTTACTGAGGTATTCCTTATAGCATTAACTATAGCCTTGGAGAACTTCACGCGTGTGTGTTCATTCCTTTTGTACATTCGTATCCCAAAATTCACATTGATTCTAAATCTGCTCCTGGCTAAGCCTTACAGTCTAATATCTGACTTTGGAATCTCTGCTTTACCGTGACGTAATTTAACTGTTACTTGAGCAGAGTATTACTAGTTTCTAGATCCTAATTAGCGCAGTAGATTTAATCTCTACAAATAAAGCCTTGACGTTAGATTAGAAAAAGTTTTTAGTTATAACATGACCAAACTTACCCATACATCTTATGGCTATTACTAGCTGAAATTTATTGCAAAACTCAATTAGTCTTTCTCCTCTTTCGTTTCTACTACCATGCCCATATTCTCCGGTAACCTTTTCTTCTATTCCTTCCCCTAAAACTACATTCCAGTTCCCCAAGACTATTGCATTTTCATCTCCCTTTACGAACTATATTACTCTTTTAATATCCTCATATACTTTCTCTGTCCCTTCATCTTCAACTTGCGACGTCGGCATGCATACTTGAACTACTATAGTTGTCGGTAATGGTTCGCTGTCGATTCTGACTAGAACAACCGTATCGCTGAACTACTCACCGTAACTCATTCTCTGCCCTACCTTGCTGTTCGTAACGAACCCTACTTCCGCTGACCGGAAATATGACCAGAAATCCGTGTCCAAGACGAATAACTAATTGCAAAAATGCCAGAGGTGGACCAAAACGTTATGACTTGCTTAATTTGTGAAGCTCTTTCTCTTGCAGAAATAATCAAAATTTTCTGAAATTGTTCTTCTATACAGGTTGTAAATTTTAAGTTGACAAACCAGAATAACTCGAAAAATAAGCTTCACACGAAAAAATGTGTAGAATCCAAAGTTGATTATTTTCAAGGGGGACATATTCTGGTGCTAAAATTAACCCACCACCCAGCCCCCTTGGGATGGGGCAGGAGACACCCTTTAAAATTTCAAATGGGAACCCACATTTATTATTGCAGAATCAGATTCTACATTAAAAAAACTACGTACATTTTGTCTTAAAGAGCCGGCCTGAGTGGCCGAGCGGTTCTAGGCGCTTCAGTCTGGAACAGTGCGACCGCTACGGTCGCAGGTTCGAATCCTGCCTCGGGCATGGATTTGTGTGTTGTCCTTAGGTTAATTAGGTTTAAGTAGTTCTAAGTGTTAGCGGACTGATGACCACAGATGTTAAGTCCCATAGTACTCAGAGCCATTTGTCTTAAAGATTTGTTTTTATTCTTGGTAGTTGGAGCTGTAATTCAAGAAAATCCATGTTCTCATTTTTGCGTGGACAATGGTTACGGGTAAATAAAAAATACTTATTTATTTCGTAAATTTTGATTCGCTAAAACTAAAACTCTACCTCTCTGCCAATAGGGTGGGGTAACAGAGAGAGGAATTAGAGTTTTACAAATGCTGACCAAGAAACAATCAAAATTTTTCCGAATCTGCGGAAAAAATTAATATTTGTGTCAAAACTGTATTTACTTTCTCTCAAACCCCACCCTATCGGGAAAGAGGGATAGTTTAGCTTTAACGAATCAAAAGCATTTTTTTATTTATCCGTAACCATTTTCCACGCAAAATTGAGAACATGGATTTTCTTGAATTACAGCGCCAACTGCAAAGAATCAAAACAAATCCTTAAGGCAAAGTGTACGTAGTTTTTTGTGTAGAATCTGATTCTGCAATTCTGGCGGGCTAATTTTAGCACTAGCGGATGTCCCCCTCGAAAATAATCAACTTTGGATTCTACACATTTTTTCGTGCGAAGCTTATTTTTCGAGCTATTCTGGTTTGTCAACTTAAAATTTACACGCCGTATATGTACATCACATCTCCTGATTTCCGTCCAGAAAATTCTTTACAGGGGTGTCGTTTCTTTTTTTTATTTTTATTTCTTTTCTTTTACTTTTCTCTTAGAGTGTACATGTGATACGTCAGAATGTACCATCCTATTCCACGTTTACAGTAGATGGTAGAAAGAGTGCCTCTCGATTACTAGCATATAGCTTTTCACGCTGTTTCGCGGCATTTCGACCAGTGCGCACCAGCCTCTGGAAAGTGATTCCCGCTTCGGCCGGCGCCATCCCCGGTCCCCGGCGCCGCGACGCCCTGACGTGACGTCACCGGCGGCGCCATCCATCACGGCGCCACTCCCCCCTTCCTTCCCTCGCCCCCTCCCCCCCCCCCCCCCCCGTGCTGTCACCGGCGTCTCTGCTCGCCTCGGCGCCTGCCGTCACGACGCCCTGTGGGGACGCAGCGCGTCTACCGGAAAGGCCGACCCAGCGTCAATACCCCACTCTGAGCGGCGCGCTCTGCCCTGGCAGACACAATAACCGGCAGACACGCGGACCGGGCCAGCACAGCAGTATTAGGGAAAATCTCACAAGGTTTTTACTTCTGTACGTCCGTTGAGTTCTGGCCTGTAGGCCAAACAATCCCTCGAAAACCACTAGAGCTTCACAGGACACGGTTAATTTACGTTAAAAACTTGTAAGTGCACTTGTGTTTTTGAAATCCTAAATATTGTGTGACAGGAGAGCATGCCATACTTTTTACTTGTATGAGGAAAGTAAAATCCGATAGGTCACGAAATATGTAAGCTTTCTATAAAAAAGTTTGTATGTCAGAAAACTGAATACGCAGAGTGTTTCAGAAGTGATGGCCAATAATTCATGCAAAATACAGGCCATAAATAGCTAAAAAGCTCCAGTAATCATGGGTCCGCAAATCAATCGTTACCGAGGTATCACATTAATTATACACTACTGCCCATTAAAATTGCACACTTCGAAGATGACGTGCTACAGACGCGAAATTTAACCGACAGGACGAAGATGCTGTGATATGCAAATGATTAGCTTTTCAGAGCAGTCACACAAGGTTGGCGCCGGTGGCGACACCTACAACGTGCTGACATGAGGAAAGTTTCCAACCGATTTCTCATACACAAACAGCAGTTGACCGGCGTTGCCTGGTGAAACGTTGTTGTGATGCCTCCTGTAAGGAGGAGAAATGCGTACCATCACGTTTCCGGATTGTACATATCCAGATTGCGGTTTATCGTATGGCGACATTGCTGCTCGCGTTGCTCGAGATCCAATGACTGTTAGCAGAATATGGAATCTGTGGGTTCAGGGGGGTAATACGGAACGCCGTGCTGGATCCCAACGGCCTTGTATCACTAGCAGTCGAGACGACAGGCATCTTATCCGCATGGCTGTAACGGATCGTGCAGCCACGTCTCGATCCCTGAGTCAACAGATGGGGACGTTTGCAAGACAACAACCATCTGCACGAACAGTTCGACGATGTTTGCAGCAGCATCGTCTATCAGCTTGGAGACCATGGCTGCGGTTACCCTTGACGCTGCACCACAGACGGGAGCGGCTGCGATGGTGTACTCGACGACGAACCTGGGTGCACGAATGGCAAAACGTCATTTTTCGGATGAATCCAGGTTCTGTGTACAGCATCATAATGTTCGCATCCGTGTTTGGCAACATCGCAGTGAGCGCACATTGGAAGCGTGTATTCGTGATCTCCATACTGGCGTATCACCCGGCGTGATGGTATGGGGTGCCATTGGTTACACGTCTCGGTCACCTCTTGTTCGCATTGACGGCACTTTGAACAGTGGACGCTACATTTCAGATGTGTTACGACCCGTGGCTCTACCATTCATTCGATCCCTACGAAACCCTACATTTCAGCAGGATAATGCGCGACCGCGTATTGCATGTCCTGTACGGGCCTTTCTGGATACAGAAAATGTTCGACTGCTGTCCTGGCCAGCACATTCTCCAGATCTCTCACCAATTGAAAACGTCTGGTCAATGGTGGCCGTGCAACTGGCTCGTCACAATACGTCAGTCACTACTCTTGATGAACTGTGGTATCGTGTTGAAGCTGCATGGGCAGCTGTACCTGTACACGCCATCCAAGCTCCGTTTGATTCAATGCCCAGGCGTATCAAGGCCGTTATTACGGCCAGAGGTGGTTTCTCTGGGTAGTGATTTCTCAGGATCTATGCACCCATATTGCGTGAAAATGTAATCATATGTCATTTGTAGTATAATATATTTGTCCATTTCTTCTTGCATTTCTTCTTGGTGTAGCAATTCTAATGGCCAGTAGTGTAGTTGGGAACCAACTGTAAACGCCTTTGGGTTCCGCGGTGTTTACGTTGATATCTCAAGGTTTGCGATCGGCTATCGAATGCGCAACTACTTCCCTTCCCCCCTTCGCCCTCTGGGACGTACCAACCTCACTATCGGTTACGAACGTGAAGGCACCATGTAGAGAGGTTACACCGATGCAGACATGCACTTCATGTATGGCAAGGCGAATGGCAGCGTCCTTGAGGCTGCACGGTTGAATGAAGAAGCTTTACCTCTCCGCAAGCAGCCCGGCAGGAATGCATTTAGTCTATTACATCAGCGCCTTAGAGAAAATGGGAGTTTCTCACACCATGTACGAGAAGGTCGACACAGGTCCATAACACACGATGTAGAGAAAAGTGTGTTACGCATTGTACACGAATGTCCGACTAGTTCAACAAGGAGGATTGCTACCCGAGAGCGTGTCCTGAGTCATAGCAATGTGTGACGTATTTTACATCAACAAGCACTCTATCCGTATCATCTTCAGCGAGTGCAAGCCTTGAACAATGCAGACTTCCCTCCTAGAGAGCAGGCGCCACTGTTGTAACACTTGGTAAACTCTTTTCGTCTGTAACGACCACTAGGTGAGTCAACAACTGATTTTCCCTTTGTTAATCCGAAGATTGCAGGTTCGAGTCCTGTCACGGTCGCCAGTTGTAGTGGTTAATAAAAAAGAAAAATAGTAGAGAAGAAAAGAAAAGGTGGAAAATGTGGGAAGAAATCGTAAGTGAAAATGGTTTTTTTTTAAATCGTTAATGACCGTGAAAAAAGGAAAAGAAAGAAAGAAATGCAGATCGGACTTCGTATTACAGAAAAGCTATTGTTGGGGTGGTCCTTGTGACGTTTTTGAGCAAACGTTAAACCAATTTCCACTACAAAAAGTATTGAAAAAGACCAGAGAATAACAAAATGTAACTGACAGGGAGAAATGACGTAGATAAGAGTTCATCCTTTACCAGGTAAACTTGTCTTCTTTCGTACGGCGTCCAAGTCTTCAAAAATCTCCTTCAATTATACGTGAAAAGTCTGCTCCGAAATCTTGCAATCGTCCAGGAATCACTAATTTATACCAATTAAAATCATCTTGATACTGTATGCAATTTAATTTACTTTGCTACTTCCATCCTCCGAATTTCTTAACAACTTCCACAATATGTCTACACATTAAAATCAGATCAAGACTAGCTAATAAGTTTTTTTACGTCTTCATCAGATCACGTCTGCCTTCAGCTTCGGCTATCAAGAGACAACTAAGAAACGAATAGAAAACAAAAAAAGAGTTACAATTTTAGTAGTTTCTCTGCCGTCGAGCGCTCATACCGCTGCGACGGGATATTTTTTATCCGAGGGAACGAGTGTAGCGCGGCGAAATTCAAAGTCCCGCTACACTTCCGTCCTAGAGAGCAGGCGCCACTGTTGTAACACTTGGTAAACTCTTTCCGTCTGTAACGACCACTAGGTGAGTCAACAACTGATTTTCCCTTTGTTAAACCGTCAGCATTTTCGAGGCTCTCCAATACTGGAATAGCACACCAGCTTTGTAAGCAATGGGGAAATCCTGCCTGTTCTTCAGATGTGGGTGATATATTAAACTAATACAATTACATTCGAGTCCCGGTCGGGTCATACATTTTCAGCTGTACCCTTTGACGTATATCAACAACACCTGTCGGCAGCTAAGGGTCTCGATTTAATTATCATTTCAGTCTAGAGAAGCTGCACGGTCATCAATGGTATCTGTTCTTTCGGGAACAGATACGATCTTCGTGTAGTTAAAGGCTGCCCGGCCATTGATCTCCTTCTGTGCGAATGCGCAAGCTTTGCCCGAAGTCTTACGGAACTCGTCAGCTTAGTCTGGCTCGAGTAATGAGTGGATGGGCAAATTTCTATTAGGAACACTACGAATGTAGGTAGTGGACTGTTGGGAATGTGCGTCTCACCGGAGGCGTGCAAGGGGTAAGTCCATGCATTCGCACTATCCTCTGTCCACTCGGTGGCTCAGATGGATAGAGCGTCTGCCATGTAAGCAGGAGATTCCGGGTACGAGTCCCGATCGCAGCACACATTTTCAACTGTCCCCATTGATGTATATCAACAACACCTGTCGGGAGCTGAGCGTTTCGATTTAATTATCATTTTAATACAATTACATCTTCCTGGAGACTTTGTCTTTAATAAATAGAGTTGAGACTAATATATCTCCAGTAAAACGTAATTCCGTCAGATGAATAGATCACCTGTGCCTGTAGGTTTTGCCCATTGTGTACAGACCATATGTGCTATTGCAAGGGGAAAATGGGGTGAAATGTGACCTGAAGTTTGTGTTAGTGAGGGCACCGGAAAAGGGTAATCGGTGCAGGTGTGTGACACACAGTGCCACGGTGGTGTGGTGGTTAGAACATCTTCCTAGAGCCGGCCACTGTGGCCGAGCGGTTCTAGGCGCTTCAGTCCGAAACCGGGGACTCGGTTTTAAGTCCTGGCTTTCGCACAAGTTTTAATTCATTACTTCAGCTTCTGCGGTCGCAGGTTCGAATCCTGCCTCGGGCATCGATGTGTGTGATGTCCTTAGGTTTGTTAGGTTTAAGTAGTTCTAAGTTCTGGGAGACTGATGACCTTGAAAGTTAAGTCCCATAGTGCTCATAGGCATTTGAACCATCTTCCAAGTAAACCGGGGACTCGGTTTTAAGTCCTGGCTTTCGCACAAGTTTTAATTCATTACTTCAGCTTCTGTCATTCTATCCGTTAGTTGCTGCTCGTCTATCTTGTATCACCGTGCGTGCATTGGCAAGGAACCAGAAAGGACAGAGAATCGTGCAGCTGATTTTCGGCTACGTGCTAAGGTACCTAAATCTGGGGAAACGGCAGAATTAGTTCAAAATGGTTCAAATGGCTCTGAGCACTATGGGACTTAACTTCTGAGGTCATCAGTCCCCTAGAACTTAGAACTACTTAAACCTAACTAACCTAAGGACATCACACACATCCATGCCCGAGGCAGGATTCGAACCTGCGACCGTAGCGGTCACGCGGTTCCAGACTGAAGCGCCTAGAACCGCACTGCCACACCGACCGGCGGCAGAATTAGTAATAACTGACGCGACGTTTCTGGCGTGTGTCTGTGATCGCGAACGTAATTAAAGTGTATTACTGTCTTATTCGATAAAGGTAGAATTTGATATTCATGGAAGTTGGACTGTACCTCTACCGTAGCTAACGGCTGGTAATTTGATAAATTATGTTCAGTTTTGTTGGTATGAAATCAGAGAGAAAGAAATACGTTGTTGGAATTGACAGACAAACCAGTCAAAGTGGTCGGCAGTGCTTAAAAAGTAAATCGGTTTTAATTATCAGATTTAACTTAAAAATTTCGTGTACGTTTTATATGGTTTTTAAATGGATGTATATGCGTGCTAATGACAAGGAAAACTTAATCAGTTTTCTTCCTTATTGTATAACTAGTGTGTTTAGAGCGTAGTTGTTTAAAGCTCAGTGTCATTTTGTAAAAGCCTACTAAGACAGTTAACAGTGCTGGAAGTTTTTAGTTTATTAAATTCTTTGCTTTTTGCCGGCCGCTGTGACCGAGCGCTTCTAGGCGCTTCAGTCCGGAACCGCACTTCTGCTACAGTCGTAGGGTCGAATCCTGCCTCGGGCATGGATGTGGGTGATGTCCTTAGGGTAGTTAGGTTTAAGTAGTTCTAACAAGGGGAGGCCGCCAGTTGTGAAATTCAGATTCGATTCATACTGTGCATAATAAAAGCTCATGGCCAGAGGTCTAATGTGGCAAAGCAACAAGATGCACTTCTCAGCCGTTGTCGAGAAAATCGACAGTTAAAAGACACCGTTGCGGTGAAATACTCTATACGATTAATAGTTTTCTACAGCGGCGTGGCGCAGCGGTAAGCGCTCGGGTTCGTAATCCAAAGGTCGCCGGATCGAATCCCCGCCATGCAACTTTTTTTATTATTTGTTTTTTTTGTAATTCAAATGTATACACACACACACACACACACACACACACACACACACACACACACACACACACACACACACACACACACACATGAAACAAATCCAATCCATCGATCTTCCACCACCAATTGTCTTCTCCGATTTTTGCCGATATGATACGATACGCGTGGTATGCATCAAACCTGACGAACGATAGAACAATTTTTCAGAATGTCAATCAGGTGTGTTTCCCAACAGATAATTTAAAAAACAAGTGTTCTTGTAAAAACGCATCTTTTATCAGATGTGCTCCATGTCGTGCTGTTTTCTGCTTTCCATGTTTCTATGAAAACTATCACTCTGGTTCGTGCGATACTCCAGCTACTTCTGGTCACTAATTGTTAATTATGTGCGAGTGTATACCGAACTTATCAATAAATTGTATCCACTTGAATATTATTTGTGATATTGTGTTTTATTTCAAGTTTTATTTTTCCACGACAAACGACTTTCAACAACTTATTATACGCATAATTGTTGCAACTGATTGCCGGGAATTTTTTATATATATATATATATATATATATATATATATATATATATATATATATATATATATATATATTTGAATTACAAAAAAACAAATAATTAAAAAAAAGTTGCATGGCGCGAGATTCGATCCGGCGACCTTCGGATTACGAACCCGAGCGCTTACCGCTGCGCCACGACGCTGTAGAAAACTATTAATCGTAGAGAGTATTTTACCGCAACGGTTTCTTTTAACTGTCGATTTTCTCGAAATGTCTGAGAAGTGCATCTTGGTGCTTTGCCACATTACACCTCTGGCCATGAGCCTTTATTATGCGCAGTATGAATCGAATCTGAATTTCACAATTGGCGGCCTCCCCTTGTAAGTTCTGGAGGACTGATGACTTCAGATGTTAAGTCCCATAGTGCTCAGAGCCATTTGAACCATTTGAATTCATTGTTTCGGCAATTTCACTTGATAATTAAATCAAATTACTGAAAAAATTACACTTAGTTTAACAAGAGTCTGACCAGCCCACGACGTCCGACATCCGTAATGAGAGTTGACCGCCCAACCCCACGACATCTGACATAGTCTTAGTTTGGTTTCGTCACGTGTTAAAGACATTCACCGCAGCACTCCTGAACACCAGACAAGTCGTGCAGTTTCCGAAATGCTGGTGCCGAGCCTCTGGGCCATCAAAATCTGCCCTCGGTCAAACTCAGATATATGGTGTGCCTTCCCCATTCTACACACGGACAGCACGCTCACTGATACCACATGCGCCGTGCGTGTCTCGGACTGGCAGTCATTCCTCTCCAGGTGACGTTGCTGTCTTCTTGACGGGTTTATATCGATAGTAGGTCGGTTTTCATAATGTTCTGGCTGTGGAAGTGCAAAAGTGATAGGTAGCGAAATAAAAACGTTGACATCATGTACAAATGTATGGATGTAGAGGCGTATATCTGTAGGGGTTAGATAGGTACTGCCTACAGGAAAATTAAAGAGACCTTTGGAGAAAAGAGAACCACTTTCATGAATATCAAGAGCTCAGATGGAAATCCAGTTGTAAGCAAAGAAGGGAAAGCAGAAAGGTGGAAGGAGTATATAGAGGGTCTGTACAAGGGCGATGTACTTGAGGACAATGTTATGGAAATGGAAGAGGATGTAGATGAAGATGAAATGGGAGATATGATACTGCGTGAAGATTTTGACAGAGCACTGAAAGACCTGAGTCGAAACAAGGCCCCGGGAGTAGACAACATTCCATTAGAACTACTGACAGCCTTGGGAGAGCCAGTCCTGACAAAACTCTACCATCTGGTGAACAAGGTGTATGAGACAGGCGAAATACCCTCAGACTTCAAGAAGAATACAATAATCCCAATCCCAAAGAAAGCATGTGTTGACAGATGTGAAAATTACCGAACTATCAGTTTAATAAGCAATGGCTGCAAAATTCTAACGCAAATTCTTTACAGACGAATGGAAAAACTGGTAGAAGCCGACCTCGGCGAAGATCAGTTTGGATTCCGTAGAAATGTTGGAACACGTGAGGCAATACTGACCCTACGACTTATCTTAGAAGAAAGATTAAGGAAGGGCAAACCTACGTTTCTAGCATTTGTAGACTTAGAGAAAGCTTTTGGCAATGTTCACTGGAATACTCTCTTTCAAATTCTGAAGGTGGCAGGGGTAAAATACAGGGAGCGAAAGGCTATTTAAAATTTGTACAAAAACCAGATGGCAGTTGTAAGAGTCGAGTGGCATGAAAGGGAAACAGTGATTGGGAAGGGAGTGAGACAGGGTTGTAGCCTACCCCTATGTTATTCAATCTGTATATTGAGCAAGCAGTAAAGGAAACGAAAGAAAAATTCGGAGTAGGAATTAAAATCCATGGAGAAGAAATAAAAACTTTGAGATTCGCCGATGACATTGTAATTCTATTAGAGACAGCACAGGACCTGGAAGAGCAGCTGAACGGAATGGACAGTGTCTTGAAAGGAGGATATAAGATGAACATCAACAAAATCAAAAAGAGGATAATGGAATGTAGTAGAATTAAATCGGGTGATGCTGAGGGTATTAGATTAGGAAATGAGACGCTTAAAGTAGTAAATGAGTTTTGCTATTTGGAGAGCAAAATAACTGATGATGGTCGAAGTAGAGGAGATTTAAAATGTAGACTGGCAATGGCAAGGAAAGCGTTTCTGATGAAGAGAAATTTGTTAACATCGAGTATAGATTTAAGTGTCAGGAAGTCATATCTGAAAGTATTTGTGTGGAGTGTAGCCATGTATGGAAGTGGCACGTGGACGATAAATAGTTTGGACAAGAAGAGAATAGCAGCCTTCGAAATGTGATGCTGTAGAAGAATGCTGAAGATTAGATGGGTAGATCACATAACTAATGTGGAGGTATTAAACAGAATTGGAGAGAAGAGAAATTTGTAGCACAACTTGACTAGAAGAAGGGATGTGTTGGTAGGACATGTTCTGAGGCATCAAGGGATCACCAATTTAGTATTGGAGGGTAGCGTGTAGGGTAAAAATCGTAGAGGGAAGCCAAGAGATGAATACACTAAACGGATTCAGAAGGATGTAGGTAGCAGTAGGTACTGGGAGATGATGAAGCTTGCACAGAATAGAGTAGCATGGAGAGCTGCATCAAACCAGTCTCTGGACTGAAGACCACAACAACAACAACAACAACATGTACACCAAATGCTGTTACATCATAATAATCATTTTTGGTTGTATGTTTATACAAAACGATGCACAAAGCAATATACTTGAGGCCTGGACAAGCCAGAGATGGTTTAATGTTTGATGTGGATTATACTGATGTTTGTATAGACTTTTTCACCTCTCAATGCCACGAACACGCTGCAGAAATTTCCACAAGGACTGCAGCGCCTCTGTGCAAAGAACGGGACGCGCATGCCGGAGTGTACTGGCGGTTTCCTTTGTCGATTCCGTAGGGACTGGCGTCTCCAGACAGTTCCTCCAGGACCTGCCGCTCCAGGGAGTCAGCCGCTCAGTAACGGGACTCTGTGCGGCGGCGTGTCCAGAGGCAAGCGGGGTGTCAGCTGGGCTGTTTGACGAGCGGCGCGTCCCGTGGGGGTGCCGTGGGCGGCAACGAACGTCGGCTCAGCTGATTGCAACTACTAAAGTGCGGGCTAACTTAGGAGAGGTACATGACGAGCTACTAATAGGAGGGATGTATGGAAAGAGTGTACTGCAGGCCTCTGATGACGTGACAGAAGAAGAAACAAGAGTCGATAGTCAAGAGATAGAGGCTCCAGTATTGGAGTCAGAATTTAAAACAGTTTTGGAAAACTTCAGATCGAATAAAGCAGAAGCGATATACACTATCATGAGGGAAGGACTCATGGACTCTGCCAAAGAAGTACTACGAATTAGAGTCTCACAAAGCACCAGGAAAGAATGGAGAACAGAAAACATGTTGAAAAAGATGGAAGATTGGAGAGAGTGGAAAAGTGTAGGAACTGAAGAAGGCAAAAAGAGGTACAGGAAACTGAATAATGAATTAAGAAGAGAAACCGAAGAAGCAAGGGAAAAATGGATGAAACAGAAATGCGACTAAATAGAGAAAATGGAGAAAGAGGGAAAGTGTGAAATGATGGGTAGACTGGCTAGTGAGATAGTTTTTGAACGTAAAAGAAAAAGGAATAACCTGGAAATAGAAAGAGCGGATGGTACTCTAGCAGAAGAACCACAGGAGGTTTTGAGCAGATGGCAAGAATATATTGAATGTCTGTTTAAGGGGGATAAAATACACAGCGAAGTTAAGGTTTAAGAGGAGCAATATGTGCCAGAAGATGGAAAGCGATTCACTATCTTGGAAGCAGAAGTAGAAAAGACGCTGAAGGAGATGAAGAATAGGAAGGCATGTGGAATTGATGATTTGCCAGAAGAACTGTTGAAGAGTCTGGAAACAAGGCAAGAAAATAAATAGTCTACCTCTGTAACGAGATATATGACAAAGGGGAATGGCCTGAGGACTTCCTTGGAACAGTTATGATACCAATAGAGAAAAAGAGAAACACTAAAAAATGTGAAGAGCACCGGACCATCAATCTAATTTCTCATGCAGCTAAAGTCTTGCTGAGAGTGTTGAATAGAAGATTATATGGCAAGCTGGGTAGAGGGATTGCAAAGGAGCAGTTCGGATTTAGGAAAAGGAACAAGAGATACTATTGGCCTGTTAAAAACTATAGCGGAAAGATATATGGAAAAAGGTAGAGAAATCTTTGCTGTTTTTATCGATTTAGAAAAGGCTTTTGACAGAGTTGAGTGGAACAAGCTGATGGATATTTTGAAGAGGAAAGGAGTAGACTGGAAAGAGAGACGACTGATACAGAATCTATATTTACACCAGAAAGTAAGAATAAGGATAGGAAATGAAATGACAGAAGGAAGCGGCATTGGGCAAGGTGTTAGATAAGGTTGTTGCCTTTCCCCACTGTTGTTTAACGTATAACTTGAAGAGATTATTACGAAAGGCTTAGTTAGGAAAAGAGGAATATGTATTGGTGGAAAGAGAATAGAATGTATAAGATTTGCTGATGACGTGGTATTAGTGGCAGAAAGTGAGCGGACAGTGAATAACATGCTGAAAGATCTGAATGAAGTTTGTGTGGAATATCGCCGGCCGGTGTGGCCGAGCGGTTCTAGGCGCTGCAGCCTGGAACCGCGCGACCGTTACGGTTGCAGGTTCGAATCCTGCCTCGGGCATGGCTGTGTGTGATGTCCTTAGGTTAGTTAGGTTTAAGTAGTTCTCAGTTCTAGGGGACTAATGACCTCAGCAGTTAAGTCCCATAGTGCTCAGAGCCATATGAACCATTTTTTTTTTTTTTGTGGAATATGGGATGCAAATAAACAGAGCAAAAACAAAGAGTATGGTCATCCGTACAAGACGCAGACTGTCCAATATTAAAATAGGACAATCTTCCATTAGCCAAGTAAATGCATTTAAATATCTCGTAAGCACAATAACTGAAGACTTGAGATGTCACCAGGAGGTGAAAACTCGAATTGCCATAGCGAAAGAGGCATTCAACAGAAAGAGGAGACTCTTACGTGGCAAATTAGATAAAGGACTAAGGAAAAATGGTTCAAATGGCTCTGAGCAATATGGGACTCAACTGTTGTGGTCATTAGTACCCTAGAACTTAGAACTACTTAAGGGGCTCCGGAACGCCCTATACTTGCAATGTTAAAATAACGCTTATAAATTACATCTTTCCTCACAAAGTATTTGAGGTAGGAAGTTGAACTTTTTACAGATTATTTATTGGAATATGGGCTACAACTTAACACAGGGATTTTACAAAATTTTAGTTCAGTTATTAAAGATGATTTTTTTTCAATTGTAATGAAAATTCACAACATTTTTTTGCAATTTTTTATTTATATATTCAAAAATATACAGTTTTTTGGAAAAAGGCTGTGTTACATTATGCATAAAGTACTGTGTAACATTCACTGAAAGTTTGAAACAAATATGTTTGGAAGATCCTTAGAAAACATGTAATTAGTATGAGAAAATAAAAGTTTTGGGAATCGAGCGACAAAGATTGGATTAACTTTTTAGTGCATTCCAGGTCCATAGGATGGATTATCTTCATTCTCTGCGAACTCCTCCTCCAGCTTCCTCTTGTTCCTCCTCCTGTTTACTCTTGCTTGTATTTCTAGACTCTTTACAGCCCTGTCTGCAGCCCGAAGGCGTTCCTTGCCTAAAGAAAGCATCGCTCGTACCATGTTAGAACCTATCTTCATTCCCATATTTCTAAATACCTTGCACCTTACAATGTTGCCGTCATTGAAAGTCGCAACAGTATCATACACACCAAAGTGAAGTGTTTCTATTCCAACAAATACAGTCTTGGGGATTCTCGACCATATAACACGATTTACACTTTCATTGGGGTTTTGAGTTTTTCCGTGAATACACTTTTTCAACAGTTCAGGCGCTGCTAAGTCTCTGAAAATAGGTTTTATACTTTATCTCACATCACTAAAATGTGCCTGATGAAGACGGACGTTAATAATAACACCATTTGACAGCAGTTTAACAGCGCCACAGTGGGTCACGCCCATGCAGAACACATTTCAAAAAAAAAATTAAAAATAGTTGTAGTCTTCGGAATTGAATAAATTATATATCTATTAAAAGGTAATAGTCTGCAGATTCAGAAAACGCAAAAAAGTAAAAATTGAACTGTTCATGATTCTGAGCCTTTCCGGAGCCCCTTAAACCTAACTAACCTAAGGACATCACACACACCCATGCCCGGGGCAGGATTCGAACCTGCGACCGTAGCAGCAGCGCGGCTCCGGACTGGAGCGCCTAGAACCGCACGGCCACCGCGGCCGGCTGACTAAGGAAAAGACTTGGCAAATGTTTTGTCTGGTGTGTGGCACTATATGGGGCAGAAACATGGACGCAAAGACGAGATGATGAAAAAAGGTTAGAAGCATTTGAGATGTAGATGTGGAGGAGAATGGAGAGAATAAGCTGGATGGAAAGAGTGAGTTATGAAACAGTATTGTAAAGGGTTGGTGAGAGAAGATGTCTGCTGAAGGTTGTAAGATAAAGGAAAAAGGACTGGTTGGGACATTCATTGAGAAAAGAGTGCTTGCTAGCAGATGCTTTGCAAGGATTGGTTTGTGGGAGAAGACTAAGAGGAAGAAGGAGATACAAGATGATAGACGACATAAAGGGAAAAGGAAATTATGCAGACCTGAAGAGGATGGCAGAAGACCGTACAGCCTGGAGAACTGCCATGTGAAAACCTGCCTTTTGGCAGAACACTGATGATGATATACACTGAAACGACAAAGGAACTGGTATAGGCACAGGGTGACCAAGAGATGAGTACACCAAGCAGTTTCTGAAGGATGTAGGCTGCAGTAGGTACTGGGAGATGAAGAAGCTTGCACAGGATAGAGTAGCATGGAGAGCTGCATCAAACCAGTCTCAGGACTGAAGACCACAACAACAACATAGGCATCCGTATTCAGATACAGAGATATGCAAACAGGCAACGCCTATGTACGACAACAAGTGTCCGGCGCAGTTGTTAGACGGGTTACTGCTGCTTAAATGGCAGGTTATCGAGATTTAAGTGAGTTTGAACGTGGTGTTACAGGCGGCGCACGAGCGATGGGACACAGCATCTCCGAGGTAGTGACGAAGTTGGGATTTTCCAGTATGACCATTTTACGAGTGTACGGTGAATATCAGGAATCCGCTAAAACATCAAATCTCTGGCATCGCTGTGGCCCGAAAAATATCCTGCAAGAACAGGACCAACGACGATTGAAGCGAATCGTTCAACGTGACAGAAGTGCAACCCTTCCGCAAACAGCTGGAGATTTCAGTGCTGGACCATCAACAAGTGTAAGCGTGCGGACCATTCGACGAAATATAATCGATATGGGCTTTTGCAGGCGAAGGCCCACTCGTGCACCCTTGATGACTGCACATGTACGGGTATGGAGACAGCTTCATGGACCCATGAACCCTGCATGTTAGAAGGGGACTGGGACAATTCCAACAGAACAGTGCGATCCCCCACACGTCAGAATTGCTACAGACTGGCTCCAGGATCACTCTGATTCTAAACACTTTCTCTGGCCACCAAACTATAGAGACATGAACCTTATGGAGCTGTTCCGAAGAGATCTTCATACCCTCGGACTCTTATGGATTTACGAACAGCCCTGCAGGTTTCACGGTGTCAATCCCCCCCAACACTGCTCCAGACATTACTCCAATGGCACGTCGTGTTGCGGCACTTCTGCGTGCTCGCGGGGGCCCTGCACGATATAAGGCGGGTATACCAGTTTCTTTGGCTCTTCAGTGTATAACATTCCATCAGAATTTCTAAAATCGTTGGGGGAAGTGGCAACGAAGCGACAGTTAGTGTGGAGACTTTCGGAAAAACATCATCCACACAATTCCGAAGATTGTAAGGGCCGATAAGTGTGAGAATTATCATACAACCAGCTTAATAGCTTTTGCAGCCAAGTTGCTGACAAGTATAATATACTGAAGTATGGATAATAAAATTGAAGATCTGTTGGATGACGATTAGTCTGGCTTTAGGAGAGGTAAACACACTAGAGAGGTAGTTCTGACGTTGAGGTTTGTGGTTGATAATGGATGCAAGACTGGAGAAAAATAAAAAAAAAAACCAGGTGTTCGACAGTGTAAAATGGTGAAATTCTGAGAAAAGTAGGTGCAACGTATAGGGACAGTCGTGTGATATACGCTATGTACAGGAAACAAGAGGGTACAAATAGAGCGGAAGGCGAAAACCGAAGTGCTCGGATTAAAAAAGATGTAAGACATGAAAGTAGTCTTTCGTCCCTTCCGTTCAATATACACACCGAAGGAGGCACCATGGAAACAAAAGAAAGGCTCAGCACTGGAATTAAAATTCATGGTGAAAGGATGTCAGTGGTGCGATTCGCTGATGACGTTGCTATCATCAGTGAAAGTGAACAGAATTACAGGACCTGCTGAATGGAATGAACATTCTAACGAGTGCAGAATAAGAACTAAGAATAAATCGAAGGAACACGGAAGTATTGAGAAGTAGCAGAAATGAGAACAGTGAGCAACTTAACAACATAAAAGGTGATTATGAAGTGGATGACGTTAAAGAATTCTTCTACCTAGACAGCAAAATAACCCATGACGGACGATGCAAGGAGGACATAAAAAGTAGACTACCACAGGCAAAAAGGCCATTCCTGGCCAAGAGCATCAAACAAAGGCCTTAATTTGAGGAAGAAATTTCTGATAACATACGTCTGGAGCACAGCATTGTACGGTGGTGAAATGTGGTCTATGGTAAAACCAGAACAAAATCGAAGTGTTTGAGATGTGACACTACAGACGAACGTTGGAGTGACAAGGTATGGGATGAGGTGGCTCTCCAGAAATGGGCGAGGAAAGGAATGTATGGAAAAAATTTACAAAAAAACATCTTTCGGTGTTGCCAGTCATGATTCTCTGTTCTCTATTCCTTGCATGGTGTGTTATGGAAAAGCATTCCCTTTTTGTAGTGTGTTTTTACGTGCATTATGGCATTTATTTGTGAGCATTATTCTCTTGCCTTTACTGTAACATATAAACATGTGTAATATCCCAGTAATTTTCTAATTAATAGTGGATATTTGGGAATGGTGTAGCAAAAAGATATGGCCAGACCTCCAGAAAACATTACTCACACGTAGAGAAAGAAAATATTTTATATATACGTCGGTCTGGAAACGCAGTATTTGCGTGTTGGAATCTGTTTCTCTTCATCACATCAATCATTCACTTTGAAACGAAGCCTCATCCATTTGCACTAAAGTGAAGGTTGTCTGATTCTTGATGAACCTATAACCCTACCGTTACTATTGTAACTTAGTATGGTTTTACCTAAATAACAGAAAACCCTGTCTCTATGTAGCCACGTATAACCGACTTACTAAATTTAGTTTAGTTTCCAAATAAGTACACGATAGGAGGATAGTCCTGTTAATAGAAAAGACTAATCAATGGACTTACCCTTTCTAAAGGATTTGACCGTGTGTTGTGTCTAATGGTTAAGTAAATCAGACTATTCAATTTTCATAAGATGTTACCCAGCGGTTATAAAGAAACCCAGTATGAATAATATTATATTGAAGCTGTAATAACTCAGTTCCAAGTTCTTTTAGTGGTTTAAAATATGTACTAACGATCGCCAGCCTATCGAGGCAATGAAACAGAGAAGTATTGGAAAAGCAGAAGTATGAATTTTGCCTACAAACTTACTACAGTTGAAGTTGCTTTTTCAAATAAATATAACTCCACGTAAATGATGTTGGACTTATACATTACGTTTTTAAAAGAGAAAAAACGTAGTAGCTAACTTCAAGGAAGCTAAAAAAATTTCGCCAGGGGGCCTTTAAAAAGCAGTTTCCACATAAAATACTAAATTACTTAGATACTAAAGCATACCAGAGCGTTGTTTCACCATGTATCAGCATTGTCCTTAATTTATGAACATGAGTGTATTTTCTTTTGGCCTTTAATTGGATTCATTTGCTTTACTTCAAATTTTACATTTCATGAAGTTTAGAGTTTTATTTCACGACACCGTTCACATACGCATCACAGGGCGAAGCAAGAGCCAATTTTGCTCAGTAACAGAGAACGATATTTAAGTACACGTTACATGAGGAGAATGTTTTTGAAACCAATATATTCAGTTCTCTCATAGACAGGCAATATTTTGTAGAAAGCTTACAGATGACGACTATTTTCGCCTACGTTAGTCCTCTGGTTTTTCTTTCATTGCGTAGGTTCTGCGTAAAATCGGAGAGGAAAGGAATATATGGAAAACACTGACAAAGAGTAGGTAGGACTCTGTTAAGATATCAGGGACTGACTTCCATGGTACTGGAGGGAGCTGTAGAGGGCAAATAATTGAGGACGTAGGTTGCAAGTGCTACTCTGAGATGAAGAGGTTAGCACAGGAAAGGAATTCGCGGCGGGCCGCATCAAACCAGTCGGAAGAGTGAAAAAAAAAAAAAAAAAACACAAGCATGCCTTTAAAATTCCTCCAAAATCTGCTCCATCCGTATCCAGAACGAGAAAGCATTATAAATGAGTTTTCACCTCGCTAATAAAGTATTCCGGATAGTGTCTCCCAGATTCACAAATAAAGATATGTCATTCCCTGAAATACTCAACTGCTCACTACTGTCTCAAATAAGAATGTCTCAGCGCAGCTCAACTGCCTTACCAACAAGTCAACCACGGATAAAACCAAATACAGAGTTGAGGATCAGAATCACTACTCATGCCTTGCGCTTATTCATCTTTGTCCCTGTACAGTAAAGATGAATTATTTACTGTAGCAGAAAACTATGAAAACCTGAAAGCAGCAATAAACATCATACTGTCTACACTATTGCATACCATGACAAGCAACTCTGAGAGTTTTCTGTTACCCTCAGCAGACGTGGACGCGTTACACATCTGAACTGAAACTGTCGTGGAACATAAACTGTACTTTTACGGACGTGTGTTACTATTCAAAATATTGTGCACTCATTCCCCTCTACAAGTCTAGAACATTGTAATGGGAGTTTCCGAACACCTTTTATGCTAATAATAACACACTGATAACCCACAACATTATGACCACCGACCTACTATTGATATAAACCCCTCCAGGCGATAGGAGCGTTACCTTGCTAAGAATGACCGCTACTCACACACACGCACCGTGCAAGTAATCTCAGTGAGCGTACTAGCCGTGTGTAGAAAGGGGGAGACGCACGGAGTATCTGAGTTTCATCTACACTCCTGGAAACTGAAATAAGAACACCGTGAATTCATTGTCCCAGGAAGGGGAAACTTTATTGACACATTCCTGGGGTCAGATACATCACATGATCACACTGACAGAACCACAGGCACATAGACACAGGCAACAGAGCATGCACAATGTCGGCACTAGTACAGTGTATATCCACCTTTCGCAGCAATGCAGGCTGCTATTCTCCCATGGAGACGATCGTAGAGATGCTCGATGTAGTCCTGTGGAACGGCTTGCCATGCCATTTCCACCTGGCGCCTCAGTTGGACCAGCGTTCGTGCTGGACGTGCAGACCGCGTGAGACGACGCTTCATCCAGTCCCAAACATGCTCAATGGAGGACAGATCCGGAGATCTTGCTGGCCAGGGTACTTGACTTCCTTCTAGAGCACGTTGGGTGGCACGGGATACATGCAGACGTGCATTGTGCTGTTCGAACAGCAAGTTCCCTTGCCGGTCTAGGAATGGTAGAACGATGGGTTCGATGACGGTTTGGATGTACCGTGCACTATTCAGTGTCCCCTCGACGATCACCAGTGGTGTACGGCCAGTGTAGGAGATCGCTCCCCACACCATGATGCCGGGTGTTGGCCCTGTGTGCCTCGGTCGTATGCAGTCCTGATTGTGGCGCTCACCTGCACGGCGCCAAACACGCATACGACCATCATTGGCACCAAGGCAGAAGCGACTCTCATCGCTGAAGACGACACGTCTCCATTCGTCCCTCCATTCACGCCTGTCGCGACACCACTGGAGGCGGGCTGCACGATGTTGGGGCGTGAGCGGAAGACGGCCTAACGGTGTGCGGGACCGTAGCCCAGCTTCATGGAGACGGTTGCGAATGGTCCTCGCCGATACCCCAGGAGCAACAGTGTCCCTAATTTGCTGGGAAGTGGCGGTGCGGTCCCCTACGGCACTGCGTAGGATCCTACGGTCTTGGCGTGCATCCGTGCGTCGCTGCGGTCCGGTCCCAGGTCGACGGGCACGTGCACCTTCCGCCGACCACTGGCGATAACATCGATGTACTGTGGAGACCTCACGCCCCACGTGTTGAGCAATTCGGCGGTACGTCCACCCGGCCTCCCGCATGCCCACTATACGCCCTCGCTCAAACTACGTCAACTGCACATACGGTTCACGTCCACGCTGTCGCGGCATGCTACCAGTGTTAAAGACTGCGATGGAGCTCCGTATGCCACGGCAAACTGGCTGACACTGACGGCGGCGGTGCACAAATGCTGCGCAGCTAGCGCCATTCGACGGCCAACACCGCGGTTCCTGGTGTGTCCGCTGTGCCGTGCGTGTGATCATTGCTTGTACAGCCCTCTCGCAGTGTCCGGAGCAAGTATGGTGGGTCTGACACACCGGTGTCAATGTGTTCTTTTTTCCATTTCCAGGAGTGTATATCTACACCATACTCCGCAAACCACCTAATGGTGTGTCGCGGAGGGTACTTTCGGCACCACTATCTGATCCCTCCAACCCTGCTCCACTCACGATTAGTGCGTGGGAAGAATGATTGTCGGTAACTCTTTGTATTGGCTCTAATTACTCGAAATTTCTCCTCGTGGTCAATACGCAAGATGTATGTGGAGGGGGGGGGGGGGGGCAGTAACACACTACTGGCCATTAAAACTGCTACATCAAGAAGAAATGCAGATGATAAACGGGTATTCATTGGACAAATATATTATACTAGAACAGACATGTGATAACATTTTCATGCAATTTGGGTGCATAGATCCTGAGAAAGCAGTACCCAGAAAAACCACCTCTGGCCGTAATAACGGCCTAGATACGCCTGGGCGTTGAGTCAAACAGATCTTGGATGGCGTGTACAAGTACAGCTGCCCATGCAGCTTCGACACGATACCACGGTTCATCAATAGTAGTGACTGGCGTATTGTGACGACCAGTTGCTCGGCCACCATTGACCAGACGTTTTCAATCGGTGAGAGATCTGGAGAATGTGCTGGCCAGGGCAGCAGTCGAACATTTTCTGTATCCAGAAATGCCCGTACAGGACCTGCAACATGCGGTCGTGCATTATCCTGCTGAAATGTAGGCTTTCGCAGGGATCGAATGAAGGGTAGAGCCACGGGTCGTAACACATCTGAAGTGTAACGTCCACTGTTGAGAGTGCCGTCAATGCGAACAAGAGGTGACCGAGACGTGTAACCAATGGCACCCCATACCATCACGCCTGGTGATACGCCAGTATGGCGATGACGAATACACCCTTCCAATGTGCGTTCACCGCGATGTCGCCAAACACGGATGCGACCATCATGATGCTGTAAACAGAACCTGGATTCATCCGAAAAAATGTCGTTTTGCCATTCGTGCACCCAGGTTCGTCCTTGAGTACACTATCGCAGGCGCTCCTGTCTGTGATGCAGCGTCGAGGGTAACCGCAGCCATAGTCTCCGAGCTGATAGTCCATGCTGCTGCAAACGTCGTCGAACAGTTCGTGCAGATGGTTGTTGTCTTGCAGACGTCCCCATCTGTTGACTCAGGGATCGAGACGTGGCTGCACGATCTGTTACAGCCATGCGGATAAGATGCCTGCTATCTCGACTGCTAGTGATACGAGGCCGTTGGGATCTAGCACGGCGTTCCGTATTACCCTCCTGAACCCACGATTCCAGTCATTCTAATGGTATTTCTAATGGCCAGTAGTGTATGTTGTGCGAGTCCTCCCGAAAAGTGCTGTGCCGAAATTTCTATAATAGCTCTCTCCGTGATGCACAACGCCTCTCTTGTGACGTCTGCCAGTGGAGTTTGTTTAGCATCTCCGTAACGCTCTCCCGTCAGCTAAACATTCCCGTGACGAAACGCGCCGCTCTTCGTTGGATCTTCTCTATCTCCTCTAGCAGTCCTACCACATAGGGATCCCAGACAGATGAATAATAAGAATCGTGCGTACAAGCGCCTTATAAGCCACTTCTTTCGTGGATGAGTCACATTTCCTTAAGATTCTTCCGATGAATACGAGTCTGGTGTCTGCTTTTCCCACTATCTGTTTTATATGGTCATTCCACTTAAGGTCACTCTAGATACTTACGCCTAGATATTTTACGGCTGTAGCTGTCTCCAGCTGTTTGTCATCAACAGTGTAACTGTACAATAGTGGATTTCGTTTCCTATGTGCCGGTCGTTGTGGCCGAGCGGTTCTAGGCGCTTCAGTCCGGAACCGCCCTGCTGCTGCGGTAGCGGGTTCGAATCCTGCCTCGGGCATGGATGTGTGCGATGTTCTTAGGTTAGTTAGGTTTAGGTTGTTCTAAGTCTAGGGGACTGATGACCTCAGATATTAAGTCCCATAGTGATCAGAGCCATTTGAACCATTTTCCTATGTATGCGCAATATGTTAATGTCTTTATGTTCAGGGTCAAGTGGCAAAGCCTGCACCATTCATAAATTTTCTGCAGGTCGTTCTGCAGATTCTTACATCTTCTGGCGTTGCTACTTTGGTATAGACAACTGCGTCATCTGCGAATAGTCTTAAAGAGCATCCGACGCTTTCTACTAGATCATTTGCATATATTGTAAACAGCAACCGTCCTGTCACATTTCCCTGCGGTACTCCGGATATTACCTTTACATCTGTCGAATTTGTTCCGTTAAGAGCGACATGCTGCAGTAAAGTCTTGAATCCAATCGCAAGTCTACTCCGATACTCCGTAAGTTCGTATTTTTTTTTTCATTAAACGGCAGTGTGGGACGGTGTCAAATGCTTTACTGAAACCAAGGAACACGGCATCAACCAGAGCGCCGCTGTCCACTGCGCTGTGGATCTCATGGAGGAACAGAGCGAGCTGAGTTTCGCAGGATCTCTGTTTTCGGACTCCATGTTGATTATTATAGAAGAGATGTTCATTTTCCAAAAACGTCATAATTCTTGAGCATAAAACATGTTTCATAATTTTACAACAGACTGACGTCAGCGATATAGGTCTATAATTGTGTGGATGTTTCTTACGGTCTTTCTTAAAAACGGGAATGACCTGCGCTTTTTTCCAGTCGTTACGTACCTTGAACGAGTGTGTGAGAAACTATGGTGCGATACACGGCTTTTGGTCGCTGGTTTAATACCGTGTTCTGTCACTAGTACTTTTGTATCGTTCAACTGCGGCAGAAAAGACGTCGGCTGCCTTCTAACAAGGGAACCTCCCCATCGCACCCCCCTCAGATTTAGTTATAAGTTGGCACAGTGGATAGGCCTTGAAAAACTGAACACAGATCAATCGAGAAAACAGGAAGAAGTTGTGTGGAACTATGAAAAAAATTAGTAAAATATACAAACTGAGTAGTCCATGCGAAGATAAGCAATATCAAGGGGATTGTTAGCTCCGGAGCGCCGTGGTCCCGTGGTTAGAGAGAGTAGCTACGGAACCAAGAGGTCCTAGGTTCAAGTCTTCCCTCGAGTGAAAAGTTTAATTTTTTATTTTCAGTTTATGTGACAAACTCTTATGTTTTCATCACTTTTATGGGAGTGATTATCACATCCACAAGAAAACCTAAATCGGACAAGGTAGAAGAATCTTTTTACCCATTCGCTAACTGTACAAGTTAGGTGGGTCGACAACATATTCCTGTCATGTGACGCTCATGCCGTCACCAGTGTCGTATAGAATATATCAGACGTGTTTTCCTGTGGAGGAATCGGTTGGCCTATGACCTTGCGATCAAATGTTTTCGGTTCCCATTGGAGAGGCACTTCCTTTCGTCTACTAATCGCACGGTTTTGCGGTGCGGTCGCAAAACACAGACACTAAACTTATTACAGTGAACAGAGACATCAATGAACGAACGGACAGATCATAACTTTGCGAAAATAAAGAAAGTAAAATTTTCAGTGGAGGGGAGACTTGAACCAAGGACCTCTCGTTCCGTAGTTACTCACGCTAACCACGGGACAACTGCGCTCTGGAATAAACAATCACCTTGCTATTGCTTATCTTCGCATGGACTACTCAGTTTGTATATTTTACTAATTTTTTTCATAGTTCCACACAACTTCTTCCTGTTTTCTCGATTGATCTGTGTTCAGTTTTTCAAGGCCTATCCACTGTGCCAACTTATAACTAAATCTGAGGGGGGTGCGATGGGGAGGTTCCCTTGTAAGAGTACGACACCATCCGGCTAGGCAGTCAAGCAACGGTGAACGAAGTCAGTCAGTCACCGAAAGGACAAAATACGTAAGCCTGTCCCCATTTATTATTTTAAGTGGTTGGTTCATCGCTGTTGCGAAAGGTTGGCGGTTGACTCCGGTCGCGCCACATAAGGTTAAGTCGTTCTGGCGTGAAACTCTCCTCGTTGCATTGGCCGATGACGTGAGCTGCGATGGTACAGAATCCGAGCGAGCTTTCAGAGTAAGCTGTTGACAAAGTTCAGTGTAGACATTTATCGATACATTTACCAAAGGGTATCGATGTATGTAGATTATGTTTCCTCCACCGATACATCGACATCAAAATGGCAATACCGAGTGACAATATTTTTATTTTATATTTTTTTCACAATTTTCGGTACATATTTGAAGTTGAAGTTAAAATTTTCTGGGTTATTAGGCTGCGTCATGTTTCTTCTAAAATGTTTGACGTTTCGACCCCTCTGCTGGTATCATCCTCAGGATCTTCTGGTGTCCACTACTGCTAGAACACTGTCAGAGTCGAGTGTCGCGTCCACTTATAAAGGGGGAGCTTTCCGGCGTTCGTGTTGGAGAAGTGATAGTATTGGTTAACATTCATATGGCTACCATTGGTGGGCCATAGTCATAGGCTAATATTCCCGCTCTGATGCAGAAGAAGGGGCGTTGGTAGCTTATTTCCTGGGGATGCCATTGGTTGTCCATCGTCATAGGATAGAAAGGCACTATTCCTCACTTATGCTGGAGAAGGATTATTAGTTGAAATGCCTGTTGCCGCTGTTGGTTGGTCGTCATCAGTGGCTAGATTCGAAACGGACAGAGCAAGAGAGGGGGAATGTTTACCGAAAATATTATTGTCCGCCGAGGTGACTTGCAGCGCGTTGTTTACGCCGCTCACACACCGCGGCCGCGTATTTACTTCCTTGATGGCGGGGAGCCACGATGCCGGAAGCCTATAGCCGTCCTCTCTGTTGAAATTGGATGCTTTCTTAGAAATTTCAACCGCTTCTCGGACCTTTCTTCTATAAATGTTTGTTTCATTAGCCAGTACACGTGAGTTATAAAAATCGATGTCAGAGCCACAGTTCCCGTGATGTTCCGCTACTGCCGATTTTGCACTTTGTTTTAGCCGCATGTACCGTTCGTGTTCCTTCATGCGTTCTTTAACAGTTCTTCCCGTTTCGCCTATATACACTTTGCCGCAGCCATATGACACTTGATAGACGCCTGCACTGTGTAGGTAATCAGGTGCATCCGTTTTCCGTCGGAAAAAGTCTTTTGTTTGGTTTTTACTAAAGAAAGATGTCTGAATACCATTTTTCTTTAAAATTCTGCTTATGCGGTCAGTGACCCCAGAAACGAACGGTAACCTGGCGGAGGGAGAAGGCGGTTCCTCGTCGTTCTTATTAGCGTCATAAATTATCCACCTAAAAGCCCTGTCGATTGAATAACTATGATACCCATTTGCCTTCAATGTCCTCTTTAAAAAATTCAACTCCGATTCCAATTTGTCGTCGTCGCTGATACGGAAGGCACGTGAAGACAGAGTGTTGAGTACTGCTTGCTTCTGGATTGGGTGGTGGTGCGAAGTGACATCTAAATACCTGTTTGTGTCAGTCGGCTTTCTGTAGCACTCTGAGACCTAGAGTGTTATCATATCTTCTGTATACCAACACATCTAGGAACAGGAGACCGACATCAGTCTCAACCTCCAAGGTGAATTTGATTTTGGGGTGAATTCCATTTAAGAAATTGCGGCAATATTAGACTATGACTATGCCCAACCAATCGTAGCCATATGAATTTTAACCAATACTGTCACTTCTCCAGCACGAACGCGTGGAAACTCCCCCTTTATAGGAGGACGCGGGACTCGTCTCTGACAGTGTTCAAACATACTGGACACCAGAAGATCCTGAGCAAGATCCCAGCAGAGGGGTCGAAACGTCGAACATTTTAGAAGAATAATGACGCAGCCTAATAGCCCAGAAGATTTTAACATCAGTAACAATGGCCACGAAAGCCTTCAGACTTAAATATCTGAAGTTGTTCTTTTGAAATTGTAGTAGAACATAATATTACTATCACTGTGTGAAGGGGTCTTACTACTTTTTCATCTTTCATCACTTCCAGTGTTTGACTTTGACTGTGTCAAGCAAGTATATGTGACACAAAATAGAGAATAAATCCGATTACCCTGGGGGTGGCTGTGTGAATGGGATAGCAAGATTTCCGATGAGAAGTAACAGCACTACAGTGTTCTTAAAAAACAATTTTAACGCAACTAGTGTGCTATTTCTTCACATCGGCATTCTCCAAAATCCATTGCAGAAACTGATGAATAAAAATCTAAATGACAACATTGGTCTTTGCTGTGAGCGTTGACGTGTGAGGGGAAATGTAATCGGCGCTCGGCGCTATCAACAGAAGTTGCAATGTTTAGCTTCGCCATACAGTTTTGACACTACTTCTACATCTACATCCATACTCCACAAGCCACCTGACGGTGTGCGGTGGAGGGTACCTTGAGTACCTCCATCGGTTCTCCCTTCTATTCCAGTCTCGTATTGTTTGTGGAAAGAAAGACTGTCGGTATGCCTTTGTGTGGGCTCTAATCTCTCTGATTTTATCCTTATGGTCTCTTCGAGAGATATACGTAGGAGGGAGCAATATACTGCTTGACTCCTCGGTGAAGGTATGTTCTCGAAAGTTCAACGAAAGCCCATACCGAGCTGCTGAGCGTCTCTCTTGCAGTCTTCCACTGGAGTTTATCTATCATCTCCGTCACGCTTTCGCGATTACTAAATGACCCTGTAACGAAGCGCGCTGCTCTCCGTTGGATCTTCTCTATCTCTTCTATTAACCCTATCTGGTACGGATCCCACACTGGTGAGCAATATTCAAGCTGTGGGCGAACAAGTGTACTGTAACCTACTTCCTTTGTCTTCAGATTGCATTTCCTTAGGATTCTTCCAATGAATCTCAGTCTGGCATCTGCTTTACCGACGATCAACTTTATATGATCATTCCATTTTAAATTCTGCGGAGAACCCCCTTATTCCTTACCTTATCAGTCCACCTTACTTTCAACAATCTTCTGTAGCATCACATCTCAAACCCTTCGATCCCTTTTGTTCCCGTTTTCCCACTACCATGTGTCACAGTCACACAGTGCTGAACTCCAGACGCACGCTTCTCAAAATATCTTCCTCAAATTAATGCCTTCTTTTATACTAGTATACTTCTTTCCCCCAGGTGTGCCTTCTTTGCCTGTGCTGCTCCCCTTATGTTCTCCTGCCTTCGTCTGTCATTTGTTATTTTGCTTCCAAACTAACAGAATTCCTTAACTTCGTCTACTTCTTGATCACCAAGTTTGATGTTAAGTTTCTCGCTATTCTAATTTTTGCTGCTTCTCATTACTGATGTCTTTCTTCTGTTTACTCTTGGTCCACGTTCTGTACTGATGGGGCGAGGGCTGGGGGTCACGTGTAGTATCATTTGATGTCCCCCTTTGAGCTTACATACAGGGTGGTCCAAAAGTTCGGAAACACCCTGATAAAATCCAAATGGAGTAGGAAACAAGGAAACAGAGTCCCTACACACGAGGAACGGGAAGGGGGAAACTTTATAGGCTATGCCACCAACATGTCGGCCATCTTGAAAGCCGCCATCTTGGATTCATCTCCAAAATTTCAAATGGGAATGTGGTCATGTGACATATCAAACAGATGGAGAATTTCACCATAAAAACAATGCCGTTGTTATTTTAAACATAGCTTTATTCATTCTCGGGTTATAGCCAGTTACACGTGGCAGCGGTGGGACGCTCGGCAGCATGTGTGTTATGTGCCGAAGAGACATTACGCCGATGTTACACAGTCCAGAGAGACCACCAACAGTCATAGGAATGGCTCGATATGTTGTCCACTATGTTGGATTGTTACTGCTATCCTCCGAACCCAGTCCTGATGAACTTTGACCAACACATGTGGCTGAATTTGACCCCACGCATCAAGAATGCGCTGCTTTAGATGATGCAAATCCCGTATTTTCACAGAATAAACCAGTGCTTTGACATGACCCCAAAGATAAAAATCCAAAGGAGTCAAATCTGGTGAACGTGGTGGCCACTCCACAGCACCCCTACGACCAATCCACTTTTGAGGGAACTGCACATCCAGGTATGCTCGCACATTGTGCCCGTAATGTGGTGCGGCTCGATCATGCTGGAAGAATTCCGGAAATGTCTCGTCCTCCGTTAACAACGAGGGAAACACTTCTTCATCCAGTAACCTCAGATAACCGTTGGCTGTTAACGTACCATCAATAAAAAAAAGGTCCAACGACTTTCGTACCCCACACACCACTCCAGACCATCACTTTTTGTGAGTTGACCGTTTTGCAAGCATCAATCCAGTGTGGATTTCTGTTGGCCAGTATCTGTGATTCTTCTTGTTCACTTCGCCATTGATAAAGAAATTGGCTTCATCACTGAACAGCACCTGATAGGGGAAACGTGGGTTTATCTGCAGCTGCTGTGTCACCCATTCTGCGAACTGTACCCGACGGACTGTGTCATCCTCGCCCAGGTGTTGGAGCAGTTGAATTTTGTATGGGTGCCATTTGTGCTGCGATAAAATTCGCAGTATGGAGGTGCGGCTAACCCCACATTCTTGTAACAGCCGACGTGTACTCCGTTGCGGACTCTTGCTAAATGATGCCAACACGCTCATTGTTGTTGCTTCGTCGGTGGCGGATTTTGGTCTTCCAGCTTTAGGCTTATCTGCGACAGAACCTGGTGCTTGGAATTTGGCCAAAAACTTGGCAACTGCGCTGTGAGTGATGGGCTGTCTGGTTGGGTGACGACTGTTGAAATCCTCAGCAATGACCCGTGTGCTTCTTTCTCCTGATATCAAGATGATTTCAATGCATTCTTCATGTATTAAGGACATTTTGTAAACTGTAAATAAGGAAACAGTGATTAAAACGTTAGCATGAGTAAATGATACCTAACAGTTAAACATATGTAACATGTCAGGCATGGGATAGTCACTTTGCACCGTTTCAGACTCCATTTTAGGACTTTTCAGTACGTAACACTTACGCTGCCGAGCGTCCCACTGCTGCCGCAAGTAATCGGCTATAACCCGAGATGAATAAAGCTATGTTTAAAATAACAACGGCATTGTTTTTATGGTGAAATTCTCTATCTGTTTGATATGTCACATGACCACATTCCCATTTGAAATTTTGGAGTTGAATCCAAGATGGCGGCTATCAAGATGGCCGCCATGTTGGTGGCATAGCCTATAAAGTTTCCCCGTTCCCGTTCCTCGTGTGTAGGGACTCTGTTTCCTTGTTCCTACTCCATTTGGATTTTATCAGGGTGTTTCCGGACTTTTGGACCACCCTGTACTTGTCTTACCCACTATTTTTACCCGATGTATAGTTTTCGAGATAATCTCATCCTAAACTTCAGATGGACCACACTGTATATGTAACAGTATGGATGAAAGATTGCGTCTCTGTCTTACACGCTTTTTAATGCAAATAGCTCGTTGTGGTTCAGCCAGTTTTATATTTCGCTCTTGGTTCTTGCGCATATTGTATATCATCCGTCTTTCCCTGTAGCTTACCCGCATTTTTCTCTGAATTTCAAACATCTTGCACCACTTGACATTGTCGAACGCTTTTTCCAGGTCGACAGAACCTATGAACGTGTTCGTCACCTAGGAGATCCTCAACTTTTTCCGTTCTTCTTCTTCTTCATATCAAAATTCAATATTTATCTAACCAGTTATAATGATATATTTGAACCACTTCAAGAGATTTTCTCAAAATTTATTTAACTGTAAGAAAGGAAACAAAATTTATATTTTTGTATATGGGGTAATCTGGTCGTTCGAGTGCACTGGTTACTCCGAGTGTTTATATGTGTCGACTACTCACAATGTTTGCGTGTGTCGCGTGTTCTCCCTTTCTGCGAAAATCAAGATTTATATGGTTTCTGAAGTGTTCTTGTGTGTCGATTAGTCTGTTTGTTCAAGTCTACAGGGTACTCCGAGTGTTCGTACGTATCGAGGACTCGCGTGTTACGGCTTGCGAAGAATAGCAAAATTTATGAATTTCTTAAGTGGAGACGTTCATGAAATTGACTGAAAATGTCAGTTTTTAAGGGGCTCCAACGCCCTATACTTGCAATGTTACAATAACGCTTATAAATTACATCTTTCCTCACAAAGTATTTGGGTAGGAAGTTGAACTTTTTACAGATTATTTATTGTAATATGGGCTACAACTTAACACAGGGATTTTACAAAATTTTAGTTCAGTTATTAAAGATGATTTTTTTTCAATTGTAATGAAAACTCACTACATTTTTTTGCAATTTTTTATTTATATATTCAAAAATATACAGTTTTTTGGAAAAAGGCTGTGTTAAATTATGCAGAAGGTACTGTGTAACATTTACTGAAAGTTTGAAACAAATATGTTTGGAAGATCCTTAGAAAACATGTAATTAGTATGAGAAAATAAAAGTTTTGGGAATGGAGCGACAAAGATTGGATTAACTTTTTAGTGCATTCCGGGTCCATAGGATGGATTATCTTCATCCTCTGCAAACTCGTCCTCCAGCTTCCTCTTGTTCCTCCTCCTGTTTACTGTTGCTTGTATTTCTAGACTCTTTACAGCCCTGTCTGCAGCCCGAAGGCGTTCCTTGTCTAAAGCAAGCATCGCTCGTACCATGTTAGAACCTATCTTCATTCCCATATTTCTAAATACCTTTGGCTTTCCAACATTTCTCCTTTTCTTAAAAGCCTTCAGAGGATTTCTAATAACTGTACTTTTACTCATTATTATACTTCAACAAAACAGAGACTCAAGAAACAGAATTAATTACGAATATTTTCGAGATAACGACAGAGTAAATAAACATGAAACAATCGACAATCACACCAGCGATATATATTGAACCATCGCAGGTTAGCCACAACACATACTTTATCTCACATCACTAAAATGTACCTGATGAACACGGACGTTAATAATAACACCATTTGACAGCAGTTTAACAGCGCCACAGTGGGTCACGCCCATGTAGAACACATTTCAAAAAAATTTTAAAAATAGTTGTAGTCTTCGGAATTGAATAAATTATATATCTATTAAAAGGTAATAGTCTGCAGATTCAGAAAACGCAAAAAAGTAAAAATTGAACTTTTCATGATTTTGAGCCTTTCCGGAGCCCCTTAATTTGTTTTTTATTGGTTAGTAGAACTCTCGGGCAACAAGTTCCCAAAGTTTCAAAGATGAAATCATATCCGAAGTGACTGAAAAATAATTAAATGTGCGACTCGACCTTCCTACCACGCCCACTTTTTGAAGCAATATTTGAATATCTATAGCTCAGAAGAATAATAACACCTACATTTACAGGGGAGACTTCCAAATTGTATCCTGGATGTTGTCAATCCCAGTTAGAAGTTTCTGGCCGATCCTGAACTTCTAAAAACGTGTGTTCCTGGCAAAATTCAGAATCCATATGAGTCTCCTAATTCACTCATACGGAAATGATGCCCTAGAACCACATTTCCATCTGCTACAGTTGTCAGATTTGCAATTTATGATGCAGTTCTTTGTGTGTGTGAATTCCTAAGGGACCAAACTGCATAGATCATCGGTCCCTAGACACACTACTTAAACTAACTTATGCTACGAACAACACAGACATTCATGCCCAGGGAGGGACTCGAATCTCCGGCGGGAGGGGATGCAGTTCTTGTATTTAATGATGGGAACGTAGTGTGACTTTAGATATTACTGGGTGGGCTTTAAGATACGAAATTTCACTCAAGATTTCTTGAGACAAATAGATTTACAGCTCCTCTCTGCAGCTGAAAAGTCAGACCTGGAAAAGAAAAGAAGAAGGAAAACAAGGAACCAGAAGAAAAGCTCTGAAGAGAAAGAAGCCTCTGAGTACAAATCTGGGGCCTTCTGAAGAGGTGACTTAAGAAGAAACATTTAATTGAACTTGAAATTACATTTCCTGATAGTTACGTTTTTTAAAGTTCATGCACCTTTTTCACAGAATCTATGAAGACTAGAATTATTAAATTTTGCGCTTTTATTTCTGTAAACCAAATAAACGTAGTCTCAATAGTAAATTTTCAAATTGTAAGTGTAAGCTGAGATTTAGGGCTGAGTGCTAGGAATTTTGAATGAGTTTTATTTTATACTTACAGAACTATAATTTAAAAAATATTGCAGTTCTTCTGTTCGTTATGTTCGAAAAACCTCGGGACAGAAGCTTACTGTGTGCGATGAGATTAAGCAGGGAGAATTTTGTAGACATCTCTTTCATAGTTTCTGAGAAGAAGGTAAATATATCTTGAAAATAAAATTTTTAAATTCCATAAAAAAGTTACCACCTTCACTTTCACAAGGTGGCAGGCGTAAAATACAGGGAGCGAAAGGCTATTTACAATTTGTACAGAAACCATATGGCAGTTATAAGATTCGAGGGGCATGAAAGGGAAGCAGTGGTTGGGAAGGGAGTGAGACAGGGCTGTAGTCTATCCCCGATATAATTCAATCTGTATATTGAGCAAGCAGTAAACGAAACAAAAGAAAAATTCGGAGTAGGGATTAAAATTCGTGGAGAAGAAATAAAAACTTTGAGGTTCGCCGATGACATTGTAATTCTGTCATAGACAGCAAAGGACCTGGAAGAGCAGTTGAAAGGAATGGACTGTGTCTTGAAAGGAGGATATAAGATGAACATCAACAAAAGCAAAACGAGGATAATGGAATGTAGTCGAATTAAGTCGGGTGATGATGAGGGAATTAGATTAGGAAATGAGACACTTAAAGTAGTAAATGATTTTTGCTATTTGAGGAGGAAAATAACTGATGATGGTCGAGGTAGAGAGGATACAAAATGTAGACTGGCAATGGCAAGGAAAGCGTTTCTGAAGAAGAGAAATTTGTTAACATCGAGTGTAGATTTAAGTGTCAGGAAGTCGTTTCTGAAAGTATTTGTATGGAGTGTAGCCATGTATGGAAGTGAAACGTGGACAACAAGTAGTTTGGACAAGAAACGAAGAGTAGCTTTCAAAATGTGGTGCTACAGAAGAATGCTGAAGATTAGATGGGTAGATCACATAACTAATGAGGAGGTATTGAATAGGATTGGGGAGAAGAGAAGTTTGTGGCACAACTCTACTAGAAGAAAGGATCGGTTGGTAGGACATGTTCTGAGGCATCAAGGGATCACCAATTTAGCATTGGAGGGCAGCCTGGGGAGTAAAAATCGTGGAGAGAGACCAAGAGATGAGCATACTAAGCAGATTCAGAAGGATGTAGGTTGCAGGAAGTACTGGGAGAAGAAGCAGCTTGCACAGGGTGGAGTAGCATGGAAAGCTGCATAAAACCAGTCTCAAGAGTGACGACCACAACATAACAATAACAACAAAAAAGGTTAAACATACAGGGTTTTTCACAATTCATTACACACTTCTAGAGGCCGAAGATGGGACTTAGTAGATTTAAGTTTTACATAGGAATCCAAGTACGGAAACGTCATCCAACTACGCTACAGACCGTCAAAGTTATAGGTGCCGGCCCCTGTATATACACTCCTGGAAATTGAAATAAGAACACCGTGAATTCATTGTCCCAGGAAGGGGAAACTTTATTGACACA
Source organism: Schistocerca nitens (assembly GCF_023898315.1). NCBI lineage: Eukaryota > Metazoa > Arthropoda > Insecta > Orthoptera > Acrididae > Schistocerca > Schistocerca nitens. The sequence goes on along the minus strand of NC_064625.1, from coordinate 91,524,751 downwards.
TTCCTGGGGTCAGATACATCACATGATCACGCTGACAGAACCACAGGCACATAAACACAGGCAACAGAGCATGCACAATGTCGGCACTAGTACAGTGTATATCCACCGTTCGCAGCAATGCAGGCTGCTATTCTTCCATGGAGACGATCGTAGAGATGCTGGATGTAGTCCTGTGGAACGGCTTGCCATGCCATTTCCACCTGGCGCCTCAGTTGGACCAACGTTCGAGCCGGACGTGCAGACCGCGTGAGACGACGCTTCATCCAGTCCCAAACATGCTCAATGGGGGACAGATCCGGAGATCTTGCTGGCCAGGGTAGTTGACTTACACCTTCTAGAGCACGTTGGGTGGCACGGGATACATGCGGACGTGCATTGTCCTGTTGGAACAGCAAGTTCCCTTGCCGGTCTAGGAATGGTAGAACGATGGGTTCGATGACGGTTTGGATGTACCGTGCACTATTCAGTGTCCCCTCGACGATCACCAGTGGTGTACGGCCAGTGTAGGAGATCGCTCCCCACACCACGATGCCGGGTGTTGGCCCTGTGTGCCTCGGTCGTATGCAGTCCTGATTGTGGCGCTCACCTGCACGGCGCCAAACACGCATACGACCATCATTGGCACCAAGGCAGAAGCGACTCTCATCGCTGAAGACGACACGTCTCCATTCGTCCCTCCATTCACGCCTGTCGCGACACCACTGGAGGCGGGCTGCACGATGTTGGGGCGTGAGCGGAAGACGGCCTAACGGTGTGCGGGACCGTAGCCCAGCTTCATGGAGACGGTTGCGAATGGTCCTCGCCGATACCCCAGGAGCAACAGTGTCCCTAATTTGCTGGGAAGTGGCGGTGCGGTCCCCTACGGCACTGCGTAGGATCCTACGGTCTTGGTGTGCATCCGTGCGTCGCTGCGGTCCGGTCCCAGGTCGACGGGCACGTGCACCTTCCGCCGACCACTGGCGACAACATCCATGTACTGTGGAGACCTCACGCCCCACGTGTTGAGCAATTCGGCGGTACGTCCACCCGGCCTCCCGCATGCCCACTATACGCCCTCGCTCAAAGTCCGTCAACTGCACATACGGTTCACGTCCACGCTGTCGCGGCATGCTACCAGTGTTAAAGACTGCGATGGAGCTCCGTATGCCACGGCAAACTGGCTGACACTGACGGCGGCGGTGCACAAATGCTGCGCAGCTAGCGCCATTCGACGGCCAACACCGCGGTTCCTGGTGTGTCCGCTGTGCCGTGCGTGTGATCATTGCTTGTACAGCCCTCTCGCAGTGTCCGGAGCAAGTATGGTGGGTCTGACACACCGGTGTCAATGTGTTCTTTTTTCCATTTCCAGGAGTGTATATACATACACATGTTGATTCTATTATGATGTTACAGACTTTCAAAGATGGCGACAGGTAAATGTATCAGTTTGAGGTAAGGATCCCTGTGCCGGAAGCGAACGAGTCGAAAGTTATAAGTGAAAGCAGTTCTGATACCTTTGACAATGAAATGAAAAATGTCTAGTAAACATGGCTCTAAGATGCATACCTGAGGAGCTATTTAGCACTTGTTCACTAAAGGAGATGTGTTTCACAGTAGCAGTGGTCATAGCTCCTCCATTATGTATTTTAGGCCATGTTTACTGGAATTTTTATCCTATTTTTGGTCCATACTACCACCTCTGAAAGTTTCCTACTCTGCAAACTTAGCTGCAACAGTACCGGTACATGTATTCCACTGTCAGAGGTATCAGAACAGTCTTTTCTTATGACTTTCATCTCGTTCGTTTTCCGTACAAGGACTCTTATCTCAACTTGATACATTTATCTTTCTCCAGCGTCATTGGATGACGTTTACGGACACGGGTTCCTGTGTAAAACTTGATCTACTAAGTCCCCTCTACAACCTCTAGACGTACGAATCGTGAAACATCCTGTATAATATCCGAGGACCCACATGGTACAAAATTTCGTTGCCTCTTCTTCAAAATTGTGGATTTGCTGCACCTTTTATATAGACTATGTAATTCATGAACATCCCCCGTTAAGTATTTTTGAATATCGGGCAGTCTGGTTGACCAAGTGTATCGGGTTCTCGGAGCGTCTGTACGTTTCGAGTACGATTCTTTGTGTGTACTGTGTGTTCCTGCTTGTGGGTCATTGACCAGTTGCCTTAGATAACCCAGGAGGACGAGACAGACAAGTGAGCAGTCTGGTCTCGACGTTAACCAGTTTGCAGGGAAAATCGAAATTTACATGTTTTCTGTAGTTTCTGGACACTGGGTAGTCTTCTTGACAGACTGTGTCAGGTACTCTGTTTGTATGTATCGAGTACTCCGATTGTTTGTATCACGTGTTCCCGTTTGCGATGAAAATCTAAATTTATACCATTTCTGTAGTATTTTTGGGTCTATCGGGTGTAACGAGTGTCTGTGTGTATCGAGAACTCCAATTGATTGTGTGTATCGTATGTTGATGTTAGTGGGACACTGACTAGTACACTTAAGTAAACTAGGAGGAGGAGATGGACAGGCGAGTGCTCTGGCCTCGACCTTAACCAGTCTGCGGTGAAAATTTATCTGTTTTTTTTTATTTTTTTAAGGGGTAGGGGGGAGGGGAGGGAGTATGGAGCAGTTACTTGACCAGGGGTATCTAGTAGTCTGTTTGCATGATCAGAGGACTCCGATTGTCTGTATCACGTGTTTCGGTTTGCGGTGAAAATCAAAATTTACACGATTTCTGAAGAAATTTAGTTTATCGAGTGGTCTGGTTGTATTAGTGTTGCGATTAATACGAGTGTTTGTATGTATCGAGTACTTCGTGTGTATCGTGGGCTCCAGTCTGTAGGTCACTGACCAGTTCCCTTAGATATGCCAGGAGGAGGAGACAGTCAGGTGAGCAGTCTGGTCTGGACTTAACCGGTTTGCAGTGAAAGTCGAAATTTATATGATTTCTGTAGTTTTTGGGTACCGGGTAGTCTTCTTAACCGACTGCGTCAGGTACTCTGACTGATGGTACGTAACGAGAACGATTGTTTGTGTGCATCACGTGTTCCAGTTTGCTATGAAAAAATTTATAGCATTTCGGAAGTATTTTTGTGTACAGGATTGTCTGGTTGTCCGAGTGTATCGGAAACTACGAGAGTTTGTATGTATCGAGTACTCCAATTTATTGTGTGTATCGTATGTTTATGTTTGTGGGTCACTGACTAGTAGCCTTACATAAACGAGGAGGAGGAGATGGACAGGTGAGCTTTCTGGCCCCCACCTTATCCAGTCTGCAGTGAAAATCAAAATTTATCTGATTTCTGTAGTTTTTTTTTTTTTTTTGGCCGGGGGGGGGGGGGAGGGAGGGGGCTATGGAGTAGTTTACTTGACCAGAGCCGTGCGGTTCTAGGCGCTACAGTCTGGAGCCGAGTGACCGCTTCGGTCGCAAGTTCGAATCCTGCCTCGGGCATGGATGTGTGTGATATCCTTAGGTTAGTTAGGTTTAAGTAGTTCTAAGTTCTAGGGGACTGATGACCTCAGAAAAAAAATGGCTCTGAGCACTATGGGACTTAACATCTATGGTCATCAGTCCCCTAGAACTTAGAACTACTTAAACCTAACTAACCTAAGGACATCACACACATCCATGCCCGAGGCAGGATTCGAACCTGCGACCGTAGCAGTTCCGGACTGAGCGCCTTAACCGCGAGACCACCGCGGCCGGCTGACCTCAGAAGTTAAGTCGCATAGTGCTCAGAGCCATTTGAACCAACTTGACCAGATATGACTGTTTGCATGTATCGAGTACTCCGATTGTTTGTCTCAATCACGTGTTTCGGTTTGCGAGGAAAATCAAAGTTTATACGATTTTTGAAGTAATTTAGTGTATCGAATATTATGAGTGTTTGATTGTATCGAGTACTTGGATTGTTTGTGTGTATCGTGTGCTCCAGCCTGTAGGTCGCTGACCACTTGCCTTACATAAGCCTGGAGGTGGAGACGGGCAGGTGAGCGCTCTGGCCTCGACCTTGCGTGTCGCCGGCGTGGCGGTCCCAGCTGGGCTGACTCAGCGCGGAACAGCTGAGCTGACAAATGACTGCCGGCCTTCATTAGGCCCGTCCCGCCAGTGGGCCGAGCAGGCGAAGTATCCATTAGCCGCGGAAGTCAGCTGACTGCCCGCGACCGACTCTCCGCACGGCGGGACAGACCTTCCTGTCTGTCTCTACATTCCGACATACACACACACACGCACACTGACCGTGTTTTTAGTCTCCTTTACCACTGAGGTGGCAAAGCTCATGGGACGGTGATATGCACATAAACAGATGCCGGTACTACCGCGAATACGAGGTACCGGGTGATCAAAAATTCAGTATAAATTTGAAAACTGAATAAATCACGGAATAATGTAGATAGAGAGGTACAAATTGACACACACGCTTGGAATGACATGGGGTGTTATTAGAACAAAAAAAAAAAAATACAAAAGTTCAAAAAATGTCCGACAGATGGCGCTTCATCTGATCAGAATAGCAATAATTAGTATAACAAAGTAAGACAAAGCAAAGATGATGTTCTTTACAGGAAATGCTCGATATGTCCACCATCATTCCCCAACAATAGCTGTAGTCGAGGAATAATGTTGTGAACAGCAATGTAAAGCATTTCCGGAGTTATGGTGAGGCATTGGCGTCGGATGTTGTCTTTGAGCATCCCTAGAGATGTCGGTCGATCACGATACACTTGCGACTTCAGGTAACCCCAAAGCCAATAATCGCACGGACTGAGGTCTGGGGACCTGGGGGGCAAAGCATGACGGAAGTGGCGGCTGAGCACACGATCATCACCAAACGACGCGCGCAAGACATCAAATGGTTCAGATGGCTCTGAGCACTATGCGATTCAAATGGTTCAAATGGCTCTGAGCACTATGCGACTTAACATCTATGGTCATCAGTCCCCTAGAACTTAGAACTACTTAAACCTAACTAACCTAAGGACATCACACAACACCCAGTCATCACGAGGCAGAGAAAATCCCTGACCCCGCCGGGAATCGAACCCGGGGACCCGGGCGTGGGAAGCGAGAACGCTACCCTACGACCACGAGCTGCGGAGGCAAGAGATCTTTCACGCGTCTAGCAATATGGGGTGGAGCGCCATCCTCCATAAACATCGTACGTTCCAGCAGGTGTTTATTAGCCAGGCTGGGGATGATGCGATTCTGTGACATATCGGCGTACCTCTCACCCGTCACGGTAACAGTTACAAAAACAGAATCGCGCATTTCCTCGAAGAAAAAAGGCCCGATAACGGTAGATGTGGTAAATCCAACCCATACCGTGACTTTCTCGTCGTGCAATGGAGTTTCCACGACAGTTCAAGGATTTTCGGTACCCCAAATTCTGCAGTTGTGGGTGTTGACAGACCGTCGGAGAGTGAAATGAGCTTCGTCGTGCACCACACGTTACTCAAACAATCGTCATCTTCCGTCATCTTTTGAAACGCCCACACCGCAAATGCCCTCCGCTTCACTAAATCGCCAGGTAACAGTTCATGATGCCGATGGGTTTTATACGGATAGCATCGGAGGGTACGCCTCAGTGCCAACCAAACAGTAGTGTATGGAATGCCGGTGCGACGTGCGACTGCACGAGCGCTGCATAGACGAACCCGCTACAGTCTCCATTTCTTCCTGAACTGTCTCAGCAGCATTACGCCTTGTGCTCTGTCGGCCACTACGGGGTCTATCGTTTAAACAACCCGTGGCTTCGAACTTCGAAATCATTCTCGCCACAGCTGCATTTGTCAACGGCAATTTACCCGTTAGAATCCCCTTCCTATGGCGATAGGATCGTAACGCTGAACTAGCACATTCCCCATTCTGATAATACAGCTTCACTAAAAGCGCCTTTTCAGGTAACGTCAACATGCTGCGACTGCTGGCGCATCTGATTCTCTCTCCATTACAGCTCCTTTTATACACGATTGTCATGCGCAGTCACTGACGTTTTGCTGTCCAGAGCCAGCTGTCGGACATTTTATGAACTTTGTTTTTTTGTTTGTTTTTTTTTGTTCTAATAAAACCCCATGTCATTCCAAGCATGTGTGTCAATTTTTACCTCTCTATCTACATTATTCCGTGGTTTATTGTTTTCAAATTGATACTGACTTTTTGATCACCCGGTATAATAGGGTAGCGCATTAGCGGAGCTGTCATTCGCACTCAGCTGATTGATGTGGAAAGCTGTCCGACGTGATTATGGTCGCACGACGGGAAGTAACAAACCTCGAACGCAGAATGGTAGTTGGAGCTAGACGCATGGGACATTCCATGTCGGAAATCGATAGCACAGTCAGTATTCCGAAATCCAAAGTGTCAAGAGTGTGCCGAGAATACAATATTTCAGCCATTACCTCTCACAATGGACAACGTGGTCGATATCACTTAACAATTCCGGGCTGAGATGCCGTGGTCCATATATAAGACTCCCCCCTGACGTTTCGCCTTCGACTGCGGAAGGCATCCTCCGAGGACAATCGGCGGACTGCGATGAGAGCGTCTGCGCACACTTCAAGGAGTAAGATGTCCTCGCCTGGGAACGAAGTACTAGCGGACGAGGCGCTTCTCCTTCTGACATGATGGTTTGGGGAGAAAAATTCTTGGCGTTATCGTATTTGCTTCACTTTGTGCTTTTTTTCTTTTTTTGTGATTTTTTATTTTTTATTTTTTTTTAATTAAAAGAAAGATTAAAGGATAATCGGAGGGACAGTAAGAGAAGTGGAAAACGAACGGCCTAAATGGCTGGCCGGTAGGTTTAGAATGAGCTCCACGCCGTCTAATGATGATCTCTCGCTGCATTGCTACTTAGGTTGTGCGACGACTAAATACAGGGTGTTTCAAAAATGACCGGTATATTTGAAACGGCAATACAAACTAAACGAGCAACGATAGAAATACACCGTTTGTTGCAATATGCTTGGGACAACAGTACATTTTCAGGCAGACAAACTTTCGAAATTACAGTAGTTACAATTGTCAACAACAGATAGCGCTGCGGTCTGGGAAACTCTATAGTACGATATTTTCCACATATCCACCATGCGTAGCAATAATATGGCGTAGTCTCTGAATGAAATTACCCGAAACCTTTGACAACGTGTCTGGCGGAATGGCTTGACATGCAGATGAGATGTACTGCTTCAGCTGTTCAATTGTTTCTGGATTTTGGCGGTACACCTGGTCTTTCAAGTGTCCCCACAGAAAGAAGTCACAGGGGTTCATGTCTGGCGAATAGGCAGGCCAATCCACGCCGCCTCCTGTATGTTTCGGATAGCCCAAAGCAATCACACGATCATCGAAATATTCATTCAGGAAATTAAAGACGTCGGCCGTGCGATGTGGCCGGGCACCATCTTGCATAAACCACGAGGTGTTCGCAGTGTCGTCTAAGGCAGTTTGTACCGCCACAAATTCACGAAGAATGTCCAGATAGCGTGATGCAGTAATCGTTTCGGATCTGAAAAATGGGCCAATGATTCCTTTGGAAGAAATGGCGGCCCAGACCAGTACTTTTTGAGGATGCAGGGACGATGGGACTGCAACATGGGGCTTTTCGGTTTCCCATATGCGCCGGTTCTGTTTATTGACGAAGCCGTCCAGGTAAAAATAAGCTTCGTCAGTAAACCAAATGCTGCCCACATGCATATCGCCGTCATCAATCCTGTGCACTATATCGTTAGCGAATGTCTCTCGTGCAGCAATGGTAGCGGCGCTGAGGGGTTGCCGCGTTTGAATTTTATATGGATAGAGGTGTAAACTCTGGCACATGAGACGATACGTGGACGTTGGCGTCATTTGGACCGCAGCTGCAACACGGCGAACGGAAACCCGAGGCCGCTGTTGGATCACCTGCTGCACTAGCTGCGCGTTGCCCTCTGTGGTTGCCGTACGCGGTCGCCCTACCTTTCCAGCACGTTCATCCGTCACGTTCCCAGCCCGTTGAAATTTTTCAAACAGATCCTTTATTGTATCGCTTTTCGGTCCTTTGGTTACATTAAACCTCCGTTGAAAACTTCGTCTTGTTGCAACAACACTGTGTTCTAGGCGGTGGAATTCCAACACCAGAAAAATCCTCTGTTCTACGGAATAAACCATGTTGTCCACAGCACATTTCCACGTTGTGAACAGCACACGCTTACAGCAGAAAGACGACGTACAGAATGGCGCACCCACAGACTGCGTTGTCTTTTATATCTTTCACATCACTTGCAGCGCCATCTGTTGTTGAAAATTGTAACTACTGTAATTTCGAAAGTTTGTCCGCCTGAAAATGTACTGTTGTCCCAAGCACATTGCAACAAACGGTGTATTTCTATCGCTGCTCGTTTAGTTTTTATTGCCGTTTCAAATATACCGGTCATTTTTGAAACACCCTGTATGTCGGCTGGTACTTTGCCCGTCACATGTATTTCTGCTAGGTCTGCCAGTAATTGCCAGCCGTCAGGTGTGAAGATGGGATATTTGTTAATTAGGGTTAACTCCTTCTTGGTCATGAAGTTCAGCCACTTGAGCTGAGAGTGGTTGAAGCGCTGGGGACGATGGGGGAGGGGAGGCCTAGCACATGCGTGGTATTGCGAAGGGGTACGGTTGGTCAAAGTATGGGTAGGACCCGTGCTGTAGCGACGCCGCAGTGTTCTTGAGGAACGGCTGCAACTCGTGTGAATCTGGTATTTTCAGGTGCTGCAACTTCTTTGCTATAGACTTCTCTACATGGGAGGAGCCGGTCGGTGCTGCAGCACCTTTGCTTGCAGCTGCCTTGGCGGAGTGTGACGTCCGTGGCGTCACATCGTCGGTTTCCATTGGCGCCGCCTCCTGCATCGCTGCAGGGTGCGGACGCGAGTGAGCGCCGTATATATAAGCCGTCCAGAGGGCGCCGCTGTCAATCACGTGACGCCGGCTGTGCTATGATCTTTGATATTGCCAACTTTCTCAGTTGAAATTAATCGATTGTCACGCTGTTGCTGCAGTGTTGACATCCATATCTTATCCAGCTTAATGCCTTCATCTTTTCTATTAAAATTATTGCAGCGCTTGGCAATCTCAGTGGCCTCTCTGTACATTCGCTCATAATAATGCGACGTCTTTGCTCTGACGGTCGTCTCTCTAAACTTTATTTCATCATCACTTTCCTGAAACACATGTTCCGCTACGGCCGATTTATCAATATGTCCGAGGTGGCAGTTCCTGCCGGAGGCAGGATTCGAACCTGCGACCGTAGCGGTAGCACGGTTCCAGACTGAAGCGCCTAGAACCGCTCGCTCACAACGGCCGGTGTTGGATCTGTAGCCTGGTTAGATGTCCCCATTTCAGATGGTAAGAGCTGATAGTAGGGATCGAGTGTGGCGTAGACACCACGAAGTCATCGACCCTACTTGTCAACAAGGCACTGTGCAAGCTGGTGGTGGCTCCATAATAGTGTGGATTGTGTTTAGGTCCTCGGATATGTTTGGTTACTTGGAGACCATATGCTGCCATTCGTGGACTTTATGTACCCAAAGAACTTTCACGGACGACAATGCGCCATGTCCCCGGGCCACAATTTTTCGAGATTGACTTGAAGAACATTCTGGACAATTCGAGCGAATGGCCATCCAGATCGCCGGACATGAATCCCATCGAACATGTATGGGTCATGAAACTTCCTGGCAGATTAAAACTGTGTGCCGGACCGAGACTGGAACTCGGGACCTTTGCCTTTCGGGGGCAAGTGCTCTACCGACTGAACTACCCAAGCACGATCCCGCCCCGTCCTCACAGTTTTACTTCTGCCAGTACCTCGTTTCAGTTTCATATCAGCGCACACTCCGCTGCAGAGTGAAAATCTCATTCTGGAAACATCCCCCAAGCTGCGGTTAAGCTATGTCTGCGCAGTATCCTTTCTTTCAGAAGTGCTAGTTCTGCAAGGTTCGCTGGAGAGCTTCTGTAAACTTTGGAAGGTAGGAGACGATTTACTCGCAGAAGTAAAGCTGTGAGGACGGGGCGTGAGTCGTGCTTGGGTTGCACTTGTCCGCGAAAGGCAAAGGTCCCGAGTTCGGGTCTCGGTCCAGCACACAGTTTTAATCTGCCAGGAAGTTTCATATCACCTCACACTCCGCTGCAGAGTGAAAATCTCATTCTGGATGTATGGGTCATCATTGGAGGGGTCAGGTCGTACTCGAAATCTTGTAGCCGGTCTGTGAAGATCCAACAGTCTCACGCGTAATGTATTACTAGATGAAATTATTCATTAAATTCTGGTATCCGTGGTGCTCCTTCTACCGTCGTTAACTACTTTGGTATTTGAAGCCGTTTTTTTGAAGTTACGTATATTGAATAGAAGATGTAACGTATTTAAGAGCCACGCTGAGTAGCCGCACGGTCTTCGGCGCCTTGTCACGGTCCGGGCGGCTCCCCTTGTCGGAGGTTCGAGTCCTCCCTCCGGCATGGGTGTGTGTGTTGTCCATAGCGTAGTATGTAAGCTTAGGGACCGATGACCTAAGCAGTTTGTTATCATAAGATCTTACCACAAGATTAAAAAAGAATTTTTTTTGTGTTTAAGGTATTGGCCAAGTGCCGAAGCTAACACTGGAGTTTACAAAGGAGTAACAATAACCCAACGAAACTACTGTTTAATATTCATAGTCGTGCCTAGATAGATTTTAATATAATGAATATAACACACCGGCCGCTGTGGCCGAGCGGTTCTAGGCGCTTCAGTCCGGAATCGCGTGACTGCTACGGTCGCAGGTTCTAATCCAGCCTCGGGTATTGATTTCTGTGATGTACACTCCTGGAAATGGAAAAAAGAACACATTGACACCGGTGTGTCAGACCCACCATACTTGCTCCGGACACTGCGAGAGGGCTGTACAAGCAATGATCACACGCACGGCACAGCGGACACACCAGGAACCGCGGTGTTGGCCGTCGAATGGCGCCAGCTGCGCAGCATTTGTGCACCGCCGCCGTCAGTGTCAGCCAGTTTGCCGTGGCATACGGAGCTCCATCGCAGTCTTTAACACTGGTAGCATGCCGCGACAGCGTGGACGTGAACCGTATGTGCAGTTGACGGACTTTGAGCGAGGGCGTATAGTGGGCATGCGGGAGGCCGGGTGGACGTACCGCCGAATTGCTCAACACGTGGGGCGTGATGTCTCCACAGTACATCGATGTTGTCGCCAGTGGTCGGCGGAAGGTGCACGTGCCCTTCGACCTGGGACCGGACCGCAGCGACGCACGGATGCACGCCAAGACCGTAGGATCCTACGCAGTGCCGTAGGGGACCGCGCCGCCACTTCCCAGCAAATTAGGGACACTGTTGCTCCTGGGGTATCGGCGAGGACCATTCGCAACCGTCTCCATCAAGCTGGGCTACGGTCCCGCACACCGTTAGGCCGTCTTCCGCTCACGCCCCAACATCGTGCAGCCCGCCTCCAGTGGTGTCGCGACAGGCGTGAATGGAGGGACGAATGGAGACGTGTCGTCTTCAGCGATGAGAGTCGATTCTGCCTTGGTGCCAATGATGGTCGTATGCGTTTTTGGCGCCGTGCAGGTGAGCGCCACAATCAGGACTGCATACGACCGAGGCACACAGGGCCAACACCCGGCATCATGGTGTGGGGAGCGATCTCCTACACTGGCCGTACACCACTGGTGATCGTCGAGGGGACACTGAATAGTGCACGGTACATCCAAACCGTCATCGAACCCATCGTTTTACCATCCTAGACCGGCAAGGGAACTTGCTGTTCCAACACGACAATGCACGTCCGCATGTATCCCGTGCCACCCAACGTGCTCTAGAAGGTGTAAGTCAACTACCCTGGCCAGCAAGATCTCCGGATCTGTCCCCCATTGAGCATGTTTGGGACTGGATGAAGCGTCGTCTCACGCGGTCTGCACGTCCAGCACGAACGCTGCTCCAACTGAGGCGCCATGTGGAAATGGCGTGGCAAGCCGTTCCACAGGACTACATCCAGCATCTCTACGATCGTCTCCATGGGAGAATAGCAGCCTGCATTGCTGCGAAAGGTGGATATACACTGTACTAGTGCCGACATTGTGCATGCTCTGTTGCCTGTATCTATGTGCCTGTGGTTCTGTCAGTGTGATCATGTGATGTATCTGACCCCAGGAATGTGTCAATAAAGTTTCCCCTTCCTGGGACAATGAATTCACGGTGTTCTTATTTCAATTTCCAGGAGTGTATATAGGTTAGTTAGGTTTAAGTAGTTTTAAGTCTAGGGGACTGATGACCTCAGATGTTAAGTCCCATAGAGCTTAGAGCCATTTGAAAAATTTTTTGAGTTGATGTTCCGACTTCATATTCGGGAGGACGGAGTTTGCTCTATCCTCCCAACCCCGCTTAGGTTGTCCCTGATTTTTCTCAATCATTTCAGACGAATTCCGGGATCATTCCTTCATTAAGACCACAGCCCACCACCGGTCCTACGGTCATACAAGCATATTTACATATCTTGCATATATGTGTACTTGGAGTTGTTTCATTATATTATGGTGAGAAGCCCCTGTTCACTGTGAGATGGTTCCTGTATGGACATATCAATAAAAATAAAGAAATAAATAAAATACTTGTTAGCTAATGGTTGCCTCAGAGCACGCCAGGAATCAATATTCCCACGAGGAAATTTTAAACTACAAAACATTTCCAGGGGCAGATCTGGAATTGGACCTTGATTTATTATTTATGAGCTTCAGATTAAAAAGAAACTGGAAAAGATAGGACATTATGGAGATGGGTGCTGGATAAACTAAAAGAGCAAGAACTTACCGATAGTTTTAATGGGAGAATCAACCAACGAGTGAAACAGGAGAAAGGAATATAATACATGACGAATGGGTGGCAAAACAGGTAAAGTAATAATATCACCGGTTGTCGTATGACTATTAAAAGATTACAATTAATGTTAGTCTGGTTGGGAATTTGGTTAGCTAGACTTGATACCTGTTGAAACAGTTGCGCAGTAATGCAAGGTTAACTTCTCCAGACAGCTCACAGCTTTTAACCCACTTTTATGGTCTTGAATAGCAGCACCGCTTGTTCATTCGTCAGTTACATTCAATATCTCATTCGCTATCGAAGGATTTCTACTGGGTCTTATTACTTTACCTGTTTTGCCACCCATTCGTCATGTATTATATTCCTTTCTCCTGTTTCACTCGTTGGTTGATTCTCCCATTAAAACTATCGGTAAGTTCTTGCTCTCTCTCTCTCTCTCTCTCTCTCTCTCTCTATATATATATATATATATATATATATATATATATATATATATATATATATATATATATATATATATATATAGAGAGAGAGAGAGAGAGAGAGAGAGAGAATTTAAATAAAAGAGAGAATTTAAATAAAAAGAGATAAATCAGTTTATATTTGGAAATTTATTTTTAAGATTGATCATTGAAATTTCAGCATATTACACTTGATTCCTAACTAAGCTGGTGCCTTATTTAGGACTGTGAAAATGTGAGTTTGTAATCTTACGGAACACATCAAATATGGAGCCAAGATTGGGAGACTGCATACAACACTGCATTCATAAAATAACACACGAAGAACGTTGAAACATATGCAAGAGGAAATTAACCACAACCAACCGATTCAATTTTCACCCAAAGAAGTTACGTTCGTAGCACAATCCTGTCCGTCATGTAATTACCACACACTGGTATACTAAATTCATACTAACTCTCTGTGAAATCTTCCCGAAAAGAATAGCTTAGGGCTACTTTGATGATTACACCACATGCTTCACGTGGACAACTTGATTTACACAAAGAGTGTAACTCCACAATAATTTTGATGATTAAAATAAATTAGATCGAAAAGCAATTTACTAAAGAAAAACCTCGAACTGGTTACTATCGTCTTACCATTAACCTGATGGGTCAAACAATTGTATAAGCACGTGGTACTGGTCTCACAAAGTACACCCCACGTGGGTTGAACATAAAGAAAAGTTGCTATATTGAAAAATATTGTCAAGACGAGACGTTATAATCTCACGCACATTCGCATTTAAGATTGATGACCTTAGTTAGAGTTACTGATCAACACGTGGTTCCACTTTACTCACAAAGTAGTGACAAAGCAACTACCGGAATATTATTCTGAACTTCACACTCGAATTACACTGCGTTGCAATTTAAGATAACATTAGATATTTTAGAGCTAAACCTGAAATAAAGGTGATTAAATTTTCAGTTAGGCTGATCTTAAGAAATCCATTGTCCTACGGACTTAGCAGACACGCGCTTAGCCGGAGATCTTACCACTTCAGACGCTCGCCGCGGACAGACTGACCTGGGCCCCTACCAAGGGTGCTTCCGTATACAAAACGGAAGTGACCAGAGAGGCAGCTCCCTATACCAACATGACAAGGGACGGACAGGACCATACTAAGGATAGAAACCTCTTTGCTTTTAGAAAGCGTAGCTACCTGTTCCGACGTTGGTCCTACTGTTCTCTAGCAGACAGGCTTGTCTGCTACCATCCAGCATGCAACTAGAAATACATTTGCTCATTCATCCCCTCACACAGATGGGAAGGGGGATGACAGTATCTTACCATATACAGCATACAAAAGAAAGCGGATGTAGGTTCCGTATGAGACTATGTGACATTAATTACATATAAACTGTGTTTTAAAGTGTAGTAGTGTGACAGATCGTTCTTGTTTATGTGTAAAAATAACACGTTCCACTGCTCAGTCTCCTCCCAGATAGTCAGAAACACCACAGTAAATTTAGAAGAGGAATTTATGCCATAAATGACAACATATTTAAGAAATTAACATGAAAGGAATCCAACAGAGACCTTTCAACATATATACGTCAAATGAAGCAGGTGAAACGGAGTACAGGCGTCTAAAAATGGGACTGACAAGATATGCAAAACGGCAAATCAGATATGCACGTGGACAAATGCAACGCTCTAGAAGCATGCATTTATAGTGGTAAGATAAAAGATACATACTAAAAATAATGAAAGAAACTGCTTTCACTGCCGTTCAGACAATAAGTTTTCGAAATGTGGTGCTACCGAAGAATGTTGAAGATTAGCTGTGTAGGTTGTATAACTAATGGGAAGGTACTGAGTGGAAATGAGGAAGAAAGAATGTGCGCCACAGCAGGACTAAGGAAAGGCATCGGTTAAGCAGCGGTAAAAGTTGTAAAGGGAGTCAAAGGATGAATAAATTTGGTAATGTCTAATGGGACCAAACTGCTGAGGTCATCGGTCCCTAAGCCTACACCCTATTTATCTAACTTAAACTAACTTGCGCTATGGACAACACACACACACACACATGCCCGAGGGAGGACTCTGACCTCCGCCGTGGGGAGCCGCACGGACCACGACAAGGCAGTTTCAGACCGGAGAAGGTTCTGATGGATGTATACGAAGTGTGGCTAGAAAAAAACCGGACTAGTTCTGGTGAAACAATAAAACGAATGCAATAAGGCTGAAAGTCGCGTGGCCTGTCACGTGATTCTCGCTCCGCCTACTGCTCGAGTTTCATCTGCCTCCTGCACTCAGTCTGCCCGTGGCGTCTGTTTTAAGTAGTTGACGTGTTGTCTGTACGTCGGAAAATGTTGAGTGTACAGAAAGAACAGCGTGTTAACATCAAATTTTGTTTCAAACTAGGAAAATCTGCAAGTGAAACGTTTGTAATGTTACAACAAGTGTACGGCGATTATTGTTTATCGCGAACACAAGTGTTTGAGTGGTTTAAACGATTTAAAGATGGCCGCGAAGACACCAGTGATGACACTCGCACTGGCAGACCATTGTCAGCAAAAACTGATGCAAACATTGAAAAAATCGGTAAACTTGTTCGACACTTTCCTTGTCAACTCCTGTTAACTCAGACACTGCTCTGATTGTTAAACGGTGATCTTGTCGAACAAGTTTACCGATTTTTTTCAATGTTTGCATCAGTTTTTGCTGACAATGGTCTGCCAGTGCGAGTGTCATCACTGGTGTCTTCGCGGCCATCTTTAAATCGTTTAAACCACTCAAACACTTGTGTCCGCGATAAACAATCATCGCCGTACACTTGTTGTAACATTACAAACGTTTCACTTGCAGATTTTCCTAGTTTGAAACAAAATTTGATGTTAACACGCTGTTCTTTCTGTACACTCAACATTTTCCGACGCACAGACAAAACGTCAACTACTTAAAACAGACGCCACGGGCAGACTGAGTGCAGGAGGCAGATGAAACTCGAGCAGTAGGCGGAGCGAGAGTCACGTGACAGGCCACGCGACTTTCAGCCTTATTGCATTCGTTTTATTGTTTCACCAGTACTAGTCCGGTTTTTTTCTAGCCACACCTCGTATTGCAGAAACTATGCAGAGATGGAGAAGCCCGCACTGCACAGATTGGCGTGGTGAGCTGTATCAGACCATTCAGGATCGAAGACGACAACAAGCTGCAGGAGTACTGCAGACGAAACAACTGGTTGGTAGCCTTGTGCGGGAAGAGGTTTCTCGACAACGTAGCCTCCCTTAGATGCGACTACTTCACCAGGCGAAGGCGAATAGATTCAAGCGAATCTTCAAAATCCTGAGGAAGGTCTTTCCTCTTTTACAGTAAGTATAGGTGAATAAAAAAGTGAAATTCAGAATTGACGAACATTTCATTCGTAAAATACAGATCCACAGCTTTTCGTCGGCTTCAATTTCTATTTCATATCATTGATACTCTGCAGACAGTTGTCAAGTATTAGGATTTCCTCCCCTTCCATCCGCGTATGAACCGCGGGAAGAATTTCCCAGACAAATCTGCACGGGCTGTAGTTAGTCTAATCTTGTTTCCGCAGTTTCCATAGTTTGAAAATGGTGCGTTGTTGACATACAGCCGGCTGCAATGGCCGAGCGTTTCTAGGCGCTTCAGTCCGAACCGCGCGACTGCTACAGTCGCAGGTTCGAATCCCGCCTCGCGCATGGACGTGTGTGATGTCCTTAGGTTAGTTAGGTTTAAGTAGTTCTAAGTTCTGACCTCAGTTATTAAGTCCCATAGTGCTCAAAGCCATTTGTCGACCTACACAACATAGGTAATTTTGGTGCCTATTGACATCAGCTATCCATTGTTAAGATTTCGTGACACAATTTTTCTCCACCCTGTATAGCCAATTCCAGAACAAGTTTAGCAATGCGATCCATTTCCGGATTCGATAGTATATAAATAATAAGTGAAACACATAAAGTTGATGCACTACTACGAGGCCTGTTCAGAAAGTAAGCTCCGATTGATTGCCAAATTGAAACCACAGTGAACATCAGAAATGTTTTACTTGTAACAATTAGCTACATCTTTCAGCTACTTCTCTACGTAGTCGCCGTTCTGACTTAGACTTTTGTCATAGCGTTGTACCAACTTTTCAGTAGCCTCATCATAGAAGGCAGCCGCCAGTGCTTTCCGCCAATTCTCCACGCTGGTCTACACCTCTTTGTCTGTGTCAAAATGTTGTCTTCAAAGACAGCGGTTCATGTGACCAGAGATGAAACTCAGGGGGAGACAATTGCGGACTGTATTGTGGGTAATCTCACATTTCCATTTGCAAACGATGCAGGAGCATCTTCATTGCCCCTGCAGAATGCGGCTGAGAATTGTCTTGAAGAAGAAACATCATGACAGTTATGTAATGTTAGCTGCATAGCTTCAGGCGAAATTTCTCACCAGGCCCTCGTACTTGGCGGCAGACACTATTTTCTAGACATCTTTACGCACTCACTGCGAGCTCAGAAATGAGAAGAGCGACATGATGCTAACTGGGGTTATACTAGAGACACTACCCAACACATCTGTGCAAAGCTTTATCGGATTTTCATAGTCGTTTCCATTTCGCGACCGATCGGAGCTTACTTTCTGAACGCTCCTCGTATTTATAAAATATGGTCACCAAGTGTTAGTTTCGTTTCGCATTTGTTGTTAGCGCCTTGTTTCTCGTTCATTTGTATCCAGCCGAGCGACTTGAGCAAGGCGCTAACTGCCGCAGCCCGCAGAAAACATCTCATTCTGCCAGCACTTCCCAGCGGGCTCCCTCCGCCCGTTTTTCCCAGCCAGCAATTCCGAGCCTTCAATCAACCCCCACCGGCGGCGGCTGCGAGATTTGAAACTCGAAACAAGCCACCCCCTCGTCCGCTAACCGCCTACCTACAGCCCCCCCCCCCTCACTCCTTAGCAACCCTTCTTATGCAAGCCAGACACCCCTGATTGATTGACTTTGAATGATTAAAAAAGTTTTTCTGGCGACGGGCGGGTCTGGTTCGCAAAGTTTTAAAGAGATGGAACGGAGAGAGAGAGGGGATGGGACTTCTCCGGGCTGCCTGTGGAGGGTTGGGGTTGTTTTCTTTCAGGGAGCGGGCCTCCGAGGATAAAGAGGAGCGCGATAGACGCGTCAAGAAGTTTTGAGAGCCCTCCGCGACTTTCGTTGCGGTGGCGAAACTTTTCGTCCTCGTCAGTTCCATCAAAATCTCGCCGCGATAGGCGGTCTTTGCTCTCGATAGCGGAGGAAAAGTTGGTCCTCGTATCTCCGGGCCGGTCCCCCACTCCGGTGGCCTTTTTTGTTTTTTAGGCTTCCCGGGATCCCTCATCTGCTTTTTCCGCGAAACCAATTTTCTGATAGGCCTTATAGCGATATTATCTCCTCGCTGCATCCCAAACGAGAGTAGAGCAATTAGTGGATCACTTTGTTTTTTCTGTAACAAAGAAAGCAGGTAGTGCAGAAAATATCGCGAAATCGTGTCACACTGAGCGACACTAAACAGTTCTACCACTTCAAATGTTGTTATGACTGGGACTCAAGTTTTATTTTAATTATCTTCGTTTTCACTCGTCTGTTTACGGTCTAGATCAATAGAAACAAAACGAAAGTTGTAATAGCAAGCGAAGAAAAGCTGAAAATGACATCTGAGACGAATATTGAAAGAAATAAAATATACACTCCTGGAAATGGAAAAAAGAACACATTGACAGCGGTTTGTCAGACCCACCATACTTGCTCCGGACACTGCGAGAGGGCTGTACAAGCAATGATCACACGCACGGCACAGCGGACACACCAGGAACCGCGGTGTTGGCAGTCGAATGGCGCTAGCTGCGCAGCATTTGTGCACCGCCGCCGTCAGTGTCAGCCAGTTTGCCGTGGCATACGGAGCTCCATCGCAGTCTTTAACACTGGTAGCATGCCGCGACAGCGTGGACGTGAACCGTATGTGCAGTTGACGGACTTTGAGCGAGGGCGTATAGTGGGCATGCGGGAGGCCGGGTGGACGTACCGCCGAATTGCTCAACACGTGGGGCGTGAGGTCTCCACAGTACATCGATGTTGTCGCCAGTGGTCGGCGGAAGGTGCACGTGCCCGTCGACCTGGGACCGGACCGCAGCGACGCACGGATGCACGCCAAGACCGTAGGATCCTACGCAGTGCCGTAGGGGACCGCACCGCCACTTCCCAGCAAATTAGGGACACTGTTGCTCCTGGGGTATCGGCGAGGACCATTCGCAACCGTCTCCATGAAGCTGGGCTACGGTCCCGCACACCGTTAGGCCGTCTTCCGCTCACGCCCCAACATCGTGCAGCCCGCCTCCAGTGGTGTCGCGACAGGCGTGAATGGAGGGACGAATGGAGACGTGTCGTCTTCAGCGATGAGAGTCGCTTCTGCCTTGGTGCCAATGATGGTCGTATGCGTGTTTGGCGCCGTGCAGGTGAGCGCCACAATCAGGACTGCATACGACCGAGGCACACAGGGCCAACACCCGGCATCATGGTGTGGGGAGCGATCTCCTACACTGGCCGTACACCACTGGTGATCGTCGAGGGGACACTGAATAGTGCACGGTACATCCAAACCGTCATCGAACCCATCGTTCTACCATTCCTAGACCGGCAAGGGAACTTGCTGTTCCAACAGGACAATGCACGTTCGCATGTATCCCGTGCCACCCAACGTGCTCTAGAAGGTGTAAGTCAACTACCCTGGCCAGCAAGATCTCCGGATCTGTCCCCCATTGAGCATGTTTGGGACTGGATGAAGCGTCGTCTCACGCGGTCTGCACGTCCAGCACGAACGCTGGTCCAACTGAGGCGCCAGGTGGAAACGGCATGGAAGTCCGTTCCACAGGACTACATCCAGCATCTCTACGATCGTCTCCATGGGAGAATAGCAGCCTGCATTGCTGCGAAAGGTGGATATACACTGTACTAGTGCCGACATTGTGCATGCTCTGTTGCCTGTGTCTATGTGCCTGTGGTTCTGTCAGTGTGATCATGTGATGTATCTGACCCCAGGAATGTGTCAATAAAGTTTCCCCTTCCTGGGACAATGAATTCACGGTGTTCTTATTTCAATTTCCAGGAGTGTATAAATTTTTCAGGAAATTCGTGACACTTCGCTGCACCAGACCTGAATAGGTCAGGAGTCCACTATACGCAGGAGGCGGCTACACGGGTAGCAGGGGCTGTGTGGCGTGGATTCGGCAGTTTTTTAGGTTACAGGGTCTCGGGAAAACACAATAAGGGCTTCAGTCACAAAGGGTGCAGGCTGAACACAGGAAGAACGTAGATACAGGAACCATGGTATAACAGTTGTAAACTGTCGTAGCTGTGTTGGGAAAGTACCAGAGCGCTAATAGAAGGCACTGATGCTCAAATCGTTATAGGCTAAAGCCGGATATAAGCTCAGCCGAAATTTTTGTGAAGAACCTAACGGTGTTCCGAAAGTATCGGCTAAACACGGTTGGCGGTGGCGTGTTTGTTGCTGTAAGAAGTAGTTTATCTTGTCGCGAAATTGAAGTAGACACTTCCCGTCAGTTAGTATGGGCAGAGGTCATTGTTGGCAACCGGAATAAAATACTAATTGGATCCTTTTAACGACCTCCCAATTCAGATGATACAGTTGCTGAAAGGTTGAAAGAAACCTTGAGTTTCATTTCAAACACGTACCCAACTCATAAGATAATAGTTGGTGGTGACTTTAATTTACCCTCGATATGTTGGCGAAAATACATGTTTAATTCCGGAGGTACGCATAAAATATCATCCGAAATTGTGCTACACGCAATCTCTGAAAATTATTTCGAGCAGTTAGTTCATGAGCTCACGCGAATAGTAAACGGTTGCGGAAACACACTTGACCTCTTAGCAAAAAATTATCCTGAGTTAATAACGAGCATCAAAACCGATTGAGGGATTAGTGAACACAGAGTTGTCGTAGCGAGATTGAATATTGTAATCCCAAAATCCTCGAAAAATAAGCGAAAAATATACCTATTCAAAAAAGCAGATAAAAATTCGCTTGATGCCTTCCTAAGAGACAATCTCCACTCATTTCAAATTAATAATATAAGTGTAGACCAGATGTGCCTCAAATTCAAAGAAATAGTATTGGCAGCAATTGATTTATACCAAATAAATTAACAAACGACGGAGCTGATCCTCCTTGGTACACAAAAACAGGTTAAACCATTGTTGCGGAAACAACAAAACAAACATGCCAAATTTAAACAGACGTAAATCCCCAAGATTGGCGATCTTTTACAGAAGCTCGGAGTTTAGCGCGGACTTTAATGCGAGATGCATATAACAGTTTCCACAACGAAACCTTGTCTCGAAACCGGGCAGAAAATCCAAAGAGATTCTGGTCGTATGTGAAGTATGTTAGCGGCAAGAAACAATTAATGCCTTCTCTGCGCGATAGCAATGGAGATACTATCGAAGACAGTGCTGCCAAAGCAGAGTTACTAAACACAGCCTTCCGAAATGTCTTCACAAAAGAAGACGAAGTAAATATTCCAGAATTCGAATAGAGAACAGCTGCCAACATGAGTAACGTAGAAGTAAATAACCTCGGAGTAGTGAAGCATCTTAAATCACTTAATAAAAGCAAGTCTTCTGGTCCAGACTGTATACCAATTAGGTTCCTTTCGGAGTATGCTGATGCAATCATACACAACCGTTCGCTCGACGAAAGATCCGTACCCAAAGACTGGAAAGTTGCACAGATCACACCAATATTCAAGAAAGGTAGCACGAGTAATCCACTAAACTACAGGCCCATATCGTTAACGTCGATGTGCAGCAGGATTTTAGAACATGTGTTGTGTTCGAACATAATGAATTACCTCGAAGAAAACGGTCTATTGACACACAGTCAACATGGGTTTAGAAAACATTGTTCCTGTGAAACACAACTAGCTCTTTATTCACATGATGTGTTGAGTGCTATTGACAAGGGATTTCAGATAGATTCCGTATTTCTGGATTTCCGGAAGGCTTTTGACACTGTACCACACAACGGCTCGTAGTGAAATTGCGTGCTTATGGAATATCGTCTCAGTTATGTGACTGGATTTGTGATTTCCTGTCAGAGAGGTCACAGTTCGTAGAAATTGACGGAAAGTCATCGAGTGAAGCAGAAGTGATTTCTGACGTTCCCCAAGGTAGTGTTATAGTCCTTTGCTGTTCCTTGTCTATATAAACGATTTTGGAGACAATCTGAGCAGCTGTCTTCGATTGTTTGCAGATGACGCTCTCGTTTATCGACTAGTAAAGTCATAAGATGATCAAAACAAACTGCAAAACGATTTAGAAAAGATATCTGAATGGTGCGAAAAGTGGCAGTTAACCCTAAATAACGCTAAGTGAGAGGTCATTCACATAGTGCCAAAAAGAAACCTGTTAAACTTCGGTTACACGATAAATCAGTCTAATCTAAAAGCCGTAAATTCAACTAAATACCTAGGTATTACAATTACGAAAACCTTAAATTGGAAGGAACACAAAGATAATGTTGTGGGGAGGGCTAACCAAAGACTGCGTTTTATTGGCAGGACACTTAAAAAATATAACAGACCTGCTAAGGAGACTGCCTACACTACGCTTGTCCGTCCTCTTTTTGAATACTGCTGCGCGGTGTGGGATCCATACCAGATAGGACTGGCGGAGCACATCGAAAAAGTTCAAAGAAAGGCAGCGCGTTTTCTACTATCGCGAAATATGGGAGAGAGTGTCACAGAAATGATACAGGATTTGGGCTGGAAACCAATAACAGAGAGGCGTTTTTCGTTGCGACAGAATCTTCTCACGCAGTTCCAATCACCAACTTTCGCCTCCGAATGCGGAAATATTTTGTTGGCACCGACCTACATAAGAAGGAACGATCACCACGATGAAAGATATAGGTGTTCATTCTTTCATCGCACTATGCGAGATTGGAATAATAGAGAAATGTGAAGGTGGTTCGATGAACCCTCTGCCAGGCACTTGAATGTGATTTGCAGAGTATCTATGTAGATGTAGACGTAGATCAAATTGCTGTCGGTACCGGTCAACGACTATCACCTGACACCTGAATCAACATTTGAAAATAGAATTGACAAAAAACCTCAATGTACAAAATGTCATAAAGACACGTAGTACAAAATGTAACTTACGAAAAATTGGCTACTGCAAGTCACATGTCATTCATGTTGAACCATACAGTAGCATTCAATGTCAATTTCATGACTAATAATACAGAAGAACAGTACTTTTAACACATTGTTATTGTTCTGCTGTGTTATAACTCATGAAATTGACAGTTAATGAGATTGTATGGTTCAACATGATTGAAATGTGACTTGCAGTAGCGAGTTTTTCGTAAGTTAAGTTTTTACATTGAGGTTTTGTTGTCATTTCTGTTTTCTAATGGTGATTCTGGAGCCAGATGGTAGTCGTTGACCGCAACGGGTAGCAAATTAATTAACAGTTTTGATGTAGCCAAGTGTCATGAATTTTCTAAAACAAACATCCGTTGCCGACAATTGCCTGAAGAAAAATCTGACAGTATATTAAGTTGATAAACTGCATTACTAACGCAGCTTAATAACAGAAGAAAACGGGTGCACTATGGGAATCAGAAAAAAATCACAGTAGCAAAATGCGCTTTCACTTAGATGAACACAACTCCTATTGGTCAAGTCGTTTGGTGTAGGGCAAAAAATCACCGGAACGTTCATCTGGATGCCGCTCCTGTATAGCTGTCGGTGCAGTAGATGGACTGAGAGTAAACTCTAGAAAATTAAATGCAATGAAGAGTAGCAGAACTCAAGAAAGAAAAAGTAATGATTCAAAAATGGCTCTAAGCACTATGGGACTTAACATGTGAGGTCATCAGTTCCCTAGACTTAAATTACACTACTGACCATTAAAACTGCTACACCACGAAGATGACGTGCTACAGACGCGAAATTTAACCCACAGGAAGAAGATGTTGTGATATGTAAATGATAAGCTTTTCAGAGCATTCACACAAGGCTGGCGCCGGTGGCGACACCTACAACGTGCTCACATGAGGAGAGTTTCCAACCGATTTCTCATACACAAGCAGCAGTTGATCGGCCTTGCCTTGTTGTGATGCCTCGTGTAAGGAGGAGAAATGCGTACCATCACATTTCCGACTTTGATAAAGGTCGGATTGTAGCCGATCGCGGTTGCGGCTAATCGTATCGCGACATTGCTGCTCGCGTTGGTCGAAATCCAATGACTGTTAGCAGAATATGGAATCGGTGGGTTCAGGAGGGTAATACGAAACGCCGTGCTGGATCCCAACGGCCTCTTATCACTAGCAGTCGAGATGACAGGCATCTTATCCGCATGGTTGTTACGGATCGTGCAGCCACGTCTCGATCCCTGAGTCAACAGATGGGGGCGTTTGCAAGACGACAACCATCTGCACGAACAGTTCGACGACGTTTGCAGCAGCATCTATCAGCTCGGAGACCATGGCTGCGGTTACCCTTGACGCTGCATCACAGACAGGAGCGCCTGCAATGGTGTACTCGACGACGAACTTGGGTGCACGAATCTCAAAACGTCATTTTTTCGGATAAATCCAGGTTCTGTTTACAGCATCATGATGGTCGCAGCCGTGTTTGGCGACATCCCGGTGAACGCACATTGTAAGCGTGTATGCGTCATCGCCATACTGGCGTATCACCCGGCGTGATGGTATGGGGTGCCATTGGTTACACGTCTCGGTCACCTCTTGTTCGCATTGACGGCACTTTGAACAGTGGATGTTACATTTCAGATGTGTTACGACCCGTGGCTCTACCCTTCATTCGATCTCTGCGAAACCCTACATTTCAGCAGGATAATGCACGACCGCATGTTGCGGGTCCTGTACGGACCTTTCTGGATACAGAAAATGTTCGACTGCTGCCCTGCCCAGCACATTCTCCAGATCTCTCAGGAATTGAAAACGTCTGGTCAATGGTAGCCGAGCAACTGGCTCGTCACAATACGCCAGTCGCTACTCTTGATGAACTGTGGTATCGTGTTGAAGCTGCATGGGCCAGCTGTACCTGTACACGCCATCCAAGCTCTGTTTGACTCAATGCCCAGGAGTATCAAGGCCGTTATTACGACCGGAGGTGGTTGTTCTGGGTACTGATTTCTCAGGATCTATGCACCCAAACTGCGTGAAAATGTTATCACATGTCAGTTCTAGTATAATATATTTGTCCAATGAATACCCGTTTATCATGTGCATTTCTTCTAGGTGTAGCAATTTTAATGGCCAGTAGTGCATGATTACTCACCTTCACAGTAGGTGCTGAAAGTGTCGTCCGCCCACCTTAGCTCACATGTTAGCAAGCTTGAGGAGATTCATGTACACCCTAGCCAATTCTTGTGATGTGTTGCTAATGATGACATCCTGAATCCTTGTCTTGTTTTCTTCAATTGTCTGAGGATCTGTGGCATAGACACCCCGGTGCCGTGGACCGGGTTGTAGCTCTATAAGGGTGTGGATTGTGTTGACATGGAGTGGACCGCATCCTCCGGTCCCACTGAACCGATTATTTTTGGCTACTTTGAGACCATTTTCCCCCATTCATGGACCTCATATCCCCAAACAGCGATGGAATTTTTATGGATAACAATGGGTCGCATCATCGGGCCGCAGTTGCTCACAATTTGGTTGAACATTCTGGACAATTCGAGCGAATGTTTTCGTTAGGCGGATCAGCCGTTGGGAATCCCATTGGCCGGCCGCGGTGGCAGAGCGGTCCTAGGCGCTTCAGTCCGGAACAACGTGGCTGCTACGGTCGCAGGTTCGAATCCTGCCTCGGGCATGGATGTGTGTGATGTCGTTAGGTTAGTTAGGTTTAAGTACTTCTAAGTTCTAGGTGACTGATGACCTCAGAAGTTAACTCCCATAGTGCTCAGAGCCATTTGAACCATTTTGAATCCCTTTGAACATTTATGAGGCAACAGCCTTGCCGCAGTGGCTACATCGATTCCCGTGAGATCAGCGACGTTAAGCGGTGTCGGGCGCGGTCGGCATTTAGATGGGTGACCATCCAGGCCGCCATGCGCTGTTGCCGTTTTTCGGGGTGCACTCAGCCTCGTGATGCCAGTTGAGGAGCTACTCGACCGAATAGTAGCGTCTTCGGTCAAGAATACCATCATAACGACCGGGAGAGTGGTTTGCTGACCCCACACCCCTCGTATCCACATCCTCCTCTAGGGATGACACGGCGGTCGGATGGTCCCGGTAGGCCACTCGGGGCCTGAAGACGGAGTGCTTTGAACATTTCTGAGAAATAATCGAGACGCAGTTAGTGCACAAAATCCTGCACTGACAAATCTTTCGCAACTATGGGCGGCTAATGAGGCAATGGCTCCAAATTTGTGCAGGAGACTTCGAATGGCTTGTTGAGCTCACGCCACGGCGATTTGCTGCACTACGTCGGGAAAACGGAGGTCCGACACAAAGTTAGGAGGCATCCCATGTCCCTTGTCACCTCTGTGAATATTACTAATGAATCAAGGTGGTTCTTCTTTGCAGATGCTGAAATTGCAATCGGTTGAGAAAGCTGATAAAAATAACTTAAATCAAAAAAGGAGTGACAAGGGTACTCAGACTACTTGAATAAAAGTCTAGACTTGTTTATATTGCACTTGTTTCATTATGGTAAAACAGCTCACACTCAAGGAGAGTGAGAATCAGAATAGAATACAGACTTATGGATCATCGCGTTATATTCAAATCGTTCAAATGGCTCTAAGCACTATGGGACTTAACATCTGAGGTCATTAGTCCCCTAGACTTAGAACTACTTAAACCTAACTAACTTAAGTGTGGTGTCACCGTCAGACACCACACTTGCTAGGTGGTAGCTTAAATCGGCCGCGGTCCTCTAGTACATGTCGGACCCGCGTGTCGCCACTGTGTTATCGCAGACCGAGCGCCACCACATGGCAGGTCTCGAGAGACTGACTAGAACTCGGCCCCAGTAGTACGGACGACCTAGCAAGGCGCAGTTATCCATATCTGGAGAGAGTCTCACTTGTGTTCACCATAGAGATGTACAAGAAGAAATTAAAGATAAGTATATGAGAAGCTCCATTCTTTTCTTTATAGCTTTTACCACATATCCTGTTTCAGATTTAACGCAAGACGGCGTGAGTTGACGCGTGCCCTATCGGCTACTTCATTGTGGACTGGCTGCTCTTGTCAGTCCACAACATTGGCGACTAGGATTGAAGGATTGTTCTTTTTTCCCTTGCTTTGCTCTGAATTGCTTGTGTCATGGCTTCGCCACAATCTCCGGATGTACTGTCCGAATTTTTTCGCTTGCAGAATCAGCAGACGCAGGCGTTATTGGATGCCCTTGGACAGCTCGTCCAGGGTCAACGTGTGCTGCAACACGATGCAGCAGCCGCCGCTTCATCGCTACCGCAGCCACAACACGCCATTGCAGCGCCCTTCCGTAATTTTGATTCAACCCACGAGTCCTGGCCGGAATGGTCCCGCCAGTTCGGCTTTCATCTCGCCGCCTACAGAATTCAAGGTAATGAGCGGCAGCCGTTTTTGCTTTCTTGTGTCGGTGTGTGCACCTACCGTGTGATAGTGAAATTGTTTCCCCGATGCGACGTAGCAACTCTGTCCTACGAAGAAATTTTGTCGGCGTTAGATGCCTCTTTCAAGGAAACAGTAAATGTCGTTGTCAAACGGTATACGTTCTTTCGTACAAAACGTACGGCCGGTCAGACTAATAGGGAGTGGGTTGCGACATTGCAAGGACTTACTAGGGATTGTCAATTTCAGTGTGAATGTGGCCTCCCTTATTCAGATACTATGGTGGGTGATGCAATTGCACAGAACGTTTCTGATGTTCGCATACGGGAACAGATTTTGAAACTAGTTAATCCCTCCCTTCAACAAGTGATAGACATATTGGACAGGCAAGACACACTTGACTTTGCTCAGGACTCGTTTGAAACTTCGCCAGCAGTGTGTCACATTAACCGGCCCGCCGGGCCCGCTGCACGGGACGCTAGGCGGCCCTCGCGCCCGTCAGCGCAGCGGCAGCCTAGCTCGCACACACGTGCGCTGCGTAAGCAAGCAAATGAAGTTCTAAAATCATGCCCGCGGTGTGCAACTAGACATTCGCGTGAAAATTGCCCGTCCTGCCAAGCTATTTGCTTTTACTGTCATAAGAAAGGACATGTACAAAGTGTTTGCCAGAAAAGGCTTAGATCGGACAATCACAACAATTCCCGGCCCTTTGCTTCGCGCCGGAATCGAACCGAGGACACTCAGGCTCGTGGACCTTCGCCCATGGACATTCATGTCGTTCATTCCACCCCATCCTGTGCCACTTTATCTAACAGTGACTGTGTTCGTCCCACAAAACGTGTGCGTCGACGTCGCCGGAAATCCCGTACAGTCGCAAGTGCTTCTGTACCTGTATCAGTTCACGTTGCACGTGAACGTCGTTCTTGTCGTCAGCAGGACAATAAACTTTTTGTGGACTTAGACTTTGAAGGCAAAGTGATCCCATTCCAGCTCGATACCGGAGCTGCAGTTTCATTGCTCAATCACGCCACGTACGAACAACTGGGCGCCCCTCCGTTGCGTGCCGCGAATGTTCAGCTCAATAGTTACTCAGGGCAGCGGATACCTGTGTTAGGACAGTGCAGCCTTCTTGCAACTTACAAAGGACAAACAAAACTTGTGTCATTTTACGTTCTTCGTTCTTCTACGGCAGTGAACTTAGTTGGTTTAGATTTATTTCAGTTGTTTAATTTGTCTATCGTAAATCAGGTCCTATCAGTGAATCAGACTGTGCCTTCCGCCAGTGTTTCTCGTCTATGTGAAGAATTTGCAGACATTTTTGCACCGGGCCTTGGTTGCGCTAAGAATTATGCAGCGCATTTGGAACTGAAAGCAAACGCGCAACCGAAGTTTTTCAGAGCGCACAATGTTCCCCACGCATTGCGTGATGAGGTCGCAAGAACATTACACGATTTAGAATCTCAAGGTGTAATTGAACGTGTGCAGGCTTCTCTCTGGGCCTCACCCTTAGTAATTTTGCCAAAACCTTCCGGAAAATTGAGACTTTGTGTGGACTTCAAGGCAACTGTGAATCCACAACTTGTGACTGCAACTTTTCCTTTGCCCCGCCCGGAAGATCTTTTTGACAAACTGTGCCCGGGAACATATTTTTCAAAGTTGGACCTAGCAGATGCGTACTTGCAAATACCGGTGGACGAAGAATCCCAGCGCGTCTTGGTGGTAAACACGCATCTTCGTTTGTATCGCTTCAACAGACTGCCATTCGGGTGTGCATCCGCACCTGCATTGTTTCAGCAATATTTACAAACTGTTTGTGTGTCGGTCCCTACTGCTGCGAACTATCTGGACGATATTGTGATCTCCGGAAAGACAGAAGCTGAACATTTGCGAAATCTCCGAACGTTATTTCAGGTCTTGCGACAAAATGGTCTTCGCTTGCGGAAGGACAAATGTGTGTTTTTTGCTCGGGATTTACCCTACCTGGGCCATGTCCTCAATGCCCAAGGAATACATCCGAGTCCAGAGCACCTTCGTGCTATACAGGATTTGCCGTCACCGCAGAACTTGAAACAGCTGCACAGTGTGTTGGGGAAACTTAATTACTACCATAAATATGTTCCCCATGCCTCTTCCATTTCAGCTCCGCTTCATCGCTTACGCCGTAAAGGTGTTCCGTTCGTCTGGACGACGGAATGCGAACGCGCCTTTCGCCAGTTGAAATCGGCGTTGCTTTCACATACTTGCCTTACGCCATTCGATCCCCGAAAACCCCTTTTGTTGATGGTAGATGCATCGGATTTCGGGATCGGTGCTGTGCTTGCGCACAAAGATGGATCGCATGATCGCCCTATTGCCTTTGCGTCAAAATTGCTCTCATCTGCGCAAAGAAATTATTCCCACATAGAGAAAGAAGCTTTGGCTCTCGTATTTGGTGTTACAAAGTTTCTTGATTTCTTGTATGGTCGTCACTTTACCATCCTCATCGACCACAAACCTTTGACATCGCTTTTTCATCTGAACACGCCTGTACCTCCACGTACAGCGCAGAAATTCATTCGCTGGTCTCTTTTTCTCTCGCAGTACCGCTACTATATCTTGTATCGGTCCACTGCTAAGCACGGAAACTCTGATGCGTTGTCCCGTTTGCCTGTTGCCGAGGATAAAGCATTCGATTCTTCCGAACTTGCTTGCATGTTCATTGATGCGGAAACCGATGACGTGGTCGAATCGTTTCCGATTGATTTTCGTCGTGTAGCTACGGCCACAGCTGTTGACCCTGTCCTTGCTACTGTTTTGCGTTTTGTTGCTACGCACTGCCCTTGTCAAAGTCACGGATCGAGGATCCGTTGGTTCGCCGATTTTTTGCTCACAAGGAGAGGCTTTTTGTACGATGTGGTGTTTTGTTGTTGCGTTCTGATAATGATCAGTCTCGGGTTGTGGTCCCACGTTCGTTACAGTCCTCTATCTTAAAGCTTCTCCACCAAGGACATTGGGGTATAGTGCGAACGAAACAACTTGCTCGTCAGCACTGTACTTGGTTAGGAATCGATGCTGCGATTACGCATATGTGCTCTTCTTGCGTGGCGTGTGCCGAACACCAGGCCGCCCCGCCGCGGAAATTCTTTGCATGGCCGACAACCACTTCCCCTTGGCAACGCTTGCACATCGATTTTGCTGGTCCATTCTGGAATGCTCGATGGTTGGTTGTGGTCGATTCTTTCAGTCATTTCCCGTTTGTTGTCCGGATGTCTTCGACGACGTCTTCTGCCACCATCCAAGCGTTGTCCGCTATTTTTTGCATTGAAGGTCTACCACAGACTATTGTTTCCGACAATGGCCCACAATTCATGTCTGCAGAATTTCAGTCTTTCTGCAAGGCCAATGGTATTCAACATCTGACATCCGCGCCGTTTTCGCCTCAGTCGAACGGTGCCGCTGAACGATTGGTCCGGACTTTCAAGTCACAGATGTTGAAAGAGTCGCATTCTCGAGAGGACGCATTGTTGCTCTTTTTGTCCTCGTATCGCTCTCAGCCCCGCGATGGTCGCTCGCCGGCTGAGGTGCTCCATGGTCGTTCTCATCGAACCTTGATGTCTTTGCTGCACCCGCCGCACAGGTTCCTGTGCTGCGCCAGACTCCTGCTTTTGCTTCTGGCGACGTTGTCTATTGTCGCAGCTATCGCGGTTCACGGCGTTGGCTCACAGGGTGCATTCTTCGCTGCCTCGGCCGCGCGATGTATTTGGTTTTGGGGGCCTCTGGTGAGGTGCGTCGGCATCTCAATCAGCTGCGCCTCTGTCGTCGCCTGGGTTCTGCCGCTCCCCGTCTGCTTTCAGCGACGGGGCCGTCCGGTCAGCGCCCTGGGGACCCATCTACTGGCTCGCCTCATCCCCAGGTGTTCCCGACGCTGCCTTCCATTTTGCCTCATGGCGTCGCGCCGCCGCCGCCGCAGCCGCCGCAGCCGCCGCAGCCGCCTCCGGCGCCGCCCGCGGTGGACGCGTCGCTGCAACCACCATGCGCCTCCCTGGGTCACGCGCCGCCGCTTGCTTCCCGTGACCAGCCGTCCTCCGCCATGGAACTATTGCCCGCTCCGGACCAGATGTCGTCATCGCGCGTCCGATTCCCCGACGCTATGGAGGTCGACCCTTCGGCCCCTCCTGTCTCATTACGGGCGCATACACCGCATGTTGACGTGCACCCTGGACTAGGTTTTCAGGCGTTTCCTAGCTCCCCTCGGACCGAATGGCAGGGTGCGGGTGGCACAGCCTCGCCTGTTGTTAGGCTCCCCACCTCATCGCCTACGTCAACATGGGGTCCTCCCCACGGCGGATGGAAGCCTTATAACACGACCGTTCGCCGATTTGCGGGGGAGGAATGTGGTGTCACCGTCAGACACCACACTTGCTAGGTGGTAGCTTAAATCGGCCGCGGTCCTCTAGTACATGTCGGACCCGCGTGTCGCCACTGTGTTATCGCAGACCGAGCGCCACCACATGGCAGGTCTCGAGAGACTGACTAGAACTCGGCCCCAGTAGTACGGACGACCTAGCAAGGTGCAGTTATCCATATCTGGAGAGAGTCTCACTTGTGTTCACCATAGAGATGTACAAGAAGAAATTAAAGATAAGTATATGAGAAGCTCCGTTCTTTTCTTTATAGCTTTTACCACATATCCTGTTTCAGATTTAACGCAAGACGGCGTGAGTTGACGCGTGCCCTATCGGCTACTTCATTGTGGACTGGCTGCTCTTGTCAGTCCACAACACTAAGGACATCACACACATCCATGCCCGAGGCAGGATTCGAACCTGCGACCGTAGCAGCCGCGTGGTTCCGGACTGAAGCGTCTAGAACCGCTCGGCCACAGCGGCCGGCGTGTTATATTCATTACATTAAAATCCATCTATGCACGAGTATGAATATTAAACAATAGTTTCGTTGGGTAATTGTTACTCTTTGGTAAACTCCAATGTTACCTTCGGCACTTGGCCAGTACCTTAAACACAAAAACTATTTTTTTTTTAATTTGTGGTAAGTTCTTATGGGACCAAACTGCTTAGGTCATCTGTCCCTAAGCATACACACTACTTAATGTAACTTGAACTAACTTACACTATGGACAACACACACACTCATCCCAGAGGGAGGGCTCGAACCTCCGACTGGAGGAGCCGCAAGGACCGTGACAAGGCACCTAAGACCACGAAGCTATTCCGCGCGGCCCTTAAACACATTACATCATCTATTTGATACACGTCACTTCAAAAAAACGGCTTAAAATAACGACGGTAGAAGGAGCGCCATGTATACGAGACTTCAATGAATAATTTTTTCTAATAAAACATTATTCGTGAGACTGCTGGATCTTCACAGAGCGCAGATGTACTGACTCTAGGACCAAAACTGAGACGGAAGTAACCAGGAGTATCGAGACTATGAACAGGTGCTGAGATGAAGGAACATGTGCTGAACAAGTTACTAAATCCTGTACACGAAGACTGGTTTAACGAAAAGTCTGCTGCAGTGACGAACCATGCCTTTATTTTTACTTTCCGTTATTCATAGAGAACAGAGTTATGTGCGTCAAAACAAATTTGTTAGTGTGGCCATGTGTCCGAGATAGGGTCGGAAAGTTACGAACAACAGAAGCTAGGAGATGGCCCGCTCTTAGTTTTGACTCTCTTAGGACCAGGAAGGATCTCCTCTGTACTGTGCCTGGTAGCAGCCGGAATGTCAGGAAATCAACCCTCAAGTTCAGAGCCCCGCTGTGCGTTCGTCTGCTGGTGGAGTCGTATAACAAGAGATGCCGCCTACCACCGACGCGAAAGACTTTCTCTTCGCCGTAGGGGTCTCAAAGGCAGCTGGCAACCGGACAATGTGTGTGTGTGTGTGTGTGTGTGTTTGTGTGCGGGAGTGCGTGGGGGGGGGGGAGGAGGGCGCAGAGGGGGAGGGGCAGAAGGGGCTCCAGAGAACGCCACCTGGAGACCAAAGGGTTCCAGTACCAGTGCAGCCGGAAGTACTGAACCGATCAAAAATAACTGTCCGCATTGACTCATTAAGTCATAAAAATGGACAACAAGTCTTCGGAGTATATTCAGGATGCGTCACGTAAAACAGGGCCTTAAAATCAACACACAAACATACGAGGTGTGGCTAGAAAAAAACCGGACTAGTACTGGTGAAACAATAAAACGAATGCAATAAGGCTGAAAGTCGCATGGCCTGTCACGTGACTCTCGCTCCGCCTACTGCTCGAGTTTCATCTGCCTCCTGCACTCAGTCTGCCCGTGGCGTCTGTTTTAAGTAGTTGACGTTTTGTCTGTGCGTCGGAAAATGTCGAGTGTACAGAAAGAACAGCGTGTTAACATCAAATTTTGTTTCAAACTAGGAAAATCTGCAAGTGAAACGTTTGTTCGACACTTTCCTTGTCAACTCCTGTTAACTCAGACACTGCTCTGCTTGTTAAACGGCGATCTTGTCGAACAAGTTTACCGATTTTTTCAATGTTTGCATCAGTTTTTGCTGACAATGATCTGCCAGTGCGAGTGTCATCACTGGTGTCTTCGCGGCCATCTTTAAATCGTTTAAACCACTCAAACACTTGTGTTCGCGATAAACAATCATCGCCGTACACTTGTTGTAACATTACAAACGTTTCACTTGCAGATTTTCCTAGTTTGAAACAAAATTTGATGTTAACACGCTGTTCTTTCCGTACACTCAACATTTTCCGACGCACAGACAAAACGTCAACTACTTAAAACAGACGCCACGGGCAGACTGAGTGCAGGAGGCAGATGAAACTCGAGCAGTAGGCGGAGCGAGAGTCACGTGACAGGCCACGCGACTTTCAGCCTTATTGCATTCGTTTTATTGTTTCACCAGTACTAGTCCGGTTTTTTTCTAGCCACACCTCGTAAAATGAAATGCAATGTATTGAATATGATTACTCACTTTCACTGTAGGTGCTGAAAGTGTCGTCCGCCCACCGTAGCTCACATGTTAGCACGCTTGAGGAGATTCATATATACCCTTGTCAGTTCATGTGTTGTGAAGCTAATGATGACAGCCTGGATCCTTGTCTTGTGTTCTTCAATTGTGTGAGGATTTATTTGGTATACTCTTCCTTTTAACATTCCCCATAAGCAAAAGTGACAAGTGGACAAGGCTGGTCGCCAAGGAGGCCAGACACAAGCCTTTGCTGATTGTAAACATCTGATGCACACAGGACATGGTGGCATGTGGCACCGTCCTGCTGGAGGTAGCGTAACTGACGCTCCTGTTCTGTCAACTCCTCCACGATTCCCAAGTAGACGTCACTGTTCAGTGCAGCCTCAAAGAATATGGGCCCCATGACGCGTGTGGCGGAATGGTACACCAAACACAAATCTCCTCGTCATGCAAGTGTACCTGATGGATCGCGTGTGGATTTTGTGTCGACCAGTACCGGTTGTTTTGGGAATTTATGTGGAACCATGCCTCGTCACTCAGGACAAGCCTTGTTGGGTCCAAGACACTATTGGTAACATTTCTCAACAGCCATGAACAGAAACGCACTCTCTTCTGCAAGTCAGGCTCCAGCAGTTCTTGTACGACACTTACCCACAACTGTTTTAACTTCGGTCCGCTTAAAACACGTCCGCAACTTCTCTCACTGGTATGAACACGTTGACTCAATCTCCTGGTTGAGTTACGAGCACTTCTTGTTTTTATCTCCCACAGTTTGTAATGGGACACCCTCCTCTAACATTACCTTTCGTTATAGAAATAGCCGATACCACGGATATTTTCGAGCCTCTCGGCTGTTATACTGAAAGAATTTCATATGATTTTGCATACGAAGTACAAAAAGAAATTAATTTATTACGATCAATATGTACTATCTCTGTATATACAGCTAAAATTACTTTTCTTTTAGAAATATTTGAAATTACGAAATATCTGGCATACTTAAAACTTCTATCATTAATTGCACCATCTGAAGATATTTATTAAATTTATTTCTGGAATCATTTATTAAATAACGATATAACGTGGTGAAGACTCTTCCCTTTGTCACGGAAGTTTGTAAACTCTTTGGAATATTGCGAGTGCGGCATAATGAGTTAGTGGCAGTAGGCATGCCTCTGATGGAAACGGACGTGTTTTTCATTTTGGCAATAATAATGTAATTTTTGGTTTTAACAAAATCGAGATTGTGAAGTCAGTGTGATACAGAAGAATGGAATAAA
This sequence comes from Schistocerca nitens, assembly GCF_023898315.1. Lineage (NCBI taxonomy): Eukaryota > Metazoa > Arthropoda > Insecta > Orthoptera > Acrididae > Schistocerca > Schistocerca nitens. The sequence goes on along the minus strand of NC_064625.1, from coordinate 91,488,615 downwards.
ATTAAAATAAGCCATAGAAAGAGGAAGTACTTCATCAATTATTATGTCAGTTTGAACCCACGAAGTCAAAATTGCAACTTCAAGAATCTACCCCCTGACGTACTGTAGCCAACAACGAGAAAATGAAGATAAGTGAAAAAATTTTTTTTGGATATCTTACGCTTCTCGACGCTTTCGAAACTAATGAAGAGACTGATAATTTACTGGTGTTGTGTCTGAGGGTAAGATTACAACCTGCATCTTTAATTCAGATCTGCAGACAGATGGTGGTCAGTTTGCAATCAATTCTTGTATGGTGCTTTCTGCTGGCACAAAACGTCCTGGCAATTTCTCCTGAAGCAAATTCCAAACAGTCGCGCACAAACTAACCATTCCCTCTGACGTACCGACACTGCGCAGAACTTCGTTGTAGTGTAAAGCAACTGCAGCCGCAACTAGTGAAACTTGTCGAAACCAGTTGAGAAAAAGGCCTCATTGTGTGAAGCCGGGTTAATCTGAGTGTGTAATAATGCCGTATTTGTTACCCAAACGCTTCTCGTTTTCCATTATTGCTGACGCGCACACTGGAAGATTACCGTTACGTGCGACGGGCCGGTTTTACGTGCCCCGCCGTGCGGGAGAGCCGCGTGGTCTAGGCGCCCTGCACGGTTCGCGCGGCTCTCCCCCTCTCCCGCCCCCCTTCCCCCATCGGAGGTTCGAGTCCTCCCCCGGGGCATGGGTGTGCGTGTTGTCCTTAGCGTAACTTAGTTTAAGTTAGATTAAGCAGTGTGTAAGCCTATGGACCGATGACCTCAGCAGTTTGGTCCCACGGGAACTTACAACAAATTTCCAAATTAGCACCACCACCAAGCACCTCTATTGTGTTTTTGCAGATTGTTCGTACAGAGCGGTGCTGATGTACATCCACAACAACACTGACGTACGTTTACTTAAGAAGGTTTCATTCGAATAGGCCTGATTCCGTTAGCTGTTTGTGTAGCAATCTGTTCGCATTTTGTGCATCTAACATTGTGTCTGTACACTTTCATACCATTGTTGTTGTTGTTGTGGTCTTCAGTCCAGAGACTGGTTTGATGCAGCTCTCCATGCTACTCTATCCTGTGCAAGCTTCTTCTCCTAGTACATACTGCAACCTACATCCTTCTGAATCTGCTTAGTGTTTTCATCTCTTGGTCTCCCTGTACGATTTTTACCCTCCACGTTGCCCTCCAATACTAAATTGGTGATCCCTTGCTGCCTCAGACTATGCCCTACTAACCGATCCCTTCTTCTAGTCAAGTTGTGCCACAAATTTCTCAATTCTGTTCAATACCTCCTCATTAGTTATGTGATCTACCCATCTAATGTTCAGCATTCTTCTGTAGCACCACATTTCGAAAGCTTCTACTCTCTTCTTGTCTAAACTATTTATCGTCCACGTATCACTTCTATACATGGCTACACTCCACACAAATACTTTCAGAAACGACTTCCTGGCACTTAAATCTATACTCGATGTTAACAAAATTCTCTTCTTCAGAAATGCTTTCCTTGCCATTGCCTGTCTACATTTTATATCCTTTCTAGATCGACCGTCATCAGTTATTTTGCTCCCCAAACAGCAACATTCATAAACTACTTTAAGCGTCTCATTTCCTAATGTAATTCCTGCAGCTCACCCGATTTAATCGACTACATTCCATTATGCTCGTTATGTTTTTGTTGATGTTCATCTTATATCTTCCTTTCAAGACACTGTCCATTCCGTTCAGGTCCTTTGCTGTCTCTGACAGAATTAGAGTGTCATCGGTGAAACTGAAAGTTTTTATTTCTTCTCCATGGATTTTAGTTCCTACACCGAATTTTTCTTTTGTTTCCTTTACTGCTTGCTCAATATACAGATTGAATAACATTGGGGAGAGGCTACAACCCTGTCTCACTCCCTTCCCAACCACTGCTTTTCTTTCATGCCCCTCAACTCTTACAACTGCCATCTGATTTCTGTACAAATTGTAAATAGCCTTTCGCTCCCTGTATTTTAACCCTGCCATCTTCAGAATTTGAAAGAGAGTATTCCAGTCAACACTGTCAAAAGCTTTCTATAAGTCTACAAATGCTAGAAACGTAGGTTTGCCGTTCCTTAATCTATTTACTAAGATATTTCATACCATATTACCTCATAATGGGACAGAATCAGGAGATCGGAACTGAAAAACATGCTGTAGTTATAGCTCTGCATCAGAAATGCTATTCTAGTAATACAACAGCAACAGAAGTTAGTGTAGTCCAATCTGCAGTCGAGTAGAAGTTGCAACGATTCAAGCAATCTTGTGCCAATGCAAGTATCTCGCGATCTTCAAGACACCGTGTAGCATCATCCAGGGGAGATCAGTCCATATGTGTACAGGGCAAACGTCAGAGGATTAGTGCTGCGTCTGAGGTTCGCGAGAAAGCAGACAGTATGCGAGGTTCTCCAGTCTCTATGTCAGCAGTACAACGCCGTCTTTCTAAGCAATGTTTAAGGAGATGCGTAGTGGCCAACGAGATTTTGGGTTCAGCAGACAGAACTTTGAATTCGTATCATTAGTTTTTTAGGGGTTGATTCGTATTGACTGCGCAGTTTGGAGATGCAAGAGCCGCTTTTTTGCCACAGAATGAGGTACTGGTTTCGTATTTCAGAGTCTGTACTCCGAGCAGCTCGCATTTATCTGGTTGTTGGTGCATCTTGGATGCAGAGCATTGGATTGTTCCTCTTGTTTATGTCTACTGGATTACTTGTTTTGTTTATTTGAAACTGTGAGTTGCACAGATGAGGAACTCCAAACCGCTTCGTCTTTAAGTCTTCCTACCAATATATTTCATAGTCCCACATTATTAGCTACAGTCATTAATGCTTTTTGTTTTTTTGTTTTCCAAGAGTCGCTTCGCAGCAAAATCCCATGTTGGTTTTGAACTTCAATAATTACTTCATTGTGGTGAAATGAATTTCCATTTACGAACCCGACTTCCTACAACTCCTCCCATCCCTTTTTAAACGAAAATAATCAGGAAAATTGAGGATGTGTTAGATGAGTATTAGTTTGGCTTTAGGACAGGTAGAGGCACCAGAGAGGGAATTCTGACGTGGCAGTTAATAGCGGAAGGAAAATTAAAGAAAAATCAAGACCAAGACACGTTCTTAGGATTTGACGACCTGGAAAAAGCGTTCGACAGTGTAAAACGGTGCAAGTTGTTCAAAATCCTGTCAAAAATAGTGGTATCCTCCAGGGAGAGGAGGGTAATATACAATATGTACAAGAGCAAGAGTGGGTGACCTAGAACTAATGGTGTAAGACAGGAATGTAGACTTTCGCTCCAAATGCTCTATCTGTTCATCGAAGAAGTAATGACGGAAGTAAAAGACAGGTCGAGGAGCGGAATAAATATTGTAGGTGAAAGGATATCAGTGATACGATTCGCTGATGACGTTGCTATCCTGAGTGAAAGTGAAGAAGAATTACATGATCTCCTGATTGGAATGAACAGTCTAATGAGTACAGAATACGGATTGAGAGTATATCGAAAATAGACGAAAGTAGCAAAATTGGGAACAGCGAGAAACTTAACATCGGGTTTGATGGTCATGAAGTAGATGAAAAAGAATTCTACTACAATCAATGACGAACGAAACAAAGAGGCACTTAAATCAGACGAGCACTGGCAAAAAAGCCATTCCTGGCCAAGAGAGGTCTACTAGCATCAAACATAGGCCTTAATAATCATCATCATGATCATCATCATCATTTAAGACTGATTATGCCTTTCAGCGTTCAGTCTGGAGCGTAGTCCCCCTTACAAAATTCCTCCATTATCCCCTATTCAGTGCTAACATTGCTGCCTCTTCTGATGTTAAGCCTATTACTTCAAAATCATTCTTAACCGAATCCAGGTCCCTTCTCCTTGGTCTACCCCGACTCCTCCTGCTCTCTACTGCTGAACCCATGAGTCTCTTGGGTAACCTTGCTTCTCCCATGCGTGTAACATGACCCCACCATCTAAGTCTGTTCGCCGTGACTGCTATATCCATAGAGGCCTCAATTTGAGAATGAAATTTCTGAGAATGTACATTTGCAGCACAGCATTGTATGGTAGTGAAACATAGACTGTGGGAAAACCGGAACAGAAAAGAATCGAAAGATTTGAAATGTGGTGCTACAGACGAAAATTAGGTGGACTGATAAGGTAAGGAGTGAGGAGTTTCTGAACAGAATCGAAAGGAATATGTGTAGAATACTGACAAGGAGAAGGCACAAGATGATAGAACATCAAGACCTCAGGGAATGACTTCCATAGGAGGTGTAGAGGGTAAAAACTGTAGAGGAAGACAGAGACTGGGACACATTCAGCAAATAATTGAGGACGTAGGTTTCAAGTGCTACTCTGAGATTTAGAGGTTGGCACGGACGGGCCGCACCAGACCGGTTAGAAGACTAATGACTAAATGGATTTGATGATATCTTCCACTGTGCGCGGCAGCCACACTATCAGTGTTTCTACATCTACATCTACATTTATACTCAGCAACACCCAACGGCATGAGGGGAAGACACTTTACGTGCCACTGTCATTACCTCCCTTTCCTGTTCCAGTCACGTACGGTTCGCGAGAAGAACGACTGCCGGAAAGCCTCCGTGCACGCTCGAATCTCTCTAATTTTACATTCGTGATCTCCTCGGGATGTGTAAGTAGGGGGAAGCCATATATATTCGGTACCTCATCCAGAAACGCACCCTCTAGAAACCTGGACAGCAAGCTACACCGCGATGCAGAGCGCCTCTCTTGCAGAGTCTGCCACTTGAGTTTGCTAAACGTCTCCGTAACGCTATCACGCCTACCAAATAACCCTGTGACGAAACGCGCCGCTCTTCTTTAGATCTCTATTTCCTCCGTCAACCCGACCTGGTACGGATCTCACACTCATGAGCAATACTCAAATATAGGTCGAACGAGTGTTTTGTGAGCCACCTCCTTTGTTGATGGACTACATTTTCTGAGGACTCTCCCAATGAATCTCAACCTGGCACCCGTCTTACCAACAATTAATTTTATATGATCATTCCACTTCAAATCGTTCCGTACGCATACTCCCAGATATTTTACAGAAGTAACTGCTACCAGTGTTTGTTCCGCTATCATATAATCATACAATAAAGGATCCTTCTTTCTATGTATTCGCAATACATTACATTTGTCTATGTTAAGGGTCAGTTGCCACTCCCTACACCAAGTCCCTATCCGCTGCAGATCTTCCTGCATTTCGCTGCAATTTTCTAATGCTGCAACTTCTCTTTATACTACAGCATCATCCTCGAAAAGCCGCAGGGAACTTCTGATACTATCTATTAGGTCATTTATATATATTGTGAAAAGCAATGGTCCTATAACACCCCCATAACACTCCCCTGTGGTGACGGGTGGGTAGCACTCGCATGTCTATTTCTGAGTCTTATACACTGACAGCCAAAACATTATGACCACTTGCATAATAACCTGTTGGTCCATCTTTGGAACGCAATACCTCACTGATTCTGCATACCATGGATTTGACATTCTGTTGGTAGATTTGTTGATGTATGTCGCGCCAGACATCCACGCACAAGTCATGCAATTTCGCTAAAGAGCGGAAGGCTGCTTTGTGTATGCGGTGATGGCGCCTGATGGCGACCCAAATGGGTTCCATTGGAGGGACATCGAGCGAATTTCGGGACCAAGACATCAACGTGAGTACACTGTCATGCTCCTGAACCACTGTAGTACGGTTCTCGCTGTAGGAGACGGACAATTATCCTCGTGGAAGATGACATCGCCGGCGAGGAAGACAAGCATGAAGAGGTGCCGGTGTTTCATAGCTACCAGCGTCTACTCGGTTACTACCAGTGGTACCACGCGAGCACAGCAGCGTGTATTCCATAGCATGACGCTGCTCCCACCAGTCTGTATCCGTTGCGCGGTGCACATATCGAACTGCAGTTCGCGTGGCTGAAGGCGTTCGTGGAGAGACCATCGATCTCGTGCAGGAAAAACGTGATTCATCTTAAGAGGTGACACGAGTCCATTGATACGCGGTCCAAAGTCGTCGATCCTGTCCCCACTGCAATCGTAACTGACGGTGTCGTTGGGTTAACATACGCGCACAAAAGGGTGGTCTGCTGGGAAGCTCCATTTTCAACAGTGTACGATGAACGGTGTGCTCCAAACACTTGTCGCGCACCAGCATTGCGCTCTTCGGCGGAGTTGCTACAGATCGCCACCTATCCTGCTTCACAGAGGATTGTTTCAAATGGCTCTGAGCACTATGGGGCTTAACATCTGAGGTCATCAGTTCCCTAGGACTTAGAACTACTTAAATCTAACTAACCTAAGGACATCACACACATCCATGCCCGAGGCAGGATTCTAACCTGCGACCGTAGCTGTCTCGCGGTTCCAGACTGAAGCGCCTAGAACCCCTCGGCCACACCGGCCGGCTTCACAGAGGAGTCAAGCCTCAAAATCAAACGTTCTGAGAAGAATTGTGGGCATCCAACCACCCAGTGGTAGCTTCGCTGCCGTTCTACCACTTTCCACGACAGTAGCACGTGAACATTCGACCAGGTACGTCATTTCCGAGATACTCCTTAACAGGCTCTGGGTAAAAATAATATCTAAAACCAAACTAAACTCCATCCGAACAGGCCGTGAATGTCCAACGGTACCGACCGGCTGCCGTGTCATCCTCAGCCCAAAGGCATCACTGGATGGGGATACGCTTGCCAACAGCGCTGGACATACCGGTGGTCACCCATCCAAGTGCTAGCCCAGCCAGACAGCGCTTAATTTCGGTGATCTCACGGGAACAGGTGTTACCACTGCGGCAAGGCCGTTGGCTAAAAATAATATCACCTTTGTCAAAGTCGCTTATGTCAATAGATTTCTCCATTTGTGTCCCGAGTCGTCTCTACAGTCATTCCCTATCAGTTTTTGATACATTTATATACTTCCCTTATCGCGTCACGTGCCCGCACCGCCACCAGGCACCATCCAGTCTCGTTGTGGGCAGAGGTGATAATGTTTTGGTTTATCAGCGTATTTTAATGGCAGTTCAGCAAGAAAAATTACCTTAAATTTTTGATAGTAAGTGTAAAGTTTGTTGGAAGTGTCTAAGTGTTCTCATTCTCAATTGCAGGATGAATATATTCTGAGTAATATGCGCACCTTGAGTTCTGCTGCCTTAAGATACGTACATCGTTTCTATCTGTAATGGTTGACTTTAAGATTATAACTATTAATGTGTAGATTATGACAGCATCTTGAAATTTTAAATTCATTCTGTAACTATATGGAATACAGAAAATCAAATTTTTGTTATCTCTGGAAGCTGTTGGGACAGTGTATCATGGACCATAAATCGGCTTACCCGTTTAATAATACAGATAAAACTGTTGTGTCTATTTCATACAGCATAGACACAATGAGGTAGCTAGGTGCACGCTAAACTAACGCAGACGGGCTTGAAGTTCTGGAACATGAGACTTATTAATGCACTAAAGAAAAGTACGTAGTTTTATAATAACTTTATTCTCTTGTTGGAATACATCTCTCTTGAATATTAGGAAGCTATAAGCACTGATACAAATGGCGCCTTGCTAGGTAGTAGCTAGGGACTAAGCTGAAGGCTATTCGATCTGTCTCTCGGCAAATGAGAGGAAGACTTGGTAGGTCTAGTCGCAAGCTATGTCGTCCGTACAACTGGGGCGAGGTCTAGTCCGTCTTGTGACCTGCCATGTGGTGGCGCTAGGTTGCGATTACACAGTGGCGACACGCGGGTCCGACATGTACTACAGGACCGCGGCCGATTTAAGTTACCACCTAGCAAGTGTGGTGTCTAGCGGTGACACCACATTCCTCCCCCGCAAATCGGCGAACGGTCGTGAGATAAGGCTTCCGCCCGCCGTGGGGAGGACCCCATGTTGACGTATGCGATGAGGTGGGGAGCCTAACAACAGGCGAGGCTGTGCCACCCGCACCCGGCCATTCGGTCCGAGGGGAGCTAGGAAACGCCTGCAAACCTAGTCCAGGGTGCACGTCAACATGAGGTGTATGCGCACGTAATGAGACAAGAGGGGCCGAAGGGTCGACCTCCATGTGGTCGGAGCACCCGACGGGCGAAGACGACATCTGGTCCGGAGCGGGCAAGAGGTCCATGGCGGAGGACGGCTGGGCACGGGAAGCGAGCGGCGGCGCGTGACCCAGGGAGGCGCCAGGCGGCTGCAGCGAAGCGTCCGCTGCGGGCGGCGCCGGCGGCAGCTGCGGCGGCGGCGGCGCGACGCCATGAGGCAAAAGGGAAGGCAGCGTCGGTAAGACCTGGGGATGAGGCGAGCCAGTAGATGGGTCCCCAGGGCGCTGACCTGACGGCTCCGTCGCTGAAAGCAGACGGGGAGCGGCAGAACCCAGGCGACGACAGAGGCGCAGCTGATTGAGATGCCGACGCACCTCACCAGAGGCCCCCAAAACCAAATACATCGCGCGGCCGAGGCAGCGAAGAATGCGCCCTGCGAGCCAACGCTGTGAACCGCGATAGTTGCGATAATAGACAACGTCGCCAGGAGCAAAAACCGGAGTCTGCCGCTGCACAGGAACCTGATGCGGCGGATGCAGCAAAGACATCAGGGTGCGATGAGATCGACCATGGAGCAATTCAGCCGGCGAGCGACCATCGCGGGGCTGAGAGCGATACGAAGACAAAAAGAGCAACACAGCGTCCTCCCGAGAATGCGACTCTTTCAATTTCAACATCTGGGACTTGAAAATCCGGACCAATCGTTCAGCGGCACCGTTTGACTGAGGCGAAAACGGCGCGGATGTCAGATGTTGAATACCATTGGCCTTGCAGAATGACTGAAATTCTGCGGACATGAATTGTGGGCCATTGTCGGAAACAATAGTCTGCGGAAGACCCTCAATGCAAAAGATAGCAGACAAGGCTTGGATTGTGGCAGAAGACGTCGTGGAACACATCCGGACAACAAAAGGAAAATTACTGAAAGCATCGACCACAACCAACCATCGAGCATTCCAGAATGGACCAGCAAAATCGATGTGCAAGCGTTGCCAAGGGGAAGTGGCGTTCGGCCATGCAAAGAATTTACGCGGCGGTGCGGATTGTTGTTCGGCACACGCCACACAAGAGGAGCACATATTCGTAATCGCTGCATCGATGCCGAACCAAGTACAGTGCTGACGAGCAAGTTGTTTCGTACGCACTATACCCCAATGACCTTGGTGAAGAAGCTTTAAGACAGAGGACTGTAACGATCGTGGGACCACGACTCGGGATTGATCATTATCAGAACGCAACAACAAAACACCACGTCGGACAAAAAGTCGCCTTGTGAGCAAAAAAACGGCGAACCAAAGGATCTTCGATCCGTGACTTTGACAAGGGCCATTGCGTAGCAACAAAACGCAAAACAGTAGCAAGGACAGGATCAGCAGCTGTGGCTGTAGCTACAGGACGAAAATCAATCGGAAACGATGCGACCACGTCATCGGCTTCCGAATCAATGAACATGCAAGCAAGTTCGGAAGAATCGAATGCTTTATCCTCAGCAACAGGCAAACGGGACAACGCATCAGCGTTGCCGTGCTGAGCAGTGGACCGATACAAGATATCGTAGCGGTACTGCGAGAGAAAAAGTGACCAGCGAATGAATTTCTGCGCTGTACGCGGAGGTACAGGCTTGTTCGGATGAAAAAGCGATGTCAAAGGTTTGTGGTCGGTGATGATGGTAAAGTGACGACCATACAAGAAGTCATGGAACTTGGTAACACCAAACACGAGAGCTAAAGCTTCTTTCTCTATCTGTGAATAATTTCTTTGCGCAGATGAGAGCAATTTTGACGCAAAGGCAATAGGGCGATCATGCGAGCCATCTTTGTGCGCAAGCACAGCACCGATCCCGAAATCCGATGCATCGACCATCAACAAAAGGGGTTTTCGGGGATCGAATGGCGTAAGGCAAGTATTTGAAAGTAACGCCGATTTCAACTGGCGAAAGGCGCGTTCGCATTCCGTCGTCCAGACGAACGGAACACCTTTACGGCGTAAGCGATGAAGCGGAGCTGAAATGGAAGAAGCATTGCGCACAAACTTTGCATAATAATGAATTTTACCCAGCACACTCTGTAGCTGTTTTAAATTCTGCGGAGCAGGTAAATCCTGTATGGCACGGAGGTGCTCCGGACTCGGATGTATACCTTGGGCATTTATGACATGCCCCAGGTAGGGTAAGTCCCGAGCAAAAAACACACATTTGTCCTTCCTCAAGCGAAGACCATTTTGACGCAAGACCTGAAATAATGTTCGGAGATTTTGCAAATGTTCGGCTTCTGTCTTTCCTGAGATCACAATATCGTCCAGATAGTTCGCAGCAGTAGGGACCGACGCACACACAGTTTGTAAATATTGCTGAAACAAAGCAGGTGCGGATGCACACCCGAATTGCAGTCTTTTGAAGCGATACAAGCCAAGATGCGTGTTAACCACTAAGACGCGCAGGGATTCTTCGTCCACAGGTATCTGCAAGTACGCATCGGCTAGGTCCAATTTGGAAAAATATTTTCCCGGGCACAGTTTGTCAAAAAGATCTTCCGGGCGGGGCAAAGGAAAAGTAGCAGTCACAAGTTGTGGATTCACAGTTGCCTTGAAGTCCACACAAAGTCTCAGTTTTCCGGAAGGTTTTGGCAAAATTACTAAGGGTGAGGCCCAGAGAGAAGCCTGCACACGTTCAATTACACCTTGAGATTCTAAATCGTGTAATGTTCTTGCGACCTCATCACGCAATGCGTGGGGAACATTGCGTGCTCTGAAAAATTTCGGTTGCGCGTTGTCTTTCAGTTCCAAATGTGCTGCATAGTTCTTAGCGCAACCAAGGCCCGGTGCAAAAATGTCTGCAAATTCTCCACAAAGACTAGAAACACTGGCGGAAGGCACAGTCTGATTCACTGATAGGACCTGATTTACTATAGACATATTAAACAATTGAAATAAATCTAAACCAAACAAGTTCACTGCAGTAGAAGAACGAAGAACGTAAAATGATACAAGTTTTGTTTGTCCCTTGTATGTGGCAAGAAGGCTGCACTGTCCAAACACAGGGATCTGTTGTCCTGAGTAACTAGTTAACTTAACATTTGCGGCACGCAACGGCGGGGCGCCCAGTTGTTTGTACGTGTCGGAATTGAGCAATGAAACTGCAGCTCCGGTATCGAGCTGGAATGGAATCACTTTGCCTTCAAAGTCTAAGTCCACAAAAAGTTTATTGTCCTGTTGACGACAAGAGCGACTGTCACGTGCAATTTGAACTGATACAGGTACAGAAGCACTTGCGACTTTACGGGAATTCCGGCGACGTCGACGCACACTTTGGGTGGGACGAACACAGTCACTGTTAGCTAAAGTGTCACTGGACGGGTGGGAATGAACCACATGAATGTCCATGGGTGAAGGTCCACGAGCCTGATTGTCCTGGGTTTGATTCCGGCGCGAAGCAAAAGGCCTGGAATTATTGTGATAGTCTGATCGAAGCTTTTTCTGGCAAACACTTTGAACATGTCCTTTCTTTTGACAGTAAAAGCAAATAGCTTGGCGTGACGGGCAATTTTCACGCGAATGTCTAGTTGCACACCGCGGGCATGATTTCACTGCATTTGCTTGCTTACGCGGCGCACGTGTTTGCAATCTAGGCTGCCGCTGCGAAGACGGGCGCGAAGGCCGCTGAGCGTCCCGTGCAGCGGGCCCGGCGGGCCGGTTAATGTGACACACTGCTGGCGAAGTTTCAAATGATGCCTGAGCAAAGTCAAGTGTGTCTTGCCTATCCAATATGTCTATCACTTGTTGAAGGGAGGGATTAACTAGTTTCAAAATCTGTTCCCTTATGCGAACATCAGAAACGTTCTGTGCTATTGCATCACGCACCATAGTATCTGAATAAGGAAGGCCACATTCACATTCAAAGGCACACTCCCTAGTAAGTCCTTGCAAAGTTGCAACCCACTCCCTATTAGTCTGACCGGCCGTACGTTTTGTACGAAAGAACGTATACCGTTTTGCAACTACATTTACTGTTTCTTTGAAATAGGCATCTAAAGCAGACAAAATTTCTTCGTAGGACAGAGTTGCTACGTCGCGTCGGGGAAACAATTTCACTATCACACGGTAGGTAGACACACCGACACAAGAAAGCAAAAACGGCTGCCGCTCTTTACCTTGTATTCTGTAGGCGGCGAGGTGAAAGTTGAACTGGCGAGACCATTCGTGCCAGGTCTCTTCGGCCGCCACGTATGGTCGAAAAGGAGGTGCAACAGCGTTTTGTGGCAGCGGTAGCGAAGAAGCGGCGGCTGCCGCATCGGTTTGTAGCGCACGTTGACCCTGGACGAGCTGTCCAAGGGCTTCCAATAACGCCTGCGTCTGCTGATTCTGCAAGCGAAAAAATTCGGACAGTACATCTGGAGATGGTGGCGAAGCCATGACACAAGCAAATCAGAGCAAAGTACAATCAATTTATGCGACGTGGGCGCGGCATCCCATCCTCGTCGCCAAATAATGTTGTGTCTATTTCATACAGCATAGACACAATGAGGTAGCTAGGTGCACGCTAAACTAACGCAGACGGGCTTGAAGTTCTGGAACATGAGACTTATTAATGCACTAAAGAAAAGTACGTAGTTTTATAATAACTTTATTCTCTTGTTGGAATACATCTCTCTTGAATATTAGGAAGCTATAAGCACTGATACAAATGGCGCCTTGCTAGGTAGTAGCTAGGGACTAAGCTGAAGGCTATTCGATCTGTCTCTCGGCAAATGAGAGGAAGACTTGGTAGGTCTAGTCGCAAGCTATGTCGTCCGTACAACTGGGGCGAGGTCTAGTCCGTCTTGTGACCTGCCATGTGGTGGCGCTAGGTTGCGATTACACAGTGGCGACACGCGGGTCCGACATGTACTACAGGACCGCGGCCGATTTAAGTTACCACCTAGCAAGTGTGGTGTCTAGCGGTGACACCACAAAAACGGCCTTGTTCTTGGACATCGCCGGACCACTGTCTCTGTGATTGCAACTTACTCGTATGTATTACTTTTCCTTAGTACATTGTACTGTGCGACCCATGGCAGGAATATAGTCTGAGGTATCGCCCTGCATGTAATTTATTTCTTACTGGTTTGGCCTAGTAGGGACCACATGAAAAAAATTGTCTCTCTTTCCCTGTGTTTTTCTCTCCTTTCTTCTCCTCATCTTGCCCCAGTCGTTTTCCTTGTTATCCTCTGGAAGCTCTTGAAACTTTTTACTTTTGCTCTGAACTTTTTTCTTTCTACTATTTCGTCCTCCATTATTACCATTTCCTTTAGCTCTACTTCAACTTCTTTGATCCACGCCATTGGTTTTTCGAGTTTCTGTGAAAGAAGTTAAAATTTGTTATTATCATTTTTTCATCTAGCCATTTTAGGTGATTATATCTCTTTCCTTCCTCGCTGTGTCTAATATTCGTTGTGTCTTTTCGTAAATTTCTTTAATACTTCTTAAATTACATTTCCCACATTCATATTTCGATTCCATGATTTTTCTATTTTCCTTTTCTTCTTTCCTGCTTCACACAATTGGTTCAAAAAATGGCTCTGAGCACTATGGGACTTAACATCTGTGGTCATCAGTCCCCTAGAACTTAGAACTACTTAAACCTAACTAACCTAAGGACATCACACACATCCATGCCCGAGGCAGGATTCGAACCTGCGACCGTAGCAGTCGCGCGGTTCCGGACTGAGCGCCTAGAACCGCTAGACCACCGCGGCCGGCTTCACACAATTGTTTGACTGTATTTAATGAAAGGCATTGCCAGGAGTAAGGACATTCTGGTCTAGTGACACTGTTGTAGTGCCAGAGTTTTGAATTTAGGGAAATACAGGTATTACCTGTTATACAGGTTTCTTATTAATTGGTTGGTTGGTTGTTTGGGGAAGGAGACCAGACAGCGTGGTCATCGGTCTCATCGGATTAGGGAAGGATGGGGAAGGAAGTCGGCCGTGCCCTTTCAGAGGAACCATCCCGGCATTTGCCTGGAGTGATCTTATTAATTGAAAACCAGTTACTGTTCTATACTTATATAGTTTTCAGTACTTTTTATGTGTATGGAATCATTTGCTGGTCTTCTGCAGTAGAACCTTGCCCTGCGTGGTTTTCTTCGTAATATTATTCGAACACATCTGTAAACCTATTTTTGTTTTCTTGAAGGTGGAAAGGGAAGAAAGCAAACGAAAGGGAAGGAACTACTGATGTCAACAGCAGCGGTACTTTTATCAACAGCGACGAGTCAAAATTTGTACTGGGCCGTGACTCGAACCCGGGATCTCCTACGTACTAAGCAGCTGCTTTAACCACTGCGCCACCAGGACACAGTGTTCATCGCAGCTCCCACCTAGCACCCCCACTTCTCTGCAGTCGAAGTCCAAGTCCTCCATGCTCGCTAATTTCAGATTACCATAGTCCCGATGTAGCCCACATCAACATTTTTTTTTCCCCTTTCGTTCCCTTTCTCCCCCCTCCACCTTCGGTTGCGTAACATGTATCAGTGCTGCAGATTCTGCGTGGTGTCTATTCTTTCGGACACGCCAAAAGGAACAGACACCACTCATTCATATAACTATGCTTGTTTGTTGTGCTTTGCTTGTTCGACTAAAATAAAGGCAGAAAACCTTTCATATTAAATTACGTAAATATTTATTTAAAGGATTTTAGTACAGTTTTAAAAATTTTTGGCTCCACAGACAAAATTTATATTTCTTGTTACTAGACTACACTCATGTTCATAAATTAAGGATATCTGCAGAATGTGCTGCCACACAACGTGGCACATGATCACCATGTACATGTACACAGGCCGCACAACGAGTTGTCATACTCTGCATCAGGTGGTATAGCAGCTGCTGGGGTATAGCACCAGTGCCTGTCGGAGCTCCTGCAGCGATACGTCGACCGAGAGCATCCCAGACGTGCTCGATGGTGTTTAGGTCTAGAGAACAGGCAGGCCACTCCATGCATCTGATATCTTCTGTTTCAAGGTACTCCTCCACGATGGAAGCTCGGTGGGGCCGTGCGTTATCATCCATCAGGGGGAAGGTGGGACTCACTGCATCCCTGAAAAGGCGGACATACTGGTACAAAAGGACGTCCCGATACACCTGACCTGTTACAGTTCCTCTGTCAAAGACATACAGGGGTTTACGTGCACCAATCAAAATCCCACCCACACCATGACCTCCGTACAGGTCTCTTTCAAGGACATTAAGGGGTTGGTATCTCGTTCCTGGTTCACAACAGATGAAAACCCAGCGAGAATCTCTGTACAAACCATACCTGGACTCGTCTGTGAACATAACCTGGAACCACTGTTCCAATGACCATGTACTGTGTTCTTGACACCAGGCTTTACGGTCTCTCCTGTGACCAGGGGTGAGTGGAATGACCCTTGCAGGTCTCCGGGCGACTAAACCATGTCTGTTCAGGCGTCTGTAGACTGTGTGTCTGGAGACGACTGTTCCAGTGGCTGCGGTAAGGTCCCGAGCAAGGCTACCTGCAGTACACTGTGGACGTCCCATACTGTAACGCCTGGACACGTTTCCTGTCTGCTGGAATCGTTGCCATAATCTTGAGGTCACACTTTGTGGCACACGGAGGGCCCGTGCTACAACCTGCTGTGTTTGACCAGCCCTAATATTCTACCCCTCATAACGTCATGAATTTGTGTTCTTTGAGCCATCTTCAACACACAGACACCATTAGCACGTCTGAAAACGTCTTCACACTTTCTCGCTGCACCGAACTCTGACATGCACCAACACACCTCTATGTATGTGGACTGCTGCCAGCGCCACCGTGCGACGACCGCAGGTCAAATGTACCGCATGGTCATACCCCGAGGTGATTTGAACCCGCAAACCGCCCAACAGAGCGTTTTTTCACCATGTATCAGCATTATCCTTAATTTATGAGCATGAGTGTACTAAAAAGATTCCAATACAGGGTGATTTTTTCCACCGTGCACAAACTCTGGGGATTGATAGATGAGGGGATACGGAACAAAAAAGGTCTGATGAACTTATGTCCGGAAATACATGGATTACATGCTAGAGACCATTTATTCTATCATACTTTGTTACAGAGACTGCGGTCTAATAGTCTCTGTACCTTGCAGGCGCAGTTACAGTATGAGTTGAAAACGGTTTCCATGGGCCTCAACGCATGCGTGTACGCGCCGTAGCATGTTCTGCCCCACACGTTCACATCGGCCAGGCTGCATCCGAACAGTGTCAAAGGCATCATGAATACGCTGCTCCATTGTCATCACACGATACTTCTGAGATGGTCCCATAACCAGATATCACACGGGTTGAGACCCGGTGAACGAGGAGGCCGTGAAACCACAAAACACATTTTATATTTCATAAAATGAAAAGAAGAAATATATTTATCTGGAAAAACTTAGTAAACAACAACATGATAATCGACATTAAAGTGGGTACATTCAGGGCGCGTGTACAGCGATACAGAGATAGTTCTAGCTTATTTCTGATTAATATGGTTCAAATGGCTCTGAGCACTACGGGACTTAACTTCTGAGGTCATCAGTCCGCTAGAACTTAGAACTACTTAAACCTAACTAACCTAAGGACATCACACACATCCATGCCCGAGGCAGGATTCGAACCTGCGACCGTAGGGGTCACGCGATTCCAGACTGTAGCGCCTAGAACCGCTCGGCCACCCTGGCCGGCTTCTGATTAATACCACATCGTCATATATTATTGAATTGGTATTAACAATGCTATACGTTTGCTGTCAGTGAAACGTCGAAACAAAAAACAGTTAGTGGGGGAAGAGGATTTCGAAAAAAATGACTTTTTCGACGAATCTGACTGCACCGTTGTAACGTACATTAAAAACCACAAAGCTATTATTTTAAGATTTCTTACCGTTCCAGCGGAATTCATTCCGAAACATTAAACTCACTTTTTTGAATGGGGTGTTTCACCCCTTTTACGGTATATGGAAACCTTAAAGATGTACGTGTCTTTCATTTTTCTCTACTCGACAACATACTGAAAGCCGATTAAAATCGAAGGGTATCCCTTGGGTACGCTTACTCTGAGTGAGTTAAAATTTTTGGTCTTTCTTCTATTTCTACATTTGTTAGAGGAAATAACAGCAATAGAAGACCGAAAATCGATTATTACAGCAAACAGGGCAATTCGGGTGGTTTTGACAGTCTGGTCAAACTGCCACGAAAAGAAAACGATATAACTGAAAACCGGTTGTTTCAGCGATAGCCGCTATCGTTAGCGCATCGCTGCATAGTACTTGGACTGCTGAATGCTAGTTCAAGTCGGAGAATATTTTTTTTTTTCTGCATTCGCTCCTTACTTTTAGCGACCCACCACCTGACTGCTAACAGTGAGTCACATATAGCCTCTTGGCCACATTGATCGGTCTAACAAGGGGAGGCCGCCAATTGTGAAATTCAGATTCGATTCATACTGCGCATAATAATAGCTCATGGCCAGAGGTGTAATGTGGCAAAGCACCAAGATGCACTTCTCAGCCGTTGTCGAGAAAATCGACAGTTAAAAGAAACCGTTGCGGTGAAATACTCTCTACGATTAATAGTTTTCTACAGCGTCGTTGCGCAGCGGTAAGCGCTCGGGTTCGTAACTCGAAGGTCGCCGGATCGAATCTCGCGCCCTGCAACTTTTTTGGTATATATATATATATATATATATATATATATATATATATATATAATTCCCGGCAATCAGTTGCAACAATTATGCATATAATAAGTTGTTGAAAGTCGTTTCTCGTGGAAAAACTGGCGACTTCGAACATCATTATGTTTTCCGCAAACAAAGTTGTATTTCACAAATGTTATTAACTGTCTTCATAATGTTAACCACGTATAGTTAACGGAAGACGTAGAAACGATATTCCGAAACGAATACGTATAGCGTAAGTCAAACGTTCGAATTATAACAGAGACCCCACGAACACAAATTTGCTGTGACAGGTAAGAAATATAAACTCCGTTACTCGCTCGTTACACTTGAAGGACAGATGTTGAATGGGCCGAAACGAGCAGCCGCATAACAGCGTAGTTGCCTGCTAACTTCGAAAGAAGGTAGATGCGGTCCCTAGCGCAACTTATAATATCGTCGAAGATCAGTGCGGACGGGAGAGCTTTGGTACACCCTGTTAAACAAACGGAAAAATGGAGGCGGTACAATTGGAGAGCGATCCGCCTTCACCATATATATTTGAATTACAATAAACTAATAAAAAAATTCCATGGCGCGAGATTTGATCCGGCGACCTCCGGATTACGAACCCGAGCGCTTACCATTGCGCCACGACTCTGTAGATAATTATTAATCGTAGAGAGTATTTCACGGCAACGGTTTCTTTTAACTGTCGATTTTCTCGACAACGGCTGAGAAGTGCATCTTGGTGCTTTGCCACATTACACCTCTGGCCATGAGCTTTTATTATGCGCAGTATGAATCGAATCTGAATTTCACAATTGGCGGCCTCCCCTTGTAAGGCAGGCGAGTGGGTCTGAGCGTCAATGTTACCCGGCTCCCACGTCTGATCATGTTCCACCACTTGGAAAAGGCTTAATTTTTCATTTCTTTATTTTGTTGTTTATTTAGTTTTGTTTGCTTAGCAGCGTCGTATTTTATCGAAATAAAATACTTGGATTGGAAACAGAAATATAAATTTTTGTTGAATTTAAGAAGAAACAAAAAGAAAGATAGGAAAGTGAGACATGAATCCCGCCACCTAGATGTCTGTGGGTGAATACCCCGGTGTGTGCTTCGAGCCATTGATTCTCATACACCTTGCGTGTGGGTAAGTAGGATGGGTCTTATATTCCTTTATCGTAACTATTGGTTGGTTGGTTGGTTTTGGGGAAGGAGACCAGACAGCGAGGTCATCGGTCTCATCGGATTAGGGAAGGACGGGGAAGGAAGTCGGCCGTGCCCTTTGAAAGGAACCATACCGGCATTTGCCTGGAGCGATTTAGGGAAATCACGGAAAACCTAAATCGGGATGGCCGGACGCGGGATTGAACCGTCGTCCTCCCGAATGCGAGTCCAGTGTCTAACCACTGCGCCACCTTGCTCGGTTCGTAACTATTGTGTCTATATACATATTTACAGTTTAATAATGCCCGTTGCCGTCGGCATTTTGCGACAATCCCTACGACATAGAACTGATAAAAGAGGTAGAGAAGGTCGAATGCAGAGCGGCACGTTTCGTCACGGGATCTTTTAGTCTGTACGAGAGCGCTACGCAGATAGACAACAAACTCCACTGGCAAACGTTACATGAGAGGCGTTGTACGTCACGGAGAGATTTGCTAAAATTTCGAGACAGCACTTCCCGGGAAGAGTCAGACAACATATTACTTCCCCCCACATACGTCTCACTTAATGACCACGAGGAAAATATTCGATAAATTAGAGGCAATATAGAGGCTTACTGACAATTATTCTTCCCACGCGCTATTCGTGAGTGGAACAGGGTTGGAGGGCTCAGTTAGAGGTACAAAAGGAACCCTCCGCCACACACCAGTAGGAGACTTGCAGAGCCGGCCGCGGTGGTCTCGCGGTTCTAGGCGCGCAGTCCGGAACCGCGCGACTGCTACGGTCGCAGGTTCGAATCCTGCCTCGGGCATGGATGTGTGTGATGTCCTTAGGTTAGTTAGGTTTAAGTAGTTCTAAGTTCTAGGGGACTGATGACCACAGCTGTTAAGTCCCATAGTGCTCGGAGCCATTTGAACCATTTTGAGACTTGCAGAGTATGATGTAGATGTAATGAATATTCCAGCACTTTTAACGTTAATTTATACTAAAATACTCCTAGCCTTTTATCCAGTTGCTATTTACAGATTAATAGAGCCCGTAGCAAAAAAAAAAAAAAAAAAAAAAAAATGGAAATTTGTGGTAAGGTCTTGTGGGAACAAATTGTTGAGATCATCGGCCCCTAAGCTTAACACTATTTAATCTAACTTAAACTAACTTACGCTAAGGACAAAACACACACCCGTGCCCGAGGGAGTGCCCGTTGCCTTTGGCATGTTGCGACAGTGCGCCAGTGCTTTATGAACTGCCTTAGTGTGATGTGAGGTACCAAGTGCCCATGATTACATTATTACTAAATATACCTAAAGCGAAATTAACGTGTGAGTAGCGGTCTAATTACTAAATGTGCTGTCTTCTGCACTGTCTGCGGTATTGCCCTCTGTGTCTTCGTCCGCATCGGTATCCACCCTTTGGACGGAGTGCCGTTCGGGAGCCGGCCGTTACGGTCACCCCGCCACAGACCGACAGCCCCCGGGGAAAGGCTTTCTCCCGGTCAGCGGCGGCACCACAAAGGGTTGAGCGGCACCGTTAGTCAGCCCCTTGCTGGCCGCACCGCCCCCGCCTCCAGCGCGCGACACGGGATCCCAAATGGACCCCCGGGAGTAGTCGGCAGCTGAGGGACAGTTCAGGCCTAACGAAGCGCCGCTTGTTCCGCACAATTAGCTCAGCTCTTGTAAAACTACAACAGTCGGAAAGCCGACTTATACCATTATTCAAGCTGTCCCAAATCTTCGCCGTCAAAATAACACAAGCGGCAGTGGAATCCAAAATCCAAATAGGGCAGCTTGCCGTGGTCCTCCATGAGATGAAGAGCGCTGGTGCAAGGGACGATGACCAGACTGATACCGTGTTCTTTTACTTGAAATTGCTCTGAATTATCTAAGTAGTGTTCCTCGAAAAGAACGTTGCCGTCCTGCTACTCGTTCCCGTTTGAGTGTGTGTTGTTCGAACCTACTGTCAGCGACATACTGCAGGCCTGTCTAAGTCCTATCGATGTTTGGAATGTCTCACTCAACTTTCTCCCTGCTATAACTGCGCGAACATTTGGTGGTATATTTTTCGAATCAGGAATATTTGTCGTGCTTCTACGCCTCTATTCTCGATCACAGTTGATGGGTACAGAATCAGACGCTTTTTCTAGATCCAAAAATATTAGGTGTACTTCCTCACCGTTGGAATAGGTCTACGCCTTCTCACTATTTATCTGAAGCTAAAAATATGATTCATACAGGATCTTCCACCTATAAAACCTGCCTGTTCGTCTCGCATCTTTCTTTCAATCTCATTCTCCAATATACGAGGGCAGTTCAATAAGTAATGCAACACATTTTTTTTCTCGGCCAATTTTGGTTGAAAAAACCGGAAATTTCTTGTGGAATATTTTCAAACATTCCCGCTTCTTCTCGTATAGTTTAATTGACTTCCGACAGGTGGCAGCGCTGTACGGAGCTGTTAAAATGGCGTCTGTAACGGATGTGCGTTGCAAACAACGGGCAGTGATCGAGTTTCTTTTGGCGGAAAACCAGGGCATCTCAGATATTCATAGGCGCTTGCAGAATGTCTACGGTGATCTGGCAGTGGACAAAAGCACGGTGAGTCGTTGGGCAAAGCGTGTGTCATCATCGCCGCAAGGTCAAGCAAGACTGTCTGATCTCCCGCGTGCGGGCCGGCCGTGCACAGCTGTGACTCCTGCAATGGCGGAGCGTGCGAACACACTCGTTCGAGATGATCGACGGATCACCATCAAACAACTCAGTGCTCAACTTGACATCTCTGTTGGTAGTGCTGTCACAATTGTTCACCAGTTGGGATATTCAAAGGTTTGTTCCCGCTGGGTCCCTCGTTGTCTAACCGAACACCATAAAGAGCAAAGGAGGACCATCTGTGCGGAATTGCTTGCTCGTCATGTGGCTGAGGGTGACAATTTCTTGTCAAAGATTGTTACAGGCGATGAAACATGGGTTCATCACTTCGAACCTGAAACAAAACGGCAATCAATGGAGTGGCGCCACACCCACTCCCCTACCAAGAAAAAGTTTAAAGCCATACCATCAGCCGGTAAAGTCACGGTTACAGTCTTCTGGGACGCTGAAGGGGTTATTCTGTTCGATGTCCTTCCCCATGGTCAAACGATCAACTCTGAAGTGTATTGTGCTACTCTTCAGAAATTGAAGAAACGACTTCAACGTGTTCGTAGGCACAAAAATCTGAACGAACTTCTCCTTCTTCATGACAACGCAAGACCTCAAACAAGTCTTCGCACCCGAGAGGAGCTCACAAAACTTCAGTGGACTGTTCTTCCTCATGCACCCTACAGCCCCGATCTCGCACCGTCGGATTTCCATATGTTTGGCCCTATGAAGGACGCAATCCGTGGGAGGCACTACGCGGATGATGAAGAAGTTATTGATGCAGTACGACGTTGGCTCCGATATCGACCAGTGGAATGGTACCGTGCAGGCATACAGGCCCTCATTTCAAGGTGGCGTAAGGCTGTAGCATTGAATGGAGATTACGTTGAAAAATAGTGTTGTGTAGCTAAAAGATTGGGGAATAACCTGGTGTATTTCAATGCTGAATAAAACAACCCCTGTTTCAGAAAAAAATGTGTTGCATTACTTATTGAACTGCCCTCGTATTTTTCAGTAAACCAATAAATAGCCTACTGGTAGATGCGATAACACCAATTCCTCCACAATTATCTGGGTGCTTCTTGTTTAGTTTTTTGTAGATAGCAGATTGATGCACGCCACTGTCTTGGTATTTTCTCTCCCTGCACAATCTGATTGAACAATTTACATATGTCTCGCCATTTTAGGGGACCCATATTTCCACGCCCATCCCGGTTCACATACCTTCCCATTTCATGCCTTTTACAGAATCTCTTTTACATCTCCCTCTAGTATACGTTCTGTATTACCTTATATACTGATTTTGTTGTAGACATCACGTGGAGGCCGGCCGCTGTAGCCGATCGGTTCTAGGCGCTTCAGTCCGGAACCACGCGGCTGCTACTGTCGCAGGTTCGAATCCTGCCTCGGGCATGGATGTGAGTGGTGTCCTTAGGTTAGCTAGGTTTAAGTAGTTCTAAGTTCTAGGGGATTGATGACCTCCGATGTTAAGTCCCGTAGTGCTCAGAGCCATTTGAACCATTTTGAACATCACGTGGAGATGAACCACACTTCCCCAAAATTCGTCTAATAAACCGAAGTCTACCATTCGCCTTCCCTGCCATTTCATATCGCTTTGCAGCGTTACGCCCAGATCTTTAAACGACGCACTGTAGCAAGCTGAACACTATTAATGCTGTGTCCGAACATTATGAGTTAGTTTTTTATACTCATCCGCATTAACTTGCATTTTTCTACGTTTTGAGCTACCTGTCATTCATCAAACCAACTAGGAATTTTGTCTGTCATTTTCTACCCTCTAACACTCACTCAGTTTAGATGTCTTCCTATACACCACAGCATCGTCAGAAAAACTACTGTAGATTGCTGCCCACCCTGTACGCCAGATTATTTATGTACAGAGAAAATAACAACTGACCCATCACACTTCCCTGTGGCACTCCTGACGACACCCTTCTCTCTGATGAACACTCGCCGTCGAGGAAAAGTACTAAATCTTGACCTTAAGGGAAGGTTTACTATCTTTGGCCCGAAAAAAGCATGTTCTTTGAGAATTTTTTTCTCGGTATGTGTTACAAATATCAATGTCAAATTTGGTCAAAGTGTTTACTGATATTTCCTCTACAAACAGGAATTTTTTCGACCGGAAATGTCGAAGAGCAAAGGCAGAAGTGCCGTCGGAACGAAACAAAATCTCGATGTAGATCTCCACGCGCGGTGTGTCACAGGTCAGCCGGCTAGTCTGAAATCAAAATTGAGTTGACGTTAACGAAGTATATAAGATTCTTTAGGAGTTGTACCTCCTTTAAGTTATTTGGACCATTGGAAACAAAATGACGCCCATTTGAAAAAAATTGAGTTTTTTTCATCGATTTTTCGAATTCGTCGGCCCAGTAAAAATATTTGTAGTTGATGGATCGGAATAAAAGTGGTACAACTCCTTGACAATCTAGTTAGCTTCGTCGGAAACAAAGAATCATGCCAATCGGTTCAGTAGATTTGAAGTTACTACATATAAATGCAATATTATGCAACGTACGTTCAAGCTGCTATTCCGGGTTCATAAACTAGGCTTTCCTCTTCCTCGTAGAGGGCGTTCTGCTCGATCTGGGCCATCCTGCGCTGCTCCAGAGCCGCTCGTATGGCCGGTGACAAGCGGTTTTAGGCCGCTTGAATCCGGTGGTCGTGCAAATGCTTGGCGAACTGCGTCGAATAGAGTCCCAGGGTGACGTCCATTGTTGTCATGGTCTTCAGAACTGCTGAATACCCTTCGTTGCTCACTGCCAGGAAAGTCGTAATGTCCACAGTCTTCGCACCAGAATGCAAATGCTTGGGGGCTAACTTCCAAACACACGCGTTCAAACTTTCATTTCAATTTTGTGTGTTTCCTCCCAAGCACCGATACAATAACTCGTACTCCGAAAGAAAACTGGTGTATGAAAAAGTCCGATTTCAGGCAGGTGCATTTTTTTGTTCAACCGCGAATAACAAACACTTTCGTTCCGTATTCGGAAAAACCGTTTCAGGGGTGGCTTCTAAACACTTTGGTGCGTCAAAAAATGCAATTTTAAAAAATCGATATTTTGAACCGAAAGATAGTATACCTCTCCTTAAGGTTGAAATACAATTAATTTTTTGTTGTTTTAGGAATAACGTAAATAGATGATAGGATAGATGAGATATTGATTAGTGCCTTCACCATTTGTGACTAGCGGTGAATACTTCCGAATAATTTCTTGCAGCTGCTGACTGCCAGTTATAACCAAATAATTTATAGCCGCTAGTAGAGGAGTGGTATTGCTCCTATGCATTAACACTGGATACCATACTCATGCGGGTACAATACTGAATGCTGTGTTGGATAGATTGCCATTATCTTAAACTGCATTTACTCTGGTATTAGCTTCCTTGGCTGTTAATTGACTGATATGTACAATTTGCCAGTGATTTTTTGGCATGTTACGCCTGATTCATAATTTTAGGTGTCTTATTTACTGTAACATCTCATCGTCTTACTCATTCTGCTCCTCTTCCATGTCACTATTTTCGTTATAGGTGTCGTTGTTCACCGTCTGGAGACTGTTGTAACGTTGCACATAGGCATGTCTCTTATGTCGTGTCCGCAGGTACTCTCCGTGTGTTATTCTTGAAAACCTGTTTACTAATGCCTTTAGTTGTGACCATTGTTCTTGGTGTCTCATTGCTGTATATATGTCTGTTTCTGTGCGGTCATATTGTAGTGTAGGTCTACTGTTCGCGTACTGCCAGCAGGAAAAGACAGTGTGTCCTAGGGAACCTTCTTCCCCACATGTGAATGTTGATGTCTGTCTCAGGCTCAAGCGGGTGCAGTTGCGCGGGATAAGGTTCGTGTCCAGTTGAGAAGTATAGCATATCGGTGCTGGGATCGATATTTGTCATTCTCAGCCGCTCCCATATGTCAGAGAGGAAGCCTACACCCCTACACTTATATCCGACCCACCTTGCCAACGCCAAATTTTAAGGTGACGTGTCTTCTGTGTCGGTACACCCGTTATTGTACGAGGGCAGTTCAATAAGTAATGCAACACATTTTTTTTCTGAAACAGGGGTTGTTTTATTCAGCATTGAAATACACCAGGTTATTCCCCAATCTTTTAGCTACACAACACTATTTTTCAACGTAATCTCCATTCAATGCTACGGCCTTACGCCACCTTGAAATGAGGGCCTGTATGCCTGCACGGTACCATTCCACTGGTTGATGTCGGAGCCAACGTCGTACTGCATCAATAACTTCTTCATCATCCGCGTAGTGCGTCCCACGGATTGCGTCCTTCATTGGGCCAAACATATGGAAATCCGACGGTGCGAGATCGGGGCTGTAGGGTGCATGAGGAAGAACAGTCCACTGAAGTTTTGTGAGCTCCTCTCGGGTGCGAAGACTTGTTTGAGGTCTTGCGTTGTCATGAAGAAGGAGAAGTTCGTTCTGATTTTTGTGCCTACGAACACGCTGAAGTCGTTTCTTCAATTTCTGAAGAGTAGCACAATACACTTCAGAGTTGATCGTTTGACCATGGGGAAGGACATCGAACAGAATAACCCCTTCAGCGTCCCAGAAGACTGTAACCATGACTTTACCGGCTGAGGGTATGGCTTTAAACTTTTTCTTGGTAGGGGAGTGGGTGTGGCGCCACTCCATTGATTGCCGTTTTGTTTCAGGTTCGAAATGATGAACCCATGTTTCATCGCCTGTAACAATCTTTGACAAGAAATTGTCACCCTCAGCCACATGACGAGCAAGCAATTCCGCACAGATGGTTCTCCTTTGCTCTTTATGGTGTTCAGTTAGACAACGAGGGACCCAGCGGGAACAAACCTTTGAATATCCCAACTGGTGAACAATTGTGACAGCACTACCAACAGAGATGTCAAGTTGAGCACTGAGTTGTTTGATGGTGATCCGTCGATCATCTCGAACGACTGTGTTCGCACGCTCCGCCATTGCAGGAGTCACAGCTGTGCACGGCCGGCCCGCACGCGGGAGATCAGACAGTCTTGCTTGACCTTGCGGCGATGATGACACACGCTTTGCCCAACGACTCACCGTGCTTTTGTCCACTGCCAGATCACCGTAGACATTCTGCAAGCGCCTATGAATATCTGAGATGCCCTGGTTTTCCGCCAAAAGAAACTCGATCACTGCCCGTTGTTTGCAACGCACATCCGTTACAGACGCCATTTTAACAGCTCCGTACAACGCTGCCACCTGTCGGAAGTCAATGAAACTATACGAGACGAAGCGGGAATGTTCGAAAATATTCCACAAGAAATTTCCGGTTTTTTCAACCAAAATTGGCCGAGAACAAAAATGTGTTGCATTACTTATTGAACTGCCCTCGTACGTACCTTATCTAGTCTCCCCATCTTTAACCAGTACCTTGCAGCTCTGTATTTGATCGTGATACATATGGGGCCTATTCCGAGCACCACACACAGTGCATCCTCTGAGGTGGTCCCGAAGGCTTCAGATTGCCTCTGATCGATGCTTTGTTGGTGACCAGATTCAGTCTGCTGTGCCCATGTGCTAGCTGCGAAGCTGAGTACTGATTCGAAGAGCGCACAGTGGTATGTCCGTATGACTTGTAGAGGTGGTCTGTACTGTTTTGTATTTAGCCTTACCAGTTGAAATGAAATGTCGTTTGGCGAGGGCCTACCGGCGGGTAGACATCATCGCCTGATTCAAGTCGTTTGACGGCACTTCGGCGACTTGCGCGTCGGTCAGTATTAAATGACGGTGATGAAGACGACACAAACACTCAGCCGGGAACCAAACACCCCCCCCTCCCCCCACCCCAGCATGACAAGCCGGCGCGGTATCCACCCAGCAACGATGACTGACGCCTCACCAGTTTATGTAATATTTTTTGTGCTTTGTCTGTTATTACATTTATACGCTATGTGACCAAAAGTATCCGGACACCTGGTTGAAAATTGCTTAAAAGTTCGCGGCGCCCTACGTCGGTAATGCTGGAATTCAATATGGTGTTGGCCCACCCTTAGCCTTGATGACAGCTTCCACTCTCGCAGGCATACATTAAGTCAGGTGCTGGAAGGTTTCTTGGGGAATGACAACCCATTCATCACGGAGTGCTGCACTGAGGAGAGGTATCGATGTCGATCGGTGAGGCCTGGTACGTAGTCGGCGTTCCAAAACATCCCAAAGGTATTCTGTAGGATTCAGGTCAGGACTCTGCACAGGGATGTTGTTGTCGTCTAACCACTCCATCACAGGCCGTCCATTATGAGCAGGTGCTCGACGGTGTTGAAAGACGCAATCGCCATTCACGAATCGCTCTTCAACAGTGGGAAGCAAGGAGGAGCTTAAGACATCAGTGTAGGCCCGTACTGTAATAGTGCACGCAAAACAACATGGGTTGCAAGCCCCCTCCACGGAAAACACGACCACACCATAATACCACCGCTTCCGAATTTTACTGTTGGCACTAAAGATGACGTTCACCGTCCATTCGCCATACCCACACCCTACCATCGGATCGCCACATAGTGTACCGTGATTCGTCACTCCACACAACGTTTTTCCACTGTTCAATCGTCCAATGTTTACTCTCCATACACCAAACGAGGCGTCGTTTGGTATTTACCGGCGTGATGTGTGGCTTATGAGCAGCTGCTCGACCAGGTTTTCTCACCTTCTGCCTAACTTTCATAGTACTTGTAGTGGATCCTGATGCAGTTTGGAATTCCAGTGCGATGGCCTGGATAGATGTCTGCCTATTACACATTACGACCCTCTTCAACTGTCAGCGGTCTCTGTCAGTCAACAGACACGGTCGGCCTGTACGCTTTTGTGCTGTACATGTCCCTTGATTATCACATCGGAAACTGTGGACCTAGGGAAATATCGGGTACAGACGTATGACAAGTTATACGCAACTACCGGACCACGTTCGAAGTCCTTGAGTTCCGCGGAGCGCCCCATTCTGCTCTCTCACGACGTCTAATGATTACTGAGGTCGCTGATGTGGAGCCCGTGGCAGTAGGTGGCAGCACAATGCACCTAATATGAAAAACGTATGTTTTTGGGAGTGTCCGCATACTTTTGATCATGTAATGCATACGTGCATTTCCTTCGCGTGTTTAAGCCAAGTATTATGCATATTTATGCGATCGGGAATGCTCAGTAGCAGCCAAGCTACATGTACGTTTAACAATTAAGCGTCACAGATGAAATCATAGAAGACAATGTTCCGAGACAAACTTCCGTCACAATGTCCGCAAACGTGACGTCAGATCCGCCTAGCAACAGCGATCTGTGTATAGGAAACGAGAGAAGTATCCTCGCTGGCTGAGAGAGAAAGGTGGGGGGGGGGGGGTGTCTCTTGTCCTACGGGAAGACAGGGCGAATTAGTCGCGAAGAGCCAGGCAAAAGCACGGTCGAGTAACCGGGGCGGCTCTAAAAGAACGGTCGCGAGTGCGTATTTCAGATGTTAAACAAGATACAAAGTGAAGTTATTAGTTACAAGAACGCCGCGTGTCGTGGACAGGGTCGATCATTATGTAAAGTCAGAAAACTGGGTTAATGTGTGTAAAGGGTCGAATATAATGCCGTAGTCCAGAGCCGCCATATTGCAAATGCTGATTCTGTGACGTGTGTGACAAAGCAATTCCTGTACTAAAAGAAGTATAGTACAAACGGTGTTGAAAATTAACAACTGGCATCCCTAAACACTCCAATTCAGCGCCGCCAGTGTGGCCGTGCGGTTCTAGGCGCTTCAGTCTGGAACCGCGTGACTGCTGCGGTTGCAGGTTCGAATCCCGCCTCGGGCATGGATGTATGTGATGTTCTTAGGTTAGTTAGGTTTAAGTAGTTCTAGGGGACTGATGACCACAGATGTTAAGTCCCATAGTGCTCAAAGCCATGTTGTTGTTGTGGTCTTCAGTCCTGAGACTGGTTTGATGCAGCTCTCCATGCTACTCTATCCTGTGCAAGCTTCTTCATCTCCCTGTACCTACTGTAGCCTACATCCTTCTGAATCTGCTTAGTGTATTCATCTCTTGGTCTCCCTCTACTATTTTTACCCTCCACGCAGCCGTCCAATACTAAATTGGTGATCCCTCGATGTCTCAGAACATGTCCTACCAACCGATCTCTTCTTCTAGTCAAGTTGTGCCACAAGCTCCTCTTCTCCCCAATTCTATTCAATACCTCCTCATTAGTTATGTGATCTACAAATCTAATCTTCAGCATTCTTCTGTACCACCACATTTCGAAAGCTTCTATTCTCTTCTTGTCTAAACTATTTATTGTCCACGTTTCACTTCCATACATGGCTACGCTCCACACAAATACTTTCAGAAACGACTTCCTGACACTTAAATCTATACTCAATGTTAACAAATTTCTCTTCTTCAGAAACGCATTCCTTGCCATTGCAAGTCTACATTTTATATCCTCTCTACTTCGACCATCATCAGTTATTTTGCTCCCTAAATAGCAAAACTCCTTTACTACTTTAAGGGTCTCATTTCCTAACCTAATACCCTCAGCATCACCCGACTTAATTCGGCTACATTCCATTATCCTCGTTTTGCTCTTGTTGATGTTCATCTTATATCCTCCTTTCAAGACACTATCCAATCCGTTCAGCTGCTCTTCCAAGTCCTTTGCTGTCTCTGTCAATGTCATCGGCGAACCTCAAAGTTTTGATGTCTTTTCCATGGATTTTAATTCCCACTCCGAATTTTTCTTTTGTTTCCCTTATTGCTTCCTCAATATACAAAAAATGGTTCAAATGCCTCTGAGCACTATGGGACTCAACTGCTGAGGTCATTAGTCCCCTAGAACTTAGAACTAGTTAAACCTAACTAACCTAAGGACATCACAAACAGTCATGCCCGAGGCAGGATTCGAACCTGCGACCGTAGCGGTCTTGCGGTTCCAGACTGCAGCGCCTTTAACCGCACGGCCACTTCGGCCGGCCCCTCAATATACAGATTGAATAACATCGTGGATAGGCTACAACCGTGTCTCACTCCCTTCCCAACCACTTCTTCCCTTTCACACCCCTCGACTATTATAACTGCCATCTGCTTTCTGTACAAATTGTAAATAGCCTTTCGCTCACTGTGTTTTACCCCTGCCACCTTCAGAATTTGAAAGAGAGTATTCCATTCAACATTGTCAAAAGCTTTCTCCAAGTCTACAAACGCTAGAAACGTAGGTTTGCCTTCCCTTAATCTTTCTTCTAAGATAAGACGTAGGGTCAGTATTGCCTCACGTGTTCCAACATTTCTACGGAATCCAAACAGATCTTCCCCGAGGTCGGCTTATGCCAATGAGCGTGTTGTAATCACATAGTGTGTCTTCGTGGAAACACAGATTCTCATCGGAGGGTAGTGCAGCGCGTAGCATGTGCTCGATTTAAACTGAAGGGTAGCTCCGTAGCGTAATGAAGCTGGGGGCGGCGTGGCGAGAGACGCCGGCGGTGGTCTGGAAGCTCTGAAGACGGCGGCGGCGGCGGCGCAGGAGGCGGCGGCAGCTGCAGCTCGCTTTGGGATCGTTAGAAATACCGGCCGCTGGCAGTTATTAATGATGGCGCGATACACGCAGCCAGCCGGGACCGCGGCTGCAGCAGCTACGCGCCGCAGTCGGGACACACAGACCGCCGGCCGAGCCACCGTCCTATCCTATCCTATACCTGTCTGCCGGCCGGGCGTAGGCACCGCTAAAAGTGGACCCCGGCACACCTCTCTCTCTCTCTCTCTCTCTCTCTCTCTCTCTCTCTCTCTCTCCACAGCCGTCTTGCGCTGACGCCACATGCACAGGCCTCTAATCGATGACGTACGTTGCACTTACTAAACTACACCGCTGGCCATTAAAATTGCTACACCACGAAGATGCCGTGCTACGGACGCGAACTTTAACAGACAGGAAGAAGATGCTGTGATATGCAAATGATTATCTTTTCAGAGCATTCACACAAGGCTGGTGCCGGTGGCGACACCTACTACGTGCTCACGTGAGGAAAGTTTCCAACCTATTTCTCATATACAAACAGCAGTTGACCGGCGTTGCCTGATGAAACGTTGTTCTGATGCCTCGTGTATGGAGGAGAAATGCGCACCATCACGTTTCCGACTTTGATAAAGGTCGGACTGTAGCCTATCGCGATTGCGGTTTATCGTATCGCGACATTGCTGCTCGAGTTGGTCGAGAACCAGAGATTAGCAGAATATGGAATCGGTGGGTTCAGGAGGGTAATACGGAACGCCGTGCTGGATCCCAACGGCCTCGTATCACTAGCACTCGAGATGACTGGCATCTTATCCGGATGGCTGTAACGGATCGTGCAGCCACATCTCGATCCCTGAGTCAACAGATGGGGCCGTTTCCAAGACATCAACCATCTGCACGAACAGTTCGACGACGTTTGCAGCAGCATGGACTATCAGCTCGGAGATCATGGCTGCGGTTACCCCTGACGCTTCATCACAGGAGCGTCTGCGATGGTGTACTCAACGACGAACCTGGGTCCACGAATGGCAAAACGTAATTTTTTCGGATGAATCCACGTTCTGTTTACAGCATCATGATGGTCGCATCCGTGTTTGGCGACATCGCGGTTAACGCTCATTGGAAGCGTGTATTCGTCATCGCCATACTGGCCTATCACCCGGCGTGATAGTATGGGGTGCCATTGGTTACACGTCTCGGTCACCTCTTGTTCGCATTGACGGCACCTTGAACAGTGGACGTTACATTTCAGATGTGTTACGAACCGTGCCTCTACCCTTTATTCGATCCTTGCGAAATCCTACATTTCAGCAGGATAATGCACGACCGCATGTTGCAGGTCCTCTACGGGCCTTTCTGCATACAGAAAATGTTCGACTGCTGCCATGGCCAGCACATTCTCCAGATCTCTTACACAACTGAAAATGTCTGGTCGATGGTGGCCGACCAACTGGCTCGTCACAATACGCCAGTCACTACTCTTGATGAACTGTGGTGTCGTGTTGAAGCTGCATGGGCCATCCAAGCTCTGTTTGACTCAATGCCCAGGCGTATCAAGGCCGCTATTACAGCCAGAGGTGGCTGTTCTGGGTAGTGATTTCTCAGGATCTAAGCACCCAAATTGCGTGAAAATGTAATCACATGTCAGTTCTTGTATAATATATTTGTCCAATGAATACTCGTTTATCTGCATTTCTTCTTGGTGTAGCAATTGTAATGGCCAGTAGTGTAAAAACTGCGCCCCAACACGCCATGAAGACCTAACGGTACCCGGCTTTTGTGACCGAGTAATTCTAGGCGCTTCAGTCGAGAACCACTCTGCAGCTACTATCGCAGGTTCGAATCGCTGCCTCGGGGATGGATGTGTGTGATGTCGTTAGGTTAGTTAGGTTTAAGTAGTTCTGAGTCTAGGGGACTGATGGCCTCAGATGTTAAGTCCCATAGAGCCATTTGACCCATTTTGAGCCCAACGGTTACGACGGACTGCCGTGTCATCCTGATCCCACAGACGTCCCTTGATGCGGATACGTAGGGGCATGTTATCAGCACACAGCTCTCCTGGCCGTGTGTCAGTTTCCGAGACCAGAGCTGCTACTTCTCAGTCAAGTAGCTCCTCAGCTTGCCTCTCAAGGGCTGAGTGCACCCCACTTGCCAACAGCACTCTGCAGACCTGATGGTCACCCAACCACGTGCCAGCCCAGTCCAACAGCGCTCAACTTCGGTGATCTGACGGGAACTGGTGCTGCCGCTGCTGCAAGGCCGTTGGCATATATTTCACATGGCAGTCAAAATTACGAGGTTTGTTCAAAAAATTCCGGAACTTTGTCCACAGATTTTTTCTACACTTTCTTTCCTTTCTTTTGCTTGTGCCAGTTTCCCGCAATGACGCAGGGTCGGCATGGTTCAAAAAATGTTCAAATGTGTGTGAAATCTTATCGGACCTAACTGCTAAGGTCATCAGTCCCTAAGCTTACACACCACTTAACCTAAATTATCCCAAGGACAAACACACACACCCATGCCCGAGGGAACTCGAACCTCCACCGGGACCAGCCGCACAGTCCATGGCTGCAGCGCCTTAGACCGCTTGGGTCAGCATGGTTAATCGGATTTGGCAAGGTTAATTGAAGGGGTGGCCGGATGCTCTTCCTGCCGCCACCCTGTACCCCCCGGGACAGAATTATTGTACCCCAACTGTCTGTGTCTAGTGTAATCCGTGGAATAGTGCGAATGTGTTAAGATGTCTGCGTGCTGTGTAACAGAGGCGGAACGTGAGGACCAGCTCGGTATTCACCTAGTGGGATGTGGAAAAGCGC
Organism: Schistocerca nitens; assembly: GCF_023898315.1. Taxonomy (NCBI): domain Eukaryota; kingdom Metazoa; phylum Arthropoda; class Insecta; order Orthoptera; family Acrididae; genus Schistocerca; species Schistocerca nitens. The sequence goes on along the minus strand of NC_064625.1, from coordinate 91,454,686 downwards.
CTAAAAACCACATCCAAGCTTACTGGCACACCGGCCTCCATCGTTAAGCCGCCGGGCGAATTCGATCCAGGGCCGGCGTGCCTACCCAAGAAGCACCGCATTAGCGCCCTCGGCTAACCTGGCGGGTAAATTTTTTCTACACTTACCTTTTACTTATTGTGCTCGGTCTCGTACACAATTGATAGGCTGCTACCAACGCCGTTTCCACATCCGGTAACAGTCGTGATACGCTTCTTGCTGGACGCGCGGAGCGCTGTCTGAGAATTTTCTTTTATCTCTTCGATCTTTGCAAATCTTCGTCCTTTCAACGGGGGTTCAAACTTCAGAAATAAAAAAAAAATGTCGGAAGGGGCCACTCCTGGACAGTACAGAGGCTGAGAGAGAACACAGTGATTCCGTTTTTTGTGCAATAGTCACGCATCAACAGGGACGAATGTGTGAGTGCGTTATTGTAATACAAGAACCGTGAATGGTCTCGCCACATTTCAAACCTTGTCCTTCAGACTTTTTCTCCTAGGCGTCACAAGTCCCAATAGTACCATCGATTAAAGGTATGTCGCTGTGGCCCGAATTCATGATGAACTAATCTTCAAAAAAAAAAAAAAAAAAAAAAAAACTATATGGTTGCCTTTGACTCTTGATCTGATATAACGACCTTTTTTCGGCCTTGGAGAACCTTCCCCGACCTATTGTGAAGATTCAACCTTGAACTCAACATCTTTTCCATAGACCCATGTATCCTTACCCGTTATGATTCGCTTAAGGAAAATCTCGTTCTCATTTGCGTGATCCAAAAGCTCGTCACATACTGCGAGGCGAAGGTTTCTCTGGTCTTGACTCATGAATCGTGGGATTAACTTGGCGGCAACACAATGTATTCCAAGATTCTGTGTCGGGATTTCATGACATGATCCGACCGAAATGTTACATGTTTTTTGCAATATCTCAGATAGTCATTGTTTGATTGGCACGCACAGTTTCGTTAAACGTTCCTGACCACGTTCCTGACCTAGGCGTCGTCGGTAGACGTCGAAGGGCGTCCTGATCGACGGTCATCTTCAACATCCGTCCGGCCATTTTTCAACCGTGTGAACTATTCGCAACAGCGAGTGCGGCTTAAGCACTCATTACCGTAGGCTTCTTGCACTATTTGGTGTGTCTCTGTAAAGGTTTTCTTGAGTTTCACGCAAAATTTAATGCAGACGTTTTGCTCCTCTAACTTTGCCAACTCGAAATTCGCAAACTGTGCGGCGCAATGTTCTACTCAGTACAGCACTGAACAATAACTAGCAGACATACAACAATGAAACTTCTAGCAGTTCCACGTTAAACACAGGCATGTGCAGGGATGCCAACGGCATTTCGCTCCAACACACACACCATTGGCACGAAATTACGAATATTCCGGCATTTTTTTAATAGACCTCGTATTCACTGCACACCCATGGCGTTTATGCATGGTAGTACCCTTAACTCTTGCACTCTCTAGTCTGGTGTTTCGTCGCGGTGGGTGGAGGTGAGCGGTTGTGGGTGGCAAAAACTGTGGAGTTATTGTAATAATCACATGAAAAAAATAACAAAGGAAATAATGCTCGTGAAAATTGGGATTCAGTTACTATACAACACCTAAAGGAAGAATAATTTATATCTATGTGTCATAACAAAGACGAGAAAATATACTGGAACAAAATGTTCAAACATAAAAGCAAGATGGAACGGAACAACAGAAAGAGAAGCACGTCTAGTAGCGTTAGAAAAAATTTCTCCATGACGAACAAATAATCTAACAGAGGAGCAACTTGCAAATATTACAGAGGCAAATCGGAGAAGAAAGCAGTCATATAGAAAAACAGGAGGAAGGATACATAAGTAATAAATAATCTTTGCTTAAGAACTCAGGTCGCAGCACAATCATTGAAGACATTTTCGAATGTTGGATGCGCAAGGAGGCAAGTGCATCACTGTCTTAAAAATGAGGCATTTCGTTACGATCCAACTATAAAATGTAATGAACATCCAAGTATAGCAATCGAGACAATAAACTATGTAAATACCGTAAGCAGAAAAACTTGAAAGGAGAAACGCAAGTATATGCTGCGGAAATGGTAAAATGACATTGTGAGCACTAAAATTAGATCCACTTAAATTCTTTGAATATGTGAAAGGCGAAACACTGATATCGAAGAAAGTTTGAAAAAAAAAAGACGCTATGGCGCATGCTTGCAAATGACTTCATTTGGAGCAACAGCAATAGTCGACAAGGAAGAATTTAATAAGGTATTTAGAATCCAAGGGCAAGTGTGTCACATTATTGGGTCGTTGTTACCATTTCCAAACACCGAAGTTCTTACGAGTTCACTTTGTACGAAATGAAGATGACGAAGCCGATCAGTGCTTTTTGAATATCACTGGACTGCGTCGCGATACAATTCTGGATCTATAGCATTTCCTACATAAAAAAAATAAACTGGTACGAATGTTTAAAATGTTCGCAGATACATCTACATCTACGTGGTTACTCTGCTATTCACAATAAAGTGCTTGGCAGGGGGTTCAATGAAGCACCTTCAAGCTGTCTCTCTACCGTTCCACTCTCGAACGGCATGCGGGAAAAACGAGCACTTTAATTTTTCTGTGCGAGCCCTGATTTCTCTTATTTTATCGTGATGATCATTTCTCCCTATGTAGGTGGGTGCCAACATAATGTTTTCGCAATTGGAGGAGAAAACTGCTGACTGAAATTTCATGAGAAGATGCTGTCGCAACGAAAAACGCCTTTGTTTTAATGATTGCCACTCCAATTCACGTATCATGTCTGTGACACTATCTCCCCTATTTCGCGATAATACAAAACGAGCTGCCCTTCTTTGTACTTTTTCGATGTCATCCGTCAGTCCCACCCGATACGGATCCCACACAACACAGCAATACTCCAGAATAGGGCGGACAAGCGTGGTGTAAGCAGTCTCTTTAGTAGACCTGTTGCACCTTCTAAGTGTTCTGCAAAAGAATCGCAGTCTTTGGTTTGCTCTACCCACAATATTATCCATGTGGTCGTTCCAGTTTAAGTTATTTGTAATTGTAATCCCTAAGTATTTAGTTGAACTTTCAGGTTTGTGTTACTTATCGCGTAATCGAAATTTACCTGATTTCTTTTAGTACTCATGTGCATAACTTCACACTTTCCCTTATTCAGGGTGGATTTCCACTTTTCGCACCATACAGATATCTTATGTAAATCATTTTGCAAGTCGTTTTGATCATCTGATGACTTTACAAGACGGTAAATGACAGAATCATATGCAAACAATCTAAGACGGCTACTCCGATTGTCTCTTATGTCGTTAATATAGATCAGGAACAATAGATGCCCTATAACACTTCCTTGGGGAACGCCGAATATTACTTCTGTTTTACTCGATGACTTTCCGTCTGTTACTAGGAATTACAAAATAACAATTCGCGCTGATAAGAGACCAACATGCGAGCATCAAGGACTGTTCAATGCACTTCAATAAGACGAAGTGGCCGCAATAATTGTGGGCAATGCGATTAGTTACCGCGATGCTCTGATACAGCGAAGTAAACGAAACGGAAAAGTCTTTCACGACAGTTTTTGTCCATTATTACATATATAAAACAGCTGACAAAAAAAAAGCCAGCTCCGCGGTTTGTTATAGCAAGTAGTAAAAAAAACGTATTGCACAGCAGCGTGATGGCCTATACGCAATTCTTTGTGTGTTACAGAAAAGAAACAGTGAGAATTTACAATGAATATAAGATTTCACCAACAAGGCTCGGATGAGGACAACAAAAACACTGCAGATGTAGAGGTAGAAGTAGATGTAGAGGTTACGATGTTCTCATACATCCGGGCATTTCACCCCAATTTTCAGCTCAGAAATTATCGCAACAAGTTACAAGCTATTCCCGAGCTAGGACGATACCTTTGTGACTTGGAACCCGCCTTTATGCCCAGAGATACGCCTGCAAGGAAAAATTAGCTGTAAAAAGGCCACCACATCTTGGCAAAGTAACATCGAGAGCGTGGATCCTTCAGAATCACCCGCAGGAAGACGCAGTTTGGCAGACCACAAATAGTAATTCTACTCTAGTTAATCGTCTGTTTTGATTGCGATAAGGATTTTTAAATAAGACCCACGAAGAACAGCCACTGTAGGCGGAATTAGGGATGGGACGGGGGGTAGGGGGGGGGGGGCAACAGGTGGCACTTTTCCTCCGCTATCCTCTTGTTGGAATCTGTAGTACAGAGTTCTTTTTCATTACAGAATCCTTATACACGGGATAACCATTAATTCTCTGGTTTCAGTAACATTTTTATGTCACCTATAAAATTTACGACGGAGTGCTAAAAAGTAATCCCTCCAAACTGCGTTTTTTTTTAAAATAGGAATCCCCTTTTATTATTACATATTCGTGTAGTACGTAAAGAAATATGAAAGTTTTAGTTGGACCACTTTTTTCGCTTTGTGATAGATGGCACTGTAATAGTCACAAAGTATAAGTACGTGGTATCACGTAACATTAAGCCAGTGCGGACGGTATTCGCTTCGTGATTCATTACCCGTGTTAAAATGGACAGTTTACCAATTGCGGAAAAGGTCGATATCGTGTTGATGTATGGCTATTGTGATCAAAATGCCCAACGGGCGTGTGCTATATATGCTGCTCGGTATCCTAGACGACATCATCCAAATGTCCGGACCGTTCGCCGGATAGTTACGATATTTAAGGAAACAGGAAGTGTTCAGCCACGTGTGAAACGTCAACCACGACTTGCAACAAATGATGATTCCCAAGTAGGTGTTTTAGCTGCTGTCGCGGCTAATCCGTACATCAGTAGCAGACAAATTGGCGAGACTCGGGAATCTCAAAAACGTCGGTGTTGAGAATGCTACATCAACATCGATTTCCCCTGTACCATATTTCTATGCACCAGGAATTGCATGGCGACGACTTTGAATGTCGTGTACAGTTTTGCCACTGGGCACAAGAGAAATTACGGGACGATGACAGATTTTTTGCATGCGTTTTATTTAGCGACGAAGCGTCATTCACTAACAGCAGTAACGTAAACAGGGATAATATGCACTATTTGGAAACGAAAAATCCACGATGGCTGCGACAAGCAGAACCTCAGCGACCTTGGCGGCTTGGTGTATGGTGCGGCATTATGGGAGGAAGGATAATTGGCCCCCATCTTATCGATGGCAATCTAAATGGTGCAATGTATGCTGATTTCCTACGTAATTTTCTACCGATGTTACTACAAGATGTTTCACTGCATGACAGAATGGCGATGTACTTCCAACGTGATGGATGTCCGGCACATAGCTCGCGTGCGGTTGAAGCGGTATTGAATAGCATATTTCATGACAAGTGGATTGGCCGTCGAAGCACCATACCATGGCCCGCACGTTCACCGGATCTGATGCCCCCGGATTTCTTTCTGTGGGGAAAGTTGAAGGATATTTGTAATCGTGATCCACAGACAACGCCTGACAACATGCGTCAGCGCATTGTCAATGCATGTGCGAAGATTACGGAAGGCGAACTACTCGCTGTTGAGAGGAATGTCGTTACACGTATTGCCAAATGCATTGAGGTTGACGGACATCATTTTGAGCATTTATTGCATTAATGTGGTATTTACAGGTAATCACGCTGCAACAGCATGCGTTCTCAGAAATGATAAGTTCACAAAGTTACATGTATCACATTGGAACAACCGAAATAAAATGTCAAACATATCTAAGTTCTGTATTTTAACTTAAAATACCTACCTGCTACCAACTGTTCGTCTAAAACTGTGAGCCTTATGTTTGTGACTATCACAGCGCCATCTGTCACAAAGCGAAAAAAGTGGTCCAACTAAAACATTCATATTTCTTTACGTATTACACGAATATGTTATAAAAAATGGGGTTCCTATTTAAAAAAACGCAGTTAATATCCGCTTGACCTATGGCAGCCCCATCTAGCGGGCTAACCATAACGCCATCTGGTTTCCCCCTTCAAGCTAGACAAGTTTCGTTCTTTGTAGTTTTTTCGTTTGACGCTTATTTCGTGAGATATTTGGCCCGGTCACGATCAATGGACCTCCCTGTACACTGATTATTACATGTCATGCAGATTACTCGGGCGAGATTCCCGATTCACTGGCACAAGTCGCAATTTTCTGCCGCTAGAGGGCTCCGGAAAGGAAAGTTGTGGTAAGGTCTTATGGGACCAAACTACTGAGGTCATCGGTCGCTAAGCTTACACACTACTTAATCTAACTTGAACTGATTTGCGCTAAGACCGACACCCACCCACCCACCCATGCCCGAGAGAGGACTCGAACCGCCCAAGGGGGGGGGGGGGGGGGGTGCACGCGGACCGGACCTTGACAAGGCGTCCTAGACCGTGCGGCCTAGAGGGCTCCGCAAGTTGTAGCATTTAACATGGCGCTATGTAAGTTAACTGGATTGGTGCATTAGCGTGCTGTAATCGAGTTTCTAATCGTAACAAACGTGCCTCCAACATAGAAATGATTGTATCGATATCAGTAATGTGCGACGTTGGGTTGTTCATGCTCGTAATGAAGGAAACGGTGATGCTAACCTGTGTGACAGAGCTCGGAGTGTTGTCAAAACTTATACACTCCTGGAAATGGAAAAAAGAACACATTGACACAGGTGTGTCAGACCCACCATACTTGCTCCGGACACTGCGAGAGGGCTGTACAAGCAATGATCACACGCACGGCACAGCGGACACACCAGGAACCGCGGTGTTGGCCGTCGAATGGCGCTAGCTGTGCAGCATTTGTGCACCGCCGCCGTCAGTGTCAGTCAGTTTGCCGTGGCATACGGAGCTCCATCGCAGTCTTTAACACTGGTAGCATGCCGCGACAGCGTGGACGTGAACCGTATGTGCTGTTGACGGACTTTGAGCGAGGGCGTATAGTGGGCATGCGGGAGGCCGGGTGGACGTACCGCCGAATTGCTCAACACGTGGGGCGTGAGGTCTCCACAGTACATCGATGTTGTCGCCAGTGGTCGGCGGAAGGTGCACGTGCCCGTCGACCTGGGACCGGACCGAAGCGACGCACGGATGCACGCCAAGACCGTAGGATCCTACGCAGTGCCGTAGGGGACCGCACCGCCACTTCCCAGCAAATTAGGGACACTGTTGCTCCTGGGGTATCAGCGAGGACCATTCGCAACCGTCTCCATGAAGCTGGGCTACGGTCCCGCACACCGTTAGGCCATCTTCCGCTCACGCTCCAACATCGTGCAGCCCGCCTCCAGTGGTGTCGCGACAGGCGTGAATGGAGGGACGAATGGAGACGTGTCGTCTTCAGCGACGAGAGTCGCTTCTGCCTTGGTGCCAATGACGGTCGTATGCGTGTTTGGCGCCGTGAAGGTGAGAGCCACAATCAGGATTGCATACGACCGAGGCACACAGGGCCAACACCCGGCATCATGGTGTGGGGAGCGGTCTCCTACACTGGCCGTACACCACTGGTGATCGTCGAGGGGACACTGAATAGTGCACGGTACATCCAAACCGTCATCGAACCCATCGTTCTACCATTCCTAGACCGGCAAGGGAACTTGCTGTTCCAACAGGACAATGCACGTCCGCATGTATCCCGTGCCACCCAACGTGCTCTAGAAGGTGTAAGTCAACTACCCTGGCCAGCAAGATCTCCGGATCTGTCCCCCATTGAGCATGTTTGGGACTGGATGAAGCGTCGTCTCACGCGGTCTGCACGTCCAGCACGAACGCTGGTCCAACTGAGGCGCCAGGTGGAAATGGCATGGCAAGCCGTTCCACAGGACTACATCCAGCATCTCTACGATCGTCTCCATGGGAGAATAGCAGCCTGCATTGCTGCGAAAGGTGGATATACACTGTACTAGTGCCGACATTGTGCATACTCTGTTGCCTGTGTCTATGTGCCTGTGGTTCTGTCAGTGTGATCATGTGATGTATCTGACCCCAGGAATGTGTCAATAAAGTTTCCCCTTCCTGGGACAATGAATTCACGGTGTTCTTATTTCAAATTTCCAGGAGTGTAGAACACTTTGCAGGACTTCGCTTTGACAGTGCTGAAGCGGTGCAAGAGAGGTGAGGTTGTGGCTCCGTCAACGAAGCAAATCATTCTACAGTGACGGTACCGACAAACTCGTCTCTGGTTGCTAGAAATGTGTTCGTCGCCAGGGTGAGTTGAGGAACAAACATGTAACCATCAAGAATAAAAATGTAGCACGTTAATAAAGTTTGTTTTAACCAAACAAGTTCACAGATGTTAAGGTTCCAACAAGTGCAAAATAAGTCTCTTTTGACGTCCATAGCTTGTTCACAAGCATTCCAGTGAAAGACTGTGTAGATATTGTGTCCCAGTCATTGTATTCACACAACATTATTTCAGAAGAACAGCTGAGCGTTTTAGTACAGTGGAATGTTGTTTAAGTGAAAACTATTTCTGTTTTCAAGGGAGCTATTATAACGAAGCAGATGGACTCGCCTTTGTCCTCCTTACTAGCAGAAATATTCATAGAGACTGATTTTCTTACGAGGGAACCACTGACAAAACATGTTGTGTATTGGTACAGTGGCACACTAATATAAAGGTTAACATAACGTTAGGACATTAGCTTGAAGATAGAAGACAGCAGCCACAAATTTAAAATTTATCGCCCGCATCCCGTGGTCGTGCGGTAGCGTTCTCGCTTCCCACGCCCGGGTATCCGGGTTCGATTCCCGGCGGGGTCAGGGATTTTCTCTGCCTCGTGATGGCTGGGTGTTGTGTGCTGTCCTTAGGTTAGTTAGGTTTAAGTAGTTCCAAGCTCTAGGGGACTGATGACCATAGATGTTAAGTCCCATAGTGCTCAGAGCCATTTTTTTAAAATTTATCGAAAAGACTCCTTCACTGACGCTTCCATTCCGGTTCCTCCGTCACGATCCACCGTCTTCTTTCTATCCCAAAGAAGACTTTGACCAAGTACATAATACAATAAAAACGATAGCTATAAATAATGAATTTGACCCCAACATCATTGACAAAACTGTAAGTAAAAAAATGAAGAAATAAACCAGATCCCGACGGTCCCCAACACAGACAAACTTGAAAAGAAATGGTGCAGGTTACCTTTTATAGGGAAAACATCAAACAGAATAAGTAACATTTTGAAGGCAAAGTGTTTCTCCGTGCTTTTCTATGGCCCTCAGACAATACGTAGTTTGTTTTTCAATGCAAAAGACAAGCAAACAGCTACCACAAAAAGTGGGGTTTATAAGATCACACGTCAGAAGGATAAATCTTTTTAAATTTTGAACTGACTTGGAGGTCAATCTTAAGCTTAAAGAACGTCGTACAAGCTGGAGACTGAAGAACCCCTTGCGGAACACTGGCTTAACAAAAACCAAAAATTCATAACAGATGTACAAGTCTCACACATAGAGGAAAAGAGGGCAAAACTCAGTCGGTTAGAAATTCTAGAAACTAAAAACACAGATGTATATATCCGCACAACTGTCATTAAATGAGCAAACCCAGTTCAGTTTTTCACCTCTTTTAGATGATATCACAACTCCTAAATGGGAGTAAAACTTTGAACCTCACTCCATGCGTAGATAAAAAATTTTAGGCCTATGCATGACTTTACACCTGGAATGTTTAGTCCTGTTAGTGTAATTTCTGAATCGTGTTTCCGTATGTAATTGTCAAAAGATGGTTATTGAAGTAATTTTACATTAAGCCAAGGAACGATATATTAAGAAGTTATTTATCTGTGCCTTATCATCATCATTGCTCTATCATCTTTGGAATCAGTAATGGACTTGTGACCGAAAATCTAGGTTCCGCAGTTGTCACTGAAACTATTACAAACAAGAAAAAAAACAGTGTTTGTTTAATTAATTTGCGATGATTGGGAAGGAATTCACAGTTTATTCAGTTAATAGGTTGTTTTGTTTAAAAAACTTTAAAAGTTTCACACAAACATTTCGGAGGTATCACTTTTCGGCTCGGCCCTGTACACCTACATCATTACCCTCTCATTCACGATTAAGTGCCTTATAGAGGCTACGCGGAGCCACCATCGTATATATATATACTTTCCACCTTGTTGTCGCAGGGCGAGTACCCAGCTTTATGCTATGAAATAGCCAATGTAACTTCTTGTACATTTTTCTGAAAATAACATTGAAAAGGTGTAGGTTTCTGTATTTACATTCCTAGAAAAACAACGTGGTAGAAATGAACACCTTAGTCTTTCCGATTGAGCTCTGATTTCTGTTATTTCATTACGATGGCCACTTTCCCCAAGTAGGCGTGCTACAAAAGAAAAAAATATACGCTCTCGGAGAAGAAGGTCATTTACATTTTGTGAAACGATCTGACCGTGGAAAAAACGCCTTTGTTTTAACGATTGCCACCCCAACTCGTGTGACATATCCGTGACATTCTCTCCAGTATTTCGAAATAGCACAAAACGATCTATGCTCCGTCCATCTTGGATCCTATGCCGCCAACATTACACTAGCAGAGGACGTACAAGTGCAGTGTAGGCAGTCTCTTTACAGATTTATTGCACCGTGTGACTGTGCTGCCAATAAAATGCAGTCTTTCGCTTGAATTTCTAGAAACATTATCTATATGACGGTTATAAACTAAGTTGTTCGTAATTGTAATGCCTAGGTAGTCAGCTTAATCGACAATTAGAAATTTGTCTGATTTTTCATGTAACAGAAACGGTTATTTTTCAGTAATCATGCGGATAATCTCGCACTATTTTTTCTCTTTTTTGGGTCAACTGACACTTTTCGCACCATGCAGTCCTCCGGTCTAAATGATTTTGTAATTCGTTTCGATCTTCTGGTAACATTAATAGACGGTAAACGACAGCATCATCTGCAAACAAAGTAAGAGAGTCATTCAGAAAGAATCAGCACAGACCTTATAACACGTCTCTAGGGGAACGCCATATACACTTCCGTTTCGCTCGATGACTTACCGTCAATCAGTACGAAGTATGTCCTTTCTGACACGAAATTACGAATCCAGTCGCACAACTGAGGCGATACTTCATAGGCGTGCAGCTGGGGGAACTTATGAAGAACAGTGTCATAATCCTTTTGGAAAACTACAAATGTGGAATGAGTTTCAGGTTGCACTCATTTGGAGTTGACTATGCTATACGTTCTGGAAATGGGACATCAGCTATCATATAAATCAGTCTTTTAGAACAAATAGTTTGTAGGACTGGCTTAATAATTTCTTCACAGAAGAATCAAATTTTTAATAAGCATTATAAACACACCAAAATTTTTGAATGGTCTTGGCAAAATTGAGAAGGCTAAAAAAATTTTAATATCTTGGGGATATAATCCAAGAAACTGGTTAAAAAAACAGCTGCAGGGGAAGGGGTGCATAAATAGAATGGGAATACAGTAAGAAGGCTGTAAGGCAGTGATTTAGGCTTTCACCCCTACTTTTTAATCAATAAGTCGAGAAGCACTGACGGAAATACAAAGGTTCAAGAGTGGAATTGAAATTGAGGATGCGAGGATATCAATGATAAGATTCGCTGATGACATTGCTACTTCAGTGAAAGTGAAAAAGAATTACAGGATCGGTAAGTTCCATGCGGCTTTACGCGGATGATGCTGTAGTATACAGAGAAGTTGCAGCATTAGAAAATTGCAGCGAAATGCAGGAAGATCTGCAGCGAATGGGCACTCGGTGCAGGGAGTGGCAACTGACCCTTAACATAGATAGATGTAATGTATTGCGAATACATAGAAAGAAGGATCCTTTATTGTACGACTATATGACAGCGGAGCAAACACTGGTAGCAGTTACTTCTGTAAAATATCTCGGGGTATGCGTACGGAACGATTTGAAGGGGAATGATCATAAAAAAATAATTGTTGGTAAGGCGAGTCCCAGGTTGAGATTCATTGGGAGAGTCCTTAGAAAATGTAGTCCGTCAACAAAGGAGGTGGCTTACAAAACACTCGTTCGACCTACACTTGAGTATTGCTCATCAGTGTGGGATCCATACCAGGTCGGGTTGACAGAGGCGATAGAGAAGATCCAAAGAAGAGCGGTGCGTTTCGTCACAGGGTTATTTGGTAAGCGTGATAGCGTTACGGAAGAAGTATCTGAGAATGTATGTTTCGAGCACAGCATTGTATGGTAGTGAGACATGGACTGTGGGAAAACCGGAGACGAAGAGAATCGAAGCATATGAGATGTGGTGCTACAGAAGAATGTTGAAAATTAGGTGGACTGGTAAGGTAATGTATGACGAGGATCTCCAGAGAATCAGGGAGGAAAGGAAACAGTGACAAGACGAAGGGACAGTATGGTAGAACATCTGTTAATAAGACATCACGGAATAACTTCCATGGTACTGGAGAGAACTGTAGCGGGTGAAAACTGTAGAGGAAGCCATAGATTGGAATAATTCCAGAAAATAATTGAGGACGTAGGTTGCACGTGCTACTCTGTGGTGGAGAGCTGGCCACAGGTGACGAATTCGTGGCAGGTCGCATGAAACCAGTCAGAAGAAAAAGAAAAGGCAGGATGGAAAACTGGTTACATCCAGTTTTTGCCAACTGAGGGGCTGGTGACAATGTAGTCCACCACAGGAAACGGTCGCACTGAATAACTCGGCTGAAGGTGTTACCATTAATCCTCGTATACTTCGTCCAATTTCCGGTAGAAGATGGATTTACGAAATCCCCGATGATACCTTCATGCAATAATTATCCGCCCAACAGTGTATGCTCCCTATATACAGATATTTTGCGCCCTCTTACTGCAGAGCCCTCCCTGGATGTTGCCCCAGTCCCCACCCAGCACCCCGGCCAGCCGCTCCTCTCCCGCAGCTACTTAACGAAGGCTGTCGTCCAATTACGTGGTTTCCTATTACAGCCTGCCGCTGTCTCATTATCTTTCCCCCTGCCGCTGGGCCCTTAATGCCCGCTCCTCAGGGTGGCGGCGGATGCCCTTGGAATCCATCCCGACGTCTGATTAGGGCCGCGACCCCAGATGAGATGAGCGCCAGTTCGCCTCTCAGTCTTCTGCTCTCCAGGATCTGGAATCCATCGTCTAAGGAGGGGCAGAAGTCTCCGTATCGTCGCCTGACGCCATCAGCGAGTAGGCCTGCCACAATTTCGGACGCTCTAGCCCACTTCTTACACGTTACGAGACGTATTCTTAAAACTTGTTATTTGAATGGTTCATTGCACCATTGTTCACATATGGATGTTATATACTACTAGTATCTAGTGTGGAATTGATATCTCGTTCTACGTCACTTTAGAATAATGTAATGTGGCAAGTTTGATCGCAGTGTCCACAAATACGAATATGATAAAAAAAAGCTGTAAAAAATGTTTTACTTCTCGACATAGTCTCTTGGTCCAGTGGTCCTCCTGATTTTTCATTCCATCGGAAAATAGGTTCTGTCAAACTCTGAAAAATACTCATTCACTGCAACTTTCGCTTCCTTACTCGACGAAAATTTCTTCCCAGCAAGCCGAAGTTTCAAGTTACGGAACAGAAAGGAGGCAGTTGGAACTAAGTTTGGTGAATAGGGAGGGTGAGGAACCAATGCAAAGCCAGATTGATGCACGTTAACCATTGCTATTGCTGATGAGTGGGACGGTGCATTGTCCTGCTGAAAGGACACTTTTTTGCGTGCCAACCTTGGTCGTTTTTTAGCCAACGGAAGTTTTAAACGATCCGAGAATGAAGTATAATAGGATCCAGTAATGGTTTTGCCTTTTTCCAAGTAAGCTATGAGAATAATCTACATCTACATCTACACCTATACTCCGCAAGCCACCTGATGATGTGTGGCGGAGGGTACCTTGAGTACCTCTATCGGTTCTCTCTTCTATTCCAGTCCCGTTTTGTTCGTGGAAAGAAAGGTTGTCGGTATACCTCTGTGTGGGGTCTAAGCTCTCTGATTTTATCGTCATAGTCTCTTCGCGAGATATACGTAGGAGGGAGCAATATACTGCTTGACTCCTCGGTGAAGGTATGTTCTCGAAACTTCAACAAAAGCCCGTACCGAGCTACTGAGCGTCTGTCTTGCAGAGTCTTCCACTGGAGTCTATCTATCATCTCGTAACGCTTTCGTGATTACTAAATCATCCTGTAACGAAGCGCGCTGCTCTCCGTTGGATCTTCTCCAACTCTTCTATAAACCCTATCTGGTACGGATCCCATACTGGTGAGCAGTATTCAAGTAGTGGGCGAACAACTGTACTGTAACCTACTTCCTTTGTTTTCGGACTGCATTCCGTTAGGATTCTTCCAATGAACCTCAGTCTGGCATTTGCTTTACCGACGATTAATTTTATGTCCCTTGAGAATCGCAAAAAACAGCGCTCACCACCTTACCAGTTGAAAAAATGGTCTTTGCCTTCTTCGATGCATTTTCACCAAACTTTGCCCATTGGTTCAACGTCCGTATTGATTCTAGTGTGTAACGATGGATCGATGCTTCATCAACAACAGGCTGGGTCCGCTTTCGGTCGACTGTGAGCAATCGCGGCATCGACTTCGCACACAGCTTGTTTACAGCCAATTCTCCGTGCAGGATATTAACTCCCTCAGGTGATATGCCTAAAGCCTCGCCGGCCGGTGTGGCCGTGCGGTTCTAGGCGCTTCAGTCTGGAACCGCGTGACCGCTACGGTCGCAGGTTCGAATCCTGCCTCGGGCATGGATGTGTGTCATGTCCTTAGGTTAGTTAGGTTTAAGTATTTCTAAGTTCTAGGGGACTGATGACCACAGATGTTAAGTCCCATAGTGCTCAGAGCCATTTGAACCATTTGAACCTAAAGCCTCAGCAATCCCATGAATTTTTAATCGGCAGTCTTGCATTACAATATCATGGATTTTGCCGCGTGGTTTCCTCAATGTTGACCTCAACTGGATGGCTGGAGGGCGCTTGGTCACCGGTCCTTGTCCGATTACGTTTAAATCCATTAACCCGAAAGTAAAAGGTCTTCAAAGATGGTGCAGTTTAACCCGAAAGTAAAAGGTCTTCAAAGATGGTGCAGTCTGCGTGAACTACATTCAAATCTGTTGTGATTTGCGGGTCAGTCTAGCCCTTCAAAGGAAAATGTTGAATAACAGAACGAAAGTAGGTTTTCTCCATTTTCAATCACAGTCGACGCACTGGGCAATTCAGAAGGCTGTCAACAGCAAACTGTATGCTGTATATTGTTGAAATTCTTTACACGATCCTTCGAGTAATCAAGCCTACCAACCATAAAGGCGCAACAAAAATGTTTCATTACTTCAAGAAAATTTACTAGATTTATCAACCACCATCGTATAAACTTTCTGATTCTGTCAATGTGTTTTACATGCGACGACCTATTATTCTGTGATAATTTACATTATTGTCCCATTGGATACTATAGCAAACGAACCCTCTAACACAAATTATTTCTAGAGGTCTCTCTGTTTGGCAGTTGTACATTAATCAATGAGTTTTGTTACGAGCTGAAACTAGTTATCAAATTACATGTGCAGTAGCGACTGTTAAAGGTTTTTATGAAACTACTGCTGTAGTCATAAAGTTTTAATTATCACCCGAAAACAGATCTGCAGGGTGGTTCCGTGATGATGTGACCAATTTCGGGGATGATAGGGGAAGGATAAATCCATCAGTATGAGTTAAGGGTCTCTGTACCGGAAATGAACGAGTCGGAAGTTATAAGCGAAGATTCTTCTGACAGCGGAATACATGTTCGGTACTTTTATTGCTAATATTGTAGGGTATGCAACTATCAGAGGTGGTACTAAGGACCAAAACAAGAAAAGAAAGTCCAATAAACATGGGCTCTAAGGGCATGGCGGTTATCCCTGAGACAGCTGGTTTCAGTTACATCGTTCCTTTTTATAAACGCGTTTATCCTGACTGCTATAACCACTCACAGTAAACGGTTTCTTACATAACCTATTCTCGGTTTTTTATTTCTATCATTTCCTGTAATAAACGTAGAAACCGAACGATCCCTATGTTTCGAGATACAGTACATATATCAAGAAAGTCAGAGCTCACACGGAAATACATAAATGTTCCTTTTTTCCGCGCGCTATTCGAAACTGGAATAACAGAGAATTATTGTGAAGGTGGTTCGACGAAGCCTCTGACAGGCACTTAAGCGTGTCTCGCGGAGTATTCATGTAGATGTAGATGTTGCTGTAGATGTGGAAACTGGCATATCAAAGAATACTTAGTTCATTGCCCTTTCGCTGCTTTTCTCATAAAGTGCAAAGCAGTTGACTACTGCAAAACAATCAACAGTAGTATATTCCTACTGATTCTAATTTTTTGAAACTCTGCTCGAAACTGATGTTCGAATAGGGTTAAAGGGTGAAAACTGAGGTTGAAGAACTCTATTTTTCGTGTTAATTTGTTCGTTTTCAAGGGCTATAAGCAGATAAAGACATGTTATGAGGACACAAATAGTGAGTCTCTGTCGCCTGGCCACCAAGAGCTGTTGCAGGACGAATTGATTCACGGTTCGTTTTATGGCTCCTTCCATGTATAGCGGTTTTACGACTATGACGTGTGGGGCCTGAAGATGGCGTGAATATAATGCCAAAACTGGTAGCACATAGAAGCTCATATAATAAAATAAATTTCTACAACACATACAGCTGTTGATAAATTATTGCATCAAGAAATAGTAGATCAGGTGATTATGTTTAGTGTAAACTATGAATGACCTGTTAGGTTTTAAGTTTTATTCTTACACAAGTCGCAAGTTTGTTGGGGCTCCTCCCGTTTTTAATCTTTCAAAGCGAATGAATCATTGTATTTCATTGACACCGCACTTCATAAAATACGCACGGATGCCATTTAGTAATATAACTGACGTCCGACGGATAAGATGAGAAGCTACCCTATAGACAACATGAGGTAGTTGTTGCGCACTGGATGTACACGTGTTCCATACAATAAGCCACGCTACACCGTGATACATTATTGTCTCAGCAGTTATGTACCAATTCTTATACCCTGTGTTTGTTGCCCGTTTTTGTCGACATTGTTATTAAAGTAGCACTGACCGCTTTTCCAATTTTCTGTAATAACGCAATAATTCAGAGCAATGAAAATTTTACAAAAAAAAACTACTCTTTTTTCAAAAAAAAGTTTACCCAGACACGAAAAATTGTTGCACTGCTGCTATGACTGATCGATATTTCACCTTTTCATCCGATAATAGCTAAAAAATAAATACACCTCTTATATCTGACGCGGAAAAATACCGGTTATTCAGAGTTGCTGCATTGAGGAAAAAACTGATAAAGTGCTACATTTGGAGCATTGCACTGTATGGAGCAGAGACATGGACCATGAGAAAGAAGGAGAAAAAATACTTAGAGAGCTTTCATATGTGGTGCTGGAGGAGAATAGAAAAGATCAAGTGGACAGATCGCATAAAAAATGACGATGTACTGCGAAGAGTAGGAGAGAAGAGAAGTATTTTGCGTACAATTCTTCAGAGAAAGGCCAACTGGATTGGACATGTACTTAGACACGAGGGACTCATACATGATGTCATCGAAGGGAAACTCTGAGGAAACGCAGGACGAAGAAGAAGAAGTCAACATCTGGACGACAGGAAAGATGGAAGGAGAAACAACAGACTGAAGGAAGAAACTGAAGACAGGGAACAGTGGAATCAGAAATTCTCCGTACGAAGACATGGACCTGCCACTAGGCAGAATACTACATAATAATAACAACAATAATAATTCAGAACTAAAATACCAGTATCGATTTTAAGCCATCGGGTTTTTCTGTCTCTTTTGCATATCTCAAGAATTATGACACTTGCTCATCTCCTCTCCTGTGAAACAATTCTTCTACTCAACAAGTAATCATAACTCTTATGGTTTAGAGTCCATATTTGCCTGACATTTTTTCTTGTTTTTGAAGAAACTACCACCTCTGAAAATTGCCTATCCGACAATCCTAGCAAAAATAACAGCAGTATATGTACAGCAGTGTTAGAAGTGTCAGAATGGTTTTCAGTTGCAACTTGCGACTCGGTCGATTCCATATCAAGGTCTCTTATCTCAGATTGATACATTTACCCTCCCGCATCGTCCCTGAAAGTTTGTAACATTATTACGGAAACACATTCTATGATTACTTTCTTGTCTGTTTGCAATGTTTATTAAGAAAAAGTGGGTCTCTATGGTGCCTCTAACAAAGTTTATGGCTGAACTGACGATTTCTTGCTAGTGATACAGTATCCTCTCTTCCATCTACATGTACATCTACGTGATTACTCTGCTTTTCATTGCCACTTTCCCCAGTGGTTTTAGAAATTCTGATGAAATGTTATCTTCTACCTTATTTGATCTTGAGTCTTGCAAAGCTCTTTTAAATTCTGATTCTAACACTGGATCCCCTACCTCTTCCCTATGGACTCATGTTTCTTCTTCTATCACGTCATCAAGTTAGTCCTCCTTCTACATCTACATCTACGTGGTTACTCTGCTATTCACAATTTATGTGCGTGGCAGAGGGTTCAATGAACCACCTTCATGCTGTCTCTCTACCGTTCCACTCTCGAACGGCGCGAGGGAAAAACGAGAACATAATTTTTTCCGTGCGAGCCCGATTTCTCTTATTTTATCGTGATGATCATTTCTCCCTATGTAGGTGGGTGCCAGCAGAATGTTTTCGCAATCGGAGGAGAAAACTGGTGATTGAAATTTCATGAGAAGATCCCGTGGCTACGAAAAACGCCTTTGTTTTAATGATTGCCACACCACTTCACGTATCATGTCTGCGACACTATCTACCCTATTTCACGATAATACAAAACGAGCTGCCCTTCTCTGTACTTTTTCGATGTTATCCGTCAGTCCCACCTGATGAGGATCCCACACCGCACAGCAATACCCCAGAATAGGGCGGACAAGCGTGGTGTAAGCAGACTCTTTAGCAGACCTGTTGCACCATCTAAGTCTTCTGCCAATGAATCGCAGTCTTTGGTTTGCTCTACCCACAATATTATCTATATGAACGTTCCAATTTAGGTTATTTGTAATTGTAATCCATAAGTATTTAGTTGAATTTACAGCCCTCAGATTTGTGTGACTTACCGCGTAGTCGAAATTTAGCTTGGGTGGAGAGTCATCGGCAGATGTAGCAGTCTGAGGGCGGTCTACAATTTCGCCGTTAAATAAGAGAGATAAAATAACAAGATTTGGGTGTCCAGGGTTCTTATTCTGCATAGGTGACAGTTTACTGTAATTTAAAACTTTGAAATTAGGTTCCTTTCAGTGTAATACGTCTACATTTTAGTTTTTGTTGTAACTGTATATAAAAGAGGAGAATATGAAATTAAATAAAATCCGGACTCTACTAATAAATAATAGAATATACTGAAACACCCCCTTAGAAAAATTGTACAAGACTGTGCTTTAACTGACACAACGCAACGCAATCTGACTTTCAAAAATCCCTACAAAAGGATGGCCCTGACTAACATTAACCTATACCTTTCATGAATCACTTGCCTCACAAAAAATTTTCGTTACTCGAACTACTGCAATACAGCGAGCGCCACTACTGCCAGCTAAATAAAAGATTCAAACTACTGAAGGCACTAACTACTGATAGGCATAGTTAACAAATGAAAGATTTTGATAGAGAACAAACAATGTATTTACCTTAATAGTGTTAACAGTCATAATATATATATAGCAGTTCATGAGATCTAGTCTTACAAATTTACTGTTTCTGATGGACACACGTCCAGATCATCCGCTATCAAAATTCCGCCATCTCTCTCCCCACATCCACCACTGCTGGCGGCTCACCTCCAACTGCGCAGCGCTACGCGCTGTTAACAGCCAACAGCCCAACACTACAATAGCCAACAACAAAGCAAACCAGCCACAGACTGCACACAGCACAGTCAGTGATTTTCATACAGAGCGCTACGTGGCGTTACCAATAAGACAACCTAAACAGCCTACTTACAATACCATAGTGAACCAATTTCTTAATCGTCTCGCACAATATTTACTTTTCATCCAATACGGTTACTGCGTCAATGATAATTTACAAGTGGTTCAAATGAGTCTGAGCACTATGGGACTTAACATCTGAGGTCATGAGTCCCCTAAAACTTAGAACTACTTAAACCTAACTAACCTAAGGATATCACACACATCTATGCCCGACGCAGGATTCGAACCTGCGACCGTAGCGGTCACGCGGTTCCAGACTGTAGCGTGTAGAACGTTTGTACAAATATTTTTGATGTCTAGTGAAGACATAGGGGATGGAATAATTGTTCTCGAAAACGAACGACTTTTTCAGTGTTTCATGAATAAATTTAGCTAAATCATGGTACGCACTATTCATATTATTATAAATCGGGAGTATTGGATGGCTAGGTTTGTGAATTTTGAATTGAGAACGGAGTTTTGGGGCCTGAGGGTTCATGTTGACCAGCATTTTCCTATAGAAAGGTTCGATTAAAGAAGTTTTTTTTGCGTCACTGATAGCTGACCTGACTTCTTTTTGTAATTCCGGAGTCAGATCCTCATGCAGTTCCGAAATATTATTTTTGTTAAAAAAATCTAATGTTTTAGAAATATATGACCGTAGCGGTCACGCGGTTCCAGACTGTAGCGCGTAGAACCGCTCGGCCACCCCGGCCGGCGATAATTTATAAGTTTTATACATTAGGCCCCTAGAGCGTATTATTCCCACCGCGATTATGTAGAAGATTTTATCCGTGTCGGATGATCAATCAAGATCTAGAGAGATAAGGAGTCTGTTGCTTTGTCGGGCTAAGCAGTGGTACTTCCCAGATCAGGCCAGCCAACTGCTGTCAACAATCTGACAGGCTGGCGAACAAATTAAGCTCGTGCGCCAGTAATTATCGAGACTCGTGATCGGCAAACCCAGAGTGGAGAAGGAACTCGGCCAGGAATGTTTCCGATCCGCTCCGGGCGTGAACTTGGGGAGGCGTTGCTAGGGGTGCGTCTGGAGGGTGGTGTGGGGAGGCTTCCATTTTCGCGGCAGCGGCCACCCTCCTCCCTCCTGTCCCCTCCTCTTCCATTTGCCGCCCCAGCGTGGGCCCCACCCTCCGAGTGAGGGTCTCGCCCGGGGCAGGCGAGACGCGGCTGGAGCCGAGATACGCCGGCTTTGATGAAAAGCCGCTCCAGCGCAGATGGCGGAGGCTCCAGGCAGCCGGGCAGGTAGAGACCTGGAGCGCGAGGCGTTGTCGGCTCCGGAGGGAAGCTGGAAGGCGCGAGGGTCAAACTGGTGGGGCGGAGCGCGCCAAGTGTTTCGAACGGGAATGGCGAAATTTTCTCGAACGTGGTGCGTTACATCAACCGGGTGGTTAATTATAATGAGGTTCCAGTGTGGACCGCACATATCGTATGGCAGCGAAACTTGGTAGATATGCCAATGCATAAAGGGGGGTTGTGTGTAAAATCGGTCAAAAATATTGAAATATTTCTGTCACCAGGTACTTCTGTAGCGTCATACAATGTAGGCTTTCACGGCCGGCGTTGTCTTCAGTTGAAACTTCCGGGCTGAGAGGCCATGGCCGATGTATAAAATTTCCACCTAACGTTTCGTCTCCATCTGCGGGAGACATCTTCTGAGGGCGTCCGGCTACTGACACTCAGGCTCCAGGTACTCTCGCATTTATAGAGCGCATAGAGGGCATCGCCATTCGTCACGTGATGCCGACGGTATGCCTATCTTTGGA
Organism: Schistocerca nitens; assembly: GCF_023898315.1. Classification (NCBI taxonomy): domain Eukaryota; kingdom Metazoa; phylum Arthropoda; class Insecta; order Orthoptera; family Acrididae; genus Schistocerca; species Schistocerca nitens. Next base: position 91,432,887 of record NC_064625.1, on the reverse strand, counting down.
AGGTGTCATCATTCTCGATTAAGAGTAATCGATTGTCATTCTGCTGGCGAAACGTCGACATCCATATTTTGTCCAACTTTAAAACTTCCTCTTTTCTATTAAAATTGTTATGGTGTTTCTGAATTTCTATTGCTTCTCTATACATGCGCGCATGATAATGGGATGTTCGTGCTAGAACGCTTGTCTCATTAAATTTAATTTCGTGATTCCCATCTCGAAAAACATGCTCACGTGACGAATGGTGGTGCCCTCTACACGCGCTATAAATGCGAGAGTAGCTGGAGCCTCAGTGGCAGTAGCCGGACGACCTCAGAAGATGTCTCCCGCAGATGGAGACGAAACGTCAGGTGGAAATTTTATACACTCCTGGAAATTGAAATAAGAACACCGTGAATTCATTGTCCCAGGAAGGGGAAACTTTATTGACACATTCCTGGGGTCACATACATCACATGATCACACTGACAGAACCACAGGCACATAGACACAGGCAACAGAGCATGCACAATGTCGGCACTAGTACAGTGTATATCCACCTTTCGCAGCAATGCAGGCTGCTATTCTCCCATGGAGACGATCGTAGAGATGCTGGATGTAGTCCTGTGGAACGGCTTGCCATGCCATTTCCACCTGGCGCCTCAGTTGGACCAGCGTTCGTGCTGGACGTGCAGACCGCGTGAGACGACGCTTCATCCAGTCCCAAACATGCTCAATGGGGGACAGATCCGGAGATCTTGCTGGCCAGGGTAGTTGACTTACACCTTCTAGAGCACGTTGGGTGGCACGGGATACATGCGGACGTGCATTGTCCTGTTGGAACAGCAAGTTCCCTTGCCGGTCTAGGAATGGTAGAACGATGGGTTCGATGACGGTTTGGATGTACCGTGCACTATTCAGTGTCCCCTCGACGATCACCAGTGGTGTACGGCCAGTGTAGGAGATCGCTCCCCACACCATGATGCCGGGTGTTGGCCCTGTGTGCCTCGGCCGTATGCAGTCCTGATTGTGGCGCTCACCTGCACGGCGCCAAACACGCATACGACCATCATTGGCACCAAGGCAGAAGCGACTCTCATCGCTGAAGACGACACGTCTCCATTCGTCCCTCCATTCACGCCTGTCGCGACACCACTGGAGGCGGGCTGCACGATGTTGGGGCGTGAGCGGAAGACGGCCTAACGGTGTGCGGGACCGTAGCCCAGCTTCATGGAGACGGTTGCGAATGGTCCTCGCCGATACCCCAGGAGCAACAGTGTCCCTAATTTGCTGGGAAGTGGCGGTGCGGTCCCCTACGGCACTGCGTAGGATCCTACGGTCTTGGCGTGCATCCGTGCGTCGCTGCGGTCCGGTCCCAGGTCGAAGGGCACGTGCACCTTCCGCCGACCACTGGCGACAACATCGATGTACTGTGGAGACCTCACGCCCCACGTGTTGAGCAATTCGGCGGTACGTCCACCCGGCCTCCCGCATGCCCACTATACGCCCTCGCTCAAAGTCCGTCAACTGCACATACGGTTCACGTCCACGCTGTCGCGGCATGCTACCAGTGTTAAAGACTGCGATGGAGCTCCGTATGCCACGGCAAACTGGCTGACACTGACGGCGGCGGTGCACAAAGGCTGCGCAGCTAGCGCCATTCGACGGCCAACACCGCGGGTCCTGGTGTGTCCGCTGTGCCGTGCGTGTGATCATTGCTTGTACAGCCCTCTCGCAGTGTCCGGAGCAAGTATGGTGGGTCTGACACACCGGTGTCAATGTGTTCTTTTTTCCATTTCCAGGAGTGTACATCGACCACGGCCTCTCAGCCCGGAAGTTTCAACTGAAGAGTTCGGTAGCGTTTTAGAAATATTGTCTCCAGCTTTCAGAGTTTAACTCGTGCTACAAATCCACCTTGTTTCAACCAAAGCGCAGTGTCACCACCCCTTTCTACATGACTGTATCTTTGTTAGCGATATTTTGTTTTTCCCGCTATCGGAGAAGATATCTGCGGATTGGGAAGTCGACACAGCTGATAAAATTGCTCCATATTTAGCAATTATATACAACCACTCGCTCACAGAAAGATCCGTACCTAAAGACTGGAAAATTGTTAAAGTCACACCAATACCCAAAAAGGGAAGTGGGAGTAATCCGCTGAATTACAGGCCTATATCACTAACGTCGATTTGCAGTAGGGTTTTAGAACATATACTGTATTCGAACATTATGAAGTACCTCGAAGAAAACGATGTATTGACATATACTCAGCACGGATTCAGAAAATATCCTTCTTGTGAAACACAACTAGCTCTTTATACTCATGAAGTAATAAATGTTATCGACAGGGGATGTCAAATTGATTCTATATTTTTAGATTTGAAGAAGGCTTTCGACACCGTTCTTCACATGCGTCTTCTAACCAAACTGCTCGCCTACGGAGTATCGCCCCAGTTGTGCGATTGGATTCGTGATTTCCTGTCAGAAAGGTCACAGTTCGTAGTAACAGACGGAAAGTCATCAAGTAAAAGTAATATCCGGCGTTCCCCAGGGAAGAGTTATAGGCCCTCTATTGTTTCTGATCTATATTAACGACACTGGACACAATCTGAGTAGCCATCTTAGATTGTTTGCATATGATTCTGTCATTTACCGTCTTGTAAAGTCATCAGATGATCAAAACGACTTGCAAAATGATTTACATAAGATATCTGTATGGTGCGAAAAGTGGAAATTCACCCTGAATAAGGGAAAGTGTGAAGTTATGCACATGAGCACTAAAAGAAATCAGGTAAATTTCGATTACGCGATAAGTAACACAAACCTGAAAGTTCAACTAAATACTTAGGGATTACAATTACAAATAACTTAAACTGGAACGACCACATAGATAATATTGTGGGTAGAGCAAACCAAAGACTGCGATTCATTTGCAGAACACTTAGAAGGTGCAACAGGTCTACTAAAGAGACTGCTTACACCTCGCTTGTCCGCCCTATTCTGTACTATTGCTGTGCGGTGTGGGATCCGTATCGGGTGGGACTGACGGATGACATCGAAAAAGTACAAAGAAGGGCAGCTCGTTTTGTATTATCGCGAAATAGGGGAGATAGTGTCACAGACATGATACGTGAATTGGAGTGGCAATCATTAAAACAAAGGCGTTTTTCGTTGCGACAGGATCTTCTCATGAAATTTCAGTCACCAGTTTTCTCCTCCAATTGCGAAAACATTATGTTGGCACCCACCTACATAGGGAGAGATGATCATCACGATAAAATAAGAGAAATCAGGGCTCGCACAGAAAAATTAAAGTGCTCGTTTTTCCCGCGTGCCGTTCGTGAGTGGAAAGGTAGAGACAGCTTGAAGGTGCTTCATTGAACCCCCTGCCAGGCACTTTATTGTGAATAGCAGAGTAATCACGTACATGTAGATGCAGATGTGGAAGGCTGATAGCCCAATTACGAATACCTTAATTACGATTTATTGAAGAAAAGCACACAGGGTGGAGTAGAAAACCCGAACGAATGCTTTAATAACCTCATCTAGAAGAAATTCCCGAAGATAATATTTTGCTCGCCTATTATTGTTAAAATTCCCTCATATGATGCTTTCTGTTGTTGAATTATGGTAGCAGTGGAGGAATCAGGACACTTATGAGACAAGGATTTGATGCAAGGTGCTTCAACGAAAACCTGTTGAACAAGACTGATGATGTACATATTGTTATAACCGAGAAGGGAAACACAAATTTTCATAAATTTAGCTTTAAAATTTTTTAATGTATCTAAATATTTTCTTATAAATTTTCATTGTTATTTTTAGCCGAAAAGTCAAATACCAGTTGTCCTAGATGTAGGCTTAAAATCCTATAGTAGTTCTTTAGTAATTATTTATTTTCAAAAATATTTTCACTCACTATTTTACTGCCTTAGTGGTTGAATTTCCAAAAATGCTGAAACACTTATTTTTTATTTTCTGACTAAGAATCCAAATACCAGTTTTCGTAGTTCTAGCTTCAACATTCCCTTAATAGCGACATGCTTTCAGAAAGCCTTTCATTCGGTGTTTCACCCCTTTAGGGACTGGAATTTCTGACGATCCCTTCTTAAACGACGGCTACAATATAAGATCAACACCCTCATCAATCCTTAGCGATTTGGGCTGGACGATGATGAGTCAGTGAATCAATCTGACACTGAAACATCCTGGCAGATTAAAACTGTGTGCCGGGCCGAGCCTCGAACTCGGGACCTTTGCCTTTCGCGGGAAAGTGCTCTACCAACTGAGCTACCCAAGCACGACTCACGCTCCGTCCTCACAGCTTTAATTCCGCCAATACCACGTCTCCTACCTTCCAAACTTCACAGAAGCTCTCCTGCGAACCTTGCAGAACTAGCACTCCTGAAAGAAAGGATATTGCGGATACTTGGCTTAGCCACAGCCTGGGGGATGTTTCTAGAATGAAATTTTCACTCTACAGCGTAGTGTGCGCTGATATGAAACTTCCTGGTAGATTAAAACTGTGTGCCGGACCGAGACTCGAACTCGGGACCTTTGCCTTTCGCGGGCAAGTGCTCTACCAACTGAGCTACCCAAGCACGACTCACGCCCCGTCCTCACAGCTTTAATTCCGCCAGTACATCGTCTCCTACCTTCCAAACTTCACAGGAGCTCTCCTGGTAGAGCACTTGGATAGCACTTGGGTAGCTCAGTTGGTAGAGCACTTGTCCGCGAAAGGCAAAGGTCCCGAGTTCGAGTCTCGGTCCGGCACGCAGTTTTAATCTGCCAGGAAGTTTCATATCAGCGCACACTCCGCTGTTGAGTGATTATTTCATTCTACAATCTGACACTGTTTCACCCCGCTAGGGGTTGAATTTCCAAAAACAGCGACATACGTATGCTTTATTTGTAACCGTCAAGCCAAATACAAATACTTAGCTTTAAAAATGCTTGCACAAAGAAATATTCCCGTAAAAACTTTCATCCCCCATTTCGCTCCCATGTGTGTTGAATTTTCAAAAACAGTAAACACATTTTTTTTTATTTGTAACTGATAGCCCAGATTTAAATTTTCATAGATTTAGCTTTAAAAATATTTCATAATAAAATGTTTTCATATAAAGTATCATCCCCTATTTCACGCCCCCTAGGTGTTTTCGTAGTTCTGTCTTCAAAATTGCCTTAATAGCGACATTTTTCAAAAAAAAAAAAAAGCCTTCATGTCCTCTTTCCCCTTCTTAAGGTTGGAATTTCGAAAAATTCCTTCTTGAACGACGCCTATAATATAAGATCCACACCTTCTCCAAATTCCAAGTTTCTATTCTTAGCGTAAAATTAAAACATTTGCTGCCCTCGGTCGCGAAAATGAGGTCTTTTTCACCTAGGCTTCGGCCACTTCTAAGAGTGCCTTCATCAGAAATAAAACATTTAAAACTGCCATGTCACGTATAAAATTAATATGAAGCGGTAACGCTTTAGTCACAAAATATTAAAATAGAAAACATACAGGCAGGCCACTACGGGCTGCACAACATGTCGAGCAGCGGTAGCATTAAGTCTGAGGCGCCAGCATTAGCAATTGCGGACAGGTGAACGTTATGCCAAAAGTGCCTTCTAGTAGCCGCAAGTACAAACTGGCTACTTCACATTCCAAATATAGACAAGTGAAATGTGTTATACATGATGTAAGAGGCAACATTCTATTTGACAGCGGCAGACATAGTAACAGTTTGTCTACATAAGAGCTTAGAAGTACAGTTTAAAGGCTGAAAAACACCATTACAGAATTACAAAAGAGAGCTGAATAACTCAGCAAATAGAAAATCGGTTTAACATGAAATGTAGTTAATATAAACCGTTTAATGAACAAACAGTTATGAATCAACTTAAATAGAAAAAATATTACGGTAACTTCAAGAGGGAACACGAAATCAAATATCAAGTAACGGCTTTATACCGTTGAAGAAGCTTTTATTACGTCATTGTAGATGCTCATTAAGAATGAGGCCATCATTTCGACAAAGATGTTTAAAAATTTCTTGTTCTTCGAGGAGATCTAATCTAAGCCCTTTCTTCTCAGTGTGCAAAATGTTGATATCGTGAACATCTTTAGGCGCGTGACCTGTAATTAAAAGGTGGTCAGCAAAAGACGAATTTTGGGTATTAGTACCATTTTTTCTTAAAAGATGTTCTTTATACGAGGGTTGGAACTTTAATAGTGGCAACTATTTATTTACAGCTCGTACAAAATAGATACGTGTTTGAAAGTTTTACTGACCTTCAAAGTAGTCAGTAGCATTGTGTATAACCCGTTGCCATCGATGTGGAAGTCGTAGGATACTCTTAGCAGTGCCAGTTGTGTTGACAGTTCGAGCGGCGCGGTCTATTGCCAGACGAATTTGTAGCAGTTCTGAAGCGAATGCCGTGAAGTGTTTCCTTCAGTTTAGAAATCGAGTTGAACTCGCGAGGGCTTAGGGGAGTGCAGTAGGTGGTATAGCACTTAGCATCCCCACCAGTCATACAAATCAGTAACAGCTTGCACTGTACGTGCCTTTGCATTCTCCTGCAAAATGATGGTCAGGTCCGGCAGAAAGTGTCATCACTTCTGTCTCTATGCTGTTCATTTGTGGAACACAACCTACGACCTGAAAGTTCTTTTTTGAAGTGACGTAAATTTTTTTCCACGACTAAGCGTTTCTTGTACGGGAACGTCTGCACAAATATTTTTGATGTCTAGTGAAAACAATATAGTATCTGGGCTGCATTCTAAATCTTTTATTTTATGAACTAAGGCGTGACTATAGGAGATGGAATAATTGTTCTCGAAAACGAACGACTTTTTCAGAGTTTCATGAATAAATTTGGCTAAATCATGGTACGCACTATTCATATTATTATAAATCGGGAGTATTGGATGGCTAGGTTTGTGAATTTTGAATTGAGAACAGAGTTTTGGGGGATGACGGTTCATGTTGATAAGCATTTTCTTATGGAAAGGTTCGATTAAAAAAGTTTTTTTTTTTACTTCACTGATCGCTGACCTGTCTTCTTTTTGAGTCGGATCCTCATGCAGTTCCGAAATATTATTGTCGTTAAAAAATGTAATGCTTATGAATATATTCAGAATTGTAGGCAATAACCAAAGAGCAACCTTCGTCAAACTTAGTTATTAAAGCGTCAGCTTATTTAAGTTTATTATTGATAGACTCAACCAATTTCCTATCGTTATGCGTAACATTTTGAAAACAGGTCGTGTTTTTATTAAGAATGTTAGCTACGTCAAAGGCAATTCTAGTTTGAAATGAATTATCCATTTTCATACAATCAAGACCAGTTTTTAGGTCGAAAGGCATATTTTCTACTAAATTTTTGTCTGCCAAGTTGGGTATTACATTGCACTTTAAGCCTTTTTCGAGTAAGACAGTTACATTCTGTGTAAAAGTAATGTTAGACTTATTTAAAATTCTTTTGTAAAATACGTGACTGCTTTTCTTAAAAATACTTTGAGAAAATTTTTCAGCAGGATACATACAAAAAAGGTTACTAAGTTTATTTTCGTGCTTACGCAATATACCTTGTTTACAAATTTCTAAATGTTCCTTAAACTGTATCCAGAAATAGTCAACAGCCGGCCGCGGTGGTCTTGCGGTTCTAGGCGCGCAGTCCGGAACCGTGCGACTGCTACGGTCGCAGGTTCGAATCCTGCCTCGGGCATGGATGTGTGTGATGTCCTTAGGTTAGTTAGGTTTAAATAGTTCTAAGTTCTAGGGGACTGATGACCTCAGCAGTTGAGTCCCATAGTGCTCAGAGCCATTTGAACCATTTAGCCAAATAGTCAACATTAAAATTATAATTAATACGGAAGATATTAGTGAGTCTAAATACAGATAATATGCCTCTTCATTGAGAATATCTATTTTAGCGTATGGCTTTTAACATGGTCAGAAATGAGATTTTGATGTCTAAAAAACTTTGGATCTTTTTTACAATTTGCGAAATTAATATAGACTTTCACATAATTACAGACTAGCTCTCTTTTATCACATTACTCATTAAACTGAATGGCCAAACCAGTACTTAGCAGTTTCTTCTTTAGATATTTATATTTAGAGGCAGCCTTGGATGCTTGGGCAGGCAGAAATCTTACAACTTTAAACATGGCTGCGTTGTCAGCGACCGTTACAAGGTAAAATTAAACAACTGCAGCCCTCAGACGTCAAAATGAAGTCCTTTTGACCTAGGTTTCGGCCACTTCTAAGAGTGCCTTCATCAGAAATAAAACATTTAAAACTGGCACGTCACGTATAAAACGGCTATTAGATGGCACTTTTGGAATAACGTTCACCTGCCCGCAATTGCTTACGCGGGCGCCTCAGATTTAATGCTACCGCATCTCGACGTCTGGTGCAACCCTTAGTTGGCTGCCTTTGTGTTTTCTGTTTTAATATTTTGTGACTAAAGCGCTATCGCTTCATATTTATTTTATACGTCACATGCCAGTTTTAGATGTTTTATTTCTGATGAAGGCACTCTTACAAGTGGCCGAAGACTAGGTGAAAAGACTTCATTTTCGCGACCGAGGGCTGCAATTAATTTTACCTTGTAACGGTCTCTAACAACAAAGCCATGTTTAAAGCTTTCTATCCTCAGCGGTTTGGGGTGGGCGATGATGAATCAGTCCGTCGGTCAGGAAATTCCTTTTTATGTGCAGAGGGGTGTGTAAACCGACGGCTGGAGGGAGACATAGCTTGAAAAACATTAAATTAAGGGGAGGTTTATTATCTTTGGTCCGAAAAAAGCATGTTCTTTGAAAATTTTTTTCTCGGGAAGTGTTATAGATACCAATGTCAAATTTTGTCAAAGATTTTATTGATATTTCCTCTATAAACTGGAATTTTTTCCATTGGAAATGTAAAAGAGTAAAGGCGGAAGTGCCGTCGGAACGGAACAAAATCTCGATGTAGACCTCCACGCGCGGTATGTCACAGGTCAGCCGGCTCGTCTGCAATCAAAATTGAGTTGACTTTAGCGAAGTATATAAGATTCTTTAGGAGCTGTACCTCGCTTAATTATTTGGACCATTGGAAACAAAATGGCGGCCATTTGAAAAAAAATAGGGTTTTTTCATCGATTTTTCGACTTCGTCGGCCAAGTAAAAATATTTATTGTTGATGGATCGGAATAAAAGTGGTACAACTCGTAGACAATTTAGTTCTTGGCTAACTGCGTCGAATAGAGTCCCAGGGTGACGTCCATCGCTGTCATGGTCTTCAGAACTGCTGAATACCCTTCGTTGAAGCTGCTCACTGCCAGGAAAGTCGCAATCTCCACAGGCTTCGCACCAAAATGCAAATGCTTGGGGACTAACTTCCAAACACACGCGTTCAAACTTTCATTTGAATTTTGTGTGTTTCCTCCCAAGCACCGGTTCAATAACTCGTCCACCGAAAGAAAAAAAGAAAAAAACTGGTGCGTGAAAAAGGCCGATTTCAGGCAGGTGCATTTTTTGTTCAACCGCGAATAACAAACATTTCCGTTCCGTATTCGGAAAAACCGTTTCAGGGGTGGATTCTAAACACTTTTATTGATCCAAAAATGCAATTTGTTTTTAAAAAATATCGATTTTTTTGAACCAAAAGATAGTAAACGTCTCCTTAAAGGATTATTCAATTACTAAAACTTACTATGTAGCACCAGTTACTAAGCTTCTAAAACCAACCAAAAATTGAAATTTTACATACTTAAATCTCTATACAGGGTGAGTCACCTAACATTACCACTGGAAACACCTCCCAAACCACAACAAAACCTGAATAAGCAATTCCACATGCCGAAAGTGCATTGAGAAATGCACGGAAGTATGATTTTCAACACATACGTTTTTTTAAATGGAAACATGTTATTATTTTAGCGCAATTGAAAATAGAAAAAACACTTAATCAATGCCTTTTCTTACATAGTAAAATGTTAATTACATCCAGAGCAATTTGTAAGGTAAAGTTGACGCTTGAGTGACTCCTCAGCAGTCCAATCGTGTGTATCGGAGAGAACCGAATTAATTAGGGATACAAAAAGAACTGTGATGTAACGTAGGTACAGAAGAGACTTAAACAGCACGTTAATTCCACATTCTAACATTTTTATTAGTCTTTATCTCTGAAGAATACTAAACACACTGATTTGTTAGGAGAAATGTACATTAACACGAAAATTTAATTAAACCTACAAATTTGTTTTTGTTTTCAATTACAGAATATAAAAGTGTGTGTCCTGACATTTGAGGACAATAAATGTTCAAATTGGTACCCATCATTTGCTGCACACATTTGCAATATACCGCGTAATGAAAGTCTTACACGACGCAGTACATCTGGTGTAGTGTTGCCACAGGCTTCATCAATACGATGTTTCATATCCTCTGGGGTTGTAGGCAGATCACGGTACACATTCTCTTTTAACGTACCCCACAGAAAGAAGTCCAGAGGTGTAAGATCAGGAGAACGGGCTGGCCAATTTATACGTCCGCCATGTCCTATGAAATGCCCGTCGAAAATTCTGTCGATGGTCAGCCTAGTGTTCATTGCAGAATGTGCAGGAGCGCCATCATGCTGATACCACATACGTCTACGCGTTTCAAGCGGGACATTTTCTATCAATGTTGGCAGATCATTTCTTTGAAACTCGATGTATTTTGCAGCCGTTTGGGTGCCTTCAATGAAGCGAGCACCAATGAGATGGTCGCCAATTACTCCGCACAATACATTTACATTCCACGGTCGCTGTCGCTCTACCTGTCAAAGCCAGAGAGGATTGTCCACAGACCAGTAATGCATGTTTCGTAAATTCACTGCACCGTGATTTGCGAAACTTGCTTCATCGGTAAACAGGTAGAACTGCAACGCATTCGCCGTTAATGCCCGTTGACAGAAATTCACTCGATTATGAAAGTCATCTCCATGTAGTTGCTGATGCAGCGACACATGATACGGGTGAAATCTGTGACGATGAAGTATGCGCATTACACTACTCTGACTCATTGCACTGCCTCTAGCGATGTCGCGTGAACTCATGTGTGGGTTTACGGCAACAGCAGCTAACACACCAACTGCACCTGCTTCTCCTGTGATGGATGTTACGGACCCGTTTCCGCCATACAATTTTTTGTAGATGTTTTCAAAAGTGCGCCTGCCGCTGTGTCAGAGCGGTTCTAGGCGCTTTAGTCCAGAACCGCGCGGCTGCAACGGTCGCAGGTTCGAATCCTGCCTCGGGCATGGATGTGTGTCATGTCCTTAGGTTAGTTAGGTCTATTGTATTGTATTGTATGTTAACCGGGGACCTAGAAATGACGGAGAGGCTCCGTCCCCGCCGCAGCCGCAGTGGTCCACAACCCCACGACGACTACCGCAGTCCACTTCACTCCTCCGCCACCCCACACCGAAACCAGGGTTATTCTGCGGTTCGGCCCCCGGTGGACCCCCCAGGGAACGCCTCACACCAGACGAGTGTAACCCCTATGTTTGCGTAGTAGAGTAATGGTGGTGTACGTGTACGTGGAGAACGCTTTGCGCAGCAATCGCCGACATAGTGTAGCTGAGGCGGCATAAGGGGAACCAGCCCGCATTCGCCGAGGCAGATGGAAAACCGCCTAAAAACCATCTACAGACTGGCCGGTTCACCGGACCTCGACACAAATCCGCCGGGCGGATTCGTGCCGGGGACCAGGCGCCCCTTCCCACTCGGGAAAGCCGTGCGTTAGACCGATTGGCTAACAGGGCGGGCTATTAGTTAGGTCTAAGTAGTTCTAAGTGTAGGGGACCAATGACCTCAGGTGTTAAGTCCCATAGTGCTTAGAGCCATTTGAACCATTTTTCAAATGTGCGGCGCGTTGGATGATCTCTGTCCGGTACCTTTCTGCATACAACCTGTAGGCTGCAGCTGCATTTTGTCTACACACGCCATAGATGAGTATCATCTCTGCCTTTTCACAGTTAGGATAAAACATTTTCAGAGTTCTTACAACACCGTACACATATACTGTATTCGAACATTATGAAGTATCTGGAAGAAAACGATTTATTGACACGTAGTCAGCACGGATTCAGAAAATATCGTTGCTGTGAAACACAACTAGCTCTTTATACTCATGAAGTAATAAGTGTTATCGACAGGGGATGTCAAATTGATTCCATATTTGTAGATTTCCAGAAGGCTGTCCTCAGAAGTGTCTTCTAACCAAACAGAGTGCCTCCGGACTATCGCGTCAGTTGTGCGACTGGATTCGTGATGTCAGAAAGGTCACAGTGCGTAGTAATAGACGGAAAGCCATCGAGTAAAACAGAAGTAATATATGGCATTCCCCAAGGAAGTTTTATAGGCCCTCTATTCTTCCTGATCTATATTAACGACATAGGACACAATCTGAGTAGCCGTCTTAGATTGTTTGCAAATGATTCTGTCATTTACCGTCATCAGATGATCCGACTTGCAAAATGATTTAGATAAGATATCTGCATGGTGCGAAAAGTGGCAATTGACCCTGAATAAGGAAGAGTGTGAAATCAGCTAAATGTCGATTACGCGATAAGTCACACAAATTTGAAGGCTGAAAATTCAACTAAATACTTAGGGATTACAATTGCAAATAACCTAAATTGGAACGATCACATAGATAATATTGTGGGTAGAGCAAATCAGCGATTCATTGGCAAAACACTTAGAAGGTGCAACAGGTCTACTAAAGAGACTGCTTAATAATGGTTCAAATGGCTCTGAGCAATATGGGACTTAACTTCTAAGGTCATCAGTCCTCTAGAACTTAGAACTGCTTAAACCTAACTAACCTAAGGACATCACACACATCCATGCCCGAGGCAGGATTCGAAACTGTGACCGTAGCGGTCGCGCGTTTCCAGACTGTAGCGCCTAGAACCGCTCGGCCACCCTGGCCGGCAAAGACACTGCTTACACCACGCTTGACCGCCGTATTCTGGAGTATTGCTGTGCGGTGTGGGATCCGCATCAGGTGGGACTGACGGATGACATCGAAGAAGTACAAAGAACGGCAGCTCGTTTTGTATTATCGGGATTGTGCCACAGACATGATACGTGGAGTGGCAATCATTTTCGTTGCGACGGGACCTTCTCATGAAATTTCAATAACCAGTTTTCTCCTCCGATTGCGAAAACATTCTGTTGGCACCCACCTACATAGGGAGAAATGATCATCAAAATAAAACAAGAGAAATCAGGGCTCTCACAGAATAATTTAAGTGCTCGTTTTTCCCGCGTGCCGTTCCAGAATGGAACGGCAGAGACAGCTTGAGGGTGGTTCATTGAACCCTCTGCCAGGCACTTTATTGTGAATAGCAGAGTAATCACGTAGATGTAGGGGTAGATGTACCACTGCGGCACGGCCGTTCGCAAGTAATAAATATGCTAAAACAAAATCGTGGCTAGCAGCAGAAGACGTTATTTTGTGAACGAACCAATGTACAATATATAGATGTAGATGTGCCATCTGCCACACTGTCCCAACAACAGGCCACTGTGTGATCCTACACGACACTGGATGCAGCACATACGTCACAAGTGGAACATGCAGTACTTTCCTGAATATAAAATTAACAAGGAAGTAGGTAATAAGAACCTGAAATGCTGTAATAGCAAGGTTTGCACACACAAGTTATCGCAACTGAGTGGTGAACGGCGGCAGTGTCCAACGTCCAGCCCCGCTACGTCCGGGAAATCCCGCGGACAGGGGGATCCCCCTGTAATCCGGGGCCCGTTATCACTTGCAGGGCTGCCACAACACGTACCGCAAAATCCCCAAAGCCGCGTGTCAGCCACGTTCTGCGCGGACGCTGCCACCGGCAAGCGCGTGACAACTCGTGACGTAGAGTGATTTACTCCCCACACGTTCTCTCTCTGTCCCACACTGCCCGTCACAGCCGTCACGCATACGGCACGCACCTCGGTAATCCGGTGATCGCAGTAGCGGGTTTGTGGCCTGCGATCAAAAGCTCTGTTTTATGTCCGCACCTCAATACTGAGCTTCATTATCGTCTGTGAAAATGGGAATGAATGATTCCGCCTAATGAAGTGCATCCAGCGGTATATTTTTTTGCACCTAGAGCAGTCAGCCGAGAATGGTCTAAATATCACTGTGCTCAACTTGCTACGGACCTATTGACGGTAGTATACCTTATTCTTCCCCTCGACGTTAGGGCGATTCTATTGTAAGAAAATAAAACACCTGCAACTGTCCTTACGACGTCATTTATTGTGTACCTACCACTTTAAGGGCATCAGTGCATCATCTTCAGGCCTTAGTTGATGCTGAAGGGGTTATCATCATCCGTATATACGATGCATCAGCGGTCAACGTGTTTTACCCAGACGACCTGTAACTGTGATGTCGCCTCTCCAACCATCAACACAAACCCCTTCAGCATCAACTCAAACCCTTTCAGCATCACCTAAGTCCTGAAGATGGAGCACTGAAGCGCCGAAACTAGTTGTTACATTATAAATGACAACGAAGTCTTGAGTGGTATCGAGAAGGGATTTCAAATTGATTCCTTACTTCTGGATTTCCGGAAGGCTTTTGACAATGTACCTCACAAACGGCTTGTAGTGAAATTGCGTGCCTGTGGAACATCGTCTCAGTTATGTGACTGGATTCGTGATTTCCCATCAGAGAGGTCACGGTTCGTAGTAATTGACGGAAAGTCATCGAGTAAAACAGAAGTGATTTCTGGCGTTCCCCAAGGCAGTGTTATAGGCTCTTTGCTGTTCCTTATCTATATAAATGATTTGAGAGACAATCTGAGCAGCCGTCTTATGTTGTGTGTAGTTGGCGCTGTCGTTTATCGATTAGTAAAATCATCAGAACATCAAAACAAATTGCAAAACGGTGTAGAAAATGTATATGTATGGTACGATAGTTGGCGATTGACCCTAAATAACGAAAAGTGTGAGGTCATCTACATGAGTGCTTAAAGGAATCTGTTAAACGGCGGTTACACGATAAATCAGTCAAATCCAAAGGCCGTAAATTCAGCTAAATAGCTAGGAATTACAAACAACTTAAATTGGAAAGAACACATAGAAAATGTTGTGGGGAGAGCTAACCAAAGACTGCGGTTTATTGACAGGACACTTAAGAAATGGACCAGATCTACTAAGGAGACTGCCTACACTACGCTTGTCCGTCCTCTTTTAGAATACTGCTGCGTGGTGTAGGAACTTTACCAGATAGGAGTGACGGAGTACATCGAGAAGGTTCAAAGAAGGGTAGCATGTTTTGTATTATGGCGAAATACGGGAGAGAGTCTCACTGAAATGATACAGAATTTGGTATCGACATCATTAAAACAAAGGCGTTTATCGTTGCGGAGGAATCTACTCACGAAATTCTAATCACAAACTTTCTCCTACGAATGCATTCGCAGCTATATTGCTTCTTTTCGTCGTAGTTGCAACTGCTCGCATCACTGTAGGTTAATTGGACGAACTGACTGGCCCGTGCTGGCCGAGTAAATACGCCGGTAAAGCTGTTGTCCCGTATCATCGCTGAGTCGATCTGCGCGTATCGCACAGCATAAAACGTAGCACTATTATCGTAATACACTGTACTCGAGACAGCTTGGCTTCCGCTCCACAAGAAACGAACTCCAATGGGGTACCAGAAAATGTAGAAGAATAGATGGTGTAATGATTAAAAAATGTTCATATGTGTGTGAAATCTTATGGGAATTAACTGCTAAGGTCATCAGTCCCTAAGCTTAGACACTACTTAACCTAAATTATCCTAAGGACAAACACAGACACCCATGCCCGAGGGAGGACTCGAACCTCCGCCGGGACCAGCCGCGCCGTTGTAATGTTTACGTCGGGTTTATTCTTGTGATGAACAGAGTGTAACAGACGCGTTTCATTGTGATGCGAGCAGACCAGTCAGTGTGGTATGTTTCCACCCCTGGGACTTCCCAGGCACCACTGCTTGTGTCCTCAGCTCCTCGGCAGACACACACACACTCACACACAGTAATTGTGGGTGGTGCCTCTGGCGGGGGTGGGGGTTCGCAGATGCGAGGCGGTCCGCGATTGGAGGGGCGTGTCCCGCAGTCGGCTCCCTAGGGGAGGCAGGCGCGCACACATCCACATCCAGCCCGCACCCCTGACACCGCCCCTTGCGTCATGGGCGTCCCCACGACGCAGCCTCCCGGTTCCTCTGCGAGAGGCAACCTCCCCTCACAAAGAGGAACGTAAGTTACACGTTCAAACTTTAGCCAACGTCATGCTTTTCCGAGACATTATATATTGAAATACCAGTTACGCTGCTATAATGTTTTATTGAGCTGTTCTGACTGCTATGAGCTCATTTCGAACCCCGTGCTCATTTTCAGCCTACCTGCAAAACATCAATCTCGAAACAAACGTTTTTGTACATTTTCGTTATTTACGAATTACATTACAATTTTAAATTTCTCACAACTTTAGCACATAATTATTGCTGGTGCTCTCGAAGTGTTAACATAGGTGGAGATGTATTAACTTTCAGTTTATGCAGGTATTGCACACTATTTTTGAGATGGTCGTTTATTTTTGTTTTTAACTACTTCTTTTGACAGCTTTTAACGATGTCCTCTGGTTACATCTCTGGATTGTTATTGTATGGGTTTGTGGGACGTTATAATCTTTGTTTTGCTTACTGATGCTGCTATCTGTACTTTATTTATTTACCCATGATCTATTTCGATGATTTCAAGAAAGTTGTCCATGAAGTTTTCATTCTTTTATCCAGTTTACCGCAGTTCGCATTTAAAGTTTTAATTTTAATTTTTGACAATATTGCAATACGTCTACTTACTAATGCTGAATGCTGTCCGTAGCCTTAATCTTTATTCTCTCCCCCAACGTCCTGGAGGGATCTTTTCCCCGCCTCCTTTGCTAACCCAACTTCTGAATTTTTTTCTTCTGCTTCTGACCTTTGTCCCGTCGCGCTTCATCGATGCTTCTGAATATTTTCAGTGTGAATGCACCTGGATGGAATCCTAGTCTCTGCAGGCATTTAATCCTATATACATTTATCTGTAGATACTAAAGGGTCGGCAGTAAGCTTCATTACCTACAAAAGAAGGGGCTACAGTTCGAATGACTTTGGCGCTGCAAGTTACTGAAGTGATATTGTGATGATGGTACCGTGAGGAACAGTAAATCATTTTAAAACCAACATACAGTCACAACAGTAAGAAACTTTATTAATAATTTTTTGAGGTTACCGGTTTCGGTCTGTTGTAGCTCACCTTCAGAACTCATACCATTGATGGTAGGCGCTGGCGGTGAACGGAGCAGGCGACACGCCTTCCGAACAGTTAGCCTTCGTGGATTCGTAGCGTCTGCTCTTGTTCACCGCGATCGTCTATCATGATGGTCGAGGTCTGAAGACGGGCTAAAACAGACCGAAATCGGTAACCTAAAAATAAAAAAAGATAAAAAGAAAGTTCTTGACGTTGTGACTGTATGTTTATTTTATAGTATTTAATAAACCGCTGTTGTCAAAAAATGGTTCAAATGGCTCTGAGCACTATGGAACTCAACAGCTGTGGTCATAAGTCCCCTAGAACTTAGAACTACTTAAACCTAACTAACCTAAGGACATCACACACATCCATGCCCGAGGCAGGATTCGAACCTGCGACCGTAGCAGTCGCGCGGTTCCTGACTGAGCGTCTAGAACCGCTAGACCACCGCGGCCGGCGCTGTTGTCAAGAGGAATGTTCTCAGAAATTAATAAAACTTTTCTTATTATTAAACCAATGCATATTTACTAATTTAAGAGAATATAATATCAGCGAAAGTTTCTGGCTACAATTAACCTAAGACAATCACATTTACACATGGGATTGTTCGTATTTGCAAAACAAGTGCTACGAATAGATATAGCCTACAGAGCG
Organism: Schistocerca nitens; assembly: GCF_023898315.1. Lineage (NCBI taxonomy): Eukaryota > Metazoa > Arthropoda > Insecta > Orthoptera > Acrididae > Schistocerca > Schistocerca nitens. Next base: position 91,414,951 of record NC_064625.1, on the reverse strand, counting down.
AACCAGAGCTCCAACGACAAACTTTCAGAGGGAGCACACAATCTCCGGCGACTCGTGACAGAGTAATAATGTAATTAAGATTTACACTGTTCGTTACTCGGGTTTGCGTTAGTTTCTGAGAAAATACATTCTCAGCAATGGAAAAGTCTGTAATATTAAAATGTATGACCCAAAACACAGGATTTGTTGTCTCTTAGGCGACTACGTCCATGGCCGAGCGGTTCTAGGCCCCTCAGTCTGGAATATGTGGTGGAAAGTCTAGAACCTCTAGTCGATCCCGTTCAGTAGTCTGAGAATTCAGACATTGGCCTCTCAATACATATTTTCTTTAATGTCGTTTCTTGTTAACATATCACTGATGGGTCCCTTTGCTAACAGAACGCCATCGCCTGCAGCGCCTCTCCTGGGCTGCTGATCATATCGGTTGGACCCTGGACGAATGGCTCTGAGCACTATGGGACTTAACATTGGAGGTCATCAGTTCAAATGGTTCAAATGGTTCTGAGCACTATGGGACTCAACTGCTGAGGTCATAAGTCCCCTAGAACTTAGAAGTACTTAAACCTAACTGACCTAAGGACATCACACACATCCACGCTCAAGGCAGGATTCGAACCTGCGACCGTAGCAGTCGTGCGGTTCCAGACCGAAGCGCCAAGAACCGCTCGGCCACAACGGCCGGCGTTGGAGCTGTAGCCTGGTTAGATGAGTCCCGATTTCAGATGGTAAGAGCTGATGGTAAGGTTCGAGTGTGGTGTAGACGCCACGAAGCCATCGACCCTACTCGTCAACAAGGCACGGAGCAAGCTGGTGGTGGCTCCAAATAGTGTGGGATGTGTTTAGGTCCTCGGATATGTTCTGCTACTTGGAGACCATATGCAGCCATTCGTGGGCTTCATGTACCCAAAGAACGATTGAACGTTTACGGACGACAATGCGCCGTGTCGCCGGGCCACAATTATTCGAGACTGATTTGAAGAACATTCTTGACAATTCGAGAGAATGGTCATCCAGATCACCCGACATGAATCCCATCGAACATGTATGGATCATGATCGTGAGGTCAGATCGTGCTCGAAGTCCTGTAGCCGGCCTTTGTGGCCGAGCGGTTCTAGGCGCTTCAGTCTGGAACCGCGCGACTGCTACGGTCGCAGGTTCGAATCCTGCCTCGGTCATGGATGTGTATGGTGTCCTTAGGTTAGTTAGGTTTAAGTAGTTCTAAGTTCTAGGGGACTGATGACCTCAGCTGTTGAGTCCCATAGTGCTCAGAGCCATTTGAACCATTTTTGAACTACACTCCTGGAAATGGAAAAAAGAACACATTGACACCGGTGTGTCAGACCCACCATACTTGCTCCGGACACTGCGAGAGGGCTGTACAAGCAATGATCACACGCACGGCACAGCGGACACACCAGGAACCGCGGTGTTGGCCGTCGAATGGCGCTAGCTGCGCAGCATTTGTGCACCGCCGCCGTCAGTGTCAGCCAGTTTGCCGTGACATACGGAGCTCCATCGCAGTCTTTAACACTGGTAGCATGCCGCGACAGCGTGGACGTGAACCGTATGTGCAGTTGACGGACTTTGAGCGAGGGCGTATAGTGGGCATGCGGGAGGCCGGGTGGACGTACCGCCGAATTGCTCAACACGTGGGGCGTGAGGTCTCCACAGTACATCGATGTTGTCGCCAGTGGTCGGCGGAAGGTGCACGTGCCCGTCGACCTGGGACCGGACCGCAGCGACGCACGGATTCACGCCGAGACCGTAGGATCCTACGCAGTGCCGTAGGGGACCGCACCGCCACTTCCCAGCAAATTAGGGACACTGTTGCTCCTGGGGTATCGGCGAGGACCATTCGCAACCGTCTCCATGAAGCTGGGCTACGGTCCCGCACACCGTTAGGCCGTCTTCCGCTCACGCCCCAACATCGTGTAGCCCGCCTCCAGTGGTGTCGCGACAGGCGTGAATGGAGGGACGAATGGAGACGTGTCGTCTTCAGCGATGAGAGTCGCTTCTGCCTTGGTGCCAATGATGGTCGTTTGCGTGTTTGGCGCCGTGCAGGTGAGCGCTACAATCAGGACTGCATACGACCGAGGCACACAGGGCCTACACCCGGCATCATGGTGTGGGGAGCGATCTCCTACACTGGCCGTACACCACTGGTGATCGTCGAGGGGACACTGAATAGTGCACGGTACATCCAAACCGTCATCGAACCCATCGTTCTACCATTCCTAGACCGGCAAGGGAACTTGCTGTTCCAACAGGACAATGCACGTCCGCATGTATCCCGTGCCACCCAACGTGCTCTAGAAGGTGTAAGTCAACTACCCTGGCCAGCAAGATCTCCGGATCTGTCCCCCATTGAGCATGTTTGGGACTGGATGAAGCGTCGTCTCACGCGGTCTGCACGTCCAGCACGAACGCTGGTCCAACTGAGGCGCCAGGTGGAAATGGCACGGCAAGCCGTTCCACAGGACTACATCAAGCATCTCTACGATCGTCTCCATGGGAGAATAGCAGCCTGCATTGCTGCGAAAGGTGGATATACACTGTACTAGTGCCGACATTGTGCATGCTCTGTTGCCTGTGTCTATGTGCCTGTGGTTCTGTCGGTGTGATCATGTGATGTATCTGACCCCAGGAATGTGTCAATAAAGTTTCCCCCTCCTGGGACAATGAATTCACGGTGTTCTTATTTCAATTTCCAGGAGTGTATGTACAGCTGGCGTGTTCGCCGTCGCTGCAGGGACGGCCCAACTTCGCCCTCTTCAACTGCGTTCAGTGAATCCACACGTGCAATGCATATCGCCCTACTTTTCATCAGCAAACCTTTCCGTAGTACTATTGTGTATCATTGTTAACGCACACTGAACGCTGCCGGAAAGCAAAACTCTAGAGTATTGGTTTTGAAACTGTTGGGTGCGCCCCCGCCCCCCCCTCCCTCTCCCTGAAAGGGGGGAGTGGGGACGAAAGGAAGATAGCGCGGTCGGGATGAGCGATACCAACGCATTACGTTATTTAGAAATTACCTATTTAACCAAGACAAATGTGTTAGTACTTACGACGGGCTGTCTATTGGGTATCTATTGGGTACAAAGTATTTCCTATGCACTCTAAGTTTCGTTTCCGTCTTGGGTGATCTTCCTGAAGGCGCATAAACTTACCGTACCCAGTCCGACCCCTGAAATTTGTAGCGTACGAGTACAGTAGACTTGTGAAATCTTGGCTGAGAGTCGGCCGAATTCGGAACATTTTGTGCCAGCTATGTAGAATCACCATTTTCTGTTACTTTTAAGTCGTCCGCTGTGGCAGAGAGGTTCTAGGCGCTTTAATATGGAACCACGTGGCTGCTACGGTCGCTGGTTTGAATCCTGCCTCGGGCATTGATGTGTGTGATGTCCTTAGATTAGTTAGGTTTAAGCAGTTGTAGGTTGTAGGGGACTGATGACCTAAGATGTTAAGTCCCATGGTGCTCAGAGCCATTTGAACAATTTTTGTTACTTTTATGCCTAACTGTGCAAATGATCTTTTTGGATCAAAGACTAATTACGACTGCAAGAGAGCGAGCGAGTGAGAGACAGAGAGAGAGAGAGAGAGAGAGAGAGAGAGAGAAAGATATTATCTCTGACTTTTGATATAAATTTGGAATTTGTGGTAAGTTCCTGTGGGACCAAACTGCTGAGGTCATCGGTCCCTAGGCTTACACACTACTTAATCTAACTTAAACAACTTACGCTAAGGACAACACAGACGCATACCCGATGGAGGACTCGAACCTCGCCGTGCGGGATTAGCCGAGCGGTCTAAGGCGCTGCAGTCATGGACTGTGCGGCTGATCCCGGCGGAGGTTCGAGTCCTCTCGCGGGCATGGGTGTGTGTGTTTGTCCTTAGGTTCAAAAATGGTTCAAATGGCTCTGAGCACTATGGGACTCAACATCTTAGGTCATAAGTCCCCTAGAACTTAGAACTACTTAAACCTAACTAACCTAAGGACAGCACACACACCCATGCCCGAGGCAGGATTCGAACCTGCGACCGTAGCAGCCCCGCGGTTCCGCACTGCAGCGCCAGAACCGCACGGCCACCGCGGCCGGCTTTGTCCTTACGATAATTGAGGTTAAGTAGTGTGTAAGCTTAGGGACTGATGACCTTAGCAGTTAATTCTCATAAGATTTCACGCACATTTGAACATTTGAACTCGAACCCCCGAGGAGAAGCCGCGCTTACCGTGATAAGGCGCCGAAAACCGCGCGGCTACCCCACGCCGCAGTGATATAAAAACTCTGAGGATATAATGTGGAACATTATGTGTACTATGGACTTACGTACTACTGATTTAGCAGTTACGGAGGCAGCGGAACTGTGATAGTGGCATTGTTGGAAGTTGCCTTTTTGAATAAGGAATATAATTTGATTAATTATGATAACATTTCATCTCATGCAAGAGGATGGTGTATCCTGGTATGTAGTTATAAAGATCATTTATGGAAAAATATAATTTCGTGAATGGGAAAGGTACGTTTAATTCCCTGGTTATTTTAAACTCTAACTTGTCTGAGGCTCGGAACATTATTTGGTGTGTCGTAAATCGTAGGGAACTTGGTATAACCTGTAGCACGCTCGTTTACGCTCTATTTTCTGGTCTTTCGTCGAAATTAATACACAACTTCGATTCCCATGCTGCACAGTGAGTACATCATAGCACCCAAGATGGCTTCCCCATGGCGTACGATTGCACCTTTGACTGCTTTAAGGATTTTCAGAGTTGGCGATCGCCGGAATTCTGGAGCGGCCACAGGAATTTTATTGCAGGTACTGACTTCGACATCGACAGACACAGTGCGATTACGAACTGCAACTGCCTAATCATTTTGTTTTATAGACGAGAGAATTCAAACAGGAATTAAATTTATACTTGGAAGAGTGGGAGATATTTGTATTAAAACATTGGGGAAGCAACTTCTCTCGCCCAAAACATTCCATTCAAGTAACCGTATATTATTCAGTCATAATAATTTAGCTTCAGTTTAATGGGAAGGGAAGTTAAAACTGTCTTCTGAATCGGATTCCTCACTGCTCCAACGATGTAATAATTATTACCAGTAGTGGCTTTGTTTCACAGCATCGTTGGCGCTTGAATCTTGGCTGCACTGAGTTGTTAAGATGGGTATTGCACAGTCTCGAATCTATGTTTCTTTAGTGTCATATTTATACCGTTTCAGCTTTTTGGTACGAAGAGTGCGAACTCGTCTGTTGGCAGCTCCGTGCAGAAGACAGATAAACATTACCCTTCTTAGTCACCCCTCACGGCAGCGACAGTACTACACTACTGGCCATTAAATTGCTACACCACGAAGATGACGTGCTACAGACGCGAAATTCAACCGACAGGAAGCAGATGCTGTGATATGCAAACGATTAGCTTTTCAGAGCATTCACACAAGGTTGGCGCCGGTGGCGACACCTACAACGTGCTGACATGAGGAAAGTTTCTAACCGATTCCTCATACACAAACAGCAGTTGACCGGCGTTGCCTCGTCAAACGTTGTTGTGATGCCTTGTGTAACGAGAAGAAATGCGTACCATCACGTTTCCCACTTTGATAAAGGTCGGATTGTAGCCTATCGCGATTGCGGTTTATAGTATCGCGACATTGCTGATCGCGTTGGTCGAGATACAATGACTGTTAGCAGAATATGGAATCGGTGGGTTCGGGAGGGTAATACGGAACGCCGAGCTGGATCCCAATGGCCTCGTATCACTAGCAGTCGAGATGACAGGCATCTTATCCGCATGGCTGTAACGGATCGTGCAGTCACGTCTCGATCCCTGAGTCAACGAATGGGGACGTTTGCACGAACAGTTCGATGACGTTTGCAGCAGCACGGACTATCAGCTCGGAGACCGTGGCTGCGGTTACCCTTGACGCTGCTTCACAGACAGGAGCGCCTGCGATGGTGTACTCAACGACGAACCTTGGTGCACAAATGGCAAGACGTCATTTTTTCGGATGAATCCAGGTTCTGTTTACATCATAATGATGGTCGCATCCGTGTTAGGCGACATCACGGTGAGCGCACATTGGAAGCGTGTATTCGTCATCGCCATACTGGCGTATCACCCGGCGTGATGGTATGGGGTGACATTGGTTACACGTCTCGGTCACGTCTTGTTCACATTGACGGCACTTTGAACAGTGGACGTTACATTTCAGATGTGTTACGACCCGTGGATCTACCCTTCATTCGATCCCTGCGAAACCCTACATTTCAGCAGGACAATGCACGACCGCATGTTGCAGGTCCTGTACAGGCCTTTCTGGATACAGAAAATGTTCGACTGCTACCCTGGCCAGCACATTCTCCAGTTCTCTCACCAACTGAAAACGTCTGGTCAATGGTGGCCGAGCAACTGGCTCGTCACAATACGCTAGTCACTACTCTTGATGAACTGTGGTATCGTGTTGAAGCTGCATGGGCAGCTGTACCTGTATACGCCATCCAAGCTGTCTCTGACTTAATGCCCAGGCGTATTAAGACCGTTATTACGGCCAGAGGTGGTTGTTCGGGGTACTGATTTCTCAGGATCTATGCACCCAAATTGCGTGAAAATGTAATCACTTGTCAGTTTATAATATATTTGTTCAATGAACACCCGTTTATCATCTGTATTTCTCCTTGGTGTAGCAATTTTAATGGCCAGTAGTGTATTCTCTCGCTGTCCTCCAGCTGCACGCCCTTGAGATAAGACACTAACTGAAAATGTTCGTACTGTAACTCATACACTACCACTGATACGATTACATAAGTTTAAATTTGTGCACAACTGTGAAGTGTACTCACTGCACTTACCAGCATTGCAAGATGAGACCCTGTGCCAAAATGAACCGGGGAAACAATTTTCAGAACAGACACTTTTGTTGAGGTTGTTGTACCGCAGTTTTAGTTAGCGGCTTACTTCAAGGGCGCTCGTGATGCAGAGGGAGTGCTGTTTAGCTGCCGTATCCTTGAGAGGGGGAATGACGACTTGGCTCCATATCGGTGCTGCCAACACACAGGTGGGCACACTTCCTACGCAGCGGAACTGGTGCCCGTCCTACAAAAGTTCTGGTAAAACCATGTGCCAAAGTGGAGTAAACATAACTGAAACTGAATTTTGATACCGCGTATTTTTGTTTCTTTGCTTCATTGTGCAATTTTGGTCCTGTGGCAGTTCATGAATGCACGCATGTTTAAGATATGATAGAACATGGAATTGGGCCTCTAATAATGAGTCTTCGCGAACCCATGTTACTCTTGTGCCGTATTTATCCTGCACTGGATGATCGCTACAAGGCTCACGCACCACATTTATGTCGGCAGTGACGAGAGAGAAATTAATACATAGGCATTTCCCGTTTCACGACGCCTTTTCCTTACCAAGTTCTTACTACTTTCCGTATTAAGCTCCCCCTACCCCAAGACAATGAGTGCATCTATCGCATTTTCGGTTGCTTGCTGTAGTTAATACACTATTATTATTGTAAAGGGGGCGCGAATTTTCCATTTTTGGCAGTAGAGGGGCTAGAGAAACAAAAGTTTGGGAACCCAAGCTATCGACAGAACTGAGCAGTAATGAAGGCAAACTTGAGGGCAACGAGTTAACGGCAGATGTACTGAAAAAAGCAAAAAATTCAAAGTTTTTTATTGTGTAATATATTGATTCTTTCAGATTAACTTCCCAAAATTTCACATTCGGATTCTGGCTAGAAAAGTGCTTTAAAAAAAATTTTGATTGCTCGTCTGCGCCTGCCACGCCCCACTTTCTATGCTGTGATCCACACCTTCTCTACGCTAGAAATTTTTTGTGCGTTAGTTTTTTGTTCACTCAATCGAAATGAACTGCGTATGAGCCCAGAAGGCTGTGAGAAAGATTATCTTTGTTTGTTCCTTTGTTTACAACGTGTTATTTTTAATAGTACGTGTTATAAACTTATTTTAGTTTTTAGTTATGCATGTATCACCCTGTTCTGCTCGAAATGAGTCGTAACAGTGGACACATATTTCAAAAAATGAAGTAATGTCGAATTTCACTTGTAAAAGATGCAGGAAATTTAAATAAGTCTTACAGACGGTGCTCCTAAGGATGAATCCTCAGCATTCCCTTCGTGACATACGGTGGTGCAAATACCTTCAGACAGAGGCCAGTGGAAAGTCATACACCCACAAACATGGTTTGCCACTTGTCCTTTTAGATGTTATAAAACCAACTTTCAGGTAACTAACCAGACTGAAGAAAAAATGTATAGCTAGCAAAACACAGAATACAAATGAGAGTTACAAGCACCTTATATGGATGTATTTCCACAAACAGTACCTGTGTCGTCAGTTGTGAAGATAGCTGCATGTGATGCCTGTCCAGTGTTCAGCAGCGGAAATGTAGGTAGGATTAAGTGCCTGCAGAGACTAGCCTTCCATCCAGGTGCATTAGTTCAACAGTTAATTCTATATTACAGCATCACCAATTGTCTTGGAACAGGGCCACAAATAATTCGACGCTGGCAACTTGTGAGGCGGTGTTTGAGAAAAGTAAAGGAGCTCAGGTAGTGAAAGAGAACATGGACCTTCTAGTGCGGGACCTGAAGGCCCAAGGGATGCCGACCGACCGCCGTGTCATCCTTTGAAATGGAGCGTCATGCGGATGCTGTACGGAGGGGCGCGCAGTCAGCACGCCGCTCCCCAGCCATTTTGCCAACTTACCAGAATACGGCGCCGAGAATCGAACCCCGAGATATCACCGAGGAGCTCCAACTCTTTAAATGGCGGGCGGATACCTAGCAGATAGAATGCGAGCTAAGCGGTAAGGGCTGTAGGCTATATCATTTCTTCCCATACATCAGGGAACATCTCAGACTGAGTTGCATGAATCCCAGCCGGGGTGTGGTTCACTTTCTGAGGTCACGGCCTATACCCTGGGCACTAACACCGCATACGCCGCCGCCAGATTGCTACTTGTACATGTAGGGAACGTGGAATCCCAGGACACATACTCTTTCACTGTCACCGATACAGAGCGGCACACCAGACATCAACGCAGTACGACAACAGCCTGATACGGGCAATAAGATGGTTCTAATGGCTCTAAGCACATCTGAGATCAACAGTCCTCTAGGCTTAGAACTACTTAAACCTAAATAACCTAAGGACATCACACACATATATGCCCGCGGCAGGATTCGAACCTGCGACGGTAGCAGCCGCGTGGTTCCGGACTGAAGCGCCTAGAACCGCTCGGCCACAGCGGCCGGCGCTAAGAGACAGAGACGAATGGGAAATAACAAATCAAATCGCTGCTGATGTCTCCAGGACATTATATGCCGAACACAGGCAGACACGGCCCGTATAACAGAACACTGCAACACACACGAAGAACGTAAGACAGCAGTTCCAATTCGTACGCCAACACAAGACAGCAGTACGAAACACACACACACTCAAACAGCCAACACTCACTAACACGTACCGCAGACAACCTTACACAACATCTAGAATAATTAAACTCTATTAGAATAAAAATGGCTCTGAGCACTATGCGACTTAACTTCTGAGGTCATCAGTCGCCTAGAACTTAGAACTAATTAAACCTAACTAACCTAAGGAAATAACACACATCCATGAGCGAGGCAGGATTCGAACCTGCGACCGTTGCGGTCACGCGGTTCCAGACTGAAGCGCCTTTAACCGCACGGCCACACCGGCCGGCCTATTAGAATAAACAGTGTAATGCAATCAACTACGTAAACCTGTTCTAGTTTAAGTATAAACAGCAGGCATGTCCATCCCGGGGTCAATACACCGCCGTTACGATGTAATACTTGTTACTGAAGACTTAGTATAGAAGCAACATAATAAGTAAAATTCGATACACACTTAGTATATAAGAAACATAGGTAAAGTTCGAGACACATAATACAGAAACTGAAGGTTAATTAGTAACCCCAAGAAATAACACACCTTACACTCACACACCATTGCGCTTTCGACAATATACAAAATAGTTATAATGTTTTTGTAAACAGTGTTGAAATATTAATTCGTAAATTAAACTGTAGCGAAGCGGCACTGCAAGGCTCGAAGTAGTTCCAAAGCTTTCAGACCTGGCTGGCTCAAATAGGGCGTAAAAAAAAAATCGCGATTGTCAGGACTGATGGATGTTCCAGTCTAGTACAGATGGAAGAATATAAGAATGCACTCCGATTTTGAGTTCAACGATGAAATATGGACTTCGTTGCCTTAATCCACTCTCTTCCAGGGATTTATTCAGTCAGAAACCTTTTCTTATTCCACGTTAAACCTGTTCCATGTTCACATCTCTGACCATCTGTTCCTGAGATCATCCTCCTGTTTCTACGGCACATTACCAGCTTCTATCCTGTACCATAAGCCATCGCCTGTCCTCCGTGCCGCCTCCACCAAACGCTGTACGTCGCCTACCCGCTGTCCGTACCAAGTGTTCCTGTTCCATCGACTTCACAACGAGATCGCCGGCTACATCGTCGAAAGAAGAATTTTGAAAATTTTTTGTGCAATATTGTAAAATTTTTTATGCTATGAGGCACTTTTCCTTCGATCTAATCTATGGAGCTTCTATATATTTCAAAATTACTGGATTTAGGCTGTCCTATCTTCTTTAATACCTGAGCTGGGGTCTATTCTTCCAGGTTTTCCAGGGTTTCCATGTGATGGCCAGTTCCCAAATGGGTAGACCTTTTTCGTAATTACACCAATCTACATATTCCCTGGTTATGTACTCGGGATGCGGGTATACCCTGGTACATGTAAAAGCTACAGCTTAGGTATTCTCGTAACTTACTGTCTTAACATGATACCCACACTCTCTATAGTAAAATTCTATTAATTCAAAATATTCCTCTTTTGAATAAACAACCCAACAAATTTTTCCTGTTAGCTCGTAAAGTGTATTATCATTAACTTTGTTCGCTGCGAGGGGCAATTATAATATCTGTTTATATTCGATGAATTATTCTGATACAATTCTACCCTTGAATGACGTTTACAAATTTTCTGTCTTCACACTCGCAGAATCCATGCGCAAAATAGTTTCATACAATAGCTATGCCATGAGCGCATGATTATTCTTTGTAGTACTCTCTGGTGGTTGTTAGAAAGAAGCTTTCGAGATTGTCTTCGTGCCGATTAGCCAGAGCTTGGTTTGAAGAACTGTAATCTGATTATTGAGATTTATGACAGAAGATAACTGATACGAACTGTACGATTAAAAGGGAAATATATATATATATATATATATATATATATATATATATATATTGCTCCTTCATACAAAAGGTGTGTATTTGACATTTGAGAATTAATGATATTCATTGATATATTGCGCAGTTGTTAATCAGAAGGGAACTTCCGAAAGACTGGATACGAACCTGCATTTAATAATCCAAGAGCTCCATTACTTCTTCGGAAGGTTAAACTTCATCAAGGCCAAATATCCGCTTGATCTGATGTTTCCAAAATTACGAGGCATTTTATTTGTACAGATTGGCAGACTGCCGCAAAGCACGAGCCTGCAGAGAAGAAGATTCATCGCCTGATTTCATTCTAAAAATAAAATTTCTGAATCATTCGAGTGAATGAGGTATGACTGTGTTTCATATTATGAATGACTGATTGCTCGAACGAATTGAGAGCTACATAATCACGTAGATAGGAGGAAAAATTACAAGGGTAATATTTCTCTCTATCTTTCTAACCAAGTCTTTCCCATCATATATCATCATATCTTTTGAAAATTTGAGCCGTGGCCGAGCGGTTCTAGGCGCTTCAGTCCGGAACCGCGCACCTGCTACGGTCGCAGGTTCGAATCCTGCCTCGGTCATGGATGTGTGTGATGTCTCTAGGTTAGTTAGGTTTAAGTAGTTCTAAGTTCTAGGGGACTGATGACCTCAGATGTTAAGTCCCATAGTGCTCCGAGCCATTTGAACCATTTTTTAAAATTTGAATATTTTGTGTTCTTTTTCTTTCAATTTCTAATGTATTTTTAATTTATTATTACTTCCATTGTATTTGCGGAAAACAATAATTGCTGTTTATAATAAGGAATATGTTATGTAACCTTCATGAAAAGCTTAAAATGAATGATTTGTTATGAAATGTAAGACAACCGTTCTGTACCGAGATACAAATCAAATCAAATCAAATCCTCCGCAGCTACGGAGCCGCACCGTGAAAGATAGTCGGCCTACGTGTTACTAAGACGAAGGAATGCTAGTAACCCCACAAGTTGTAGTTTGAAGTCCTTTTCACTGGCCCCTAGTAGGTCAATAATACTGCACAATAATTTTGTGCATTATTATTAAAAATCTCCCTAGTCTGCTCAGTAAAACGTATTGTCTATAATACCGTGCAATAATACTGCGGTTCGGAATGTTTGACGATAGGGACGCTACTCCTGTGATAATGTCTCTACATTGTTGCAAGCAGAAATAAAGGTGGATGAAGAATTGTTTCAAGTAGCGTCAAAGATCACTCACGAAAACTTGTAGAGAGAACTGAGGTTGGAAGAAAAAAGGTTCTAGAACTGAAAAATATTCCAAGTAGGCTGTCATCTGTTAAACTATGTATTCATTCTCAAAACACATTGAGGCTGTGGGCTCTCTCAAAAATATAATAAAAAAATAGATTATCATACCTTTTTGTGTGTTAATGGTTCAACATCCGATACATCGCTGGAAATGGTTCTTCCCACACATAGGCATACCAAGCTTGCCCTCCCTCCCCCCCTCTCCCCCCCCAACACACACACACACACACACACACACACACACACACACACACACACACACATAAATTTCCGAGGACATCATTATTAGAAAACAAACAGCAACTGCGTTTATCTGTCAGGTTTCGATACATTGCTACTGGCAATTCTTCCGAAGACTTGAAATTTACTCGAGCAGTTTCAGCTTACGGTATGTGACATAGTTGTGGAACCTCGTCATGCGATAATACGAGTACGTGAGCCAAAGGATTACATTCTGGTAAGTAATTTACCCACAGATATAAATTTCTAGACATAGTTACTTTTCTTCATGACTTTACATTAATAAAATATTTTAAAATTATCTTACATTAATTAAATATTTTAAAATCACCTTCGTTCGTGGCTCTTCCATATATTTTCTGGGCAACGAATCACACCATTCATCATTCTTAACCCTTCCACTTTAGTACTCATATGTCCTAACATTCCACAATACCGGCAAGACTTAAACATTTCGATGCACTCTGATAATACTGATCTTTCCTCTTGTTTTGCACTCATTTTCCACACAATAGAAAAGCTTAGTTCCATGGTTTCTGTATCAGGTGAGGGACAGTCAAGGATATTGTCAATACTGCCCACAAAAGACACAATATTTCCAGGCAGCGCTGTGTATTTCCGAATTTTATGATGTTCTCAGGATTATTGCGCAATCTCTCAGTCACACTGCTAGATGCATATCCGGTAAATATTGTCCATATTAAATTAAAAGGAAGGGCAGCGTTGGCCGTAATATTGATGGTTTATTGACAGCAAAATCGAATTTCCATCACATAGTGATCACCTTCAGTGATCGAAGTTAAAAATTTCACATAGCGATCAGTGAATAAAAACAAAAAACCACAAATACACCTGAGTATAAACCAACTGTTGGAAAGAACATACCTGTGGTGTACAAATTAAACTCATAGACACTGGTATCAAGTTATCAGTAACCAAAACTGAGAAGCGATCACAGTAAACTGAAGCCGCTGTTTACATTCACCTCTACAGTAGACCTCAGTGTGGCAGGGTCTTGGAACGCCCTCTATGTGGCGTGTGTCATGTGAAGACTTAACAATTCTTTATTTGCCAAGAGATTACCACAAAATACCAAAGTACACTTGCAAATCATTAATTGAATATTTCAGTTTTACAATTGTACATTAAAAAACGCATAGCAAAAAAGACATGGGGGAAATGCACATTTTGCCAACGTGCGCTGGCGTGTTATTTTCAAACAACTTAAAAAACATGTCAGAATAAAAATCAACAGGTGAAGTTATATGGTGTCAGATAACAGGACTAAGAAAGAAGAAAAATATACAAATAACATGACATCAAATATTACAGAATTTGTTATAACACAGTAGTTTTCACTCACGAATGCGCTAAACGATCTCTGCATCCAATATGTGCTTTTAAAACATTCTGCTTTCAAAATTACGATGATTTTTTAATTTATATAAAGCGTTCACATGTCCCAACGGGATGAATGAGATGTGTGTCAGAGATGTAAAGTTCTTAATTTAAGTTAAATATTACATTGAAACCAAAACGTCAAATACATAAATAGTGGTAATTATACAATATATGTCACAATATAGCAGGTCAAAATGCCATGAAACTCATTACGTGTTATAAAAAAAAAATTTTAAGGGTGCAGACTAACAGTTTTTTATCGTATTTAATGATGTGATGAAACACACATCTCATTCATCCCGTTGGGACATGTGAACACTTTATATAAATTAAAAAATCATCGTAATTTTGAAAGCAGAATGTTTTAAAAGCACATATTGGATGCAGAGATCGTTTAGCGCATTCGTGAGTGAAAACTACTGATACAAATTGCAATGAATAAATTATATGTTGGATACAGACAAGTGTACGAAGTACGCTAGCTTAGTAGATACCTCCATTATCACACCTATTATTTATAAAAAAAATTATCATATGATACAAACAGAACTTGGGTATAAGGAAACAGTGTTCTCTTTAAAGTATAAAAGCTTTGTCCCAAATAAATCCATCGCACTGAAGTTACACCCTTTTGCACAAGCACAGGGTCAGAACCCATCATACCTTTACAGTTGATAAAACAGAAATGAACACTGTCAAGCAAACAGTTTTGGATACTCATATAAAGGAGATAATTTTATTACATGTCTTATAGCAGCAGTGGGACCCCTTCCTTTTAATTTAACATATATGGTCGTTGTGCACACAGCACTCCATGGAGTCGCCAATCAATTGTCCATGTTGTTGACCGTCTAAAGACCGCTTGACTGAAATCCTCACTTTGATCATTGCCTCACATGAGGCGTCCTAGCATAAGGTCAAGGAGCGTTCAGTAGGTAATGCATCACATTTTTTCCCAAGGCAGGTTGGTTTTATTCAAGACTACAGTATACTATATTATTTCCCGCTCTTTGAGCTACAAAACCGCATTTACCAGCATCATCTCCGCTCAATGCGACAGCCTTATGCTATCTTACCAGGAGGGCCAGTATGTCCGCGTGGCACCACCCACAGGTCAACGTCGGAATCAACACCTTCTGCATCAATTACTTCCACATCATCCATGTACTGCTCCCCGCAGAGTGGATCCTCCATTTGGCCACATAGATGGAGGTCGAAAGGCGTGAGATCCGGTCTGTAGAGTGGACGAAGAAGTTTTGTGAGCTCCTTTCGGGTGCCTTGCGTTGGTCATGGAGAGAGAGAAGTTTGTTTGCATTTTTGTGGCGACAAACACGCAGAAAGTGGTTTCTCCAAATTCCTGAGGGAGCACGATACACTTCAGAGATGATCGTTGCACCGTGAGGGAGGACGTCAAAAGAACAGCCTCTTCAGAGTCCCAGAAGATCGTCCCCATGACTTCACTTTTCCTTCGCAGGAGAGATGGTGTGGCTCTACTCCATGGATAGCCGTTCTGTTTCCTGTTTGAAGTGATGAACCCATGTTTCATCGCCTGTGACGATGTTCGACAAACATTTAGCACGATTAGCCTCTTAAAGGGCAAGCAAGTCAGCGAAAATCATCCTTCACTGCTATTAAACGGGGAGGAAACCAGCGAACACACAACTTTGAGTCCCCAGCTGTTGGACGAGCGTGCCACCACCAACGACAGAGACGTCCAGTTGAGCAGACCGAGGTGTTTGGTTGTAACCCGTAAATCATCTCGAACGAGAGTGTCCGCACGTTCAGATGTGAGCAGCCGGCCGGCACGAGAGAGATTGGACAGGTTTGCGCAAATTTGTTGCAATGATGACAGGCACAATATTTCCATGCAGCGCGATGTATTTCCAAAGTTAATGATGTTCTCAGTATTATTGCGAACCTCTCGATCTCAATTCTAGACTGTCAGAGCTATTGCGCATCCGGGGAATATTGTCAACGATTCACCGCGCTTTTGTTCACTACCAGGTCTGGAGGCTCCTATGAATGGATGCGATGTTCTGGTTTACCGCTAAAAGAAACAGTGACAACTCTCTGCTCTGCAACTGAATATGGAAGTAAATAGGAATATAAAAAAGGGAGGAAGGTTTATCTGTTTAGCAAGAGTAATAGGAGGCAGATTTCAGACTACTTAACAGATCAAAACGAAAATTTCTGTTCCGACACTGCAATGTTGAGTGTTTATGGAAAAAGATAAAGGCAATCGTAAAATGCGTTTTAGACAGGTACGTGCCGAGTAAAACTGTGAGGGACTGGAAAAAACCCACCGTGGTTCAACAACAAAGTTAGAAAACTACTGCGAAAGCAAAGAGAGCTTCACTGCAAATTTAAACGCAGCCGAAACCTCTCAGACAAACAGAAGTTAAACGATGTCAAAGTTTGCGTAAGGAGTGCTATGTGTGAAGCATTCAGTGAATTCGAAATTCTATGAACCGACTTGACAGAAAATCCTAGGAAGTTCTGGTCTTACGTTAAATCAGTAAGTGGATCGAAACAGCATGTCCAGTGACTCTGAGGTGATAATGGCATTGAAACAGAGGATGACACGCGTAAAGCTGAAAAACTAAACACCTTTTTCCAAAGCTGTTTCACAGAGGAAGACGGCACTGCAGTTCCTTCTCTAAATCCTTGCGCGAACGAAAAAATGGCTGACATCGAAATAAGTGTCCAAGGAATAGAAAAGCAACTGAAATCACTCAACAGAGGAAAGTCCACTGGACCTGACGGGATACCAATTCGATTCTTCACGAAGTTCGCGAAAGAACTTGCTCCCCTTCCAATAGCAGTGTACCGCAAGTCTCTAGAGGAACGGAAGGCTCCAAATGATTGGAAAAGAGCACAGGTAGTTCCAGTTTTCAAGAAGGGTCGTCGAGCATATGCGCAAAACTATAGGCCGATATCTCTGACATCGATCTGTTGTAGAATTTTAGAACATGGCTACGAAGTCTTTCGCGACGTATTTCTTGAGTAAAAATCTCTCGGTGTACATGCCGCGTCAAATCAGGATAAAACTCCAAGCTTTCGACCACTACCTCCATGGTCGTCGTCAGGGCTAAAACTGGCTGTCGTGAACTAGAGAGGTTCCCACTTTTATATGCAAAGGACGGCTTCTGATTGGCTGGAATACGTCAGACGTCGAACATCTGAATGGTGTACATCCAAACATAAAATTTACATTGGAGGTAGAGAAGGAAGGGAAGTTACCTTTATTAGATGTGTCGGTAGAGCGAAAGCCGGATGGACGACTGGGCCATTCTGTGTACAGGAAGCCAACCCATACAGACTTATATCTGCACAGCCATAGCTTCCATCATCCGTCTCAGAAGAGAGCTATGCTGAATACTTTAGTACACAAAGCCAGGACTATTTCCGACAAGGACCACCTCGGTCCCGAGGTTAACCATTTGACGACTGTTTTCAAGAGGAATGGTTATTCTGCCGGTGAAATTAAATCAGTATTATCCAAGAAAGTAAGACACGATGCCGACCACATACAAGAAGAGGACCAACACATAGCGCGGCTTCCTTTTTGCGGTGCTACAACGAGCAAGATAGCCAGAGTCCTGAAGAGGCAAGGAATAAAACCAGTTTTCCGACCACCTAGGAAAATTAAGGAAATGTTGAGACCAGTCAAAGATAGTCTCGGCTTAAGAGTGCCGGGAATTTATACTATTCCTTGCGAATGCGACAAGAATTACGTGGGCCAGTCTGTAAGAACCGTTGCCGACCGCTGCATCGAGCACCAACGCCACCTGAAATACAGGTATTTGGAAAAATCAGCGGTGGCTGAACATAGCCTGCTTAACAAGCATAAGATTTTATTTGAAGAAGCCAGAGTAATAGCCCACACATCGAATTACTGGGACTCTGCGATCCGGGAAGCAGTCGAAATTAGACTTAGCGATAATTGTTGTGTCTATTTCCTACAGCATAGACACAATGAGGTAGCTAGGTGCACGCTAAACTAACGCAGACGGGCTTGAAGTCTGGAACAGGAGACTTATTAATGAATAAGACGAAAAGTACGTAGATGTTTGTTACTTATCTTTAATTCTCTTGTTGGAATACATCTCTCTTGAATAGTAGTAAGCTATAAGCACTGATACAACTGGCGCCTTGCTAGGTAGTAGCTATGGACTAAGCTGAAGGCTATTCAATCTGTCTCTCGGCAAATGAGAGGAAGACGTCGTTCTTCTGGTCGCAAGCAATGTCGTCCGTACAACTGGGGCGAGGTCATGTCCGTGTCTTGTGACCTGCCATGTGGTGGCGCTAGGTTGCGATTACACAGTGGCGACACGCGGGTCCGACATGTACTACAGGACCGCGGCCGATTTAAGTTACCACCTAGCAAGTGTGGTGTCTAGCGGAGACACCACAATAATAACTTTAATAGAGACAACGGCTATGCACTTAGCAACACTTGGAAGAGTGCACTGGATAAAGAAAAATCGCAGAGACAAACTTCTCGCACTTTACCTCCTGATTCAAGGGATGGCGCTGGAAGCAACGCGGGATAGCAACTACATCTATGGAAGTAGAGGGCACCACTTCGCTACGCGCCATATCGCTGACGTATTCCAGCCAATCAGAAGCCGTCCTTTGCATATAAAAGTGGGAACCTCGCTAGTTCACGACCATTCGAGGGTTGGATTCCCTCTCGTCTTCATCGAAGAGTTTCACTGCCTGGGCTACTCTCAGGGTGCGACTTCGACGTGGAAGATTCCCGCCGTTTCCTTGCCGTGTCGTCTCCTCGCCGTCACTACTGCTCGCCGTCCGGTCCTCCTCGCCGCCGCCGCCGCCTGGTCGGCGCCGGCGCCGCCGCCGCAGCCGTTTGGTCACCGCCTGCCGGTCCTCGCCGCCGCCGCCGTCGCCGCCTGCCGGGGCTCGCCGCCGTCGCCTGCCGCCTGCTGGTGCTAGGAGCCGCCGCCCGCCGCCGCCGCCGCCGCCGCCGCCTGCCGGTCGCCGCCGTCGCCGTCTGGTCGCCGCCGCCGCCCTTCTCGCGCGCCGCCACCATGTCCCAACCCACCACCACCACCACTATCATTTTCACCTCCCCCTCCGCTGCTCCAACCACCATCACATGGAGCTCCTCCTCCACCCCACTTCCCGTCCTTCCTTCTCTCCCTGTCCACCCCACCCCTGCGCCACTTTCGGCTGTAACCACCCCCAACTTCTCCTCCCCTATCACTGTCGCCCCATCGACAGCTACTGACTTTCCGCCGCTCCCTGCACCGCCTCCGACAGGCTCCAAGCCCGCACGGATTTCTGCTCGACGTTCCGCAGTCTCAGTGACACCCACGCCCCCTCCGTCTGCGTCATCCGCTGCTCAGGGTGGTCCTGCCCCCCGCCATCTCCCCCTGCAACCCGTACCCCTGCCCCCTCTCCACCCGGTCGTGCCCACGAAACCTTCAAAGCGCCCGAATGTTGACCCTTCCCCCGCAGTCTCCTCCAAAAAAAACCCCAACCCCCATGACCCACCCACCCCCATGGACGCGGCTCCGACCCCCGCCCCCGCCACGCCTGCCACCCACACCTTTGTCCTCTCCAATCCTGACCCTCAATTCCTTGATGCCCGCTCCCTCACCCTCGCCATCCGGAAATACTACCCCAATGCTCCCATCTCCCAACTGATTCCTCGCAAGGACTCGGTCCTCATAAAATCCCCCAGTGCTTCCCTCTACACCGATCTCCTCTCCCGCATCCCCCGTATCCAATTTGGCCTATGTGCAACCCTCACCCCCTACCACACCCCGTCCTCTCCCCATCAGCCTCAACCTCCCCGGCGTCCGCCAACCTTCACCGCTGTGATCACGAAGCTTAGCCCCGTGATCACGGAGGCTGAGGTGTTGGCGGAACTCAACTGCCAGCCCGACATTGACATCCGCTCGGCCTGTCGCATCTTCAGTGATGCCGGGCCGACTTTTCTCATGCGTATATTCACCGAATCCTCCTCCTCCATTGACCGCCTCCTCACCGAGGGAGCCCTCATCTACAATCAGCGCCATAAGGTGGACCCCTCCCATTCCCCAGTCCAATCCTACCGCTGCCAACGCTGTCTCACCTACAACGACCACATTACCTCTGCCTGCAAGAACCCCCCTACTTGTCCCCACCGCAAATCTTCCCACTTCCTCAAGCATTGCCCCAACCTCACCGCTCCCCCCTCCTGCAACACTTGCAACGAACCACATCCTACCTACTCCTCAAAGTGTAAAGCGAAACCTCCACCAGTAACCCCTGAGCTCAACGTGCCTGTCCGTCCTGTTGATGACCCCATCCACCCCAACAACTCGCTCCGCCCTCCCCCTACTGCTGAGGACATCATCCCCTTCACCACCATTGTGCTCCAAAACATCCACCCCTTCCAGCGCTCACACACTCTTTCCCAAATCGCCCTCGCTGCCCGTTCCATCTTCCATCTTACCACCTATGCCACATATTCCCACAACGAGGCCCACTTCACCTTCACCCCCCTCACCACCCTTGTCTAACTCTCCACTCCCATGGTACAACAACCGTACCGTATCCTGTACCACAACATTCGCTCCCTGCCCACCCACAAACTCCTCTTCCTCCACACCCTACATCAGCACCGCGTGGATGCCTTCATCCTAAATGAAACCTTCCTTCAACCCCGTATCTCCGTCTCCATGGCTCCTTACACTCTACACCGCACTGATAACCCGTACCCTCTCGCGCGTGGCGGAGTTGCTATAGGCCACCTCAAGCACCTCCCTGTCTGGCCCCAGCCTCTCCTTAACAATCCTGCCGAGCATCTCACCCTCAGCCTCTTCTTCCCCACCCTTAGCATCACCTGTGCCACCATTTATGTCCGCCCTCGCACCCCCATCCCGTACGATTTCCTGGCCCACATCGACCACACCTTCTCCACCTACGTGATTGCCGCCGACCTCAATATCCACAGCCGTGATCCTGCCGACCTCTGGCGGTGGCATCAGTTTCTCACCACTCTCCAGGGAGACCTGGTTCCCCTGCCTCAGCACACCCGGCCCGAATCCAACACCACTCCTGATGTGGTCCTTGCCTCTCCAAACCTCCTTGGGCGCATCACCGTGGATGTCCTTGACCTCATTGGCAGTGACCATGCTCCTGTCCTCCTCACTATCTCTAACGGTCGCCATCCCCGCCACGCTCCTCACCCTGCCGTCCCTCCTAAACTTGTCCATGATTACTCCCGTGCCAACTGGGATGCCTACCGGGATTCCATTCACACCCAGGTTGACGGCCACGACCTTACCCTCCAGTCTCCTAATGACATCTCTCGCACTGCTGCCTTCCTGCACCAGACCTTGTCTGACGCCGTCGCCACCCATATCCCCACCAAAGCCATGCACCCTCACCGCCCCGCCCTGCCTCCACAGGCCGTCCTTCTCCTTCGAGAGTCCCGCCGCCTCTACCGCTCTTTTCTCCGCACTCGTGACCGGGATACACTTACCCGCCACCGGCAATTACAGCGACACATCCGCAACCTGCTTGTTGCGAAGAAACGCCGAGCCTGGCGCCAGACATGTACACAACTCAACACCACGCTCCCCATCAACTCTTCCAAGTATTGGTCTGCTTTCCACCGCCTTACTGGGAACCGCCCCACCCCCCAGTACCCTCTCCTCCTTAATGACCGTCCCTTTCCTGACAACTTCAGTAAGGCCAACCACTTTGCCTCCCACATCTCTGATGTTTTTTCCATCCCAGATGATCCCCACTTTGATTATTCCCTCTTCCCTGATGTCATGGACCGTACGAATACCTCTGTTCCTCCCCTTGCTCCTAGCTTTCAGTACTTGGGCCACACCCCACCTTCTGCACTTAACACTCCCATCACTACACAGGACATCAGCCTCACACTCCGCACTAAACGCAACACTGCTCCCGGCCACGACTGCGTTACCTACCGCCACCTCAAACACTGCCCTCCCTCCTTCCTTTCCCTCCTTGCCACCCTCTACAATGTCATCCTTGCCACTGGCTTCTATCCCGACCTGTCGAAAACCTCCCGTATCCTGATGTTCTCCAAACCCAATAAGCCTCCATCTGATGCCTCTTCCTATCGTCCTATCTGTCTCACATCGGTGTTCAGCAAGCTCTTGGAATCCATCCTTTCCTGGCGCATCCATCTCCACCTCCACCAAAACCACCTCCTCCCAAACACCCAATGTGGCTTTCGACCTTCCTTCTCTGCTGATGACCAACTCCTCCGCTTCACTCATCTCCTCTCCCTCCAGCTTAACTCCCATCGCTCCGCCATTTTTGTCTCACTTGACCTCGAAAAGGCCTACGACCGTGTCTGGCATCCCGGTCTCCTGTTTAAACTCCAAACCTACGCCCTTCCTATCAACTACATCCGTCTGGTGGCCTCCTTCCTCTCCCACCGCCCCTCCTATGTTACCATCCATCATGCCAATTCCCACACCTTCTACCCCTCTGCCGGTGTGCCCCAGGGCTCTGTCTTCTCCCCTCTCCTCTACCTCCTGTACACGGCAGATATGCCCCAACCCCCCCTCCAGTACACCTCTTGCAATATGCTGATGACACCGCATTCCTCGCCCTCGCTCCTACCCTCCAACGGTCCCAACGCCTTCTCCAGAATCACCTTGACCTTTTTGCTGCATGGTGTAACCCATGGCTCCTGAAACTCAATCCTTCCAAGACCCAGGCAATCATCTTAGGTCGTACCACTCGCTCCTTCCGGCTCCTGGATTTCTCCCTTAGTGTCTGCGCACGTCCTGTCCGCCTCATCCCCACCCTCACCTACCTTGGCCTCACCATTGACCGGCACCTCATCTAGATACCTCATCTCCGCTCCATCCAATCCAAAGCCCGCAACCGCCTCTGCCTCCTCAAACTCCTCTCTGGCCGGACATGGGGTTTGCACCCCTCTACCATCCTCCACACCTACAAATCCTTAATCCGTCCCATCCTCTGTTATGCCAGTCCCACCTGGATATCTGCTCCCACCAAATTCTATAATTCCCTCCAGATCCTTGAGCGTAATGCACTCTGCCTCACCTTCCGTATCCGCCTCCCGTCCCCCACGCGGATCCTCTATGATCTCATTCCTTTCCCCCATCTGCTCCTATTCCTCGAACATATCCGCATCCTATACACCTCCCGCCATCTTGAACCCCCTCACCCCCTGGTTGCTGGTCTCCTCTCCCATCCCCGCCCCCTGCCACGTCTTCACCGTTGTGTCCCCCCTACCCTCCATCTCTACACCCTCCATCTCCTTTCCCAAGGTGGCTTCCGTCAACTCCCCCTCCCGGATGATGCCCTCTCTCCCTCCATTTATCCTTCCTATCAACCCTGATCCTCACTCCCCCTCCTTTCCTCTGTCCTTTCCCTGGGCTCCCTCTTCCCCCCCCCCTTCCGTCCTGTTTTCTCCCCACTAAACCTCTCCCTACCTCCCTTCTCCCCCCCCCCCAGTCCTTTTGTATTCCCCTCCTCTGCCTACCCCACTCCCTGTCGCGTCTGCCCCCCACCCCTCTTCTGGGTCCTCATCCTCCATCATCTCCTTTCCCGGTTCCCCCCTTCGCTTTTACTCTCCTTTCCCCCCTTTTTTTGTTTTCCCATCTTCTGTCCAGTTTCCCCCCACCTGCTCTCGACTGTGGTGTCACATTTGCCAACTTTTTAGTGCAGTGTTCCAGTGACTATTCAGTGTTGTTTGTCTTTCTCGTGTTGCGAACAGAAACCATGCTGTCGCTAGGTGTGAATTTTATGTCTTTTGCGAACAGAATCCAGACTGTCGCCGTGTTTTTTAATTGTCTATTGTTTTCCCTGTCTGCTTCGTATGTATTTTTATTAGCATCATCATCCCTCTGTTGTTGTTTTAAGTTCCACGATTTCTTTTCGCCTTGTTACTCTTTAAGTCTCCGATTTTATCGCCTGTTTTGTTATTATTTGTTCTCTTGATCTTTGTCACAAAATCTGTCGGCTGAAGAGCGGCATACTAAGCTGCTGCCAGCCCGCCCCCTTCGGGGGGAATTGAAATTCAATAAAGGAAAAAAAAAAAATGGTTCACGACAGTCAGTTTTAGCCCTGACGACGACCATGGAGGTAGTGGTCGAAAGCTTGGAGTTTTATCCTGATTTGACGTGGCATGTACACCCAGAGATTTTTACTCAATTTTAGAACATGTTTTTTGCTCCCGTATCGTCTTCTGGAAACCCAGAATCTACTCAGTAGGAATCAACATGGATTCCGGAAACAGCGATTGTGTGAGACCCAACTCGCTTTATTTGTTCACGAGACTCAGAAAATATTAGATACAGGCTTCCAGGTAGATGCCATTTTCCTTGACTTCCGGAAGGCATTCGATACAGTTTCGCATTGTCGCCTGATAAACAAAGTAAGAGCCTATGCAATATGCGTACGGAACGATTTGAAGTGGAATGATCTTATAAAATTAATTGTGGGTAAGGCGGGTGCCAGGTTGAGATTCATTGGGAGAGTCCTTAAAAAATGTAGTCCATCAACAAAGGAGGTGGCTTACAAAACACTCTTTCGACCTATACTTGAGTATTGGTCATCAGTGTGGGATCCATACCAGGTCGGGTTGACAGAGGAGATAGAGAAGATCCAAAGAAGAGCGGCGCATTTCGTCACAGGGTTATTTGGTAAGCGTGATAGTGTTACGAAGCTGTTTAGCAAACTCAAGTGGCAGACTCTGCAAGAGAGGCGCTCTGCATCGCGCTGTCCAGGTTTCGAGAGGGTGCGTTTCTGGATGAGATATCGAATATATTGCTTCCTCTTACTTATACCTCCCGAGGAGATCACGAATGTAAAATTAGAGAGATTCGAGAGCGCACGGAGGATTTCCGGCAGTCGTTCTTCCCGCGAACCGTACGCGACGAACAGGAAAGGGAGGTAATGACAGTGGCACGTAAAGTGCCCTCCGCCACACACCGTTGGGTGGCTTGCGGAGTAGAAATGTAGATGTAGATGTAGATGTAGATGCTTGAAACGCACCTAAGTTACAAACGCCATTTAGGAGGCTACGTATAGCACCGCCACCGATCGGAAGTTCATGAAAGTATAGGGGCCGAAGAGGGAATATTTCACCATGTCCCACAACAAGTTCCGCATTTTTTTAATCACAATTGGCCGAGAAAAAAAGAGTATTGCATTACTTATTGAACGCCCCTCGTAGCAAGAAGTAGCAGCAAGCTCGTAAGTTCTGCTTTCCTTCTAAGTCAAGTCTTTTTTTTTTTTCGGTGCCAGTTCACTCTGCATAACCAGTAGTGTCCCTCGTAACAGCATAACGCCGTGCGGCGGGAGTCTGTAATGCACCCCCGGGGCATTTGCTTGCCGCCGTTTAACGGCTCACTCGGACCCGGTAAGGCGTCCCGGAAGATAAATCACCTCTCGCAGAGCGCCAACCCGGTTGCCGGTGTCCGCTAATTTATGGAGAGGCCGCAGACGATTTGTCAGCCGCTCGTTAGGCCCGTGAAAGAGGCCACGCCCGTGTCCCACTGTCGCTCTCATTGTGCCCCCACAGCCAGCGCCGCGGCCGCTGGACGGCGTCTTTCCGTGTTTATTACCGGCAGTCAA
Source organism: Schistocerca nitens (assembly GCF_023898315.1). Classification (NCBI taxonomy): domain Eukaryota; kingdom Metazoa; phylum Arthropoda; class Insecta; order Orthoptera; family Acrididae; genus Schistocerca; species Schistocerca nitens. The sequence goes on along the minus strand of NC_064625.1, from coordinate 91,389,111 downwards.
TCAGCGAGCGGCGGAGTGCATTTTCCGCTCGCTTCGCTTCATTGTGACGTGTCTGCGCCATTGAGAGTTCGGCGCGGGTCCGCCTTGCGGCCGAAACTGCGGATTCACCGCGCCGGGCTGCGTTCTGGCGTGACAGCGCAGGTTTCTCTCACGCTTTTATCCCCCACCCTCCCTCCGCTCCTCCCACCACACCTTCTGCCCCTCTGTTTCTGAGCGACTGGACCTCGGGCAACGTTAAATCTATTGACTGCCGCACAGCACTGGCCACTACGAAGCCTCACTTCTCAGGGACGTCCGCTACCGACTTCGTTAGCACCCGGGACAAACATACACGTGTAAGACGTCGTGGTCTCCTGCCCTTCATTGCTTACATATTCCGGCCCCACACTAATATTCCGCACATCAAGACGCTTCATTCGAACCCAAACTCGATAAGATAAAATAAATGTTGTATGAATTCATGTAAACGGTATGCAAATAACAAGTGCACACCAGGGTTGAAATACTCGAGCCTGGCGTACACACATATATTCCAGCCACGACGGTCACAGGAGCTTTTAGTTCGAGAGAGGCAGACCACACACCGGGAGGCCGGCCCCTTCAGAGGACGAGTCAACCTCGGCCGCCCGTGGAGCACACAGCGTGTGCCCGAGTGAAAGGGGGAACGACCCCGTGTTCAGCTTAAAAGCAAATTCCGCTACATTGTGTGGGAGCGTCCAACCTACACATTCTTTACACATAGCACGCAGTTTCTGAGATTTTCACAGGGAGACAGCAAACTCCAAACGCCGATACTACAGATTTCCGGATTGGTCGCCTTAAACGAAACATCATTCTCCCGTTTTCGAAGAGCAAAGCCGATTGGCAGACGATATTTCTGACGCATTGAGCTGAAGGAGTAATGGAAGAGACCAAAAGATATATCCCTTCACTTCTGGCGTGGAGAGGCGGTTCCGTTGTCGCTCTTGGAGCGAGGAACAAGTCTCTCCTCAGTACTTCACTGGGAGAGCACGTCTGTCAAGAGCGAATCGAAGTGCGACTCCATATTGAGTCCTTGCAATTAAGCGTTGTTCACTGTGTTGGCCGACACACTTATTGTGCGGTGTGAACGGACAGAGTTATAGTTAAATGCATGCGAGCGAATTTTTGAGTGGCATCGCGGTGGACTGGTTATCTGACCGGTGTACCACGTCAATAGTTAGACTAGGGGCGAATAGGAATCCTTGACTTCATCAAGGCATTGGGAGAGTTTGATTGGCGAAGGTCAATCCAGATAGAACGAGAGTTATCTTATTTGTCAGCAGCGAGCGGCGCAGACAGCAGTCATCGCAGCTGACGGTATTGTGCACTACAGCTATTGTGAGCCCCATATTTCCTCCACAACAGTACACTTCACTGCATTTCACACGCGACAGCCTCGTCTGTACCAAGCAACATTGTAAAGGATAATTTTTCAAGGTGTGTAGGCGCGCCTCTCAGCCATTCTGCCAAGTCAATAACAATCTTAAACTTTGTATAGAAATTTCATTAGCGAATCCTATCCTTCAGAGGTAACTTCACATTCCGAAAAGAACCAGGATATAACTTGTTCAATTCATAACTAAAAGTGCCATTGTGATTTCTTAGAATTTTTGCAAAAAAAATAATAATAATTATCGTTAGTTTCATGTTTTTCTTACACTAACTAGCACTACTCCAGTACCCAAGTATCCCACTAGTTAAGTAAGAAATTTTGTGAATTTTTGTGTCATTTCCTTACAGCGGACAACTCCAGAAGATATTTATTGCTGAAAGTTTTTTCAGGCATTTCTCTTAAGAACGTTAGAAGCGTCTGTCTGACTCCTGTAGTAGTGTGGGGGTGGAAATTGCATGTTGCAGGAGCCACAGTGTAAAGTGTACATCTCAGATTAATCCGTTGCGCAGAATAACAGAATAGCAGATCAACCCCATGCTCACACACGTAATAAAGAAGTGAATATTATGGACAATATGGTCCACAATGTTCTGCGCAGTTTCTGTTTGATAATGTTCATGGACGTTTATTATACCCTGAGCAGCCAAAGGAACTGGTACACCTGCCTAATATTGCGTAGGGCCCCCACGACCCCGCAGAAGTGCCGCAACATGGACTAATGTCTGAAGTAGTGCTGGAGTGAACTGACACCGTGAATGCTTCACCCTCTCACCGTACGAGAGGGTGAAGATCTCTCCTAGATTAGAGATTAGGTTAGTACTTGTTCCATAGATCATGAATACGACACTTCGTAATGATGTGAAACGTGTCAAGTTAATAAAAGGTGTCTATACAAGATATTACATTACACAAAATATTACATGACACTCAATAATCTTAATTTTTTTTTTTGTGGGGGTTGGGGAAATTACCTACATACTATATCCAAAAATTTATCTAATGAGTAGAAGGAGCTGCCATTAAGAAATTCTTTTCATTTCCTTTTAAATGCTATATGGTTATCTGTCAGACTTTTGGTGCTATTAGGTAAGTGACCAAAGACTTTTGTCGCAGCATAATTTACCCCCTTCTGAGCCAAAGTTAGATTTAACCCCGAGTAGTGAAGATCATCCATTCTCCTAGTGTTGTAGCCATGTACACTGCTATTACTTTTGAATTCGTTCGGATTGTTAATAACAAATTTCATAAGTGAATATATACACTCCTGGAAATTAAAATAAGAACACCGTGAATTCATTGTCCCAGGAAGGGGAAACTTTATTGACACATTCCTGGGGTCAGATACATCACATGATCACACTGACAGAACCACAGGCACATAGACACAGGCAACAGAGCATGCACAATGTCGGCACTAGTACAGTGTAAATCCACCTTTCGCAGCAATGCGGGCTGCTATTCTCCCATGGAGACGATCGTAGAGATGCTGGATGTAGTCCTGTGGAACGGCTTGCCATGCCATTTCCACCTGGCGCCTCAGTTGGACCAGCGTTCGTGCTGGACGTGCAGACCGCGTGAGACGACGCTTCATCCAGTCCCAAACATGCTCGATGGGGGACAGATCCGATCTTGCTGGCCAGGGTAGTTGACTTACACCTTCTAGAGCACGTTGGGTGGCACGGGATACATGCGGACGTGCATTGTCCTGTTGGAACAGCACGTTCCCTTGCCGGTCTAGGAATGGTAGAACGATGGGTTCGATGACGGTTTGGATGTACCGTGCACTATTCAGTGTCCCCTCGACGATCACCAGTGGTGTACGGCCAGTGTAGGAGATCGCTCCCCACACCATGATGCTGGGTGTTGGCCCTGTGTGCCTCGGTCGTATGCAGTCCTGATTGTGGCGCTCACCTGCACGGCGCCAAACACGCATACGACCATCACTGGCACCAAGGCAGAAGCGACTCTCATCGCTGAAGACGACACGTCTCCATTCGTCCCTCCATTCACGCCTGTCGCAACACCACTGGAGGCGGGCTGCACGATGTTGGGGCGTGAGCGGAAGACGGCCTAACGGTGTGCGGGACCGTAGCCCAGCTTCATGGAGACGGTTGCGAATGGTCCTCGCCGATACCCCAGGAGCAACAGTGTCCCTAATTTGCTGGGAAGTGGCGGTGCGGTCCCCTACGGCACTGCGTAGGATCCTACGGTCTTGGCGTGCATCCGTGCGTCGCTGCGGTCCGTTCCCAGGTCGACGGGCACGTGCACCTTCCGCCGACCACTGGCGACAACATCGATGTACTGTGGAGACCTCACGCCCCACGTGTTGAGCAATTCGGCGGTACGTCCACCCGGCCTCCCGCATGCCCACTATACGCCCTCGCTCAAAGTCCGTCAACTGCACATACGGTTCACGTCCACGCTGTCGCGGCATGCTACCAGTGTTAAAGACTGCGATGGAGCTCCGTATGCCACGGCAAACCGGCTGACACTGACGACGGCGGTGCACAAATGCTGCGCAGCTAGCGCCATTCGACGGCCAACACCGCGGGTCCTGGTGTGTCCGCTGTGCCGTGCGTGTGATCATTGCTTGTACAGCCCTCTCGCAGTGTCCGGAGCAAGTATGGTGGGTCTGATTAGGTGTCACTTATGTCATACGTCTGTACGCGAGATTTCCACACGTCCCTAGGTCCACTGTTTCCGATGTAATAGTGAAGTGGAAACGTCAAGCGACGCGTACAGCACAAAAGCGTACAAGCCGACCTCGTCTGTTGAGTGACACACCGCTGACAGTTTAAGAGGCTCGTAATGTGTAATAGGCAGATATCTATCCAGACCATCACACAGGAATTCCAAACTGCATCAGGATCCGCTGCAACTACTATGACAGGCGGGTCGTGAGAAAACTTGGATTTCATGGTCGAGCGGCTGCTCATAAGCCACACATAACATAAATGCCACACGACGCCTCGCTTGGTCTAAGGAGCGTAAACATTGGACGCTTGAACAGTGGGAAAACATTGTGTGGAGTGACGAATCACGGTACACAATATGGCGATCCGATGGCAGGGTGTGGTTATGGCGAATGCACGGTGAACGTCATCTGCCAGCGTGTGTAGCACCAACAGTAAAATTCGGAGGCGGTGGTGTTATGGTGTGGCCGTGTTTTTCATGAAGGGGGCTTGCACCCCTTGTTGTTTTGTGTGACACTATGACAGCACCGTCCTACATTGATGTTTTTAGCACCTTCTTGCTTCCCACTGTAGAAGAGCAATTCGGTGATGGCGATTGCATCTTTCAACACGATCGAGCACCTGTTCATAATGCACGGCCTGTGGCGAAGTGGTTACATGACAATAACATCCCTGTAATGGGCTGGCCTGCCCAGAGTCCTGACCTGAACCCTATAGTACACCTTTAGGATGTTTTGGAAAGCCTGAAAGGGTACAATACCGCCCGACATTGAAAATAGGTACGAAATACTTCATTATTTTTGTCAGAACAACACATTTTTTTTGTAAAGTAACTCAATTTCAATTAATACAGCGAAGCCGGATACCAGTGTGGGAAGGAATGACAATTTATTTATTTAATTGATCACATGTGCACTCCCTCAAAATAAATCCCTACATCCAGTTTGGTGAGATCTGTGAAATGAATGAATGTATGGTCGTCTGCTAACCACAGATAGTGAATGGGAATATATGATCATCTTTGAGTCGATCCTTTGACCACCTTTGGTGGGACCAAAGACATGAAAATTTTACCAGAGCTTTGAGCGCCTGAAATGTGGCTGACCAATAAGGTAGCAAGGTGCTTCTCCCACTTCGACAGAGGTGCGAGAGAACCGGAATACGGCCATGTTTCAGCACTCTGCCGCTGGACCTTCTGCTGTAAAGACCTGTTTTTTGTTGTGCTCCGTAATGAAAGAGTGGAGGCATGGTATGCATGTGGAATATTTAAGAGTAGTTAGAATTAATAATTTCTCTATCTCAGGAACTTTTGTGGGGAGAATTAAATGTCAGGCAGGTAATTTTTAAGGGGATTGTAGTAAACCAACGGTCACAATGAAACCACGTGTAGTTATAAGTTGAGATACTTCCGTGTGCTTACGTTAAGCTGAATTACTAGCGTGTGTACAATAAGCCGAAATATTTAAGAAATGCGTGTGTATCATAAGTTGAAATATTTAAGAAATATCATTCCGTGTGACGCTAGATTTAAACTCTGAGAGAGAATCAAGGTGAGTCGGCCGTCTATCCAGCAACGCCACTTGGCTTGCATTGCACAGGAAGACGTGCGTTTATCTCCAGAGTTCACAGTAGGAAAGTAGAATTACAAAGTGGGGCAGTGTCGTGTGAAACTGGGATCAATATTAATTGAAGTGGGAAAGCGGAATGTGATAATGTTGTAACCATTCTTTGTGTAGTATTTCATATTGTTGTGTGGTGTATGTCATGTAATTTGGGTATGTGTGGTTTGGATGGGGGAGTAGTAAGGTAGTTTCGAAAGATTTGTGGGTTATGCTTGTTCCTTCTGTATCGCTCGATCTGGAGGAAAGTTTCGTGAGGATGATTGTGAGAGTCGAAGCGTGAGATATAATAAAAGATCCACCATCCTATCCAGAAAGTGCACTGTTGCGGTAAATAGATTACGAGACCATAATATAGAGATTCACTAATATAAAGCCATGCCCACTGGGCGGAATTTCTCATGTGATATTGTTGTAGGTTGTAGAATTTGTGTGTTTAGGAATAAATCAGATAGTGAAAAGAAAGAGATTGGTGGCCTTTTTCATTAAATTGTATGTTGTCATAATGTCCCGAATTTATATAAAAGCCGTTAAATAAAAGACAAAAAAGTAAATGTGGTATTGCCAGTGCGTAGTGTACAGTCAGAGTTCTATAAATCACTGATAGTCAGATGCGTGTTTCCGTTGCGTATTATTCATACAGTAGAGTAATTTGTAACTAAATATTAAGATACGAGAATTCATGTTACTCGATAAATTAAGGAAGAATCCACTCGCTTGGCAATCCACTCATCTTGCAGGCCTGACTGCTTGATGCCACAGTATGAGAAAGGCAAGTGGGTGCCTCTCAAGCCGACTGCGTGCAAGGCCTCACCGATCGACATCGATACCTCTCCTCAGTGCAGCACTCCGTGAAGAATGGGCTGCCGGTCCCCAAGAAACCTTCCAGTAGGTGATTGAACGTATGCCTGCGAGAGTGGAAGCTGTCATCAAGGGTGGACCAACACCATATTGAATTCCAGCATTACCGATGGAGGGCGCCACGAACTTGTAAGTCACTTTCAGCCTGGTGTCCGGATACCTTTGATCAATTAGTGTACTAAGGTCTACGGTCTCTTAGCTTCCTCTTCAATGCAGTCAAAAGATACAGACATTTATGTCAGATATTTTCATACTGGCCGCGCGGGATTAGCCGAGCGGTCTCAGGCGCTGCAGTCATGGACTGTGCGGCTGGCCCCGGCGGAGGTTCGAGTCCTCCCTCGGGCATGGGTGTGTGTGTTTGTCCTTAGGATAATTTAGTTTAAAGTAGTGTGTAAAGCTTAGGGACTGATGCCCTTAGCAGTCAAGTCCCATAAGATTTCACACACATTTGAACATTTTTTGAACATTTGAACATTTTCATACTCGAAAACTCACTCATTGACAGGAGGATAATGAAATTTGGCAAGAAGAAAGGGTGCACAGTACAAGTAAAAGGAAAAAAAGTCCGAAAATTGTTAATTTGTGATTATATCACTCGAAAAGAATGTTTTGTCGTCTTATCAGACTTTTTGTCTGTCAATTCGTCTGTTAAGATCCCTTTTTTTTGTCAGGAACGAACAGACGTATCAATCTGAAGTTTATGTCACATACTAATATCTTTTGCTCCTTTGTGGTGTCAGAATGTTACGCTTCTAACTCAGTAGACACTGCTATTTATGCCAAATATTTTGATTCTCGCAAACGCCCATTAAAACCAATAGGATACTTCCCGCTGACCTAGAATCATGAAATTTGGCGAGAAGCAATTAACTTAGTTAATTTGTTATTATCACATTAAATAAAAACATTTCTTTTGTCACTTGTTTTCCGACTACGATCTTAAAATTACAACTTTCTCGAAAGCCTGGTAATTTTTGAGACCGCTATCTTTCCAGTCTCAATCGCAACAACAAGAGAAAATCGTCGAAATTCTCGAAGCCCAGGATGGATGAGCTGTCTGTATACATAATTAAGTCTCTGCGGAACCCGCAGAACGCAAGTCCTACTTACACCTTGCCGTTTTTTTCTTCAGTACTACATTTACACTCCTGGAAATGGAAAAAAGAACACATTGACACCGGTGTGTCTGACCCACCATATTTGCTCCGGACACTGCGAGAGGGCTGTACAAGCAATGATCACACGCACGGCACAGCGGACACACCAGGAACCGCGGTGTTGGCCGTCGAATGGCGCTAGCTGCGCAGCATTTGTGCACCGCCGCCGTCAGTGTCAGCCAGTTTGCCGTGGCATACGGAGCTCCATCGCAGTCTTTAACACTGGTAGCATGCCGCGACAGCGTGGACGTGAACCGTATGTGCAGTTGACGGACTTTGAGCGAGGGCGTATAGTGGGCATGCGGGAGGCCGGGTGGACGTACCGCCGAATTGCTCAACACGTGGGGCGTGAGGTCTCCACAGTACATCGATGTTGTCGCCAGTGGTCGGCGGAAGGTGCACGTGCCCGTCGACCTGGGACCGGACCGCAGCGACGCACGGATGCACGCCAAGACCGTAGGATCCTACGCAGTGCCGTAGGGGACCGCACCGCCACTTCCCAGCAAATTAGGGACACTGTTGCTCCTGGGGTATCGGCGAGGACCATTCGCAACCGTCTCCATGAAGCTGGGCTACGGTCCCGCACACCGTTAGGCCGTCTTCCGCTCACGCCCCACCATCGTGGAGCCCGCCTCCAGTGGTGTCGCGACAGGCGTGAATGGAGGGACGAATGGAGACGTGTCGTCTTCAGCGATGAGAGTCGCTTCTGTCTTGGTGCCAATGATGGTCGTATGCGTGTTTGGCGCCGTGCAGGTGAGCGCCACAATCAGGACTGCATACGACCGAGGCACACAGGGCCAACACCCGGCATCATGGTGTGGGGAGCGATCTCCTACACTGGCCGTACACCACTGGTGATCGTAGAGGGGACACTGAATAGTGCACGGTACATCCAAACCGTCATCGAACCCATCGTTCTACCATTCCTAGACCGGCAAGGGAACTTGCTGTTCCAACAGGACAATGCACGTCCGCATGTATCCCGTGCCACCCAACGTGCTCTAGAAGGTGTAAGTCAACTACCCTGGCCAGCAAGATCTCCGGATCTGTCCCCCATTGAGCATGTTTGGGACTGGATGAAGCGTCGTCTCACGCGGTCTGCACGTCCAGCACGAACGCTGGTCCAACTGAGGCGCCAGGTGGAAATGGCATGGCAAGCCGTTCCACAGGACTACATCCAGCATCTCTACGATCGTCTCCATGGGAGAATAGCAGCCTGCATTGCTGCGAAAGGTGGATATACACTGTACTAGTGCCGACATTGTGCATGCTCTGTTGCCTGTGTCTATGTGCCTGTGGTTCTGTCAGTGTTATCATGTGATGTATCTGACCCCAGGAATATGTCAATAAAGTTTCCCCTTCCTGGGACAATGAATTCACGGTGTTCTTATTTCAATTTCCAGGAGTGTATTTTAGTTACTTTCACTTTTATGTCCATGAAACGTGTTTAGCAAGTTCTTTTTAGGTAATTATCATTACAAGGTAGCGGGTTTCCCACTGATGCAGTACGAACGAATGTTTAGGCACTTTCCTTGAAAAGGAAAAACTGCTAAGGAAAAGACCATACGAATCTGCGTGGTGAGCAGTTTTTTCTTGAGTGTTTTGATCCTGAGCTCTTGGTATCGAAAGAAGACTAAGGTGATGTTTCGCCAGGTATTCCTCTGATGTTACTGAAGGTACAGATACGTCTGGTCGTTGATACTTCAAAGCTGTTGCAGGTCTTCACGTAACTAGTTAAGATCTGTGTATCCACTTCATCCAAAAATATAGCCAGGAGAACATAGTGCATCACAGGTGTCACAGTTAGTATAGTACATCCGCTTTAATGCCGATAGAGTCTTATGTGTCTCGAGATGGGTTGTCAGAGAGACACTGGTAAGTCTGCTAATTGTTTAAGTCTTATAATTGCACGTTGCGCCTGTAGGTTGTGCTGTCTTCAGGTTACATCGTTAACCCACTGCCCTCTCCGTTCCGTAGTGTCGCATCGAATTAGTTTGCGCCTACATGTAGGCATCCCAATCAACAGATCTGTACAGCTGGTTGCCGTCTCCAGGGGTGCCCCGCGGACCACTCCCTTTCTCTTTATACATTAACGAACTGACGAATAAGGCGAGCAGCAGTCCGCGGTTTTGTGCTGATGTCGCAGTAGTACACGAGAAAGAATCCTCGTTAAATGATTGTAGAGATATACATGATGACTTAGGTGGTATTTCCATTTGGTGTAATGAATGATGAAGGGGAGAAGGATTGAGTTTAACGTCCCGTTGACATCGAGGTCATTAGAGACGGAGCAAAGGCTCAGATTAGGAAAAGATGGGTAATAAAATCGACCGTGTCCTTTCAAAGGAACCATTCCGACATTTGCCTGGGGCGATTTAGGGAAATCACGAAAAACCTGAATCTGGATGGCTGGGAGCGGGTTTGAAACGTCGTCCTCCCGAATGCGAGTCCAGCATGCTGAACACTGCGCCATCTCGCTCAGTTGTAATGAATGGTAGCTTGCTCTAAATGTAGGAAAATGAAAGTTCATATAGATAAGTAGTAAAAACAATCCTGAAATTTTCTAATGTAGTATTAGTGGAGAGCTTCTTTACACAATCGTCTCGTTTAAATATCTAGACGTGATGTTGTAAGGCGATATGAAATGGAACGGACACGCTAGGAAGCTGCTCTAGGGAAGGCGAACGTTCGACTTCGGTATATTGGGGAGAAGTTTAGGAAAGAGTGATTCATCTGTAAAACGAGACTGCGTACAGAACTCTAGGGCAACCTATTCTTAAGAACTGCTCGAGTGTTTAGGATTTCCACCAGATGGTATTACAGGAAGAAATCGAAGTTAGGCTGCTAAATTTGTTACCGGTAGGCTTGATCAACATGCACTACAGAGACGCTTCATGAACACATACGGAAATCGTTGAGAGAAGACTAGTTTTTTTTTTTCACGTCACTGTTGAGACAGTTTAGAGAGAACGCATTTGGAACCGACTGTAGAACCACACACACATTGTTTCAAAATTTACAGAAAAACTACAACTACAGCCACGGTAATACCTTCTTGCTCACAACACCCCACAGCTCACAAACATGCAGCTTTCCACTCAGTGGTGCACCGTCTCATACCTATCCCCATGTCCAGAGATGATTTTGAAGCAGAGTTAGATACAATAAAATTTATTGCCACAGCCAATGGCTACAATCCAGTTCTTATTGACCACATCTTGCACAGGAAACAAAAATGGGAAATTATACCCCTCCTCTATGCCCCCCCCCCCTGCTTCCCCATCCACTGTCTGCAAGAAATGGTGTACAGTACCATTTCTAGGTGATGTATCACAGATTGTAGCCAAAGCACTGAAATCTTGCAAATATAGGAACACGACAGCCAAGTGTGTTTTTAATACCAAAGATAAGATCCAGTTATTAGCCAACAGTGGGGTATACAAAATCACCTGTTCTGATAGTGACAAGTTTTACATTGGCCAGTCAGGCAGAGACATATCAACTAGGCTGGCTGAACATGAACGCAGCTGGAGGTTCCAGAATTCAGACTCGGCATTTACTGAGCGTGTACTGAGTGAGCGTCACAACTACCAGCCAATGTACTTCACTTAGCAAACAAAGGCCATAAACTCAACCTGCTGGAAGACCTGAAAATTAACAAACATCTTGCTCACAGTCGAGATCTAATCCTAAATGACCAGGCACAGGTCAACACTTCCCCTCTCCTAAACCTCATATAATCATCTCTTTTGTTCACTACTTCCCATACTGTCTCTTCCTACACATTCCCATTTTCCTGTATTCATTAAGTTCTTTTGTTTTGTTGATGTTCTTTGTATTCCATATAGACTGTAGTTTAAATAGTTAAGGCTTTCTTTTAACTGGTACTTGTATTACTGTCCATGTTTAACACCTCCTGTAGTTGTCTCATCAAATATGGTTCATATTTTACTTTGTTCATTTACACAGCCACTGTTTTGATTATAATGTTAATGTTAAAATTTTGTACCACCACACTCTCAAAAATTGCATTCACTGTAGTTTCCCTCAAAGGCCTCCATTTTCCTGCATTTATTTATTTCTGCTTACCTTATTGACATTGCTTAAGTTCCTTATGTATCCTGTAGTTACATTGATAATAGTCTCTTCTTTTAATTGGTTTGTGTATCACTCTCCATGTTTCATACCTCCTGATGTAGCCTTGTCTAGTACTAATTTTGTTTTATTTTATTAGTTTTGTTTATTAATAGAAACTGTTATGTAGGCATGCCATTCCTATTCTGTGTTAAGGGTTTTCCCTTGTCTACTCCGTTGTTATTTATGTATTGTTCAATTTTTACTTTTTCATTGCATAACCACCACACTGTCAAAGTTGTTACTTACTGTATGTTTCTACTTCAGTCTAGACGTGTTACTTCTCTTACAATGTTGTTTGCAAACATTGTAACGTCTTTGGTGATAATACTCAGTAAATGTCTGAAGATAGCCTTGTAAGCCGAAAACCGGTTAACAATAAAAGTAATATTGTAGAACAAAAGCAAACTGGTGCTTTTCATTTATTATTATTATTATGTGCGATTGGACCCATACGGATCACGCAAAGCTTTTCCGATTCAATTTTTTAATTCTCCAAACTTCTCTCAGTCTTTCCCCATGAATTCTCTTTCTTTCCTCTGTCCATTTTGTCCCCTGTCTCTTGCAAACTTCATTCTCGGGTTGTACTTTCCAACTATTGATTTTTTGCCTGTATACATTTCTGTTTATAACTTCTGAAGAATTTATTTGTGCATTTGCTAGATCTGTTTTGGTTTCTTTTATCCAGGGTAAGGTTTTCAATTTTTCAATGTATATTAAAATTTTGTGGGAGAGTCTGGGTGTTGGAAGTCTGTGGATATGACCGTAAAATTGTAGTCTTCTTTTCCGGATGTCTGCGGCGAGGTTAGATAATTTTTCTGTAGTTTTCCGAGACTGTAACCTGTATCCATCTTCAGTTCTTTTTGGCCCAAGAATATTTCTGATAATTTTGCGTTCCTCTTTCAGGATGCCTTCCAGGTCGCCTTTTCTATGGAGTGTGAGTGTTTCGCTGGCATATAGTGCTTCGGGCTTGATTACTGTATTGTAGTGTCGTATTTTTGAGTGAATGGAGAGACACTTTTTATTGTAGATGTTGTGGGTTTTCCGGTATGCTCTTTTCAGTTTTTGCAGTCGAACTTTTTGTGCAGTTTTCTCTCCCCCTGTGGGTTCTAGGACCTCGCCTAAGTATTTAAAGAATGGAACTCTGTCAATTTGTCCATATTTTGTAGTCAGTTTTTGAGTTTCAAATTTTGAGCAGATGAGTTTGGTTTTTTGGAAGGAAATTTGTAGCCCAACTTTTTCGGCGCATTCTTTGAGAATGTCTATCCGTTTAATTGCTGTGGTCTCGTTTTCTGCTAGAATGGCCACGTCATCTGCAAATGCCAAGCATGAAATTTTAATACCATCTTCAGATCTTCCTAGTTGTATAGGCTTCCAGTAATTTTGATTGGTTCAAATGGCTCTGAGCACTATGGGACTCAACTGCTGAGGTTATTAGTCCCCTAGAACTTAGAACTAATTAAACCTAACTAACCTAAGGACATCACAAACATCCATGCCCGAGGCAGGATTCGAACCTGCGACCGTAGCGGTCTTGCAGTTCCAGACTGCAGCGCCTTTAACCGCACGGCCACTTCGGCCGGCGTAATTTTGATTCTTCAGTTCTTTTTCCCATTTATTATAATGTTGTTCTACCAATAACCGACGGAAGATTCTGTTAACACGACTGCAGACCGATTCTACCGACCAACGTACATTTCGCGCAGCATGCCCGAAGATAAAGAAAGAGAAATTAGGAATCGTCGCAAGGAATGTACGCACTAGTCGTTCCCTCGCTCCATTTACGAGCGGAACAGGAAGGGAAATGACCAGTAGAGGTACAAGGTACAAGGTACGGAGTATGTATATAGATGTAGACGTAGATGTAGTAAGATCTCGACTGATGCTTTTATTTCTGATATCATAAACTAACGACTCGTCCCAGTTTTCCAACCACAGCTCTATGTACTTAGCACAGATGGTTTGTTTGACGTAGCGGCAATAAATATACAACACGTTCCGAAACTATTCGTTCAAATTAATACATGAGGTAAAGAACACGAAAACAAATATATTTAGTTATGGTACTTCGGGGAAGATCAGTCTGGATTCCGTAGAAATGTTGGAACGCGTGAGGCAATACTGACCCTACGACTTATCTTAGAAAATAGATTGAGGAAAGCCAAACCTAAGTTTCTAGCATTTGTAGACTTAGAGAAAGCTTTTGACAATGTTGACTGGTATACTCTTTCAAATTCTGAAGGTGGCAGGGGTGAAATACAGGGAGTGAAAGGCTATTTACATTTTGTACAGAAACCAGGTCGCAGTTATAACAGCCGAGAGGCATGAAAGGGAAGCAGTGGTTGGGAAGGGAGTGAGACAGGGTTGTAGCCTATCCCCGATGTTATTTAAAAAAAAATCGGAGTAGGAATTAAAATCCATGGTGAAGAAATAAAATCTTTGAGGTTCGCCGATGACATTGTAATTCTGTCAGAGACAGCAGAGAACCTGGAAGAGCAGCTGAACGGAATGGACAGTGTCTTGAAAGGAGAATATAAGATGAACATCAGCAAAAGCAAAGCGAGGATAATGGAACGTACCGCAGTCAAATTAAGTCCGGTGATGCTGAGGGAATTAGATTAGGAAATGAGACACTTAATGTAGTAAAGCAAATTTGCTATTTGGGGAGGAAAATAACTGATGATGGTCGAAGTAGAGAGGATATAAAATGTTGACTGGCAATGACAAGGAAAGTGTTTCTGAAGAAGAGAAATTTGTTAACATCGAGTATAGCGTCAGGAAGTCGTTTCTGAAAGTATTTGTATGGAGTGTAGCCATGTATGGAAATGAAACGTGGACGATAAATACACTCCTGGAAATGGAAAAAAGAACACATTGACACCGGTGTGTCAGACCCACCATACTTGCTCCGGACACTGCGAGAGGGCTGTACAAGAAATGATCACACGCACGGCACAGCGGACACACCAGGACCCGCGGTGTTGGCCGTCGAATGGCGCTAGCTGCGCAGCATTTGTGCACCGCCGCCGTCAGTGTCAGCCAGTTTGCCGTGGCATACGGAGCTCCATCGCAGTCTTTAACACTGGTAGCATGCCGCGACAGCGTGGACGTGAACCGTATGTGCAGTTGACGGACTTTGAGCGAGGGCGTATAGTGGGCATGCGGGAGGCCGGGTGGACGTACCGCCGAATTGCTCAATACGTGGGGCGTGAGGTCTCCACAGTACATCGATGTTGTCGCCAGTGGTCGGCGGAAGGTGCACGTGCCCGTCGACCTGGGACCGGACCGCAGTGACGCACGGATGCACGCCAAGACCGTAGGATCCTACGCAGTGCCGTAGGGGACCGCACCGCCACTGCCCAGCAAATTAGGGACACTGTTGCTCCTGGGGTATCGGCGAGGACCATTCGCAACCGTCTCCATGAAGCTGGGCTACGGTCCCGCACACCGTTAGGCCGTCTTCCGCTCACGCCCCAACATCGTGCAGCCCGCCTCCAGTGGTGTCGCGACAGGCGTGAATGGAGGGACGAATGGAGACGTGTCGTCTTCAGCGATGAGAGTCGCTTCTGCCTTGGTGCCAATGATGGTTGTATGCGTGTTTGGCTCCGTGCAGGTGAGCGCCACAATCAGGACTGCATACGACCGAGGCACACAGGGCCAACACCCGGCATCATGGTGTGGCGAGCGATCTCCTACACTGGCCGTACACCACTGGTGATCGTCGAGGGGACACTGAATAGTGCACGGTACATCCAAACCGTCATCGAACCCATCGTTCTACCATTCCTAGACCGGCAAGGGAACTTGCTGTTCCAACAGGACAATGCACGTCCGCATGTATCCCGTGCCACCCAACGTGCTCTAGAAGGTGTAAGTCAACTACCCTGGCCAGCAAGATCCCCGGATCTGTCCCCCATTGAGCATGTTTGGGACTGGATGAAGCGTCGTCTCAAGCGGTCTGCACGTCCAGCACGAACGCTGGTCCAACTGAGGCGCCAGGTGGAAATGGCATGGCAAGCCGTTCCACAGGACTACATCCAGCATCTCTACGATCGTCTCCATGGGAGAATAGCAGCCTGCATTGCTGCGAAAGGTGGATATACACTCTACTAATGCCGACATTGTGTATGCTCTGTTGCCTGTGTCTATGTGCCTGTGGTTCTGTCAGTGTGATCATGTGATGTATCTGACCCCAGGAATGTGTCAATAAAGTTTCCCCTTCCTGGGACAATGAATTCACGGTGTTCTTATTTCAATTTCCAGGAGTGTAGTTTAGACAAGAAGAGAATAGAAGCTTTCGAAATGTGGTGCTACAGAAGACTGCTGAAGATTAGATGGGTAGATCACATAATTAATGAGGAGGTGTTGAACACAACTGGGGAGAAGAGAAATTTGTGGCACAACTTGACTAGAAGAAGGGATCGGTTGGTAGGACATATTCTGAGGCATCAAGGGATCACCAATTTAGTATTGGACGGCAGCGTGGAGGGTAAAAATCGTAGAGGGAGGCCGAGAAATGAATACACTAAGCAGATTCAGAAGGATGTAGGTTGCAGTAGGTACTGGGAGATGAAGCAGCTTGCACAGGATAGAGTAGCATGGAGAGCTGCATCAAACCGGTTTCAGGATTGAAGACCACAACAACACAATGGCACATACGATCCTCGACGGCCATTTCTGATGCTAGAGATAATTTACACAGAAAGCAGTTTAGCGCGCTAGTTACAGCAGTGCCATCCGCAAGACCTATTCGAATGGGCGACCATTGGCCTGTATGCACGTAGCACCATTGGCTGTCGTGTCTGTTTGAAGAGTGCTGACACCTTTGTAATGGTAACACCAGCGACGGCGGTTCTAGCGACTAGATATTCTTCTGTTTCCACAACTTTATCATACACTAGCCTCTTCACATACCGCCAGAAGAAGAAATCCAGACACGTGAGGTCAGGTGACGAGAATGGCCAGACCATATGACCATCTCGGCCGATCCATCGATTCCCGAAGATGGCTCTCAAGAGATTCCTCACAGCAATGATGAAATGGGCTGGCAGTCCAGCGTGCTGGAAGTACATCCTTCGTCTGACATTCAGAGGTACATCCTCCAGTGCCTCTGGCAAACACATGGTTTCAAGAAGATGCGATATCTTCGTCCGTTGATGCTGAATGGACGAAGGTATGGTCCAATCAGCCTATCACGGAGAATGTCGTCCTACACATTAGCACCAAATCGCTGATTATAAGCACGAGGTCGAATGCCTTGCCGGCCGCGGTGGTCTAGCGGTTCTGGCGCTGCAGTCCGGAACCGCGGGACTGCTACGGTCACAGGTTCGAATCCTGCCTCGGGCATGGGTGTGTGTGATGTCCTTAGGTTAGTTAGGTTTAAGTAGTTCTAAGTTCTAGGGGACTTATGACCTAAGATGTTGAGTCCCATAGTGCTCAGAGCCATTTTTTTGAATCGAATGCCTCGTGAATTCCCATGTGCTGAAACTGTGAATATTTCAGTGTCAGCACACATTCTCAGACAGCGACAAAGACCAACAGCTTATGGCAACACTACTAACAAAATGTTCCCTAACATTACAAGTTAACTTCAGAGACTATACTTTTCTTATCGAAATATATTTATTTTGGTGTTCTCTATCTCCTGTATTAATTTGAACGAATGGTTTCTGAACATCCTATACAAACAAACCTATCTCGTGAATCAGTCTATCGGTAACACCGTTTCAAAATCCCTACAGTAGTTCATGGGATTAGCCTTCACATACACACAGAAAAAGACGGGTAGGGTAAAGGTGACTTTAATTCATTATGTGTGTACAAAAATGGCTCTGAGCACTATGGGACTCAACTGCTGAGGTCATTAGTCCCCTAGAACTTAGAACTAGTTAAACCTAACTAACCTAAGGACATCACAAACATCCATGCCCGATGCAGGATTCGAACCTGCGACCGTAGCGGTCTTGCGGTTCCAGACTGCAGCGCCTTTAACCGCACGGCCACTTCGGCCGGCTTATGTGTGTACAAGAAGATGATATTTATAGATGTATAGATTCCGATATTAAAAATTTCGTGTGTCTCAGTTGTGTGGTGGAAGTATTTCAGTTGGATGAAACTTATGTGTCTCTATCCGACTCCAGTAATGGTACCCGAGAAAGGGGACCCACAGTTTAACGTCGAATTCCAACCATATCTTGTTTATGGCGAATGGACATAATTGAGAGTTGAATGCTACGAGGGTGAGTCAAATGAAAACCTTAAATTTATAATAATTCGAAATTTCGCGCCGTTATCCTGTACGTTGGTAAGCGTGCTACAAACAGCGTGCAGAATGGCCTGTAAGTGGTAGCATAGTGCAGATGCACACATACCGTCGCAGTATCAGTATAAAGATGGCCGCCCCACTTGCGACTTGCGCCAGAGAAGAACAGCGTTCTGTTATTCGGTTTTTGCGTAGTGAAGGTGTGAAACCTATTGAAATTCATTGACGAATGAATTTTCAGTACGGTGGTGCCTGTTTGTCACAGCAGGAACTCTACGAATGGAGTTGGACGTTCGCAAATGGTGTGGCTTCGGTGGAAGAGCTTCTGTAACCAGGTATTCAAAATTAAAGAGTTGATTCGGCTATATAAGTGCAGCCACAGTGTCAGAAGAGTGTGCCGTGTGTAGCGAATGGAAGACAGGAAGGGGGGAGGGGTTGGGAGAGTGGCGGAGGGTGATTGCGACCGACGTGTCGGTGCGGCGGCAAAAATTTGATAAATGGCGGCGTTGAGAGGCTTTCCGGGTCGCGGCCGGCGCCAGCCTGCGTTCCGCCGCTACGCACCGCTGCCTGCCCGCACGCACTGAACGCGGCCTGCGTGCGCACGCAGCCGCGTACACGCACACACAGAGGCGCCCGGATGCAAAACACGGGACCCCTCTCAAAAAGTGCTGTTTCACCGTGACGCAACGGGTGCGTGCGTGTGTGTGTGTGGGGGGGGGGGGGGGGGAGGGGAGCTTGACAATGGACACAGCCACAGTCGCGCGGTCCGTGAAATGTACAGCCGGCCACCCAATCACTGAGCGGCCTTGTCTCCGATGTCGCGGACCAGAGAGTGACGTGGTGAGAGAGAGACAAGCAGATGATCACCTGCTCTGTTTCTGATAATCGATACCGCCTTACGCGGCACGCCACTGGCTCACAGTTCACACAGTGACGGAGAAGCGAAGTGTCACATCGTAGTCTAACAGATAGGTGAGACTCGTGGAGAAGACCGATACCTTAAGAGATATATACACTGATCAGCTAGAACGTTATTACCACATACCTAACAGCACATTGGCTCGGATAACAGAGGTGACGAGTCGTGGCATGGAAGCAATGATGCCTTGGTAGGTCATTGGAAGGACTTGCATACACAATTCACCTAATTCCTGTAAATTCGGATGAGATCTATGCCACGTTCAGTCACATCCCAGATGTGGGTAATCGTGTTCAGATCTGGCTGAACCGTGACGAAATGTCACGGTTGGTTGTCTGCGTTTCCTCTCTGGGTGTAGCACGTTCTTTTTTGCAATTCCCGCTTCGCGCTCTGCTGTTTCCTTAACATAGCCAGAGGGCGCTGTGGCGTTGCTGCGGCTAGAGAGCCCGTATAGGGAGAGTGGCCAACCGGACGATACGGCGGCCATTTTTCTGCCAAACTGCGGGCGGGGCTTTTGAATGGCCAGTAGTGGAGTAGTTGAGTACACACTCTGGTTTTTTTTTTTTTTTTTTTTTTTTTTCTCACCAGTCTACTGACTGGTTTGATGCGGCCCGCCACGAATTCCTTTCCTGTGCTGACCTCTTCATCTCAGAGTAGCACTTGCAACCTTGCAACCTACGTCCTCAATTATTTGCTTGACGTATTCCAATCTCTGTCTTCCTCTACAGTTTTTGCCCTCTATAGCTCCCTCTAGTACCATGGAAGTCATTCCCTAATGTCTTAGCAGATGTCCTATCATCCTGTCCCTTCTCCTTATCAGTGTTTTCCACACATTCCTTTCCTCTCCGATTCTGCGTAGAACCTCCTCATTCCTTACCTTATCAGTCCACCTAATTTTTAACATTCGTCTGTAGCACCACATCTCAAATGCTTCGATTCTCTTCCGTTCCGGTTTTCCCACAGTCCATGTTTCACTACCATACAGTGCTGTACTCCAGACGTACATCCTCAGAAATTTCTTCCTCAAATTAAGGCCGGTATTTGTTATTAGAAGACTTCTCTTGGCCAGAAATGCCTTTTTTGCCATAGCGAGTCTGCTTTTGATGTCCTCCTTGCTCTGTCCGTCATTGGTTATTTTACTGCCTAGGTAGCAGAATTCCTGAACTTCATTGACTTCGTGACCATCAATCATGATGTTAAGTTTCTCGCTGTTCTCACTTCTACTACTTCTCATTACCTTCGTCTTTCTCCGATTTACTCAACCATACTGTGTACTCATTAAACTGTCCATTCCGTTCAGCAGATCATTTAATTCTTCTTCACTTTCACTCACCGAATAAAAATCACAAGACAATATGGCCAAATCATTCGTTAAATGCCTTTCTACATCTACATCTACATGATTACTCTTCTATTCACATTTAAGTGCTTGGCAGAGGGTTCGTCGAACCACAATCATACTATCTCCCTACCATTCCACTCCCGAACAGCACGCGGGAAAAACGAACACCTAAACCTTTCTGTTCGAGCTCTGATTTCTCTTATTTTATTTTGATGAACATTCCTACCTATGTAGGCTGGGCTCAACAAAATATTTTCGCATTCGGAAGAGAAAGTTGGTGACTGAAATTTAGTAAATAGATCTCGCCTCGACGAAAAAGGTCTTTGCTTTAATGACTTCCATCCCAACTCGCGTATCATATCTGCCACATTCTCTCCCCTATTACGTGATAATACAAAACGAGCTACCCTTTTTTGCACCCTTTCGATGTCCTCCGTCAATCCCACCTGGTAAGGATCCCACACCGCGCAGCAATATTCTAACAGAGGACGAACAAGTGTAGTGTAAGCTGTCTCTTTAGTGGACTTGTTGCATCTTCTAAGTGTCCTGCCAATGAAACGCAACCTTTGGCTCGCCTTCCCCACAATATTATCTATTTGGTCTTTCCAACTGAAGTTGTTCGTAATTTTAACACCCAGGTACTTAGTTGAATTGACAGCCTTGAGAATTGTACTATTTATCGAGTAATCGAATGCCGACGGATTTCTTTTGGAACTCATGTGGATCACCTCACACTTTTCGTTATTTAGCGTCAACTGCCACCTTCCACACCATACAGCAATCTTTTCTAAATCGCTTTGCAACTGATACCGGTCTTCGGATGACCTTACTAGACGGTAAATTACAGCATCATCTGCTAACAACCTAACAGAACTGCTCAGATTGTGACCCAGGTCATTTATATAGATCAGGAACAGCAGAGGTCCCAGGACGCTTCCCTGGTGAACACCTGATATCACTTCAGTTTTACTCGATGATTTGCCGTCTATTACTACGAACTGCGACCTTCCTAACAGGAAATCACGAATCCAGTCGCACAACTGAGACGATACCCCACAGGCCCGCAACTTGATTAGAAGTCGCTTGTGAGGAACGGTGTCAAAAACTTTCCGGAAATCTAGAAATACGGAATCAACTTGAGATCCCCTGTCGATAGCGACCATTACTTCGTGCGAATAAAGAGCTAGCTGCGTTGCACAAGAACGATGTTTTCTGAAACCATGCTGATTACGTATCAATAGATCGTTCCATTCGAGGTGATTCATAATGTTTGAATACAGTATATGCTCCAAAACCCTACTGCAAACCGACGTCAATGATACAGGTATGTAGTTCGATGGATTACTCCTACTACCCTTCTTAAACACTGGTGCGACCTGCGCAATGTTCCAATCTGTAGGTACAGATCTATCGGTGAGCGAGCGGTTGTATATGAGTGCTAAGTAGGGAGCTATTGTATCAGCGTAATGTGAAAGCAACCTAATCGGTATACAGTCTGGACCTGAAGACTTGCCCGTATCAAGCGATTTGAGCTGCTTCGCAACCCCTAAGGTATCTAGTTGTAAGAAACTCATGGTAGCAGCTGTTCGTGTTTCAAATTCTGGAATATTCCATTCGTCTTCCCTGGTGAAGGAATTTCGGAAAACTGCGCTCAATAACTCCGCTTTAGCGGCACAGTCGTCGGTAACAGTACCATCGGCACTGCGCAGCGAAGGTATTGACTGCGTCTTGCCGCTTGTGTACTTTACATACGACCAGAATTTCTTCGTATTTTGTACCAAATTTCGAGACAGTGTTTCGTTGTGGAAACTATTAAAGGCATCTCGCATTGAAGTCCGTGCCAAATTTCGCGCGTCTGTAAATTTTTTACAGCTTTACAGCTATAATATACTCACAGTAGCCTACGACGTACAGCACAGAAAAATTTTATACAGTGGCTGTAAAAATTATTCGTTACTTGCATTTATCTCCTTTAAAGTTCGTTTACTAGGCATATTGCTATGAAAGTAACGCAGATAAAAAAAATATAGTGTCTAGCGTTTGTTTTGTATCGGAAGTGCATAACGCTAAAGATTTAACGTACCTGTATTAGGTCATATGAATGAATGTCATAAGCAGTTGTTTACTTGTGACATGCAAAAAGTGTGAGACGCATTAGTACTTCTTGTCACGTCTTCAAACTTTTTGCATGTCACAAGTAAACAACTACTTCGACTTTCTTTCATGTAATGTTAAATGTAGGCTACTGTAATAACGACCAAATATAACAAGAAAACTACCGTATCCCTTCTTCCCCACAGTACGTAGGCCTATTAAAAACTGTCTTCAAGAGTACCTAGGATTATTTACTACGAATAATGTTTCAGCAACCACGACAACTGCGGAAAACGTGCTTACAACTTGCCTGCGTCAACAGTCAGGCAATAATACTGAAACCAAAATAATGCCTAGTGTTCTGATTCGGAACAACCAAATGCAGCACAACCTGGCATCGTTTACGAACGTCTGCAGAACGAATTACAGATGTCAAAAACAATACTGTACAATTACTAACGTGTTTACTCCAAACACGTAGGCCTACCGACTTCATCACAAAACGCTTTATTATTTCAACTCGTATTTAAGATCGCAAACGCTAATTACGTACTAAAAAACGATATACAACTAAATAGAACACGCATGCACAACGCGTAACAAGTCTCTCAATAATTCAAATACGTTATAATCGTTTCCAAAATTCCTCTGAACTTCAACTCAAAAGCACGGCGAACATAGGAAGCGCGAGACACTTTTGGCAGAAAAATGGCGCCAAAGTTAATCAACCAATCACGGGCAACTTCACCTATGGCCACTCTCTCTGTATACAGGCTGCCGGCCGGAGTGGCCGAGCGGTTCTAGGCGCTACAGTATGGACGGCGCGACCGCTACGGTCGCAGGTTCGAATCCTACCTCGGGCATGGATGTGTGTGATGTCCTTAGGTTAGTTAGGTTTAAGTAGTTCTAAGTTCTAGGGGATTAATGACCTTAGCAGTTAAGTCCCATAGTGCTCAGAGCCATTTGAACCATTTTTGTATACAGGCTCTCTAGCTGTGGCCGGCTGCTTGCCGTGTTTGCGACAGAGCGTCGGTCTGGAGCAGAAACTGTAATTGTGGACGTCTGGGAGCGTACAGGAGTTCACGCCGTTTTGTTGATGGTTTGGCGTGACTCGTGTCAGGTGTGATGCATCGTTAAAGCCATGACAGCAGCCAACGTTACTGTCTTGGTCGCAGACGGATCAAAGGGGATGAGGCCTGGTTGTCCATTGAAACTCCTATCCTACGGATGTCGTCCGACTTAAAGTAAGACATTTGACCATTAATTTGCGTTATTTGCAAGCAACTGGGGATTCCGGCGTCTGCAGTAATTCAGCGAAGATTGTTTCGTCTGTGTGTAAATGACTGAACAAGGGGCAGTTTATTGAATGTTCACCTTATGCTCGTGTTCTGCGTGTGCTGTTTGCGAGAGTAAACTTGACTCTCACCTTTGTTGATTTTGAACGCATCGTCAAATACTGGATCCAAGTAGTGTATTGTATTGTATGTTAACCGAGGACCTAGAAACGACGGAGAGGTTCCGTCCCCGCTGCAGCTGCAGTGGTCCGGAACCACGACGACTACCGCAGTCCACTTCACCCCTCTGCCGCCCCACACCGAACCCACGGTTGTGCGGTTCGGCCCCCGGTGGACCCCCAGGGAACTTCTCACACCAGACGAGTGTAACCCCTATATTTGCGTGGTAGAGTAATAGTGGTGTACGCCTACGTGGAGAACTTGTTTGCGCAGCAATCGCCGACATACTGTAGCTGAGATGGAATAAGGGGAAACAGCCCACATTCGCCGAGGCAGATGGAAAACCGCCTAAAAACCATCCACAGACTGGCCGATTCACCGGACCTCGACACAAATCCGCCGGGCGGATTCGTGCCGGGGACCAGCGCTCATTCCCTACCCAGAAAGCCGTGCGTTGGACCGCATAGCATCAAAGTAGTGACTTTCAATTAATTAGCTGGATTCTTCATTCTCCTCATCACGACACACGTTAAATGGCAAAGTAGAACTGTAGACCTTAACTTGCTACCTCATTTGCGTGGCTTCAATAACATAGCCTAACCTGTTAACTAATTAAGGCCTGTGGTAAACAAAGGTATTTAAGTACGTTGTTTGAAAATATTTTCTGGAATGTGTCAAAGATTTATGTTGCGCTAGTTGATTCTGGGGCATGAACGGATGTGCTGGCACGTCTGCCGTGTAAGGGAATCCTGTTAGTTTTGACTACGTTCTGACCAGGGTCCTTGCTCGCCGCTTGTCTTTAAGTACGCCGCTAACCTGGTTAGCGTATGTTGTGGCTATTTTAAATTAATCACTGCTCAGTAGCCCAACACAGTTCGTCGGCCGTCAGAAGCCGTGTGTTATTTATTCCTTTATTCTAGCCAATCTATAAGCATGCTATTCTTGATTTGTTACTCTAGGTACCCATTAAGTTGCCATTTTGAGGTGTTTAGATGGAGTACGGCTCCTTTTGAGTATAGATTTGTCAATTTCCAATTTATTGTTTTTCTAGGGCTAGCCTCTGAGGACTATGGGACTTAACATCTATGGTCATCAGTCTCCTAGAACTTAGAACTACTTAAACCTAACTAACCTAAGGACAGCACACAACACCCAGTCATCACGTTATTGTTTTTCCACCAGTTTTAAATTGTGCTTATGCGCGTATATGTATTTATATATATATATATATATATATATATATATATATATATATATATATATATATATATATATATATGGGTGGAATCTAAATTTTTTTATTACTATTCATCATCAGTGTTCTGCCAAAAGGCAGGTTTTCACATGGTAGTTCTCCAGGCTGTCCGGTCTTCTGCCATCCTCTTCAGGTCTGCATAATTTCCGCTTCCCTTTATGTCGTCTATCATCTTGTATCTCCTTCTTCCTTTCAGTCTTCTCCCACAAACCAATCCTTCCAAAGCATCTGCTACCAAGCACTCCCTTCTCAATGAACGTCACAACCAGTTCTTTTTCCTTCCTCTTACAACCTTCAGCAGGCATCTTCTCACACCGACCCTTTCCAATACTCTTTCATTACTCACTCTTTCCATCCAGCTCATTCTCTCCGTTCTCCTCCACATCCACATCTCAAATGCTTCCGACCTTTCTTCATCCTCTCGTCTCAGCGTCCATGTATTTGGGGCAGAAACATGGAAGCTGTTTCGTTCAAATGGTTCAAATGGCTCTGAGCACTATGGGACTCAACTGCTGTGGTCATCAGTCCTCTAGAACTTAGAACTACTTAAACCTAACTAACCTAAGGACATCACACACATCCATGCCCGAGGCAGGATTCGAACCTGCGACCGTAGCAGTCGCACGGTTCCGGACTGCGCGCCTAGAACCGCGAGACCACCGCGGCCGGCGAAGCTGTTTGGTATTTGTGGCTCAGATATAGTAAGTAATTCAGTAACTGCTTTCTTCTGCGTTAGAAAACAGTTTTATTGCTTTTGACTTTTTGTTATCACGTCTAAGTAATTTCTCCTGCAGCTGCAGTTGTGGTGGCTTATTTGGTACATTAAATAACGTAGGCATTGCACTCCTTGCAAGTTTTCTGCGTTCCACGTCCACTGATTTCACTGGAAGAGTAGTGAGGTAAGCTTCACGTTGTTGAGTAGATACACGACATATTGCTTCAAAGAAAACGAAATTCATTAGTAAATATCTGTAGGTTATAATACACTCCTGGAAATGGAAAAAAGAGCATATTGACACCGGTGTGAGACCCACCATACTTGCTCCGGACACTGCGAGAGGGCTGTACAAGCAATGATCACACGCACGGCACAGCGGACACACCAGGAACCGCGGTGTTGGCCGTCGAATGGCGCTAGCTGCGCAGCATTTGTGCACCGCCGCCGTCAGTGTCAGCCAGTTTGCCGTGGCATACGGAGCTCCATCGCAGTCTTTAACACTGGTAGCATGCCGCGACAGCGTGGACGTGAACCGTATGTGCAGTTGACGGACTTTGAGCGAGGGCGTATAGTGGGCATGCGGGAGGCCGTGTGGACGTACCGCCGAATTGCTCAACACGTGTGGCGTGAGGTCTCCACAGTACATCGATGTTGTCGCCAGTGGCCGGCGGAAGGTGGACGTGCCCGTCGACCTGGGACCGCACCGCAGCGACGCACGGATGCACGCCAAGACCGTAGGATCCTACGCAGTGCCGTAGGGGACCGCACCGCCACTTCCCAGCAAATTAGGGACACTGTTGCTCCTGGGGTATCGGCGAGGACCATTCGCAACCGTCTCCATGAAGCTGGGCCACGGTCCCGCACCCCGTTAGGCCGTCTTCCGCTCACGCCCCAACATCGTGCAGCCCGCCTCCAGTGGTGTCGCGACAGGCGTGAATGGAGGGACGAATGTGTCGTCTTCAGCGATGAGAGTCGCTTCTGCCTTGGTGCCAATGATGGTCGTATGCGTGTTTGGCGCCGTGCAGGTGAGCGCCACAATCAGGACTGCATACGACCGAGGCACACAGGGCCAACACCCGGCATCATGGTGTGGGGAGCGATCTCCTACACTGGCCGTACACCACTGGTGATCGTCGAGGGGACACTGAATAGTGCACGGTACATCCAAACCGTCATCGAACCCATCGTTCTACCATTCCTAGACCGGCAAGGGAACTTGCTGTTCCAACAGGACAATGCACGTCCGCATGTATCCCGTGCCACCCAACGTGCTCTAGAAGGTGTAAGTCAACTACCCTGGCCAGCAAGATCTCCGGATCTGTCCCCCATTGAGCATGTTTGGGACTGGATGAAGCGTCGTCTCACGCGGTCTGCACGTCCAGCACGAACGCTGGTCCAACTGAGGCGCCAGGTGGAAATGGCATGGCAAGCCGTTCCACAGGACTACATCCAGCATCTCTACGATCGTCTCCATGGGAGAATAGCAGCCTGCATTGCTGCGAAAGGTGGATATACACTGTACTAGTGCCGACATTGTGCATGCTCTGTTGCCTGTGTCTATGTGCCTGTGGTTCTGTCAGTGTGATCATGTGATGTATCTGACCCCAGGAATGTGTCAATAAAGTTTCCCCTTCCTGGGACAATGAATTCACGGTGTTCTTATTTCAATTTCCAGGAGTGTAGAATTGTGGATAAACTTTCCTGCACAGTACCGTTTCATACCTTCCAGCGTCCTTAGGTAACCAAAGGAAGACAAATGCGGTGTCGTTTTTTTAATTAGTATCGATTTTTATGGCACTGCAGGGGCTCCCTATTACAAAAACTGTGTTACAGATCAATATAAGCAACAGTGATCGCACTCATCCGATATCGTATTCAGAAGTGAAGCTTTCTGTCCTCTAGGATTGAATAACAAAGTTGGGCAGCAGTCTCGTGAGTGTATGTCTTAGACTGTGGATAGATCATGAAGCACCTGTCCGACAATTGTCAAGCTATGCGAGAAGTGCACCACATAACGATTTTTAATCGAATATATCAATAAAAACTTCACACTTTATAGAGCATACTGAATTACAACAAAGAGAACACACAAGAAGCTGGAAATATGTAAAAGCTATTCTACGCCAGCCGCTGTGGCCGAGCGGTTCTATGCGCTTCAGTACGGAACCACGCCGCTGCTACGGTCACAGGTTCGAATCCTGCCTCGGGGATGGATGTTTGATGTCCTTAGGTTACATGATTTACGTAGTTCTATGTCTATGGGACTGATGACCTCAGATGTTAAGTCCCATAGTGCTCAGAGCCATTTGAACCATTTTTTGAAGCTATTCTACCTTTTCTAAACAACTAATAAAGCATGGACGTGAGCCATCTAACACACAAATTTGAAAATTGAAAATAGTTACGTTGAACAGGTACAACAAAGAACTACTAACATTACAGGAAAACTTTCGCATACAAAGAGCTCTTGCAATCATTAAGAAAGTAGTAAACGACCAAATCAGTATACCTAACAACTCTCTGATTATCTTAGCCAGAAAAATAATAACAAAACAGATATACATTGATGAGCCAAACGATTATGACTACTTGCTTAACAGCTCGTTTGTCCGTCTTTGGAACGAAATACGTCACTGATTTTGCGTATCTACGATCCGACCGTTCTTTGGTTTGTGGAGGTATGTGTCATTAGATGACTACGAACAGGTCACGTAATTCGCGTAAATAACGGGCCGCTGATTTGCGTAGGCGGTGATGGCGCCCGATAGTGACCCCGTTGGGTTCCATAGGCTGCCGAGACATCAACGTGAGAGAGACATTATTTCTTATCGCACTTTTGCAATTGGAGTTATACCTAACCGTAATTGACCATTGCGCCAAGCGAGGCATACGGAACACGGGCCCTAGTTTTACTAGGCCCGTGTTGCTCGAAAATCAAACTTATCAGCGGAAGTGACGTCACGATAAGGCGCGCGTGACGTCTTATCAGCGCTTCCGCTCCCGAGGCAGCTGCAGGCTCATTCGACTCGAGGCAGCCGCACCGAGCACACAGCCATGGGTTACCGTCGCAGAAGATACTTGAGGAGGAGCAGAATGCCAGTGTACAAGACAGTGGATACATTTTCAATTACACCAAATGAGACTGGTCAACAGGAGTTACTACAAGGACCTATAACTTTTGTTGGTTGCAAGATTCAATTTTCTTGTACTACGACAGAAGTAGTTAGTGGCAATGCATGGTTAACAATTGCTGTTTTGAGAGGTACTGAGAAACCTCTTGAAGGATTGGAAGCCTACAATGAGAGAGACATTATTTCTTATCGCACTTTTGTAATTGGAGTTATACCTAACCGTAATTATGGTACATGTGTTCTTCCAACAGACAAGCCATTTTCACTTTATACTGTGTGACTTAGCCTGCTGCGCGCCGCGTAAGTCACGTGACCAGGGCTGTACAGTGAGCGCTACGCCAGGGCTGACCATTGCGCCAAGCGAGGCATACGGAACACGGGCCCTAGTTTTACTAGGCCCGTGTTGCTCGAAAATCAAACTTATCAGCGGAAGTGACGTCACGATAAGGCGCGCGTGACGTCTTATCAGCGCTTCCGCTCCCGAGGCAGCTGCAGGCTCATTCGACTCGAGGCAGCCGCACCGAGCACACAGCCATGGGTTACCGTCGCAGAAGATACTTGAGGAGGAGCAGAATGCCAGTGTACAAGACAGTGGATACATTTTCAATTACACCAAATGAGACTGGTCAACAGGAGTTACTACAAGGACCTATAACTTTTGTTGGTTGCAAGATTCAATTTTCTTGTACTACGACAGAAGTAGTTAGTGGCAATGCATGGTTAACAATTGCTGTTTTGAGAGGTACTGAGAAACCTCTTGAAGGATTGGAAGCCTACAATGAGAGAGACATTATTTCTTATCGCACTTTTGCAATTGGAGTTATACCTAACCGTAATTATGGTACATGTGTTGTTACAACAGACTAGCCATTTTCACTTTATACAAGGAATCGTAGGAGGATTAATGCAAATGAGAAACTTAATGTTTGGTGCAAACTGTCTGGTGTTTTAAGTAAATATATTGTTGTACAAGGAGATATTTTCACTTTATACATGGATGTGTGGGCGGCCGCGGTGGTCTCGCGGTTCTAGGCGCGCAGTCCGGAACCGTGCGACTGCTACGGTCGCAGGTTCGAATCCTGCCTCGGGCATGGATGTGTGTGATGTCCTTAGGTTAGTTAGGTTTAAGTAGTTCTAAGTTCTAGGGGACTGATGACCACAGCAGTTGAGTCCCATAGTGCTCAGAGCCATTTTTAGCCATGGATGTGTGTGATGTCCTTAGCTTAGTTAGGTTTAAGTAGTTCTACGTTCTAGGGGACTGATGACCTCAGATGTTGAGTCCCAGAGTGCTCAGAGCCATTTTTTTTTTTTTTTTTTTTTTGCGTTCACTATAATTCTCCTCAAATCACTGTAGCTCGGTTCTGGCTCCGAGAAGCGGACAGTTATACCGCTGAAAGGTGATATCACTGTCGGGGAAGGTATGAAGCAAGAAGGGATGCAGGTGGTTCATAGCTGTCAGCGAGTCTTCGACAACTACGATAGGTCCCATGCAAGCGCAGGAGAATGTCTCCCATAGCATAATACTGCTCCCACCAGCCTGCGTCCGTGGCGCGCTGCACGTTTCGAGCCGCCGTTTACGTCGGTGACGGCATTAGTGGAGACGACAATCGACCAAGCGTGGCAAAAATGTGATTCACCCGAAGAGCCGACACGTTCCCATTGATCGACGGTCGAATCCCGATGGTCCTGTGGCCACAGCAATCAATAATTAACGATGTCGTTTAGTCAACATGTGAATCGGTAGGAGTGGTCTGCTGTGAAACTCCATGTTCAAGAATTTACGATGAACGGTGGGTTCTGAAACACTTGTGCGTTCAGAGATGCCACAGATCACCATCTATCCTACTTTATAGAACAGACAAACATCCTAACCCCAAGTTAAGTGAAGAGTCGCAGACGTCCAACCATTAGCACCTACTGGTAGTTCGTCCTTCCACCTCCTTCCGTTGATGGTCACGACAGTAGCACGTGAACATTCGACTAGCTTCGCCGTTTTCAAGATTATCGTTCACAGGCTCTGCGTAATAATAATCAGGCCTTTGTCGAAGTCGCTAATCTGAATGGATTTACCCCGTTTGCTGCCCATATCTTGGCTAGGGTGATCACCCGTCCGCGTATGCTCTGCTTGCATACTTTTCTTGCCGCGTCACATTCCCGCAACGCCACCAGGAGGCGTCCAACGTCGTGGTGGGCAGTGGTCATAATATTTTGGCTCACCATTGTAGAACATACCCTGAATAAATAACAAATAAGAAATTTGCGCGCACACACACACACACACACACACACACACACATGACCAACGAAACAGTATTACGCTACATACAAAACAAAGATAAGACGAACCAAACACACAGAGCTGCAGTTCGCAACACTACATAAAGTAACAAACAAAACCAAAACACAGTCACTTCCGCCGCCGCGGTCAGTTGGGTCCTGGGACGTCTGCACTTATAGTCCGATAAAATTAGTTGATAGCTGACGTATGTCACTTGCCGCTACAATGTTGCCGCTCAGTTATAGGCGACGTGGAGCGATGTTGGAAGCGGCCGCGTCTTGATACACCATATGATCAAAGGTATCCGGACACCTGGCTGAAATTGACTTACAAGTTCTTGGCGCCCTCCATCGGTAATGCTGGAATTCAATATGGTGTTGGCCCACCCTTAGCCATGGTGACAGCTTCCATTCCCGCAGGCATAGGTTCAGTGAGCTGCTGGACAGTTTCTTGCAGAATGGCTGTCCATTCCTCACGCAGTGCTGCACTGAGGAGAGGTACAGATGTCGATCGGTGAGGCGTGGCACGAACTCGCCGATCCAAAACATCCAAAAGGTGTTCTGTAGGATTCAGGCCAGGACTCTGTGCAGGCCAGTCCATTACAAGGATGTTATTGTCGTGTAACTACTCCCGCCACAGGCCGTGCATTATGAACAGGTGCTCGATCGTGTTCTGAGACGCAATCACCATCCCCGAATTGCTCTTCAACAATGGGAAGCAAGAAGGTGCTTAAAACATCAATGTAGGCCTGTGCTGTGATAGTGCCACGCAAATCAACAAGGGGAGTAAGCCCCCTCCATGAAAAGCATGACCACACCATGACACAACCACCTCCGAATTTTATTGTTGGTACTACACACGCTGGCAGATGACGTTCAACGGGCATTCGCCATACCCACACCCTGCCGTGCGATCGCCACTTTGTGTACCGTGATTCTTCACTCCACACAACGTTTTTCCACCAATCGTCCAATGTTTACACTGCTTACACCAACTGAGGCGTCATTTGGCATTTTACCGGCGTGATGTGTGGCTTATGAGCAGCCGCTCGACGATGAAATCCAGGTTTTCTCACCTCCCGCCTAACAGTCATAGAATTTGCAGTGGATCTTGATGCACTTTGGAATTCCTGTGTGATGGTCTGGATAGTTGTCTGCCTGTGACACACGACGACCGTCTTCAGCCGTCGGCTATCTTTGTCAGTCAAATGGTTCAAATGTCTCTGAGCACTATGGGACTTAACTTCTAAGGTCATCAGCCCCCTAGAACTTAGAACTACTTAAACCTAACTAACCTAAGGACATTACACACATCCATGCCCGAGGCAGAATTCGAACCTGCGACCGTAGCGGTCACGCGGTTCCAGACTGTAGCGCCTAGAACCGCTCGGCCACAACGGTCGGCTCTGTCAGTCAACAGAGGAGATCCGCCTGTACGCGTTTGTGTTGTACGTGTCCCTTCACGTTTCCACTTCACTATCATATCGGAAACAGTGGAGTTAGGGATGTTAAGGAGTGTGGAAATCTTGCGTACAGACGTATGACATGTGACACCCTATCAACTGACCGTGAGTTCCGCGGAGCGTCCCATTCTGCTCTCTCACGATGTCTAATGACTACTTAGGCTGCTGATATGGAGCACCTGGCAGTAGGTGGCAGTATAATGCACCTAATATGAAAAACGTATCTTTTTTGGGGTGTCCAGACATTTTGATCACATATTGTTTGACGGAAATGCGAGGTTGCATGTCGACAGCTGGTTTTATGAGACCAGTGACTGAACTGTGGCAAACGACGCGTATTGTAGACCAAAATTTAAACTCATGTCCTAGCCTAAACTAGTGGCGTGCAATAAACAGAGAAAACGACTGTCAGCCATCAGCAGCAGAACTAAAATCACGATCGCTTAGTTCACGGCGGTAAAAGCAAGCGCTAAGATCAAACTCAAGACTGAAAATGTTCAGTTTCAGCGCTAAAAAACAAACTGTAATTTTTCATTCTTAGACTTGTAACCACGACCGTGGCTACATTACATTGGTTGGTTTTAAGGCGTCAGCGTAGTGAGTGAGTTCTTTCCTTCTTCACATTGTTTTCATGTTACAAGCTGAGTGTTAGTTTTCAGGCGATAGCTAATTGTAGTAGTTGACACGGGTGTTTATTCAGATTGTTCACCTGAACATGTGTTGCCTTGACCATACCCGACACAGTGTTCCAGTATATTCCCTGATATCCACGTTCTCAATTAACCATCTAATCACACATGTTCTAAGTGACACATTACACATGTATGGTATACCCCGACACATGTTCTCTGGTGGTTTTTCTGTCATAGGTCATACTATCTTTTCTCTTCCCTTGCTTTAAGCAAGGGAATAGAAAATATAGTACGACCTACGACAGACATGTAGAGGTAAGCGCAGTACTTTTCTTTTAGGCTTATTCCATAGCTCATGGTTTAGTATATCACCCACACGCCTGCTCACTGACAAGACTTATCACTTCCGTGATAACATGGTTTTATCTTTTCCATGTTTCAGTACCTACTGCTCAGTGGGAATTAGCTAGGTATATTACATTAGATTCATAATTTGGTTCACTAGAAATGTTTTATTATATAATTTGCAAATATGAGTTTTTTAATCGATAGATTGCACTGATATATTTCTATATTCTCCTTTTATTAGTTATTTCTGATGGCCTTGGGAGAGCCAGTCATGACAAAACTCTACCATCTGGTGAGCAAGATGTATGAGACAGGCGAAATACCCACAGACTTCAAGGAGAATATAATAATTCCAATACCAAAGAAAGCAGGCGTTGACAGAAGTGAAAATTACCGAACTATCAGTTTAATAAGTCACAGCTGCAAAATACTAACGCGAATTCTTTACAGACAAATGGAAGGACTGGTAGAAGCGGACCTCGGGGAAGATCAGTTTGGATTCCGTAGAAATGTTGGAACACGTGAGGCAATACTAACCTTACGACTTATCTTAGAAGAAAGATTAAGAAAAGGCAAACCTACGTTTCTACCATTTGTAGACTTAGAGAAAGCTTTTGACAACGTTAACTGGAATACTCTCTTTCAAGTTCTGAAGGTGGCAGGGGTAAAATACAGGGAGCGAAAGGCTATTTACAATTTGTACAGAAACCAGATGGCAGTTATAAGAGTCGAGGGGCATGAAAGGGAAGCAGTGGTTGGGAAAGGAGTGAGACAGGGTTGTAGCCTCTCCCAGATGTTATTCAATCTGTATATTGAGCAAGCAGTAAAGGAAACAAAAGAAAAATTCGGAGTAGGTATTAAAATTCATGGAGAAGAAGTAAAAACTTTGAGGTTCGCCGATGACATTGTAATTCTGTCATAGACAGCAAAGGACTTGGAAGAGCAGTTGAACGGAATGGACAGTGTCTTGAAAGGAGGATATAAGATGAACATCAACAAAAGCAAAACGAGGATAATGGAATGTAGTCAAATTAAATCGGGTGATGCTGAGGGGATTAGATTAGGAAATGAGACACTTAAAGTAGTAAAAGAGTTTTGCTATTTAGAGAGTAAAATAACTGTGATGGTCGAAGTAGAGAGGATATAAAATGTAGACTGACAACGGCAAGGAAATCGTTTCTGAAGAAGAGAAATTTGTTAACATCGAGTATAGATTTAAGTGTCAGGAAGTCGTTTCTGAAAGTATTTGTATGGAGTGTAGCCATGTATGGAAGTGAAACATGGACGATAAATAGTTTGGACAGGAAGAGAATAGAAGCTTTCGAAATGTGGTGCTACAGAAGAATGCGAAGATTAGATGGGTGGATCACGTAACTAATGAGGAGGTATTGAGTAGGATTGGGGAGAAGAGAAGTTTGTGGCACAACTTGACTAGAAGAAGGGATCGGTTGGTAGGACATGTTTTGAGGCATCAAGGGATCACAAATTTAGCATTGGAGGGCAGCGTGGAGGGTAAAAATCGTAGAGGGAGACCAAGAGATCAATACACTAAGCAGATTCAGAAGGATGCAGGTTGCAGTAGGTACTGGGAGATGAAGAATCTTGCACAGGATAGAGTAGCATGGAGAGCTGCATCAAACCAGTCTCAGGACTGAAGACCACAACAACAACAACATAGTTATTAGTAGTGTATGGAACAAGATGACACAGATAGTTATAGGGTTGACCTCCAGTAAGTGGTATAAGTTTTACTAGTATATGACCGAATGTTATCAAATGTTTTATGTTCAGTCTGTACTCGTCAGTATATTACTACATTATTTCGCTCCACTTCTTTCAGGGGAATTACATAAGCACTACCACGTGATTATCTATGCATAACAAGAAATATTGACCTCCGTTTAGTAGATTCCTTCTTAACGATTATGTATTTCCTCGTTGTCGACGGGACGTTAAACACTAATCTCCTCCCCCCTCCCTCCACTAGTTTAACTTAATATGGTGTGCTCTGTTCTCTCATTATATTCCTTAATTTATCTTTAACTATATGTAACTTCCTGTACTGGTTGGTACTGTTATGTTATTACACATTACCACAGTATATAAGACTGACACCACGCCCCTTTTTTGATCATCTGTTTCACAGTGGTGCCATTGTTGTCTGTACGCAAGGCCCGAAGATGGCATAGTAAAACGCCGAAACTGGTTGCCAAACAAAGTAAGGTTGGAAACCAGAAAGCTGAAAGGTGTTTAATTCGCCATACTTTATCGAACAGCCGAGTCTCGCAACCATCTCTAAAAATATGGATATACAGAGACATTTTCACAATCATTCATTGGTTACCTGAAACTATGCTCACACTGGCTACATACACGAACTGACGCTTTACCAATTGATGAGCAGTCCGGTGAGCACTTGGTTGTGGATGTAGACGATACTGGGACATCTTGAAAGGTGGCTACACTGAGTCACAGCGCCAGAGATTGCGCCAAAGAGTATTATTCAGCCGCCTCCACTGGCAGTGCTTGCTGAGAAGTCGTAGTGGAGAGTGCTTGTTGAGATATGGTAGTGGAGAGTGCTTGTCGAGAACTCATCGTAGAGAGTGCTTATTGAGAAGTGGGCAGTAGGAGTTCCGATGTAGCCGTGACTAGTTGTGAGCATGTTGTATGCAGTTGTTCTGATGGGCTAGACAGTCGATGCTGTTCGATTGCGGATGTTGTGATGATCAGAGTGTATGTTTCGTCAATATATATGAAGGTAATAAATTTCTTTTCTTTTTATTATTTCAAATGTCCTAACTAACAATGTCTCTTGGTCACAGGTTCAGTCAACAAAGCATCTGGCTTGTGTTCATGTATTAGAGTGTAATTCTGGTTTCTATGTGCAATTATAGTATTTCTGTTTTTTTTAATTACTTCAGTGTAAATGGTGCTTAAATTACCTTGTCTTATTGAGGAAGAACCGTGCCAGATGTGTACGTTGAATCACACTTCCACACACAGAACAGTTACACTTGTGTTTTGTTGTTTCGTAGGTTTTATAGTTGCTGGGGACTTAATTAATTAATTGTGTTAACGGAAGTTTTGTTTCATTCCTTGTTGTTATTCTATGCAGTCAGATTGCGGAGTAATACTAGTCAGGGCCAACCGGTTACGAGACTGCGTATCCGGACAGTCAGCTACTAAAAATTAAAATTATTTGCATTTTTATTTAATTAAGCCCCCATGCACGTGGCGACCGCTGCTTCGGATCGTCCCTTGGAATCTTCTGATAGTAAAAATAGCAGACAGTAGTATTGTTGTAGTAATTTGTAGTAATAGAATATTGCATGTGTAGATTTGGTAATTGAACATTTGTAGTTGTCTTGTCTTTCTTCTAATGGTATTTTTGCAGAATTTAATTTTTGATGTCTTGTATACGCGATTGACAATTTTGTGCAATTATGAAGATTTCAATTGTTCGTTAGGCGTGTTTGTCGGGAAGCATTTCGTGTGAATGGTATTGCTGGTGATAAAGTGTTATATTGCGTGTAATTTTCGTATAGTGACGAGTTTTGTATGTTTTGTAAATGAGTACGCGATCGATGAAAAAGGCAAAAATGATGGATAGTCAGAATGACGAAATTGTTGACATGGCGAACTCGCCAACACAGGAGAACAGTATGATGAATAATGAAGTTGAAAACAATTTAATAAGTCGGGAAAATAGGCCGGAAACAATTCAAAATTTTTCACAATCAAAACATTTTCACAGTACGAGATTAACGACAGAAGATTCTGGAATAGTATCGAACACAGATAGCTTTACAGCTATGACGAAAGAAGTTGGTTTTGCGGGAAATGTTAGGAGTGAAAAGAATTTCGAACCAGTTAATATGGAGCAGTTAACGAGTGCAATATTAAATTTTGGATCTGAATTAAAAACAGTGGGATCACAAATAGGAACAATTAAAACTGATATGGGAACAATGGAAACACAGTTAAGATCTGAATTACAAATAGTGGGATCACAAATAGGAACAATCAAAACTGGTATGGGAACAATGGAAACACGGTTAGACTCACTGGGATCACAGTTAGGTTCTGAATTAAAAACAGAGATGGGAACTTTGGCAACACGGTTAGAAACTGATATGGGAACAATGGAAACACGGTTAGACTCACGAATAGGGACATGTTTTAAAAACATAAAAGATGAATTAAAGAAAGAAATTAGAGAAGAAGTACAACCGATTTTAAATGCTCACAATAATAGATTAATTTCAATAGAAATCAGACAAAAGGAACAGGATAGAGAACAGGAAGAAAGAGATCGCGTGATAGTACACAAATTTTCAGAGTTAAATTTACAACGTGCACACGATAAGGAAGAAATATTTGAAAGAATCGAGGAATCCGTACCAAATGATAGAATAAAGAACCTAACACAACAATATGAACAGTTAACTACTAAATGTGTCAATACTGAAATCCGAGTCGCGACACTTACGGAAGACGTAAATAAACAGAAAGAAAAAATAGGTGACTTATCGGAAAGAGTTGAGGAGATTGCAGATAGATTGACAAGTCTTAGTTTAAATGGGGACAGAGAGTCAGATGATACAGCTCCATTGCCATTTGCAGAAACCGAAGAGTACCAGAACATAAATAAGCATGTTGAAAATCAGGGAAAATTTAATGAACGCGTTAAAAGGGAATTTGAGGCATTACGAAAGCAAGTCAAACAAATTGAAGGTGAAATCGTAGGAAAAGACAGTAGAAGAAATTTAGAATCACAGATAGCAGAGGGGTTTGAAGAAAGTAATTTATTTCAATTACGAGAAGCAACAAGAGAGCGCCAGGCGCGCGAACTTGACAATAATCGACATTCGGACTGGGACAGACGCGGTAGGTCTTTGTCGCCACGGGGAGAAAACTTTGACTATAAACACTTTTTAACTGTTCCGAAATTTAAGATCTTTCGCAATTCTAAGAATGACATACATCCATGTTCATGGTTAGCTCGATTTATGTACGCACTTCCACCAAATTGGCCACTAAGTCACAAACTGGAATTTATGTGTGGATATTTAGAAAACGAACCGGCGACGCGCATGCGCGCACTTATTAGAGATTTTAATAATCTAAATGATTTTTATCATGCATTTCTATCGGAATATTGGTCCGAAAACACGCAAGACAGAGTCAAACATAGTCTTATTATGCAGCGTAATTTTAAACAGTCAGTTCCGCACGCCAGCAGAA
The DNA here is from genome assembly GCF_023898315.1 of Schistocerca nitens. Lineage (NCBI taxonomy): Eukaryota > Metazoa > Arthropoda > Insecta > Orthoptera > Acrididae > Schistocerca > Schistocerca nitens. The sequence goes on along the minus strand of NC_064625.1, from coordinate 91,350,094 downwards.
TACTTTGAAGACATGATTCGAAAGAATCAGTTCCTTTCCAACCCTTATAGCCCGACTGAATTAATTTGCATTTGTTTAACTAAGCTGCCACAATCGATAAGACAAATTGCTTTAGCCGGAAGATGTAAAGACGACATTGAGACTTTTAAGACGTTGCTACAAGAACTTGAGTATGACAACGACGACGGGACTTCTTGTAATTTTTTCAGTAACAGTAATTACAATAGATTTTCAGTGAAAAGGGATAGTGATCGGAACGGACGTTATAGTGGTAATTTTGAAAATGACAGACGTAACAGACAGGACAATAGATACCAGCCTTATGACAATAACAGACGGTCTAACAGAAATTACACAGACAATTATAATAACGGAAATTCCTACCGGAATGATCAATCATACGGAAACAGTAATCGGTATCATCAAGACAGAAATTATTCATACAATAATAGGAGTTCTTACTACAGAAATAACCAGGGTAGTAGATATAACAATAATTTCAGAAGTGACAGTCGAAATTACACAAGAAGTAGTCGTGCAGAGAGCCAGGAAAACAGAAACTTTAACAACAGACTCAACCAAGAATTTACAAGTAACAGACAGGAGGGACCTAATTGGCATCCTCCGCGTGACAGAAATTCAGAGAGACAAGTGCAAATAGTAGAAATTGATCCGCGAAATGACGGGAATAATCAAAGACGTGACGCAAACAATCGACAGTGACTTGTAGCTTCGGCTTCTGGCAGCAATATAGACGGTTCAGAAAGTAATGACACTACGACTTTACACTACGTACGCCTGGAAGACATGAGAGACATTTTGTTAGACGAAAAGGAAAATAATGTAGACGCATTTTTACATCCTGTTATTGAAGTATGTGTGGGTAAGAATAAGTTAACTGCAGTTTCAGATTCTGGGAGCCCATTGAATGTCATTAGTGAATCAGTTTTTCGTAAATGTGTAAGAACTATTGCTTGTCCTGTGTTACCTGTTTCTAAAACTACAATTCGAGGCGCTATTTCTGGAAAAAGTGTGGAAGTCAAACAACAGACCAACTTAAATTTCATTTGTCAAGGATACGAATTTTCTGCTAATTTTATTATTGTTCCATTACTCAGTTCACAAATTATATTAGGTATGGAGTTTCTTAACGCACATAAGGCAATTTTAAACTTTAAGGAAGGAAGTGTGAATTTGACTGTTGCCGGAATGCCGAAAAGTTTGAAATTATTCGAGTGTTTAATAAAATCTGAATCAGACACAAAATGTTTAAGGTTTCTTACTTCTGATGTTTTCGCTGAGCATTATGACGACAATGTGTTCATTCATGACAATGACAATAGATACAGAGACGCGATGGATGATATAATTAACAGCGAAGAATTAATTAATGAAAAGGTTAAGAAAGCTGAAGTGCCAGATGACGTTGCGAGAGAAGAACTGCACCAAATTTTGACTTCACATGCTACAGTATTTAGTCATCACACAGGAACTATACAAGGCTTACAACATTTATTTAAAGTAAAAGAACACACACCATTTCGTGGGAAAACGTACGCTATTCCTTTGGCTTACAGAGACAAGGTTAAGAGTGAACTTCAATACATGTTAGATCAAGGCATTATTGAGCCAGCAGTCAGTCCTTATACCAGCCCATTACACGTCGTTCTTAAAAAGGATGGGTCAATTCGTTTGGTTCTGGATTCCAGACAGATAAATAATATCATCATTCCTGAAACTGACCGTCCACAAAATTTAGATGAACTTCTTCAACATTTCCATGGAATTAAAGTTTTATCCACGATTGATATGCGCGCAAGTTTTTGGCAAATAGAACTCCACCCGGATTGTAGAAAATACACTGTCTTTTTAGCCTTTACCGTTTGGACTTACTGTATCTTCAGCAGCATTCATTCGTAGTTTAAACGAAATTTTACCCGTTTATGTTCGTGACAATATTACTTCATATGTTGACGATATTCTTATTGCTAAACGTTCTTGGAGTGGGCATAACAAAATTTTGGATTCATTATTACGTATTTTTGCAAGAGTTGGCATTACAGTGAACTTGGAAAAATCTGAATTTGGTCGTTCTCAGGTGAAATTTCTTGGTCATATTATTTCTACAGAAGGTATTCTTCCTGATCCAGAGAAACTAGACGCTATTCGTAATTATGCTGTTCCTACTACAAAACGTGATGTTCGTAGTTTCCTTGGTGTCTGTAATTTTCTTAGACGCTTTGTTAGATTGGACAATTTGGCCACACCTCGTTTATGTGAACTGTCTGGAAAGAAATGTAATTGGTGTTGGGATGAGGAAGCTCAATCAGAATTTGAACAACTTCGTGATGCTTTAGTTGCTGCTCCACTTCTTTCACATCCGGATTTATCTAAAAATTTTTGTTTGGCGACGGACTCATCATACAAAGGCCTAGGTGCACATTTATTTCAAGACATAGAAGAAAACGGCGTTGTAGTACAGAAAACTATTGCATTTGGAAGTCGTGTTCTCTCTAAATCAGAAAAGAATTATTCGATTACGGAACTTGAAGCTTTGGCTGTTGTATGGGCTTTCAGAAAATTTCGCATATTTTTGTATGGCAGACATACTAAGGTTTACACCGATCATCGAGCTCTGGAATTTCTTATGTCAACAAAATTAACTCATGGAAGATTGTCACGATGGGCGCTGTATCTACAGGAATTTGACTTTAGTATTGTTTACATACAGGGTTCTTCAAATATTATCGCTGATGCTTTATCACGTGCACCTATGGGTTTGAAACAAAGTGCTGAGGAGGACTGCAAAGAAAACAATTATTGTTTGATGTATATTCAAGGTGTTGCGTTTGAGAATTTTATTTCGTCTTCGCTCCAGGACATCGCTAAGGAGCAAAATAAGGATCCAATCTGGAAGGACATTAAGGAGAAGCGGAGGAGAAAGGAAAGCGTAGCGATCAGACAGTATTACTTAATTCGCAATGATATTCTTTTTAAACGAAAATCGATCGACAACTCTGTTTGGCTAGTTTGCATTCCTGATGAGTGGGTTAATAAACTGATTTGGTATACACATTTCAGTTATGCACACTTTGGCCCCAGAAAATGCTTTCATAAATTACGAGAAAATTGCTACTCCAGTAATATGGAAAAACGTATTCGATCTGTTCTTGCCAAATGCAAATTATGTCAAAAGGCTAAGCCGCCAACTATTTCTCACAGAGTACCGTTGTTTCCTATCATTCCAGCGAAATTAAAGGAGATGGCTGCAGTCGATTTGTTCGGTCCAGTGGTTCGTTCTACTAATGGTTTTGCGTACATTTTAGTAGCAGTGGAATTGACATCAAAATATGTGTGTTTTACACCTTTACGCAAAGCAACAGCTCGTTCAATATCTAATGCTTTCATCAAACATTTTCTTAAAGAAGTAGGTCATGTTGATAAGGCTATATCAGATAATGGATCACAGTTTCGCTCCAAAATTTGGCTTCGTACTCTAAGGCGTCGTAAGATTAAACCAATTTTCATTTCACTTTTTCACCCTCAATCTAACGCTTCAGAGAGATGGATGAAGGAAATCAATAAATTGTGTCGTCTTTATTGTCATCAGAATCACAGAACTTGGGATCAGTTTCTTCATATTTTTCAAAACATTCTGAATGAACTCCCTAATGATTCAACTTCTTTACCGCCTATATTGATATTAAAAAATAAAGCACCGACAAATCGCATTTCTGAAATTGTTCCTTTTCCGCCTACACCAGGGCTTCACAACGTACGTGCTCGCGGAGCAAGCTGTGAGCAGTAAGGCGGGAGCACGGAGCAGCGCGAGCACGCTACCCCCACTACCGGACCAGAGCGGAGAGTGGGGAGAGTCACTTGGGGCACACAACAGCTGCCGCCAGTCAATGTAAATCCGCAGCCACCTGCAGGGATATCACTCACGAATTATTACTGCGACAAATGAAACAAATAAAGGAGAATGTACACGTGCCACATAATTTTATTAGCTTAGTGTATGCCTCTACCATCTGTAGACACTGAAACTAAAGAATTCCACGACAATCCTATATTTTCAACACTTTCTTCAACACTACTTAAAATATCACCTCTGGTTGTAGTGTTCTTCATGGCTACTACATCGAGGAGCTCCTCCGTCACCTGAAGATCTCTATTAACACCTCTAATTAATATGGCAAGCTGCGCTGTTCCAGTGATATCGACACTTTCGTGCAGAGCTGGAGAATACGCCATAAAATCTTTACAGATATTTGCAAGCTGGCTCTGGACGTCGTCTGCCATGTCCTGTATGCGACGCATAATGGTCATGTTAGATAATGGCACAATCCGAAACTGTTCAACTTGATATGGACACAAATGTTCTGCTGCAACTACCAAACATTCTTTTATTAAATAGCCATCAGTTAAGGGGCGCAGGGATTTTGCTAAAAGCAAAGCAATTTTGTAACCCACTCTGAGAGCTGCCTCAGTTGATTTTTCTTCGTTGTCCAGATCTTCTTTGGATAGCTTCCTTTTAAGTTTAATAACTTCTAGTCTTTCGCGTGGTACGACATATAATGTTGCTGCAAATTAAATTTCGTACAAGAATTCAGCATTTTGTGACATACTAAACATTTTGCAACACCATATTTTTCTGTAAACAGATACAATTCCTCCCAATGGGGGTTGAACTGCGAAAGCATGGTTGGGGTTACACAACGGCGACTTGACATGATTTTTAACCAGCGAAGTGACTGTTAGAGCTGATCGTAGTACTTTAAACGTTACACAGTCGGCGCGAATTCGATAGGCACGCTGCGGCCCTATTCAAACGTGAGCGCGCATTTCCCCTCCCTCCCCTCCCCTCCACCCTACTCCGTGACCTTGCAGCTGCTCGCGAGCACGGGCCTGAGCAGACGCGAGTACTCGCGCTCAAAACCGGACAGTTGTTAAGCCCTGTCCTACACGGAAACTGCGACATTCTGAAGTTGTCAACCTGGCTCTACGAAATATTGCATCTGCGGCTGCTAGAAGAGAGAAATCAGCTAAACGTCCTGGTCGTTTGAAAACCTTGTCAGTTGGTCAAAAGGTGTTAATTAAGTCTCATCGTTTGTCTCACAAAGGAAAGGGATTGTGTCGCAAATTTTTTCTGCTTTATAACGGTCAATATAGGATTCGCAAAATTATTCATGATAACACTGTCGAAGTAGAAACTCTTAAATCTCGGCGCTCTAAGGGAATACATCACATATCGAACGTTAAAATTTTTGTGGAATGACATACTTTCGAGAAACCAATAGTTATACGAAAACATGCAGAGAATACAAGGATACCGCGCCGTGTTCCGGCGGCGGCACATGCTCAAAGCAACAGTCAAGTCTGCGTGGCGCACAAGGCAGTCGTTGACCGCAAACAATTACTTCCTACGTCACGCGTACCTACAGCTGATCGAGCGCTCAGTGCGAATGCACTGACAGCCGTAAACAAATACACAGTCTAATTTCTCCGATTAAATTCAGTATAAAGCTATAGTGACTTGATAAATTATGTTATTAACGTTCAGTATTTTTCAGGATATGGTTGTATAAAATATTTAAGAACTTCAGGTAAATTCTGTGTGCGTCCGACGTTAAGAGGACTTGCCATCGAGAAAATTTCAGGAAGAATGTCATTTCGAAGAAGAAAGTAATAAACTAAAAAGGTAACTATTAATTGAGTTTATTTTTCAGGTAACATATTTCCACTTAGGTACGTACTATAGACGTAATTTGCTGCTCGCGATTACGTGATTTATACTTTGTGTTATCTGATTTTGACAATGATTGATTAATGAACAGGGTTGTTACTTATGTATATTATGCATCGCTTGGCTGCTATGCTTTTTCACTGATGTCACATTTTTTTTTACTATGTGCCTGCTGTGCTTATTTATTATAATTAAAGTTGTAACCTGAGTAGTTGCGCTGATATGGTTATGTATGTAGGTTATACTTTGTGATGTATCTGCTTGCGCCTTCATGTTTACTTATGAAGATTACATATGAACATTTATTTGCTTATGCTGATATGATGCTAATGACCTGTTTATTATGTAAGATATATATTTGCAGCTGTGCGTATGGATTGCATATTTACACGTTTCTGTTTTGTTGTCATAACTACTCTTTAATTTGGTATATAGAAATGCTGATATACTGTGTACAGACATGGAGTTTAGGTCAAACTATGGTATTAATTATAGATTGTTCGCTTGGCAGAGCCTCATTGTAGGGATTGCGCTGCATCCACTTGTTGACATTCTGTTCTCCACTGGTATATTTACTCGCTATTGCATGTTTTGCTTACGCTCAGTGCCTTATATTTTCAGATAAGAAAATGAACTGCTATAATTCGACGAACGACATTAGTACAAGAAACTTCATAGAAGTCACATGAGCTGGAGGTTTTATGGAAGCTGTATAAATTTATGCCAATAGGAAGGAAGCTAACGACATGAAATACCAACACTAGGTTTAGACCATTGACAGTTATTACACTGCATTCTTCGTGAACAATTGAAATAGCAAGTGACACTTGACACAAGAAATACTCCACATGTTTGCTTCTGTTTTGCCATGATTCTTACAGTTGTGTACACACTGTGAAATATTACTATCATTCACACTCCGTACTCGTACTTACTTACTGAAAGTTATTCAAACTAAAGGCTGTTAGAGGTCTTGTAGGCATTTCTTTTATTTAATGATGGACAAGGTAACCAAAATGTATTTTATGATTCATAACGAGTAGAAGATTTGGGTCAGATGGATTACACAGAGGTTGTGTGTGGACATTGTGTCTTCGGATTGTATGGGATGATAAATTGAAGTTTGCACTAGGATTTTATCTGTACTTGTTCGAGGAGACTGACTAGAGGAAAGAGTTGTTATGGAAGTGAAATGATATTGGTGATAAGGTTTATATGTATTGACGTATTGAAGAGGTATTATTGAGGTATTGAGATTGTGTGAAGTTGATGATTATTGGAGTTTTGGTGGACAAGAGTATTAAGATTATTGGAGTTTTGGTGGATAAGAGGTGAAGTAAGTGAGGAGCATTTTTTTTTTTTTTGGTTTATATGGAACAAGGAGGATGAAGATGGCAGACTAGAACACTCAAGTAGAAGGAAGATACTCTACACACACACTTTGTTAAATCAATAAGCAGTATATATTATTTTTTTTTTGGAGAGAGGAAGTAATTGCATATCTTGGCACACTGACAGTTGTTCAGCAACCGTACATTTTGATTTGGCTTGGCAAACATTGGTCTTGACATGATGATTATGACGTTGACTAACTATTATTGACTGTTATACATTGCTGCCACTACTACTTGATACACAAGTTGAACATAAAATTTTGGACAGAATTACATTTACACATTTAACACTATTCAATTACACTGTAGTACTTAATGTGGATGAAAGATGAGTGAGTGTGTTTTGTGTGTTTTCCTTTCCTAATCCCAAATAATCGGTACCGACCTATCTCCTAAATATTATTTTACGTGTTTGTTGTGGCTTGCACTGACACCCACAAATATTATAGGTTTACTGTTATTTGTGTATTGTAATAGTTAATATGACAATTATCTGATATCATTTGTGTGTTTATTATTATTTGTATGTTTAGTGTAAGAGCATTGAGAATAATTTTGTAAAAGCAATTGTGTGTGCATTAAAACTGTTGTTCATGCCTGCACCTGTTCAACATTAATGGGTGCCACTTGGAAATGTTTAATTTGTGCTAATGAACGCTGATGAGCTGTCTGATTAGTGATAGTGAATATTATGGACTGTTACCTGCACTTGTTCAACATGATGGGTGCTACTAGGAGATGTTTAATTTCTGCTGATAAACTCTGATGAACTGTCTGATTAGTGATAGTGAATATTATGGACTGTTACCTGCATCTGTCAACATTACTGGGTGCCACTGATGGACTGCATCTATTGAAATAATGTCACTTGTTGGTGTCTGCACCTGTTCAACATTACTGGGTGCCACTGATGGACTACTACTGAGATAATGTCACTTGTTGGTGTCTGCACCTGTTCAACATTGCTGGGTGCCACTGTTGGAACTGTTTCTACTGAAATGATGTCACTTGTTGGTGTCCGCACCTGTTCAACATTACTGGGTGCCACTGATGGACTGCTTCTACTGAAATGATGTCACTTGTTGGTGTCTGCACCTGCTCAACATTACTGGGTGCCACTGATGGAACTGTTTCTACTGACATAATGTCACTTGTTGGTGTCTGCATCTGCTCAACATTGCTGGGTGCCACTGATGGACTGCTTCTACTGAAATGATGTCACTTGTTGGTGTCTGCGCCTGCTCGCCATTTTTGGGTGCCACTGTTGAAGCTGTTTAAATACTCTGATGAAATGTTATGAGACTGCTATTTGCACCTGTTGATCATTGCTGGGTGCTACTGTTGGAACTGTCAACTACTCTGAGGAGTTCTACTTGTTTATTGAACTATTGAAAGGATTTTATGTGAATATTTGTATAAACTGATTTTTTGTGTGTTTACTGTTTATGAGATGTTATGAGACTCTTACCTGCACCTGTTCATCATTGCTGACGCTATTGATTGAATTGTTTAACCACATGATACTTGTGTAAACTATTATGTAAAATCATACGTATGCAAGCATTCGTATTCCTTACTGTATTTTATATATTAGGTTATTGAAGGGTCAGTGCAAAGCCAAAATTTATTTAGTTATGTGATATTTACTTATTAATATTACTTTTTAATTTTTGTCTGTATTTTTTGGACGAATTTGGTGGTATTTTCACCACCAATGCTGGCAAAAATACCATCAAATTCTTTGCCCATGGAGGAGGGGCATATGAAAGGTGGCTACACTGAGTCACAGCGCCAGAGATTGCCGCCAGAGAGAGCCGCCTCCACTGGCAGTGCTTGTTGAGATGTGGTAGTGGAGAGTGCTTGTCGAGAACTCATCGTGGAGAGTACTTATTGAGAAGTGGGCAGTAGGAGTTCCGATATAGCCGTGACTAGTTGTGAGCATGTTTTATGCAGTTGTTCTGATGGGCTAGACAGTCGATGCTGTTCGATTGCGGATGCTGTAATGATCAGAGTGTATGTTTCGTCAATATATATGAAGGTAATTAATTTCTTTTTTTTTATTATTTCAAATGTCCTAACTAACAATGTCTCTTGGTCACAGGTTCAGTCAACAAAGCATCTGGCTTGTGTTCATGTATTAGAGTGTAATTCTGGTTTCTATGTGCAATTATAGTATTTCTGTTTTTTTTAATTACTTCAGTGTAAATGGTGCTTAAATTACCTTGTCTTATTGAGGAAGAACCGTGCCAGATGTGTACGTTGAATCACACTTCCACACACAGAACAGTTACACTTGTGTTTTGTTGTTTCGTAGGTTTTATAGTTGCTGGGGAGTTAATTAATTAATTGTGTTAACGGAAGTTTTGTTTCATTCTTTATTGTTATTCTCTGCAGTCAGATTGCGTACTAATTCTAGTCAGGGCCAACCGGTTACGAGACTGCGTAACTGGACAGTCAGCTACTAAAAATTAAAATTATTTGCATTTTTATTTAAGTAAGCCCCCATGCAATGTTAAACAAAAGAGAATGATAGGAAGAAAAATAGGGACAAATAAAAACATTCAGTACGATAATGAAAATTACACTGCAAAGCATTAGAAATTTTAAAAAATTAAATTTAAATCAAGCAACTGAATAAAAATAATAATGAAAGTCTTTTGATTAGATCTACAAATTTAAAAAAAAAACATGCGCTGTGTCTGAACCTACGACCTTCTACTCGAATTGTTAATACACTAAGCACTGAACTACGACACTACGATGCATAAAGTTTTTACATTTTTGACTCTTGTAGGCCAGTACCGACAACCTTCAAAAATTTGTCTTCACACAATGTGCGAAACTGTTCTAATCTAACAAGCAGACGGCACGACCGTGGGGTCGGGGATTTGTCCGCAATTTTGTGTGGTGAAAGAGGACCCCTAACACCTCACGTGGTTAAAACATTAGGACGCACTATTCGGAAAATCCCGAGAAAAATCGATCAAAAGTTTCTTAGGTGCCTTATGAGTATAAAATGTTAGTACATTGCCGAGCCGCCGTCTGGCGTAGATGGTTAGGGCTTGGACTCTTACGACAGAGGTCTCGGGATCGATTCCTCCTCTGGCAGTTTTTCTGTTTCTTTTCTTCTGCTTCATTTTCTATTGTTATTCCACCAATAATTCAAAAAGTTTCTCAAACCTACATTATTTTTAAAACATTATTTTAGCTGAAGAACGTAAAGTTTTTCATTCATTTTCATTCTGAAAAATATTCGTGCTCGTTGTTCTATTTCGTTTTATGGGGTTTCAAAGTTTAAAGGGGCTTTGTAAGGTCCCCTTGGGATTATAACGATCATCTGCGCATAGGACTGTGCGCGAGCCGTGAGAAGAAAACGACAGTTTGTTTTTCGATTTCGTCGTGAACAGACGCGCCTGTTTCAAGTTTCAACGTGTTATTCCGATCCGAGGTTAAACATGTCGACTGAAGAAGTTTCTGGCTCATCTGGAATAGGAGAAGTAATTCCTGGCCGGCCGAAGTGGCCGCGCGGTTCTGGCGCTGCAGTCTGGAATCGCGAGACCGCTACGGTCGCAGGTTCGAATCCTGCCTCGGGCATGGATGTGTGTGATGTCCTTAGGTTAGTTAGGTTTAACTAGTTCTAAGTTCTAGGGGACTAATGACCTCAGCAGTTGAGTCCCATAGTGCTCAGAGCCATTTGAACCATTTTTGAAGTAATTCCTGAAAAATCCATTCATAATGATCAATCAAAATTACGATTGAAGGACGCAGTGGTGTATTGTGAAAAGCTGTTGGCGGAAAATAATTTAATTGGATCTACATCTTCGGAACAAATCTCTCGCGATGCTATGTTCTTGGCCGGAGAACTTTATAATAATACACTGTAATTTTTGGGTAAAAAAAAAAACATTCGTAACTGAAGAGGAATTAATTCATGCTCATGAGGATTGCGAAGAATGTGAGGAGAACGACAAACAGTTCGAAGTGCCACCAAGTGACGTCTCCAGACGAATATAAATCGTCACCGAAAAGATTTAAAAGTGACATGATTTCCATTGCCTACAAAGTCCTTGGCGACATTGCAAAAAAAAAAAAAAAAAAAAAAAAAAGGATGCCGCCAATTGAAGAGAAAAGGATATCTTTTACAATGGGAGAAAGATATTAAAAGCGGTGGTACGCGATTGGATAAATTTTAGGCGATACATTCTTGGACCTACGACCGTTTTGTGGAAGCAAGACAGCAATATCAGCAAGCTACCACGAGAAATTTACAGCAATGGGCATTGGCTGCGGCTGCACAATTCGTCGGTTTCAAATTCAAGGCGTCTGATCGGTGGGTCACGGCATTTAAACATAAGCACAGAATTTCACAACGCAAGATCGCGAAACTGGTTTCGAAAAAAGAAGCGGCGTCAATGAAGGACATCCAGGTATCTGCGGAGACCTTTCGTCGGCAGACGTGCCGTTTAATCCCTAAATACCATGACGATTGTGTGATAAATACTGACCAAACAGGTAAATACATGTTTTCTGTGTACAAAATGTTTTTACCGATGTAAAATATATACTTATACGAACGTCATCGTAACATCATCGAAGTCCGGAAAATTAACAACAGTTTTATACATGGATTTTCTCCGGAAATGTTTAAAATCTTACTTCTGGGAGAATACATATTTACTTCTCATTGATTCTTGGGAAGGTCAAACGAATCCGGAGATATATGATGCAATTTTTTAAGATGAAGAAAATATGCCAACTTGGTCTGTAAAAGTCATACCTCCAACATGCAGTTGTTTGGCGCAACCTTGTGACGTTTACTTTTACAGGCAAGTTAAAAATTTCATAAAGCGCTTGCAAAATTGCAGCGCATTGTTACGGGAGAATCGTGAAATTAATTCCCGGGAAGATTGTATAAAAATTAATTCTATAATTCACCATCAATTACCGTCACCAATATTCCGAGACATGATTCAATATGCCTGGTTTGCCTCAAAATTATCGTAAATGTTAATGGGGCATGTTTTTGTACAGATTTATTGCAAACGCCCTGTGATTGTAAAAAATCCGCTTTTATATGTTGCGCAAGATGTCGCAAAGATTATTGCTTTGTTTGTTTTTACGATAATCACCACTGCGGTTCTTGTTTATAATTATTATATGTATAAAAATTGAATGTTTCCCAATCGACTTTGTTATTCTGATTAAAAACCCAATGTTTCTCCTCATATACTTTACAATGAAAAATGGAACCGCCATGAACTGTGTTGTTGGACAAGAAGAAAATAATTTTTATCCAATAATGTAACTAATTTGTTAAAGATAATGTAGGATTGGGAAACTTTCTGAATAACTGATGTAATAACAAAAGAAAACGAAACAGAAGTAAAAATAAATTGCCAGAGGAGGAATAGAACCCGAGACCTCAGACGTAAGAGTCCGAGCCCTAACCATCCACACCAGACGTCGGGTCGGCAGTGGACTAATATTTTATACTCATAAGGCAACTAAAAATTTTTGGATCGATTTTTCCCGGAATTTTCCGCGTAGTGCGTCCTAATATTTTAACCACGTGAGGTGTTAGGGGTCCTCTTTCACCACAAAAAATTTCGGACAAATCCCCGACCCCACGGTCGTGCCGTCTCCTTGTAAGCCGATCTCTGTGATTATAATAACACCATATGTGACGCTGAATCGCGTATAGTACGGAAGGGTCCAAAATTGTTTGCATAGCGTTGTGTACGAAACGTGTGTGTAGCATGTGTGTGTATGTGTGTGTGTGTGTGTGTGTGTGTGTGTGTGTGTGTGTTGTTTTGCGGTTATCATGTGAGATCAAATACGAAATTAAAGGGCCAGATCTAGGATTCGGGATCCAAACACAACAAGAAACCAAGCCGGACAAGTTGAACTGATCAGATTTTGCATAATTATTTGATGGCACCTGAAGATGGAAGAAAGTAAAAAAATTACTGGCAACTGAGGTGAATTTTTTTTATTTTATAAAGAAGTAGTAGAAATGAGAACAGCGAGAGATTGATGATCACAAAGTAGATGACGTTAAGGGATTCTGCTCACTAAGCAGCAAAATAACCCATGACGGTCGGAGCAAGGAGAACATAAAAAGCCAACTAGCACTGGCAAAGGCGGTATTCCTGGCCAAGAGAACTGTACTAGTTTGAAACATTGGCCTTAATTTAGGGAAGAAGTTTCTGAGAATGTACATTTGGAGACAACATTGTATGATAACGAAATATGCACTGTAGGAAAATCGGAGCACAAGAGAATCGAAGCATTTGACATGTCGTGCTACAGAAGAGTGTAGGAAATTAGGTGCACTTATAAGCTAAGGAATGACGAAGATCACCGCAGAACTGATGAAGAAAGCAATATATGGAAGAAGGGACAAGCTGGTAAAAAATGTGTTAAGATATCACGGAATAACTTCCATGGTACTAGAGGGAGCCATAGAGGGCAAAAACCGTAGAGGACGACAGAGATCCGAATACATCTAGCAAATAATTTAGGGCGTAGCTTAAAAGGGATAGTCTGAGATGAAGAGGTTGACACAAGTAAGGAATTCGCGGCGTGCTGCATCAAATCAGTCAATCCAAATATAGTTCATATACTTTCTTGACTCAGTATGCGATTGATTTTCTTTTACATTTTGGGGTAAGTTTTCCAAACACTTCGCAATAGTTGTCGGAGTGTTTATACGATAAAGGCATTTGCAATTTGCCATTTTTCTTTAATATACAGGGTGTTTCAAAAATGACCGGTATATTTGAAACGGCAATACAAACTAAACGAGCAGCGATAGAAATACACCGTTTGTTGCAATATGCTTGGGACAACAGTACATTTTCAGGCAGACAAACTTTCGAAATTACAGTAGTTACAATTGTCAACAACAGATGTCGCTGCGGTCTGGGAAACTCTATAGTACGATATTTTCCACATATCCACCATGCGTAGCAATAATATGGCGTAGTCTCTGAATGAAATTACCCGAAACCTTTGACAACGTGTCTGGCGGAATGGCTTCACATGCAGATGAGATGTACTGCTTCAGCTGTTCAATTGTTTCTGGATTCTGGCGGTACACCTGGTCTTTCACGTGTCCCCACAGAAAGAAGTCACACGGGTTCATGTCTGGCGAATAGGGAGGCCAATCCACGCCGCCTCCTGTATGTTTCGGATAGCCCAAAGCAATCACACGATCATCGAAATATTCATTCAGGAAATTAAAGACGTCGGCCGTGCGATGTGGCCGGGCACCATCTTGCATAAACCACGAGGTGTTCGCAGTGTCGTCTAAGGCAGTTTGTACCGCCACAAATTCACGAATAATGTCCAGATAGCGAGATGCAGTAATCGTTTCGGGTCTGAAAAATGGGCCAATGATTCCTTTGGAAGAAATGGCGGCCCAGACCAGTACTTTTTGAGGATGCAGGGACGATGGGACTGCAACATGGGGCTTTTCGGTTCCCCATATGCGCCGGTTCTGTTTATTGACGAAGCCGTCCAGGTAAAAATAAGCTTCGTCAGTAAACCAAATGCTGCCCACATGCATATCGCCGTCATCAATCCTGTGCACTATATCGTTAGCGAATGTCTCTCGTGCAGCAATGGTAGCGGCGCTGAGGGGTTGCCGCGTTTGAATTTTGTTTGGATAGAGGTGTAAACTCTGGCGCATGAGACGATACGTGGACGTTGGCGTCATTTGGACCGCAGCTGCAACACGGCGAACGGAAACCCGAGGCCGCTGTTGGATCACCTGCTGCAACTAGCTGCGCGTTGCCCTCTGTGGTTGCCGTACGCGGTCGCCCTACCTTTCCAGCACGTTCATCCGTCACGTTCCCAGTCCGTTGAAATTTTTCAAACAGATCCTTTATTGTATCGCTTTTCGGTCCTTTGGTTACATTAAACCTCCGTTGAAAACTTCGTCTTGTTGCAACAACACTTTCTAGGCGGTGGAATTCCAACACCAGAAAAATCCTCTGTTCTAAGGAATAAACCATGTTGTCCATAGCACACTTGCACGTTGTGAACAGCACACGCTTACAGCAGAAAGACGACGTACAGAATGGCGCACCCACAGACTGCGTTGTCTTCTATATCTTTCACATCACTTGCAGCGCCATCTGTTGTTGAAAATTGTAACTACTGTAATTTCGAAAGTTTGTCCGCCTGAAAATGTACTGTTGTCCCAAGCATATTGCAACAAACGGTGTATTTCTATCGCTGCTCGTTTAGTTTTTATTGCCGTTTCAAATATACCGGTCATTTTTGAAACACCCTGTAAGTGTTATAATAGCACAATGATCTCTCACGGGGAACACTCACTCAGGTAGCAAAAATTCGCACATTGTTTGGCTCAGGTTAGTATGATTAGAATTGCTCCATTCGTATTTCAACGTGCATTAGATCATAAAGTCTCTTTAGCGCTATCGATTATCTTGCTGTCAGGTAAGTGACGTTTCGATTATTTTCCACATCTTCTATCTGGCGATGATTTGTAGAACCAAAAAAAGTTCTATACATCTAATCAAAAGGCCAGTAAACAGCGAAATCCGGAAAAAAACCAATGAAGAATAAAAACCCCTCAAAACTCAAAAATATTACGTGGTATAACAGTTTGAACATTAGATACGGATTCTGCACGTCAAAATGCAGGGTGAGGCAGAAGATACGCAAACGTGAATTAAAAAAATCCTGGGTGTGGAAAGTTGAGATACTTACCGTCGGGAACGTTTATGTTGGCGTTGGATGACGTAGAAGACGCATAGCACATGATGCCATAGAGTTTTCCTTCTTTTGATGTCAGCGCTGAGTTGTCTGGTTGCGAACAAACATGCGTTTTTTCCAGGCTGAGCGTGTATTCATTCTTGAAAGTAACTTAAAATCGCAATTTTTCTTGAAATGTCAGGAAGCCTTTCGGGCAGATTTTCCTGAAAAAAGGGTGCCTAAAAAATCAAAGATTACACGCACAGTCGCTCGTTTCAGGAAAAATTAGTTTTATGAATGATAGTTAATATAACGGCCGACAATCGATGTTTAGCGACGACCCATCGGGAAATATTCGCGCATCCTTGCTACGTTCACCAAAAAAGTCGATACGAAAACTTTGTCAGAAAACCGGAATGTTCTACGGCAATGTTCACAGAACCATAAACAAGCTGAAGCTGTGTCCATATAGCATTCACTTCGTGCTCGAGCTTCAAGAACATGGTGTAGGAAAAAGACTACAATATTGTGAGAATGTCTTGCGCTTTATTCGCAACGGGGTTCGGGTATTTGTTTTTTACTGTGATGAACCACGGTTTAATCAAAGTGACTACGCAAACAGAGAGAAAGACAGATATTAAAGTTCAGGTGGCTCCTGCGTTTTCCATGATATTCCAATACATTCACAGTTTGGAGTAAAAGAACTGTAGTCCCAGTTTTTTTATGTTTGAAACGATAACAGCAGTACGTTACTTAGACATCATCATAAAGTTCATTGCACTGTTAGAGGCTGGATGAATGACATTGCTGGCTGCAGAAAGTGCAACAGTGCACAAGGCGAATAGCACCATTGGAATATTGTGTTCTTCGGGGGACATGACATTTTAGGAGACGCTTGGCCAATTAGATCCACAGATTAATCTCCCTCCCACTTTTGTTAGAGAAATCGTGTATATGAAGAACCCTCACTCAGTCGACCGGTTGAGGCACAACATCGAAGATGAAATATCCCACATAAGTGTAGCGACCGTCCGAATAGTAAGAAACGTGTTGAGGAGTCTGTTGAAGCACATGTAGTACGTTTGCAGAATCTGTTATGGTAAAATATATATTGTGAGTGTATACCTTTAAGTACATCAAAAAAAATTTAAGTTTTTAGAATTTAGGGTTGCGTAGCTTCTGGCTCACCCCCTGTATTCTAATTAATGTAGCACATCCCAAATGCAAAAATGGTTGTTTTGTAGTGTCATCATTAATGGTTCAAATGGCTCTGAGCACTATGGGACTTAACTTCTGAGGTCATCAGCCCCTAGCCTTAGAAATACTTAAACCAAACTAACCTAAGGACATCACATACATCCATGCCCGAGGCAGGATTCGAACCTGCGACCGTAGCGGTCGCGCGGTTCCAGACTGTAGCGCCTAGAACCGCTCGGCCACTCCGGCCGCCTGTCATCATTAATGTTCGAAACGAAAGTTCGGGTACTGGAGGTGTAAACTAAAAAAATCCTTGTGTTACTGAATTTTTTTTTACCTCCAAAGTCCCACTGTTGTAGGACGAAACATCCTGTTTCAGTCAAACGCGGTGTGGAAATAGCAGAAATTAGCAGACGTTAAGCTATAAATTAAAATTGGAACGCCATGTAATACTATCCAAAGGCAGCATCCTTCTCCGTGAATTCGACTGTTGTTCTTGTTGTGGTCTTCAGTCCTCAGACTGGTTTGATGCAGCTCTCCATGCTACTCTATCCTGTGCAATCTTCTTCATCTCCCAGTACCTACTGCAGCCTACATCCTTCTGAATCTGCTTAGTGTATTCATCTCTTGGTCTACCTCTACGATTTTTACCCTCCACACTGCCCTCCAATGCTAAATTTGTGATCCCTTGATGCCTCAAAACATGTCCTACCAACCGATCCCTTCTTCTAGTCAAGTTGTGCCGCAAACTTCTCTTCTCCCCAATCCTATTCAATACCTCCTCATTAGTTACGTGATCTACCCACCTTATCTTCAGCATTCTTCTGTAGCACCACATTTCGAAAGCTTCTATTCTCTTCTTGTCCAAACTAGTTATCGTCCATGTTTCACTTCCATACATGGCTAACACTCCATACAAATACTTTCAGAAACGACTTCCTGACACTTAAATCTATACCCGATGTTAACAAATTTCTCTTCTTCAGAAACGATTTCCTTGCCATTGCCAGTCTACATTTTATATCCTCTCTACTTCGACCATCATCAGTTATTTTACTCCCTAAATAGCAAAACTGCTTTACTACTTTAAGTGTCTCATTTCCTAATCTAATTCCCTCAGCAGCACCCGATTTAATTTGACTACATTCCATTATCCTCGTTTTGCTTTTGTTGATGTTCATCTTATATCTTTCTTTCAAGACACTGTCCATTCCGTTCAACTGCTCTTCCAAGTCCTTTGCTGTCTCTGACAGAATTACAATGTCATCGGCAAACCTCAAAGTTTTTACTTCTTCTCCATGAATTTTAATACCTACTCCGAATTTTTCTTTTGTTTCCTTTACTGCTTGTTCAATATACAGATTGAATAACACCGGGGAGAGGCTACAACCCTGTCTCACTCCTTTCCCAACCACTGCTTCCCTTTCATGCCCCTCGACTCTTATAACTGCCATCTGGTTTCTGTACAAATTGTAAATAGCCTTTCGCTCCCTGTATTTTACCCCTGCCACCTTCAGAATTTGAAAGAGAGTATTCCAGTTAACATTGTCAGAAGCTTTCTCTACGTCTACAAATGTTAGAAACGTAGGTTTGCCTTTTCTTAATCTTTCTTCTAAGATAAGTCGTAAGGTTAGTATTGCCTCACGTGTTCCAACATTTCTACGGAATCCAAACTGATCTTCCCCGAGGTCCGCTTCTACCAATTTTTCCATTCGTCTGTAAAGAATTCGCGTTAGTATTTTGCAGCTGTGACTTATTAAAATGATAGTTCGGTAATTTTCACATCTGATAACACCTGCTTTCTTTGGGATTGTAATTATTATATTCTTCTTGAAGTCTGAGGGTATTTCACCTGTCTCATACATCTGAATTCGACTAACCACACACTTATTGCAACGACTAACCACACACTTATTGCAAAATTTAAAAACCCACAATTTTCTTCTAACCCGCAGTCGAATTACGTCTTTTGTTGCATTTAAGATTTCGGTCTTTATCTAGTGTATTAATTTAATGAATAATATTTATTATGATTGTGTGACCACGTTTGGGACTGCTGCTGTTGGGGTATTGTAAAGCATAATGCACGTATTACGTTAACACGCTAATTAGTAGGGTACCAGAAGTTTTAGAAACAGTATTTAGTATGGCGCTAAAATTGTAACACCGTCCAAAATTTATATCCAGAAATGTATGTTTTTCGATTTCCAAAGGATGATTTTGGGGTTGCCTACTAGATTGAATGAGTTGCTTGTTATTACTATGCTCGTGTAGAAACAATCAAGAAATGGCTAAATTAACATGCCATAAGAAGTTCCTGAAAGCAAATAAACCTTCTTGACTGGGGTACGAACGAAGTTTTCCATTTTTTAGGCAGAATGGTATCGATAACAGAGGGTAATGGATAACTCACTCATTCTCTTTCTTCAAAGAAATTTTTAATGGCGTGTGATCACAGATACTTATAAGAAGTCAAAGCTAACCCACGAAAGATGTAACGCAAGATTGTTCTTTGTCACCACTGATGCTTGTCTTATACTTTGAAACAGGAATGAGGGTTGAAAAAATGGTTCAAATGGCTCCAAGTACTGTGGGACCTAACATCTGAGGTCATCAGTCTCCTAGACTTAGAACTACTTAAACCTAACTAACTTAAGGACATCACACACATCCATGCCCGAGGCAGGATTCGAACCTGCGACCGTAGCAGCAGCGCGGTTCCGGAATGAAGCGCCTAGAACCGCTCGGTCACAGCCGTCAGCTGGAATGAGGGAAGTGAAGGACTATTATTCCTCATTAGTGACAGGAAGAACAATACGATTAATTGATGATGCAGCAGTGTTAGTACAAGCAAGGCGTACAAGCAAGCACAAGGCGAAAAGGGCGTTTGCAAGGAGAAGCAGCGTCAATTCTCCGAGAATGTAAAAATCATATTTAGTTTGGCCTAGCGGTAGCGTTCTCGCTTCCAGCGCGCGGGGTCGGGGATTTTCCCTGCCTCGAGATGACTGGGTGTTGTGTGTCTTTCATCATCATTTCATCCTCCTTTTCTGGCAACTCGCCGTAGTGGCGTTAAAGAAATTGTGGAGCGGCGGCCGAACCGCCCCGCGACGGGTCTCCCGGCCACCAATGCCATACGCAAGGTGGCAGGGGTAAAATACAGGGAGCGAAAGGCTATTTACAATTTGTACAGAAACCAGATGGCAGTTATAAGAGTCTAGGAGCATGAAAGGGAAGCAGTGGTTGGGAAAGGAGTGAGACAGGGTTGTAGCCTCTCCCCGATGTTATTCAATCTGTATATTGAGCAAGCAGTAAAGGAAACAAAAGAAAAATTCGGAGTAGGTATTAAAATTCATGGAGAGGAAGTAAAAACTTTGAGGTTCGCCGATGACATTGTAATTCTGTCAGAGACAGCAAAGGACTTGGAAGAGCAGTTGAACGGAATGGACAGTGTCTTGAAAGGAGGATATAAGATGAACATCAACAAAAGCAAAACGAGGATAATGGAATGTAGTCAAATTAAATCGGGTGATGCTGAGGGAATTAGATTAGGAAATGAGACACTTAAAGTAGTAAAGGAGTTTTGCTATTTAGGGAGTAAAATAACTGATGATGGTCGAAGTAGAGAGGATATAAAATGTAGACTGGCAATGGCAAGGAAAGCGTGTCTGAAGAAGAGAAATTTGTTAACATCGAGTATAGATTTAAGTGTCAGGAAGTCGTTTCTGAAAGTATTTGTATGGAGTGTAGCCATGTATGGAAGTGAAACATGGACGATAACTAGATTGGACAAGAAGAGAATAGAAGCTTTCGAAATGTGATGCTACAGAAGAATGCTGAAGATAAGGTGGGTAGATCAAGTAACTAATGAGGAGGTATTGAATAGGATTGGCGAGAAGAGAAGTTTGCGGCACAACTTGACTAGAAGAAGGGACCGGTTGGTAGGACATGTTTTGAGGCATCAGGGGATCACAAATTTAGCATTGGAGGGCAGCGTGGAGGGTAAAAATCGTAGAGGGAGACCAAGAGATGAATACACCAAGCAGATTCAGAAGGATGTAGGTTGCAGTAGGTACTGGGAGATGAAGAAGCTTGCACAGGATAGAGTAGCATGAGAGCTGCATCAAACCAGTCTCAGGACTGAAGACCACAACAACAGTTTTGAATTATTGAAATGAGTCCTAAATCCACTAAAAAAAAGTTTTGAAACGATCTACAGTCTGCGGAAAGTATCAGAAAGTACACACCAAGTATGCGGATTTAATCATAAACAGTCCTTTTCTTAACTTAAACACATACTGTTGCAATTCATGTTCCGCCTTCGACTATATGATTACGACTCCGCTACTGACAATGCACTGACATTTTTTTGTTATACACTCCTGGAAATTGAAATAAGAACACCGTTAATTCATTGTCCCAGGAAGGGGAAACTTTATTGACACATTCCTGGGGTCAGATACATCACATGATCACACTGACAGAACCACAGGCACATAGACACAGGCAACAGAGCATGCACAATGTCGGCACTAGTACAGTGTATATCCACCTTTCGCAGCAATGCAGGCTGCTATTCTCCCATGGAGACGATCGTAGAGATGCTGGATGTACTCCTGTGGAACGGCTTGCCATGCCATTTCCACCTGGCACCTCAGTTGGACCAGCGTTCGTGCTGGACGTGCAGACCGCGTGAGACGACGCTTCATCCAGTCCCAAACATGCTCAATGGGGGACAGATCCGGAGATCTTGCTGGCCAGGGTAGTTGACTTACACCTTCTAGAGCACGGTGGGTGGCACGGGATACATGCGGACGTGCATTGTCCTGTTGGAACAGCAAGTTCCCTTGCCGGTCTAGGAATGGTAGAACGATGGGTTCGATGACGGTTTGGATGTACCGTGCACTATTCAGTGTCCCCTCGACGATCACCAGTGGTGTACGGCCAGTGTAGGAGATCGCTCCCCACACCATGATTCCGGGTGTTGGCCCTGTGTGCCTCGGTCGTATGCAGTCCTGATTGTGGCGCTCACCTGCACGGCGCCAAACACGCAAACGACCATCATTGGCACCAAGGCAGAAGCGACTCTCATCGCTGAAGACGACACGTCTCCATTCGTCCCTCCATTCACGCCTGTCGCGACACCACTGGAGGCGGGCTGCACGATGTTGGGGCGTGAGCGGAAGACGGCCTAACGGTGTGCGGGACCGTAGCCCAGCTTCATGGAGACGGTTGCGAATGGTCCTCGCCGATACCCCAGGAGCAACAGTGTCCCTAATTTGCTGGGAAGTGGCGGTGCGGTCCCCTACGGCACTGCGTAGGATCCTACGGTCTTGGCGTGCATCCGTGCGTCGCTGCGGTCCGGTCCCAGGTCGACGGGCACGTGCACCTTCCGCCGACCACTGGCGACAACATCGATGTACTGTGGAGACCTCACGCCCCACGTGTTGAGCAATTCGGCGGTACGTCCACCCGGCCTCCCGCATGCCCACTATACGCCCTCGCTCAAAGTCCGTCAGCTGCACATACGGTTCACGTCCACGCTGTCGCGGCATGCTACCAGTGTTAAAGACTGCGATGGAGCTCCGTATGCCACGGCAAACTGGCTGACACTGACGGCGGCGGTGCACAAATGCTGCGCAGCTAGCGCCATTCGACGGCCAACACCGCGGATCCTGGTGTGTCCGCTGTGCCGTGCGTGTGATCATTGCTTGTACAGCCCTCTCGCAGTGTCCGGAGCAAGTATGGTGGGTCTGACACACCGGTGTCAATGTGTTCTTTTTTCCATTTCCAGGAGTGTAGATGGATAGAGTAGCACCGAGAGCTGCATCAAACCAGTCTCTGAAGACCACAACAACAGATTGATATTAACAGGAAATGGGACATTACTTTCACGACATTTTCCTATTGGTATTGGAAAATCCACCACAATGTTTAGCGACTATTAAATATGAAGTAACAGCACGAAAAGTAGCAAGTTCTCCGTTTGTATCATGCCATTCTTGTGTTACTACAGGCTTCTCGCTTGGAGCGCTAGCATCGTTTCAGCTGTCGAAAGGTTGCACTTTTTGCCCTAAATAGTTTCGCGACTTTTTGTATTAGACTGTGCTCCACTTTCCGTAGAATAAAATAATAATTTTTTCTACTGTTTTCCCAAAATTTTTATTTAAGAGTTTGTTTTGGCAGACAGTTAACAACGATGAAATGAAATCAGGATTCAGGTAACCAAACAGACGTCCTAGTGTACGTGAATGTGAGCGACATTACACTGCGATTAAAATTACTTTGTGATTCATAGATTGCAGGGGGGGGGGGGGGGGCGCAATGTTGCCAGCGTGCAGCCAGCCACTCCTTACACGGCGCTGCACGTAACGAGAACGAACTACAGCTGTCTGGCGGCCGACCCCTACCACCCACTTTGTAGTCCAGTCAAATGGTGATTCTTAGAGGGAAGTTTGGTAGAAATTTTTCCGACATACTTTTAAGATGTTTTCGAGGTCCTGAACCAGAATTTTCAAAGTCTCGTCAAAATTTCGACCAGGAAGTGGGTCAAAATGAAAACAAACACGAAGAAATTGGACCTTCTTTGGGTTTTTCTCTTGTAGCTCGGAAACGGCGCAAGTCTCGACAAATTTGACTGTTTATGACAATAAAGAGCATAAAATTTCACGTAAAATAGGTCTGAGAGACTTTTTTTGTAAGACCAACCGTATGGTGTGTAGCGCGTGTCGCAGTTAGCGAGATCTCAAAGTTGAGGAGATGGTCCATCTCAGGACCTAACTCCTGCGCCCTTCCAGTATTTTGTCGCAGATCCATTGCCGAGTTCCATCCTTCAGTAGTATGACGATGTTATTGGACTGACTGGTAGTTGATATTTGTGGTGGTGGAGGGGCAAGACGTTTGTGATTTGCCGATGACCTCACCGCGGCCGATTGAGTTAGTCCCTTGTTCACGAATTCGCCCTCTGATATTTGCTTGAAACGTATTCGCGGTCGGTAAATTCAGTTTAAGTGTATAAAATAGTCGTACATTGCAAGTTCAAGTGAGACGTGTGTTCTGTGATGGTATACTGGATGATAGAAATGGGCCCGAAGTGGGCTTGAAGAATGTTTGTGAAACAAGTAAAAGTAGTAAGGAAGGGATAGGTGCCTTTCTAGAAGGAAAAAATTGTGGTTAAGATTCGTGAACCACGCCTAAGAAAACGGACTAACGAAAAATTGAGTGCTACGAGGGCTAAGATGAGTGAGGTTGGTTGCCGCCAAAAAGAAACTTGGTCTGTTCAATGGGATTTTGATTTAAAAACCAACTGCCCGCATCTCGTGGTCGTGCGGTAGCGTTCTCGCTTCCCACGCCCGGGTTCCCGGGTTCGATTCCCGGCGGGGTCAGGGATTTTCTCAGCCTCGTGATGGCTGGGTGTTGTGTGCTGTCCTTAGGTTAGTTAGGTTTAAGTAGTTCTAAGTTCTAGGGGACTGATGACCATAGATGTTAAGTCCCATAGTGCTCAGAGCCATTTGAACCAACTTTTTTTTATTCATTCGTGTGGCCTTATTATCCGTAGTTGCTTCACGGTTCCTGAGGGCGTTTTGGTTCCGTCGTTACAACTACAGGAAACTGAGTGTCTTTTTTATTTCATTTTTTTAACCAGACGCATATTGCTTTAGGTGAAGTAAAGTATCATCAGTGATCTGCAATTAAAAATATTTACAATTTGATTTTTTTTCTAAGATCGAAAAATAGTTCGTCGACTTGTTACTGGATATTACTTACGGTGATTCCTGCTTGGTTTCTCGCCTGCATCAGGAAATGCCGTCTGCTAGCATGTCTCTGGTGTCATTGTTCATTACACATTGATAGTTGAGATGTAATTTCCCGATACTCTGGAGAATAGTGCATTTCTTACGTTTTTCTGCAGAGGAACGACAAGTTAGATCTCAACTATCAGTGTGTAATGAACAGAGACACCAGAGACGTGCTAGCAGACGGCATTTCCTGATGCAGGCGAAAAACCAAGCAGGAATCACCGTAAGTAAAATCCAATAACATGTTGAGGAACTGTTTTTCGATCTTAGAAACAAATAAAATTGCAAATATTTTTAACTACAGTCCGCTGACGATGCTTTACGTCAATAAAGCGAAACGCGTCTGGTGAGAAAAAAAAAAGCACAGACATTCCAGAATGAGATTTTCACTCTGCAGCGGAGTGTGTGCTGGTATGAAACTTCCTGGCAGATTAAAACTTTAAGCCGGACCGAGACTCGAAATCGGGACCTTTGATTTTCGCGGGCAAGTGCTCTACCATCATTTTGTTCGCTTTCGTTCGTTTCAGCTGCTCGGGGTGGACGTCGTAAGACAGCCTTGCAAGTTCGTCGTTGATCGATCAACTCAGTTTTTTTACTACAGAGGGCAACTAGCCCTCTGACCGAACACGTTGAGCTACGGTGCAGTCTTCCATCTGAGCTACCCAAGCACGACTCACGACCCGCCCTCACAACTTCAATTCTGCCAGTATCTCGTCTCCAAACTTCACAGGTGCTCGTAAATATAGACAGTGGGCTACAGCTCAGCATGGTGTGGGATCCAGCGATCGTGCGGTTGAGCCGGCCGAAGTGGCCGTGCGGTTCTGGGCGCTACAGTCTGGAGCCGAGCGACCGCTACGGTCGCAGGTTCGAATCCTGCCTCGGGCATGGATGTGTGTGACGTCCTTAGGTTAGTTAGGTTTAATTAGTTCTAAGTTCTAGGCGACTGATGACCTCAGAAGTTAAGTCGCATAGTGCTCAGAGTCATTTGAACCATTTTTTTGATAGTGCGGTTGAAGCGGGCGCATCGAATGCCGAGACAACATACGCCCGTGTATAGGGAAGTCCGAGCTCTAGTGACGTCTCTGCCGACAGCTAATGTACCGGGTGATCAAAAAGTCAGTATGAAAACTGAATAAATCACAGAATAACGTAGATAGAGAGGTACAAATTGACACACATGCTTGGAATGACACTGGGTTTTATTAGAACCAAAAAGATACAAAAGTTCAAAAAATGTCCGACAAATGGCGCTTCATCTAATCAGAATAGTAATAATTAGTATAATAAAGTAAGACAAAGCAAAGATGATGTTCTTTACAGGAAATGCTCAATATGTCCACCATCATTCCTCAACAATAGCTGTAATCGAGGAATAATGTTGTGAACAGCACTGTAAAGCATGTCCGGAGTTATTGTGAGACATTGGCGTCGGATGTTGTCTTTCAGCATCCCTTAGAGATGTCGGTCGATCACGATACACTTGCGACTTCAGGTAACCCCAAAGCCAATAATCGCACGGACTGAGGTCTGGGGACCTGGGAGGCCAAGCATGACGAAAGTGGCGGCTGAGCACACGATCATCACCAAACGACGGGCGCAAGAGATCTTTCACGCGTCTAGCAATATGGGGTGGAGCGCCATCCTGTATAGACATCGTTCGTTCCAGCAGGTGTTTATCAGCCAGGCTGGGGATGATGCGATTTTGTAACATATCGGCGTACCTCTCACCCGTCACGGTAGCAGTTACAAAACCAGAATCGCGCATTTCCTCGAAGAAAAAAGGCCCGATAACGGTAGATGTGGTAAATCCTACCCATACCGTGACTTTCTCGTCGTTCAATGGAGTTTCCACGACAGTTCTAGGATTTTCGGTAGCCCAAATTCTGCAGTTGTGGGCGTTGAAAGACCCTCGGAGCGTGAAATGAGCTTCGTCGGTTCACAACACGTTACTCAACCAATCGTCACCTTCCGCCATCTTTTGAAACGCCCACACCGCTAATGCCCTCCATTTCACTAAATCGCCAGGTAACAGTTCATGATGCCAATGGATTTTGTACGGATAGCATCGGAGGGTACGCCTAAGTGCCAACCAAACAGTAGTGTATGGAATGCCGGTGCTATGTGCGACTGCACGAGCGCTGACTTCCCCGTGCATAGACGAACCCGCTACAGTCTCCATTTCCTCCTGAACTGCCTCAGCAGCATTACGCCTTGTGCTCGGTCGGCCACTACGGGGTCTATCGTCTAAACAACCCGTGGCTTCGAACTTGGAAATCATTCTCGCCACAGCTGCATTTGTCAACGGACCTTTACCAGTTCGAATCCCCTTCCTATGGCGATAGGATCGTAACGCTGAACTAGCACATTCCCCATTCTGATAATACAGCTTCACTAAAAGCGCCTTTTCAGGTAACGTCAACATGCTGCGACTGCTGGCGCATCTGATTCTCTCTCTCATTACAGCTCCTTTTGTACGTGATTGTCATGCGCAGCCACTGACGCTTTGCTGTCCAGCGCCATGTCGGACATTTTGTGAACTTTTTTTTTTTTTTGTTCTAATAAAACCCATGTCATTCCAGCCTTGTGTGTCAATTTTTACCTCTCTATCTACATTATTCCGTGGTTTAAAAGTTTTCAAATTTATACTGACTTTTTGATCACTCGGTATATAAGGGGCGTTCCAGCAGTTTCCTGACAGTCGTACCACTTGACAATGGCCAAGGAGTGCTTGGGCGAAACTTCATGTAATTTCAATCTCTTGACGACACGGGAAACACCCTGCATTGTTACTTTGCATTTTCTAAGCTCCCACGTTATCCTTCTCTTTCTTTCAATTGTTCACTATAAACCTGTCATTACTTCGAAGGCAGGTTCGAACAGGGCAGGGCTTTGCTAATCGAGCTGGTATCAGCATGCAGATTCTTTGCTCTGGTCTTTTAACTCACTTCCCCAGACAGTTATACGGGGATGTACCGCTAATGTTGAAGGTTGACACCATTCGCCGTGTAACTTACCGTTTTCCTGGTATTCAGATCATTGTCAGAGATGAATTAAGAGGTATGTGGAAAAAAATGCTCCCAACGACCGAGGACGGAACCACGAACCATTTGTTTCATAGTCTCACTCATGCCAATATTGCCACATAGTGACCGAGAGGAACAGACTAAATCTAAATGCGCATCCGAGATTTTACTGTTACTCTCTGCTATACATCTTCTGTGCATATTTCCCAACAAATACACTACTGGCCATTAAAATTGCTACACCACGAAGATGACGTGCTACAGACGTGAAATGTAACCGACAGGGACAAGATGCGGTGATATGCAAATGATTAGCTTTTCAGAGCATTCACACAAGGTTGGCGCCGGTGGCGACACCTACAACGTGCTGACATGAGGAAAGCTTCCAACCGATTTCTCATACACAAACAGCAGCTGACCGGCGTTGCCTCGTGAAACGTTGTTGTGATGCCTCGTGTAAGGAGGAGAAATGCGTACCATCACGTTTCCAACTTTGATAAAGGTCGGATTGTAGCCTATCGCCATTGCTGTTTACCGCAACGCGACATTGCTGCTGGCGTTGGTCGAGATCCAATGACTGTTAGCAGAATATGGAATCGGTGGGTTCAGGAGGGTAATACGGAACGCCGTGCTGGATCCCAACGGCCTCGTGTCACTAGCAGTCGAGATGACAGGCATCTTATCCGCATGGCTGTAACGGATCGTGCAGTCACGTCTCCATCCCTGAGTCAACAGATGGGGACGTTTGCAAGATAACAACCATCTGCACGAACAGTTCGACGACGTTTGCAGCAGCATGGACTATCAGCTCGGAGACTGGCTGCGGTTACCCTTGACGCTGCATCACAGACAGCAGCGCCTGCGATGGTATTCTCAACAACGAACCTGGGTACACGAATGGCAAAACGTCATTTTTTCGGATGAATCCAGGTTCTGTTTACAGCATCATAATGGTCACATCCGTGTTTCGCGACATCGCGGTGCACGCACATTGCAACCGTGTATTCGTCATCGCCATACTGGCGTATCACCCGGCGTGATATTATGGGGTGCCATTGGTTACACGTCTCGGTCACCTCTTGTTCGCATTGACGGCACTTTGAACAGTGGACGACACATTTTAGATGTGTTACGACCCGTGGCTCTACCCTTCATTCGATCCCTGCGAAACCCTACATTTCAGCAGGATAATGCACGACCGCATGTTGCAGCTTCTGTAAGACCTTTGTGGATACAGAAAATGTTCGACTGCTGCTCTGGCCAGCACATTCTCCAGATCCCTCACCAATTGAAAACGTCTGGTCAATGGTGGCCGAGCAACTGGCTCGTCACAATACGCCAGTCACTACTCTTGATGAACTGTGGTATCGTGTTGAAGCTTTTAATGAAATTTAGAAATTTCATTAAAAAAAAAGGATAATCAATTTGTTTTTTAGTTAATTTTCTTTTCTTTACCTTCTGTCTGTACGTACGAACGAACTTTGTTGTTGAACCCGCCTCTTATTTACGTGTGGTAATACAAAAATTCATTTTCAAATTGATTGCGTACATTTAAAATTACGTGAGCTCATATTAACTGATTAAGAATATTTAGCTGAGAATTAAATCCTTTACATAATTCGGCCTTGGCACACATTTTCTAAATGCAGTGGGATTTTTATATATTTACTGAATTCTTTCCCGGCGTTAGCTATGGAACACAAGACTGTCTCTATTAGCAGAAAATGGTTAAATATTGCCAAGCCGATGTTTAATTATCACTGATAAAACACACATCGCTATACATTAAGTTCTTTGAAAGAACCAAAATTGTTAAATTTCTACATTAACTATCCGCCTATGAATGCACAAATATGTAACTATTTTTTAAAATCCGTCAGTCTCAGGATCGCTGTAAAAGAAGAACATTCTCTTAATTCACTGCTAATTTTTTATCTGTTCCCGATTTACGGGTTTGGTTAATTTTTCTTAGCAGAACAATTTTTTAAATGTGCCGCCGCTGCAAATCGATCGGTCGCGGCACAGCCCAGCAACACCGCTAAAAATGCTGAAAATTCTTTAAAGAAATATTATAGATGACATGGGCAAGCTAATTTACATTAATAATACACACTTTTGATAAATTTCAATATATTTAGACCACACAAATATTCAACTCACGTTAGTTCGTAATTTCTCCTTCAATGGCGGCTAAATCTAGATACAGACAAATGAAGTCTACCCATTCATAAAACGCTTCGTCACAGCTTCCTATCGCTTTCAGCTCTAAAGGAGGAAGACCAAAGAATACATAGTACATGG
This sequence comes from Schistocerca nitens, assembly GCF_023898315.1. Classification (NCBI taxonomy): domain Eukaryota; kingdom Metazoa; phylum Arthropoda; class Insecta; order Orthoptera; family Acrididae; genus Schistocerca; species Schistocerca nitens. The sequence goes on along the minus strand of NC_064625.1, from coordinate 91,319,916 downwards.
TGCTTTTATAGTATTGCTGACTATTAACGTTTCTTTGTAATCTCAGAACATTATTTTCCTCTGGCTGAATTTCACATCTCTGTTATCGCAGATATTGACACATTTCCCAATTACATTATTAATGTAGAAATATTACCATCCTAAATACAGAGGGAATATTACTACAAAAATATTACAATAATAACAAATGTCTTTTACACAAAATTCAATAATATTTTTTGTTAAATAATTACATTATATACAAATTGCTCAGAGCGGCGTATATGGTACAATTAAATTTTAGTTTGTTAATAGTGTGAGTTTGCCAGGGAACGTTACAAGCTGCATGGGCAGCTGTACCTGTACACACCATCCAAGCTCTGTTTGATTCAATGCCCAGGCGTATCAAGGCCGTTAAGGATCTATGCACCCAAATGTAATCACATGTCAGTTCTAGTATAATATATCTGTCCAATGAATACCCGTTTATCATCTGCACTTTTTCTTGGTCTAGCAATTTTAATGGCCATTAGTGTACTTAATGACATTACACTGTTGCGTACACTGTTACATCGGCTCGTAAGCGTTCAAAATTATCATAAATTATCATCAATATTCGAAACGAAGTTCAGGCATGTGAGGCAACAAAATAAAAAGAATATAGTTGTGTAACAGAATATTTTGTTACCCCCAGAGTTATTTCCTCAAGTGGACCCACATTTATTTTCATCTTTCGCATTATCCTTCAGGTCGATGGTAGTGTCACAGTTGTAGGCAAACAGCGGTGATCAGAATGTGTGTTTCGGGTGAACACAGTGTAGAAATTATTAAAATTACCATCCTTGAAGGAATGAAACTGAAGCAGAAAAGTTATGTAATGCTGTGGAAAAGTAGCATTCTTTTTCGTGAACTCGCCCACGAACAATCGTGCTGCAAAATCTTACAAGTAGACAATCCTTTTTTTTAGTAACTTGCAGTCGAATAATGACGTTTGTGAAATTTAATGTAATCCTGTACATCCCTTCGTGATATTAATTTGTCCGATCAATCGAGAATTGTGTTGGTTGCTAGTGTGACTGTTTTCTAAAACCAAAGTTATCAGGGCTGTGTAAATATTGGACGTTAATTAAAACGCTATGTCCTAATCACTTATCGTAATTTCCGACATGTCGGTGAGTTCAATAATACGTCTACAGTTATATATAATTTCTATTTTCATGGTACATGTCGTTCCATAGGAGCAAATCACTATGGACATGGAACGCATTAATCTATGCAATTACGACAGAAAAAGATAATAGATGAAATGAAATTTTTATTACTTCTAGAAAGTCGACAGGCTGTAACTTTATTTAAACACATTCAATACTATAAAGTAGGAATTATTTTTTCATGGAACTCCTCGACAAAATAAGAGTGACCCATGAGAAAACTTCAGATTTGAAAGCGCGTAGGTGACTGCTAAGACTTTTGGTAGCTTACTGAAAATGGAAGGCAAACCTACGTTTCTAGCATTTGTAGACTTAGAGAAAGCTTTTGACAATGTTCACTGGAATACTCTGTTTCAAATTCTGAAGGTGGCAGGGGTAAAATATAGGGAGCGAAAGGCTATTTACAATTTGTATGGAAACCAAATGGCAGTTATAAGAGTTGAGGGGCATGAAAGGGAAGCAGTGGTTGGGAAAGGAGTGAGACAGGGTTGTAGCCTCTCCCCGATGTTATTCAATCTGTATATTGAGCAAGCAATGAAGGAAACAAAAGAAAAATCCGGAGTAGGTATAAAATTCATGGAGAAGAAATAAAAACGTAAACGTTCTCCGATGACATTGTAATTCTGTCAGAGACAGCAAAGGACTTGGAAGAGTAGTTGAACGGAATGGATAGAGTCTTGAAAGGAGGATATAAGATGAACATCAACAAAAACAAAATGGAATGTAGTCGAATTAAGTCGGGTGATGCTGAGTGTATTAGTTTAGGAAATGAGACACTTAATTAGTGAAGGAGTTTTGCTATTTGGGGAGCAAAATAACTGATGATGGTCGAAGTAGAGAGGATACAAAATGTAGCCTGGCAATGGCAAGGAAAGCGTTTCTGAAGAAGAGAAATTTGTTAACATCGAGTATTGATTTAAGTGTCAGGAAGTCGTTTCTGAAAGTATTTGTATGGAGTGTAGCCATGTATGGAAGTGAAACATGGACGATAAATAGTTTGGACAAGAAGAGAATAGAAGCTTTCGAAATGTGGTGCTACAGAAGAATGCTGAAGATTAGATGGGTATATCACATAACTAATGAGGAGGTACTGAACAGAATTGGAGAGACGTTTGTGGCACAACTTGACTCGAAGAAGGGATCGGTTGGTAGGACATGTTCTGAGGCATCAAGGGATCACCAATTTAGTATTGGAGGGCAGCGTGGAGGGTAAAAATCGTAGAGGGAGACCAAGAGTTGAATACACCAAGCAGATTCAGAAGGATGTAGGTTGCAGTAGGTACTGGGAGATGAAGAAGCCTGCACAGGATAGAGTAGCATGGAGAGCTGCATCAAACCAGTCTCAGGACTGAAGACCACAACAACAACAACAACAACAACAAAAACTGAAAATGGACGCAGCAGTATATTGCACACCTTTCTGTACAGTAGTCAAGGAGATGCGATCCAAATGCATGTTGCATTTCTACCTGATATCAAGTGACTGAAAGCTGCTAATTCCTGGGAATAAGCTGATATTGTTAACAAGAAACGACATAAAGGTATAGACATTGAGAAGGCAATGTCAGAATACCCAGACTAATGAACAGGGGTCAACAAGAGGTTCACTAACTTATGTTACTCATTGACCGAACCGCCCGTTTCTGAGTCAAAAATACCGTTTGAGAATGGGAAAAAGTGCCCCGAAATATAATACCATACGGCATAAGCGAATGAAAATGAGCAAAGTGGATTACTTCTCGTGTTGAACTGTCACTTACTTCAAATAATTTTATAATAGTAAAAATGGCAGCATTACGTTTTTGAACAAGGTCCTGAGCATGGGCTTTCCGCTAGAGTTTACCATCTGTCTGAACACCTAGAAATCTGAACTGTTCAGTCTCAGTAATCATATGCCAAAATGGTTCAAATGGCTCTGATCACTATGGGACTTAACATCTGAGGTCAGCAGACCCTAGAACGTAGAACTACTTAAACCTAACTAACCTAAGGACATCACACACATCCAAGCCCGAGGCAGGATTCGAACCTGCGACCGTAGCGGTCGCACGGTTCCAGACTGTAGCGCCTAGAACCGCTCGGCCACCTCGGCCGGAATCATATGCCAATTCTGTGTAATTAGAACACCAGGTTTTGTTGAATAGTGTGTTGTTGTTGTTGTGGTCTTCAGTCCTGAGACTGGTTTGATGCAGCTCTCCATGCTACTCTATCCTGTGCAAGCTTCTTCATCTCCCAGTACCTACTGCAACCTACATCCTTCTGAATCTGCTTAGTGTATTGATCTCTTGGTCTCCCTCTACGATTTTTACCCTCCACGCTGCCCTCCAATGCTAAATTTGTGATCCCTTGATGCCTCAAAACATGTCCTACCAACCGATCCCTTCTTCTAGTCAAGTTGTGCCACAAATTTCTCTCCAATTCTGTTCAATACCTCCTCATTAGTTATGTGATCTACCCATCTAATCTTCAGCATTCTTCTGTAGCACCACATTTCGAAAGCTTCTATTCTCTTCTTGTCCAAACTGGTTATCGTCCATGTTTCACTTCCATACATGGCTACACTCCATACAAATACTTTCAGAAACGACTTCCTGACACTTAAATCTATACTCGATGTTAACAAATTTCTCTTCTTCAGAAACGATTTCCTTGCCATTGCCAGTCTACATTTTATATCCTCTCTACTTCGACCATCATCAGTTATTTTACTCTCTAAATAGCAAAACTCCTTTACTACTTTAAGTGTCTCATTTCCTAATCTAATCCCCTCAGCATCACCCGATTTAATTTGACTACATTCCATTGTCCTCGTTTTGCTTTTGTTGATGTTCATCTTATATCCTCCTTTCAAGACACTGTCCATTCCGTTCAACTGCTCTTCCAAGTCCTTTGCTGTCTCTGACAGAATTACAATGTCATCGGCGAACCTCAAAGTTTTTACTTCTTCTCCATGAATTTTAATACCTACTCCGAATTTTTCTTTTGTTTCCTTTACTGCTTGTTCAATATACAGATTGAATAACATCGGGGAGAGGCTACAACCCTGTCTCACTCCTTTCTCAACCACTGCTTCCCTTTCATGCCCCTCGGCTCTTATAACTGCCATCTGGTTTCTGTACAAATTGTAAATAGCCTTTCGCTCCCTGTATTTTACCCCTGCTACCTTCAGAATTTGAAAGAGAGTATTCCAGTTAACGTTGTCAAAAGCTTTCTCTAAGTCTACAAATGCTAGAAACGTAGGTTTGCCTTTTCTTAATCTTTCTTCTAAGATAAGTCGTAAGGTTAGTATTGCCTCACGTGTTCCAACATTTCTACGGAATCCAAACTGATCTTCCCCGAGGTCCGCTTCTACCAGTTTTTCCATTCGTCTGTAAAGAATTCGCGTTAGAAACTGTAAAAACCAAGTTTTACCGTATTATGTGACAATTTATCTTCTACAAGCCATGAACTTCGGTCTTGAACTTCACCGTTTGTAACAGTGCCAACGTTGCACACAACATCCTTTAGTAACCAAGCTAATATCAACAGCAAACAGAAATATTTTAGAATTACCTGTAATACTAGACTGAATAGCATTTGTATAAATAAGGAACAGGAGTGGCCCCAGGATTTATTCCTGGGCCACCCCCATTTAATCGTGCTCCGCTCGAACCACCATATCATAGCCACTACTGTGGAGGATAACCTTTTACTGTCCTTAAAGTAAGAGGAGAACCATTTTTAGGCTACTCCCCGTATTCCATAACGGTTAAATTTCTGGAACAATATTTTGTCAGCAATACAATCAAATTCCTTCGTTAAATAAAAAAATATCTAGCAATCACACAAACATACACTACTGGCCATTAAAATTACTACACCACGAAGATGACGTGCTACAGACGCAAAATTTAACCGACCGGAAGAAGATGATGTGACATGTAAATGATTAGCTTTTCAGAGCATTCACACAACGTTGGCGCCGGTGGCGACACCTACAACGTGCTGACATGAGGAAAGTTTCCAACCGATTTCTCATACACAAACAGCGGTTGACCGGCGTTGCCTGGTGAAACGTTGTTGTGATGCCTCGTGTAAGGAGGAGAAACGCGCACCATCACGTTTCCGACTTTGATAAACGTCGGATTGAAGCTTATCGCGATTGTGGTTTATCGTATCGCGACTTTGCTGCTCGCGTTGGTCGAGATCCAATGACTGTTAGCAGAATATGGAATCGGTGGGTTCAGGAGGGTAATACGGAACGCAGTGCTGGATCCCAACGGCCGGTGGTCTCGCGGTTCTAGGCGCGCAGTCCGGAACCGTGCGACTGCTCCGGTCGCAGGTTCGAATCCTGTCTCGGGCATGGATGTGTGTGATGTCCTTAGGTTAGTTAGGTTAAAGTAGTTCTAAGTTCTAGGGGACTTATGACCACAGCAGTTGAGTCCCATAGTGCTCAGAGCCATTTGAACCATTTTTTTTTTCATCCCAACGGCCTCGAATCACTAGCAGTCGAGATGACAGGCATATTATTCGCATGGCTGTAACGGATCGTGCAGCCACGTCGCGATCTCTGAGTCAACAGATGGGGACGCTTGCAAGAGAACAACTATCTGCACGAACAGTTCGACGACTTTTGCAGTAGCATGGACTATCAGCTCCGAGACCATGGGTGCGGTTACCCTTCACGCTGCATCACAGACAGGAGCGCCTGCGATGGTGTACTTAACAACGAACCTGGGTGCACGAATGGCAAAACACCATGTTTTCGGATGAATCCAGGTTCTGCTTACAGCATCATGATGGTCACATCCGTGTTTGGCGACATCGCTGTGAACGCACATTGGAAGCGTGTATTCGTCATCGCCATACTGGCGTATCACCCGGCGTGATGGTATGGGGTGCCATTGGTTACACGTCTCGGTCACCTTTTGTTCGCATTGACGGCACTTTGAACAGTGGACATTACATTTCTGATGTGTTACGACCCGTGGCTCTACCCTTCGCACCAACTGAAAACGTCTGGTTAATGATGGCCGAGCAGCTGGCTCGTCACAATACGCCGGTCACTACTCTTAATGAACGGGTGGTATCGTGTTGAAGCTGCATGGGCAGCTGTACCTGTACACGCCATCACAGCTCTGTTTGACTCAATGCCCAGACGTATGAAGGCCTTTATTACGGCCAGAGGTGGTTTTTCTGGGTACTGATTGCTAAGGATCTATGCACCCAAATTGCGTGAAAATGTAATCACATGTCAGTTCTAGTATAATATATTTGTCCAATGAAAACTCGTTTATCATCTGCATTTCTTCCTGGTGTAGCAATTTTAATGGTCAGTAGAGTACATATTCAGCGAAGGTCTGCGAAATGCATGACAGACACTGACTCCTATTATATCATTTGTTAGGGCTTTCCCCCGTTCCAGTAGCGTATGGAATGCAGTAAGGATGTGTACTTCAGCGCCTCTGTGCGGATCTTAGTGGATCTAAACTTGTTTTCACGGGCGCTGTGCCATCAGTACGTAGCCGGCTGAAGAACGTCTCTCATAATACTGATTACTGAAATTTTGTAAGTACGCTTTCGGGGGATAATAATTGGCGTCTGTCCTCTAGAATCCAACAACTCAGGTTTTTCAGCATCTCCGTGACCCTCTCACTAACTTGTACCATTCGTGCTGCCCTTCTCTGTATACGATAAATATCCGCTGTGAGTCACATTTGGTATTGGTCCCACACACTTGAGCAATATTCTATACTGAGACGCACAACTGAATTGCAAACAGTCTCCTTTGTAGATTCCAAGTCTCCTGTCAATGAATCGAATTCGTCCACCTGCCTTATCTAAGACTGAGACTACGTGATCACTGCATTTCGATCGTTCCAGATTCTTAAAAAATTGATGTTTGTATAATATGACTGGTTCTAATTGTGTAAAATTCATTCTGTGGATGTAGGCACGGCATATTTTCGTTTTTGAAGCGCATAATTTTATATTTCTGTACTTTTAAAGCAGACAGACAGTCTTCTACGCCTACATTTACGTGAGTACTCTGCAGTTCAGAATTAACTCCTTGGCAGAGGGTTCATTGAACCACCTTCAGGCTATTTTCTACCGTTGCACTCTCGAACGGCGCGCAGGGAAAACGAGCGCTTAGATTTTTCCTGTGCCAACTCTGATCTCTCTTAACGTAGTTCAGCGCAAACAAAATATTTTCGCAACCGAAGGAGAAAGTTGGTGACTGAAATTTCATGAGATGGTCCTGCCGCAGCGAAAACCGCGTTTTAGTGTCCACCACCACAATTCGTGTGCCATATTGATGGCACTCTCTCTCTACCATTTTTTTTTAGCGTCATTATTCCTCTGGTTTTATGCGGCCCGCCACGAATTCTTCTCCGGTGCCAACCTCTTCATGACACAGTAGCACCTGTATAGTCATCAATTATTTCAAATGTTCAAATGTGTGTGAATTCCGATGGGACCAAACATCTGAGGCCATCGGTCCCTAGACTTACACACGACTTAAACTAACTTACGCTAAGAACAACACACTCACCCATGCCCGAGGGAGGAATCCAACCTCCGGCAGGAGGGGCCGCGCAATCTATGTCACGGCGCCCCAAACCGCACAGCCACTCCGCGCCGCATCAATTATTTGCTGGATGCATTCCAATCTCTGTCGTCCTCTTTTTACCCTCTGCAACTCCTTCTAGTATCATGGAATCTGTTAGATGATGTTTTAACACATGTCCTATCATTCTGTCCCTTCTTCTTGTCAGTGTTTTCTATACTTTCCTTTCCTCTCCGACTCTGCACAGAACCTCCTGATTCCTTACCTATCAGTCCATCTAATTTTCAACATTCTTATATAGCACGACAACTCTGGTTTTCCCACAGTCCAAATTAATCTGTCATACAACGCTGTGCTCGAAACGTACATTGTCAGAAATTTCTTCCTCAAATAAAGGCCTATGTTTATTGTGAGTTGATGCTAGTCAAGAAAGCCTTTAAGAAGATAAAGACGCCATTACCAACTCCTCGTTGAGTTTGAAAGAGGTCGTGTAATAGAGCTACGAGAATTTGCATGTTCTGCGATACTGCAGAAAAAGGCTTGGTAGGAATGTAGCCACTGTACATGACTGCTGTGAGCGGTAATCACGTGAACGTACAGTCGCGAATAGACTGGACTCCGAATGGCCATGTGGCACTACCATGTTCGGCATATGGCTCTGGCATATCTCACTGCATCTCCAGCAGTCGGCGCGCCACAGTGATACAACGAACCGTTCCATCAAGGACAGCTCCGAGCAAGACACCCTGTAGCCTGCTTTCCACAGACCCCAAATCACCGCCATTTTCCACTTCCCTGGTGTCAAGCGACAGCTCATTGGAGGAGAGGGTGGATATCTGCTGGGTTTTCCGACGAAAACTGGTTCTGCCTCGGTGCTAGTAATGGCCGTGTGTTGGTTAGAAACAGGTCAGTTGATGGCCTGCAGCCCGCAGCTGTGGCCGAGCGGTTCTAGGCGCTTCAGTCCGGAATCGCGCTCCTGCTGCGGTCGCAGGTTCGAATCCTGCCTCGGGCATGGATGTGTGCGATGTCCTTAGGTTGGTTAGGTTTAAGTAGTTCTAGGGGACTGATGACCTCAGATGTTAAGTCCCATAGTGCTTAGAGCCATTTGAACCATTTTTGAGGGCCTGCAATTAAACTGTCCGCTTGCTTGACAGCTGGACCCCACAACTGGAGCAGTGGTCTGGGATGCGATTTCATATGACAGCTGAAGCACTCTAGTGATTGTCCCTTGCACTCTGACGGCAAATTTGTACGTCAATGCCGGCCGGAGTGGCCGTGCGGTTCTAGGCGCTACAGTCCGGAACCGAGCGACCGCTACGGTCGCAGCTTCGAATTCTGCCTCGGGCATGGATGTGTGTGATGTCCTTAGGTAAGTTAGGTTTAAGTAGTTCTAAGTTCTAGGGGACTGATGACCCAGAAGTTAAGTCGCATAGTACTCAGAGCCATTTGAACCATTTATTTGTACGTCAATGTGGTGATTCGACCTTTTGTGCTGCTATTCAGAAACATCATTCTAGTGAGTGTTTTCCAACAAGATAACGCTCACTCACATGCCGCTGTTGTAACCCAACATGCTCTACAGTGTGTCGATATGTTGCCCTTGCCTGCTCAAATACCTGATCTGTCGCCAATCGAGCGTGTATGTGACAAACGGACGACAACTCTGTGTCATCCACAAACAGCATTAACATCACTGTATTGACCGAACAAGTGCAACAGGCATGGAACTCCATCCCATAAACTGACATCCGGTACCTGTACGACACAATACATGCATGGTTTCATGCTTGCACTCAACATTCTGACAGCTACACAGGTTATTAAGGTACCATCATTTCCCATTTTCAAGGGCTTAGCTCGCGCTTTTATTAACCTGTGATCTTGTAATGTTGATGATGATGAAGTCCCATACTCCGTGACAGAGCGTAGGGGAACGATGCTGGAGACCCACACCGCCGTACTAGGCATTGCCGTAATGGGGATGAATGATGACGATGAAGACGACACAACTACACCCAGTCATCTCGAGGCAGGGAAAATACCTGACCCCGCCGGGGATCGAACCCGGGAGCCCGAGCTCGGGAAGCCAGAACGCTACCGCGAAACCACGAGCAGCGGACTCTTGTAATATTAATTACTTACATATGTCACGTAGACAAATGTATCTCCTAAATTTCATTAAACATAACTCCTCCCGAACACGCTATGAAGGCCCAACGGTACCGACCGGCCGCCGTGTCCTCCTCAGCCCACAGACATCACTGGATGCGGATATGGAGGGGCATGTGGTCAGCACACCGTTCTCCCGGCCGTATGTCAGTTTCCGAGACCGTAGCCGCTACTTCTCAATGAAGTAGCTCGTCAGTTTGCCTCACAAGGGCAAAATTTCATTACTCTATGTTAATTATTTTTGGTGTTGCCATTTTTTCCATCAGCGTAATTGCGGGAAACTAGGTTTTACATATGAGCGGTAGCAGCTGTATGCGTGAGAGAAAGGGCTGGGAGATGAATAGGGAAACACGGGATAACACGCATTAATGAATATAAGGGTAGAGGAGGTGGCACGACTCAGAGACAGCGGAAGAGAACGAACCGTAACTGGGAAAAGCTTTGGTTTTACTGTTTCATGGAGGGAGAGCTGGCCACATACGTTAACTTGGGAAACGTTATGATGTTGACAGAAGGAGTGCTTCAGCGTCCTCTTAAAGGAAACAGGGAAACTTAATTGTACACAGACTGCAGGGCAGCTTGTTCCTGAGGCGGATTCTTAAAAACCGGGTTCGCCAAGATCGCTTCTAAATATTTTTATTGATTCTGTGCTGTTCTCATGGGATATGAAAGTTTAGTAAACAAACATTTCAAGGTCAAGGTGGCTAATACATGCACTGTATGAGTTCATACAAACACTGTATACCTTACTGAAGCATTAGAACGTACCTTGTAACAGATTAACAAAAGTTGATGATCTTCACAAACTTGCAAGCCACATTGTGATGTGTGGTTTTTTACAGTCTGTCCTACTGGTAAACCATTTTTCTCGAGAACGGGTAGATATATCGAGCTGAAATGTAAGTCACACAGTAAGGTCTACAGTCCTTTGGCGCTGTAAAAGATTGAAGCTTCTAAGTCAAAGCAAATACAAGATTCGGCCATTTATGTCATATATTTTAATACAAACTCATTTATCAAAACCTCTAGGTTAGCTGGCGTTGGCGTAGAATCATGAAATTTGGCAAGAAGTAAGGCTTCGCTGTGCAAGTGAAGGAAAAGAATCTGAAAATTCTGAATTTGTGATTCTGTCACTCTAGAACTTTTAACTTGCTTTAGTCTGTCTCTTCGTCCTTCTGTTAAGTGGCCCTTTTTCTCAGGAACGGCTAGACGTATTAACGTGAAATTGATGTCAAATTGTAAGATCTACAATCCGTTGACGGTATGCCAAATTTTAGCCTCTAAATCAATGTACCCAAAAGATACGGTAATTTACGTCACATATTTTGGTATACACAAGCTCAATAATGAAAATCTATAGGGCACTTGCCGTTGGCCTAGAATCATGACATTTGGTAAGAAGCAAGGTTTCGCTATACAAATAAAGCCAAAAAAATCTGAAACTTGTTAATTTGTAATTATATCACACGAATTATTTCTTGTTCTTGCACTGCCTAAATGTCACTCCGTCTGTTAAGATCCGTTTTTATCTGGGAGGGATGGACGTTGAAGCTGAATTTTATATCACATACTGAGATCTACATTCCTTGACGCTGTAATAACAGGCAAAAATGGTCGAAATTATCGGTTCCCGTAATGGATGAACTGTCTACATACATACGACGGTGAGTCAAATGAAAACATTAAATATTTTAAATATTATTTATTGTGCAGAAGTGGTACAAAGCTGTATCACTTTTCAACATGATCTGCCTCACGCTCAATTCAAGTTCTCCAGCGCTTACAAAATGCATAAATTCCGTTAGAAAAAAATTCTTTTGGTAGCCCGCGCAATCACTCATGCACCGCGTGGCGTACCTCTTCATCAGAACGGAACTTCTTTCCTCCCATTGCGTCTTTCAGTGGTCCAAACATATGGAGATCACTTATGGCAAGGTCTGGTGAGTATGGTGGATGAGGAAGACACTCAAAATGCGTGTCTGTGATTGTTGCAACTATTGTACGGGCAGCGTGGGACCTTGCATTGTCATGTTGCAAAAGGACACCTGCTGACAGCCATCCACGTCGCTTTGATTTGATTGCAGGCCACAGATGATTTTTTAGGAGATCTGTGTTTGATGCACTGGCGACAGTGGTCCCCCTAGGCATGTAATGCTCCAAAATGACGCCTTTTTCGTCCCAAAAGAGATCGGCATAACCTTCCCTTCTCCTGGTTCTGTTCTAAACTTCTTTGGTTTTGGTGATGAGGAATGGCGCCATTCCTTGCTCGCTCTCTTCGTTTCTGATTGGTGGAAGTGAATCCAAGTTTCATCCCCAGTAACGATTCTTGCAAGGAAGCCATCACTTTCTCGTTCAAAGCACAGAAGAAGTTTTTCACGAGCATCAATACGTCGTTCTCTCATTTCAGGAGGCAGCTGCCGTGGCACCCATCTTGCAAACACTTTGTGAAACTGGAGCACATCATGCACAGTGTGGTGTGCTGACCCATGACTAATCTGTGAACATGCTGCAATGCCATTCAGTGTCACTCGACGGTTTTCCTCCACTATGGCTTCAACTGCTGCATTGTTCTGTGGTCACAACTCCTTGTGCCTGACCTAGACGAGGAAGATCTTCCACTGAAGTCACGCCATTTGCGAACTTCGTACTCCATTCATAGACTTGCTGCTGTGACAAACATGCATCACCGTACTGAACCTTCATTCGTCGATGAATTTTAAAAAAATGGTTCAAATGGCTCTGAGCACTATGGGACTTAAATTCTAAGGTCATCAGTCCCCTAGAACTTAGAACTACTTAAACCCAACTAACCTAAGGACATCACACACACCCATGCCCGAGGCAGGAATCGAACCTGCGACCGTAGCGGTCGTGAGGTTCCGGACTGTAGCGCCTAGAACCGCTCGGTCACCCCGGCCGGCCGATGAATTTCAATAGGTTTCACACCTTCACTACGCAAAAACCGAATAACAGAACGCTGTTCTTCCCTGGTGCAAGTCGCAAGTGAGGCGGCCATCTTTATACTGATACTGCGACGGTATGTGTGCATCTGCACTATGCTGCCACCTACAGGCCATTCTGCACGCTGTTTGTAGCACGCTTACCAACTTACAGGATAACGGCGCGAAATTTCGATTTGTTATTACAAATTTGTTTTCGTTTGACTCACCCTCGTAATTATGTACGGAACCTCCGGTACGCGAGCCTTACATCTGGCCAATTTTTCTAGTATGAGAATTTTGATCTTGTTGATGCTCCGCTGTAATTATCGATAATTTTCGTATCTGTTATTAAATGGTCTTGGTTCTTTACTGCTGTTCCAACATCACTGTGGTGTCGGTACTCACTGCTCCAGAGAGTATCCCACCGCAATCGATAAGCCGCATTCGAAACACTTGTAGCGCAGCAGCTGTATGGGTTGGCAGTACCAACTGTACCAAGGCCCGCTAGGGGCCGCAGCTGCCAACCTATGGGCATCACGTGTGTCGATAGCGATTGGTCGGCGTTTCTTTAAATACCGGAGCACTGCTACGTCGGACAGTTGTCTTCAGTGGGTCGAGTCGTGTACAGTCTGCAGTTACCGCCGAGTCTACAAGTTGCAGTGTTCGTCCGTCGCCTCCGAGACTAAGGCGCTCCGTAGGCCAGCTCTGGAGTCCGCGTAGGCGTCACCGAGAAGCACAGAGAGAGGACTTTAATATTTTAGGGGACCTGTAAAGTTAAGTATTTCTTCATATTTGATAAGTATCATTTTATTACTAATCGTTGGGAATCTTTCCGATTGAAGATAACCTACGCCGTCCTCCCGCCTTCATAAGATTTACGTGTAAAATCTAACCTGAGACATTTAATGGCAAAATTTGGTGTCTTGCCACTAACAAAAGGAGATCTATCGCTACGGCGAACATCGTCATAGCTGAGGGCTCGATTTATATTAATGAAATCCGTCATTTCTTCATTTATCACAATTGTCGAACTTGACGAACAGTATATGGTAGGATTGCTGCACTTAACTTAGGATCCACTAAACAACTAATAAATACACGAAACCATCCGTTGCTAAATTTACCTTTATTGTAATTTTAATTAACGTGGAATACATAAAAACTCCAAACATGGAGGCAAAATGTACGCATGTAAAGGCTACTTAAAAAAGGAATAAAATCGCTTAAATTTGCTTCCACAAGAGGAAAATACAACGTCCCAATTCGGACCTCGCTAACAGATTCGAGTCTCAGTCCGGCACACAGTTTTAATCTGCCAGGAAGTTTCATATCAGCGCACACTCCGCTGCAGAGTGAAAATCTCATTCTGGAAACATCCCCCAGGCTGTGGCTAAGCCATGTCTCCGCAATATCCTTTCTTTCAGGAGTGCTAGTTCTGCAAGATTCGCAGGAGAGCTTCTGTATAGTTTGGAAGGTAGGAGACGAGGTACTGGAGAAGTAAAGCTGTGAGGACGGGGCGTGAGTCGTGCTTGGGTAGCTCAGTTGGTAGAGCGCTTGCCCGCGAAAGGCAAAGGTCCCGAGTTCGAGTCTCGGTCCGACACACAGTTTTAATCTGCCAGGAAGTTTTATATCAGCGCACACTCCGCTGCAGAGTGAAAATCTCATTCTGGAAACAATCTTTATAGATGAGAATACGACTATATCCACGAAGGGTCGCGCCCTGGCAAGGGAGATAGTTAACTTCATCATATAAGGTGATTACAGTAAGCCATAATTCCACTCGACAAACGTAGTAACGATATAAGCGAGACAAATGTACTGGAGGAGGCTAGCCGGATGTGCCGTAACGTAGTAAAAAGGGCCACTATCAACACCGTCAGGACGCGACCCTCGTGAACACGTCAGTTTCAGCTACCTGCAACACACACAGAGTCATTTGTAGCTTCTTAAAAACAATTAACACGAAAAGGCACAACGCGTAACACACCAATAAAATATAAACTACTACTACACAGAACTAGCTCCTCTCTAGACAAAGCAAACAGCAGAATATTAATAACACGTAAAATACTTCTAACCTATAACAAACTAAGGTACCACGTAATAGGATATCGTCTTGAGCTCATAGAATACTCAATTTCACTTGCCTGTTTATAGATCTTACAACTCAACAGCGTCAGCTTAAGCAAACCCGCGAATACAGAACTCGAAATATGACAGGAATAATGATTGAAGCCACTGACAATGCTGGGCTGCCACACAGAGGAGACAATAGTAATTTATAGCGGCACACATCCGAGCTTACATCTCCAATTTAGTATAATCAGAATAAACAATTTTGTGTATAATAATTACTTACAGTACCATGACAACCGCCGAATAACACCTATTACCCAAGGTAGGTGCTAGTATCGAAAGGCACCTTTAGTAATACAGAGTTCGAGTGTATTCACTTATTGGAAGGGTTTCAACTTTACATCCCTTTCCACATAACTCTCTGTTTACACAGTTTTATAACTTCTGGAACTAAAGAAGGGCATATAAATGCACATATAACTGACACAGATTTAAGCAGAATAAAACAGTACCTTAGTATGGCGCAAATGGCTTCATTTGGTTTACACGTGGGATATCTTTACCATTCAGTAATTCCGAAATATATTCAACAAGGCGTGAGAGCAAGACGTCGCCGTGGTATCAGCTATTTACTTCACATAATTTCCTGCACGGACACAAGGCAGACGAAGCGTTTTCACGTCCAACAGCGGCGAGCATCACACATTTCGTCCGTCACGCCATAGAGACATGTCAATTTCAGTGGCCAGTAACAAGAACCTATACATGCCCTCGCAGCAGAAAAGCCCCAAAAACACAACAGTGCACCACAGCGATACCAAACCAGAGGTCCCATCAAGTCATTGCCGGGATCGCTCGCTGAGATGTCAAGGGGTAGCGTCTTCCATTAAAAATCTAAACGGAGCCCGGCTTCGAACCCCGCCACCGCTAAAATTTTTAATAAAAATCATCAGCAGTGGCGGCCGAAGACTTCCGGCATAAGAACTCGCCCCTCATTCTGCCAACGGCCTTGTCAAAGGGGGTGGAGGAGCGGACAGAGGTTCACGACACTTTCTTGCCCTTGGGGGTGGGAAACTGCCGCTATAGGCGGAAGAATCAGCAATGATCAACGGCATGAGGATGCGGAAGGCAATGGAAACCACTGCATTAAAAACATATGATGTGTATCCACAGGACATGTGGCCTGTAATTGTGACGGGCCTCATCACACCAGTCAGAAGACTGAGGACTCAAAAAAACAAAAAACAAAAAAAAAAAAAAAACGAAACGAAGCTACTAGTGAGTTAATCTGTCAAACACAATAACTCAATTCATATTATGAGCTGCACTCTCTTTTGTTGTCGACTTTGCCTCCATCAAGCTCTTACAATCAGTTACGGACTGTACTACGGATTTGGCCTAATGGGTGATTGTCGGGTGTATGATATGATTCAATTCACCACATGTTTCAGTCTAATCTCCAGTGCTCTACTTAATATCTTATAATAGAAGTTCAAAAGCCAGGAATGAGAACGACTATAACATTTTTAAAATCTTATGTAATATCGTCGTGTGCCCAAAATTCCGGTTATCGACACCACCATTTTGGTACAAAACTTGGCAGGTAGTCCACCCAAGCCTGGTGACATCCCTTTTGCGACTTGTCTTACTGATTCAAGAATAGTTTCCACGCCGGCCGTAGTGGCCGACCGGTTCTAGAGACTTCAGCCCGGAACCTCGCGACTGCTACGGTCGCAGGTTCGAATCCTGCCTCGGGCATGGATGTGTGTGATGTCCTTAGGCTAGATAGGTTTAAGTAGTTCTAAGTTCTAGGGGACTGATGACCATAGATGTTAAGTCCCATAGTGTTCAGTCATACACTCCTGGAAATGGAAAAAAGAACACATTGACACCGGTGTGTCAGACCCACCATACTTGCTCCGGACACTGCGAGAGGGCTGTACAAGCAATGATCACACGCACGGCACAGCGGACACACCAGGAACCGCGGTGTTGGCCGTCGAATGGCGCTAGCTGCGCAGCATTTGTGCACCGCCGCCGTCAGTGTCAGCCAGTTTGCCGTGGCATACGGAGCTCCATCGCAGTCTTTAACACTGGTAGCATGCCGCGACAGTGTGGACGTGAACCGTATGTGCAGTTGACGGACTTTGAGCGAGGGCGTATAGTGGGCATGCGGGAGGCCGGGTGGACGTACCGCCGAATTGCTCAACACGTGGGGCGTGAGGTCTCCACAGTACATCGATGTTGTCGCCAGTGGTCGGCGGAAGGTGCACGTGCCCGTCGACCTGGGACCGGACCGCAGCGACGCACGGATGCACGACAAGACCGTAGGATCCTACGCAGTGCCGTAGGGGACCGCACCGCCACTTCCCAGCAAATTAGGGACACTGTTGCTCCTGGGGTATCGGCGAGGACCATTCGCAACCGTCTCCATGAAGCTGGGCTACGGTCCCGCACACCGTTAGGCCGTTTTCCGCTCACGCCCCAACATCGTGCAGCCCGCCTCCAGTGGTGTCGCGACAGGCGTGAATGGAGGGACGAATGGAGACGTGTCGTCTTCAGCGATGAGAGTCGCTTCTGCCTTGGTGCCAATGATGGTCGTATGCGTGTTTGGCGCCGTGCAGGTGAGCGCCACAATCAGGACTGCATACGACCGAGGCACACAGGGCCAACACCCGGCATCATGGTGTGGGGAGCGATCTCCTACACTGGCCGTACTCCACTGGTGATCGTCGAGGGGACACTGAATAGTGCACGGTACATCCAAACCGTCATCGAACCCATCGTTCTACCATTCCTAGACCGGCAAGGGAACTTGCTGTTCCAACAGGACAATGCACGTCCGCATGTATCCCGTGCCACCCAACGTGCTCTAGAAGGTGTAAGTCAACTACCCTGGCCAGCAAGATCTCCGGATCTGTCCCCCATTGAGCATGTTTGGGACTGGATGAAGCGTCGTCTCACGCGGTCTGCACGTCCAGCACGAACGCTGGTCCAACTGAGGCGCCAGGTGGAATTGGCATGGCAAGCCGTTCCACAGGACTACATCCAGCATCTCTACGATCGTCTCCGTGGGAGAATAGCAGCCTGCATTGCTGCGAAAGGTGGATATACACTGTACTAGTGCCGACATTGTGCATGCTCCGTTGCCTGTGTCTATGTGCCTGTGGTTCTGTCAGTGTGATCATGTGATGTATCTGACCCCAGGAATGTGTCACTAAAGTTGCCCCTTCCTGGGACAATGAATTCACGGTGTACTTATTTCAATTTCCAGGAGTGTATGAACCAATAGTTTCCACGACGTAGCGCCTGCGTAGTTATGTCCTGCGACTAGATTGTTTGTCACATACCGCAAAAGGTCGTGAGGGTCTTTATCATCGGCAACACACTCTCCACGCAGGTTTTGAAGGAGTATTCACGAACATCTCGTAGAATACCTTTATGGTCTCAAATGGTACGAGGCTGTTGGTGACCGACTTCGATGGCTAGTTTGGCTCCTAGTTTCGGGGCATGCAGATGTAGCGATTTGATACGTAAGTTTTTGCCTTGACCTCATTACTACCTTGTCTCTCACACAACATACGTCTTATTCACGGAGACATGAATAGCAGAAATTTAAGGTGCCCTCTAGTTCCCTCTTCCTGCAGTTTGAAATGTTTATTAACCGTTTTCTACTCATTTGCTTTGCCAGTTTTACCCACCAGTCCAGGGCATTAGGATATTTCTGTCCATCCTTTGTACAGGACCCCCATACGCCTTGAGAGTCGTGTTCTAATTCAGCCCCCATAGCCATTTTGCTCGTCTGACTTGCTGTGGTTGTCTGTCGTGTGGCAGCAGTGGCCTACAGGGCGAGAGGAGCTACACTACTGGCCATTAAAATTGCTACACCACGACGTGCTACAGACGCGAAATTTAACCGACAGGAAGAATATGCTGTGATATGCAAACGAATAGTTTTTCAGAGCATTCTCACAAGGTTGGCGCCCGTGGCGTTGCCTGGTCAAACGTTGTCGTGATGCCTCGTATAAGGAGGAGAAATGCGTACCATCACGTTTCCGACATTGACGAAGGTCTGATTGTAGCCTATCGCGATTGTGGTTTATCGTATCGCGACATTGCTGCTCGCGTTGGTCGGGATCCAATGACTGTTAGCAGAATATGGAATCGGTGGGTTCAGGAGGGTAATACCGAACACCGTGCTGGATCCCAACGGCCTCGTGTCACTAGCAGTCGAGATGACAGGCATCTTATCCGCATGGCTGTAACGGTTCGTGCAGCCACGTATCGAAATGTTCGACTGTTACCCCGGCCAGCTCATTCTCTAGATCTCTCACCAATTGAAAACGTCTGGTCAATGGTGGCCGAGCAACTGGCTCGTCACAATGCGCCAGTCACTACTCTTGATGAACTGCGGTATGGTGTTAAAATTGCTTGGGCAGCTGTACCTGTACACGCCATCCACGCTCTGTTTGACTCAATGCCCAAGCGTATCGAGGCCGTTATTACCGCCAGAGGTGGTTGTTCTGGGTACTGATTTCTCAGGATCTATGCACCAAATTGCTTGAAAATGTAATGTCAGTTCTAGTATAATATATTTTTCCAATGAATACCCGTTTATCATCTGCATTTCTTCTCGGTGTAGCAATTTTAATGGCCAGTATTGTATTTCTGAAGGGCATTCCAGGGAGTGTTTTCCAACAGGATAACGCTCGCTCACATAACCCTGTTGTAACCCAACGTGCTCTACAGAGTGTCGACATGTTGCCTTGGCCTGCTCGATCAACAGATCTCTCTCCAGTCGAGCACATATGGGACATCACCGGACGACGACTGCAGCGTAATCCACAAACAACCTTAACTTTCCCTGTATTGATCGGCCAAATGCAGCAGGCATGCGACTCAATCACACAAACTGACACCCAGAACTTGTACAATACGATTCTTGTACGTTTGCATGCAGCATTCTGGCGATTACACCGGTTATTAATGTGCCAGCATTTCATATTCTCAATGGCTTATCTCATGCTCACATTATCCTGTGATCTTGCAATGTTAATAATTGGAATATGTTATCTAGACAAGAGAGAGAGAGAGAGAGAGAGAGAGAGATGTGTTCGTGCAAGCAGGATCTTAAGGGGGGGCTTACTATCTTTTGGTTCAAGAAATCGATATTTTTAAAATTGCATTTTTGGGTCCATAAAAGTGTTTAGAATCGACCCCTGAAAATGTTTCCTCCGAATACGGAACGGAAATGTTTGTTAACGCGTTTGAACAAAAAACTGCACCTGCCTGAAATCGGACTTTCTCACGCACCTGTGTTTTTCTTTCGGAGGACTAGTTATTGCACCGGTGCTTAGGAGGAAACACACAAAATTCAAATGAAAGTTTGAACGCGTGTGTTTGGAAGTTAGCCCCCAAGCATTTGCATTCTGGTGCGAAGACTGTGGATATTGCGACTTTCCTGGCAGTGAGTAGCTTCAACGAAGGATATTCAGCAATTCTGAAGATCATGACAAGATGGACGTCACCCTGGGACTCTATTCGACGCAGTTCGTCAAGCATTCGGACGACCACCGGATTCAAGCGGCCGAAAACCGCTTGCCACCGGCCGTACGAGCGGCTCTGGAGCAGCGCAGGATGGCCCAGATCGAGCAGAACGCCCTCTACGAGGAAGAGGAAAGCCTAGTTTATGAACCCGGAATAGCAGCTTGAACGTACGTTGCATAATATTGCATTTATATGTAGTCAAAACTTCAAACGCGTTTTTCGCGAAATGACTTTTTTTCGCGCGGTACGGTAACTTCAAATCTACTGAACCGATTGGCATGATTCTATGTTTCCGACGAAGCTAACTAAATTGTGTAGGAGTTGTACCACTTTTATTTCGATCCATCAACTATAAATATTTTTACTTGGCCGACGAAATCGAAAAATCGATGAAAAAACCGTATTTTTTAAAATGCCGCCGTTTTTTTTCTTATGGTCCAAATAACTTAAGCGAGGTTCAACTCCTAAAGAATCTTATATACTTCGCTAACGTCAACTCAATTTTGATTTCAGACGAGCCGGCTGATCTGTGACATACAGCGCGTGGGGGTCTACATCGAAATTTTGTTTCGTTCTGACGGCACTTCCGCCTTTGCTCTTAGACATTTCCGGTCGAAAAAATTTCAGTTTGTAGAGGAAATATCAAAAACATTTTCACCAAATTTGACATTAATATCTATAACACATCCCGAGAAGTCGGCCGGGGTGGCCGAGCGGTTCTAGGCACTACAGTTTGGAACCGCGCGACCGCTACGGTCGCAGGTTCGAATCCTGCCTCGGGCATCGATGTGTGTGATATCCTTAGGTTAGTTAGGTTTAAGTAGTTCTAAGTTCTAGGGGACTGATTACCTCAGAAGTTAAGTCCCATTGTGCTCAGAGCAATTTTGAACATCCCGAGAAAAAAATTCTCAAAGAACATGCTTTTTTCGGGCCAAAGAACTTAAGAACGCATTTAAAGATTGGTGAACTTCCTATTTTAAACTTATAAAATATCCTAGTGGCTATTTATTTTAAGGATAGATCCGACAACAGAACTTTTAGGTGATGAGACACCGAATTCGCAGCTATCAAGGCTTGTTCCATACAGGCGGGTTTAATTTCGTGACAGGGTATGGCTCCCAGCAGAATCATAGGTATGTCGCATTTTTCGAATCGCTGCTGTATCGCCTTCCAAAGGTGAACCAATTTTCTGTGAAGCGTGTGGTCATAATGTTTTGACTCATCAGTGATGAACAAGAAAGCGAGCGAGATTCTGTGTTCCTGACAGATTTGCAATTTCTAAGCTTTCGAGTTGCTTTGTTCCTCTTCCTCTTCATTAGTTCAGAGTAAAAGTGCCCTTCTTCGGTGGCCGGCTTGAACAAGTCAGTGGTTTTCTTCAGGTCCTCGTCGGGGGGCTGCTACCTCCTTTCCCTCCGTTGAACTACATTATCGCGCCAGCTGTACGGAGATATCCTGCCTTACGTAGACCCCAAATCACAGTGTAATTTAAGGTTTTTCTACGTATACCAAACTTTATCAGAGCTGAAATAAGCAATAAGTGGAAAAAAACTAGCACCAACCGGGGAATGATCTTCGTATCTTCAATATCGTGGACTTAACACATGCCGATATTGCCACATAGTCCCCGAGACCGCATAGAATAAATCTAAACGCGCACCCAAGATTGCTCTCTACTATACATTTTCTAGGCATACCGTGTACATCTTTCCCAACTGATATTATGTTATACTGATGAGAGAACGTGGTCTTTGCTACTACAAGGGAATTTCCCCATGGCAACCCCCTCAGATTTAGTTATAAGTTGACACAGTGGATAGGCCTTGAAAAACTGAACACAGATCAATCGATAAAACAGGAATACGTTGTGTGGAACTATGAAAAAAATAAGCAAAATATACAAACGAAGTAGTCCATGCGCAAGGTAGGCAACATCAAGGATAGTTAAGCTCAGGAGCGCCGTGGTCCCGTGGTAGCGTGAGCAGCTGCGCAACGAGAGGTCCTTGGTTCAAGTCTTCCCTCGAGTGAAAAGATTACTTTCTTTATTTTCGCAAAGTTATGATCTGTCCGTTTGTTCATTGACGTCTCTGTTCACTGTAATAAGTTTAGTGTCTGTGTTTTGCGACCGCACCGCAAAACCGTGCGATTAGTAGACGAAATGACGTGCCTCTCCAATGGGAACTGAAAACATTTGATCGCAAGGTCATAGGTCAACCGATTCCTCCACAGGAAAACACGTCTGTATATTCTATACGACACTCGTGACGGCATGTGCGTCACATGACAGGAATATGTTGTCGACCCACCTAACTTGTACACTTGGCGAATGGGTAAAAAGATTCTTCTACCTTGCCCGATTTAGGTTTTCTTGTGGATGTGATACTCTCCCAAAAAAGTGATGAAAACAAGAGTTTGTCACATAAACTGCAACAAATGAATGCAACTGTTTCACAGTCGCACAGTTTTCCCTGTGCTCCGTCAAAACATGTTTTTAACGTTTTCAAATTTTTCCCTTTGTAGACCGTCAAATCCTGCATTTGTCCAAGCATATCTGTACATGTCCTGGAATTTTGGAGAGCGAAGTGGATTATGTGTGACTGCCTGAACTTTGATAATTGTCTGAAAATAAAAAATTAAACTTTTCACTCGAGGGAAGACTGGAACCAAGTAGCTCTCGTTCCGCATCTGCTCACGCTAACCACGGGACCACGGCGCTCCTGAGTTCACGTTATCCTTCATTTTGCATATCTTGCGCATGGACTACTCAGTTTGTATATTTTGCTTATTTTTCTCATAGCTCCACACAACTCTTTCCTGTGTTCTCTATTGATCTGTGTTCAGTTTTTCAAGGCCTATCCACTGTGCCAACTTATAACTAAATCTGAGGGGGGTGCGATGGGGAGGTTCCCTTGTTAGCGTCGGTTCATAAATGAAATAAGTGTCTTCAATTGTTGTGAATATATACGATACGAAGTTCTGGTATTTCAGGCACTAAATACAAAAAGAGTTGTTTAATTAAAGACTGTAATATTTGAAGAAATACTTCAGAGCAAGATCGCGCTTAAACATTTATTTTGAATTGATAACCGCTTTCTGTAGCATTATGCTGTCATCTTCGGATCTCATCTTCTTCAAATTAAAAATAATTATTTAAACGCTACCTCGCCTCTGAAGTATTTCTTCAAATATTACAGTTTGCCCCCTAATCAGATTATCTGTAATATATTAGCGAAGAATTTTTAACTGCAAAGCAATTTCATGAAGTGGACCTACATTTATTTTCCTCTTTCGGAGGATGCTTCAGATCGTTGACAGCATCACAGTACCAGGACCATCAGAATGTGCGATTCAGGTGAATACAAAAATTATCCTTCTTGGACGATATACTTCGGGTTGAAACTTGCTTTAACACTTTCGAACTTCGGCAGCTTTCTCCACGAATTCGTCCTCCCACACACATACGTACTGCAAAATTTAAAAGTCGAAGAATGTTCCAATAACCCGCAGCTGAATTATATGATTCATGATACTTAAAATATTCCTAGAGGATTGAAATGTGTGTTGTTGCTGGTTAATCAGGAACTCAGTTCTCACTGGTCGTTGATTGGTTTGTCTAAGGCGTGTCTGATAGCAAGTTTAGTCTGCTGGATGACAAGAAGATACAGATAAGGTTACGAATAAATTTCGTCGTAATGTGTTCGTTTTCACATTGCCGTTTGCAACGAAACGTTGTGTTTCAAGTCTACATGAGCGTATTATGCACTTAGCGAGCTACTGTGAAGTACAAGCCGAATTGTCGTACTCTTCCCATCGCATTAAGAATGGCTTTTTAAAGATTCCTTTGCCGGCCGGAGTGGCCGAGCGGCTCTAGGCGCTACAGTCTGGAAACGCGCGACCGCTACGGTCGCAGGTTCGAATCCTGCCTCAGGCATGGATGTGTGTGATGGATGTCCTTAGTTAGGTTTAAGTAGTTCTAGGGGACTGATGACCTCAGAAGTCAAGTCCCATAGTGTTCAGAGCCATTTGAACCATTTTTGAAATATTCCTTTGTCCGCTCTATAATGAGTGTAACCTTGTCTTCATCGCCCCCACAGGTGTAGTACGTAGAGAGGTGTTTGCACGTGATGCTGTCGTTTATCGTCCAGTAAAGTCACGAGAAGAGCAAAACGACTTACAAAAGATATCCGTATAGTATGAAAAGTGGCTATTGACCCTAACTGATGAATAGTTAAGATCATCCATATGAGTGCTAATAGGAATACGCTAAACTTCGATAAATCAGTCAATTCTAAAGGCCGTAAATTCAACTAAATACCTAGGAACTACAGTTACGAACAAGTTCCAAATTACGAAGGATCACATAAAATATTGTGGGGAAGGCAAACCGAAGACTACGTTTTGTTGGCAGAAGTCTTAGAGTATGTAACAGATCGACTAAAGAGACTGCCTACACTACCACTGTCCGTTCTCTTTTGGATTGCTGCTGAGCGGTCTGGCATCCTTACAAAAGAGGATTAACGAAGTACATCGAGAAACTTCAAAGAACAGCAGCACATTATGTATTACCGCAAAATATTGGAGAGAATGTCACTATGATACATAATTTGGGGTTCTTCGTTTGTGTGGCTATTGTGTCCGTAGTTGCTTCATAATTCTTGGGGGTATTTTTGGTCTGTCGTTGCAACTACAAAAAGTGTGATTTTTTTCACCAGACGCGTTTCGCTTTATTGAGGTAAAGCATCATCAGTGGTCTGTAATAAAGTTATTTGCATATTAGTTTGCTTTTTAGATCGAAAAACAGTTCGTTAAGAATAGGTTGATTTGTACTTATGGTGATTTTCCGGCTGATTTCTCGCTTATATTGGGAAATGCGGTCTGACACTGATAATTTTGGTCTAATTTTTAGATGTTCTACAGTACTATGCGTTTCTCACACCACGCTTTTATACGCACCACTGTATTCTGTTTCTTTTTGTCCTTTAAGTATGTGTTGTTGTTTGTGTTTTGTAGTGTTGCCAACACAACCTTTCGCTACTTTGTCTTCTACCTACAACATTTTTTTTTATAATTTAGATTGTTGTATGTGTGTAATTCTATTTAATTATGTTTCTGTGTATTTATGTACTGTGTAAGAGTAGAGAAACAATAGCGATGTAGAGATTTTTTATGTTTATTTCCATTTTTTTTTTTTTTAGGTGAGGGCGAAACTATGAATGAATGAACGAACGATCATAATTTTTTTGTGGTCATAATTTCTTGCGCTATTTAATCTTATGATATGCTGTTAGCTTAATGTGCAACAAATGTGTGTGAAATCTTATGGGACCGAACTACTAAGGTCATCAGTCCCTAAGCTTACACACTACTTAACCTAAATTATCCTAAGGACAAACACACACCCATGCCCGAGGGAGGACTCGAACCTCCGGCGGGACCAGCCACACAGTGCATGACTGAAGCGCCTCAGACCGCTCGGATAATCACGCGTGGCAATGTGCAACCGTTTCATTGTTGGGACTCCTGGTTCCCGTCTGTCAGAGGCAGGCAAGGTCGGACACATTCAGTATCGCCTACCGCTGCAATAGAGGTAACATGCGAGGGACAATATGCGCCTTTGAAATTCTGCTTTCGCCTCAACAGATCTTCACCTGAGGCTTGCTCACACGTCAGTAACTGGATGGTACTACAGGGATGTCCTGGGAACATTGCAAGTCCATATCAGGCGCAAAAGACCAAATTTCCGTGGAGCAGGCCGGATGCTGCACTACGATAATGCGTGGCCGCATATTGCCAATGTGGTTGCTGAGTATCTTGCAAAAATCAACGTGAAATGCATCTCTCACCCTCCTTACAGCCCGGATTTAGCCCCATTTGCCTTTTTTCTATTCCCTAACACGAAGAAACGCCTTCGCGGGAGGCATTATCAATCATCAGAAGCAATGGTGAAGGCCGCCGAGCCGATTTTGAAGGTCCTCTCAGAAAATGGTTTCCAGCATGTATTTGAAGACTGGCAGATACGCTGGGACAAGTGTATCTCATTCATAGGAGACTACTTTGAGAAGCACTATCAAAGTTATGAGGATGAATAAAGGTGTGTTGTCAAAAAAAATTATAATCATTCTTTACTGAACAACACTCATATATATATATATATATATATATATATATATATATATATATATATATATATATATATATATATATAGGGTGTTACAGAAAGGTACGGCCAAACTTTCAGGAAACATTCCTCACACACAAATAAAGATGTTATGTGGACATGTGTCCGGAAACGCTTAATTTCCATGTTAGAGCTCATTTTAGTTTCGTCAGTATGTACTGTACGTCCTCGATTCACCGCCAGTTGGCCCAATTGAAGGAAGGTAATGTTGACTTCGGTGCTTGTGCTGACATGCGACTCTTTGCTCTACAGTACTAGCATCAAGCACATCAGTACGTAGCATCAACAGGTTAGTGTTCATCACGAACGTGGTTTTGCAGTCAGTGCAATGTTTACAAATGCGGAGTTGGCAGATGCCCATTTGATGTATGGATTAGCACGGGGCAATAGCCGTGGCACGGTACGTTTGTATCGAGACAGATTTCCAGAACGAAGGTGTCCCGACAGGAAGACGTTCGAAGCAATTGAGCGGCGTCTTAGGGAGCACGGAAAATTCCAGCCTATGACTCGCGACTGGGAAAGACCTAGAACGACGAGGACACCTGCAATGGACGAGGCAATTCTTCGTGCAGTTGACGATAACCCTAATGTCAGCGTCAGAGAAGTTGCTGCTGTACAAGGTAACGTTGAGCACGTCACTGTATGGAGAGTGCTACGGGAGAACCAGTTGTTTCCGTATCGTGTACAGCGTGTGCAGGCACTATCAGCAGCTCATTGGCCTCCACGGGTACACTTCTGCGAATGGTTCATCCAGCAACGTGTCAATCCTCATTTCAGTGCAAAAGTTCTCTTTACGGATGAGGCTTCATTCCAACGTGATCAAATTGTAAATTTTCACAATCATCATGGCTGACGAGAATCCGCACACAATTGTGCAATCACGTCATCAACACAGATTTTCTGTGAACGTTTGGGCAGGCATTGTTGGTGATGTCTCGATTGGGCCCCATGTTCTTCCACCTACGTTCAATAGAGCACGTTATCATGATTTCATACGGGATACTCTACCTGTGCTGCTAGAACATGTGCCTTTACAAGTACGACACAACATGTGGTTCATGCACGATGGAGCTCCTGCACATTTCAGTCGAAGTGTTGGTACGCTTCTCAACAACAGATTCGGTGACCGATGGATTGGTAGAGGCGGACCAGTTCCATGGCCTCCACGCTCTCCTGACAACCCTCTTGACTTTCATTTATGGGGGCATTTGAAAGCTCTTGTCTACGCAATCCCGGTACCAAATGTAGAGACTCTTCGTGCTCGTATTGTGGTCGGCTGTGATACAATACGCCATTATCCAGGGCTGCATCAGCGCATCAGGGATTCCATGCGAGGGAGGGTGGATGCATGTATCCTCGCTAACGGAGGACATTTTGAACATTTCCTGTAACCAAGTGTTTGAAGTCACGCTGGTACGTTCTGTTGTTGTGTGTTTCCATTCCATGATTAATGTGATGTGAAGAGAAGTAATAAAATGAGCTCTAACATGGAAAGTAAGCGTTTCCGGACACATGTCCACATATTTTCTTTCTTTGTGTGTGAGGAATGTTTCCTGAAAGTTTGGCCGTACCTTTTTGTAACACCCTGTATATATATATATATATATATATATATATATATATATATATATATATATATATATATATATATACGAGGTTTGTTCAATAAAGAATGATTATAATTATATATATACCAACAGAAAAGCCCAGCCGTGCAGCGAGATGTTTGATTGCGATCCCTCGATCTTCTCGAATGAGAGTGTCCGCACGTTCCAACAGTGCAGCAGTCATAGATGTGTGCGGCTGGCCGGCAAGCGGGACATCGGATAGGTTGGCGCGACCTTGTTGCGATGATGACAGACGCCTCCCCAACGACTCACCGTTCTTTTGTTGACTGCTAAGTCTCCGTAGACTTCCTGGAAGCGCCTATAAATACCTGCCATGCTTTGGTTTTTTTCAAAAAGAAAGTCAATGGCAGCTCTCTGCTTGAAACGCACCTCCCTCTGAAACGACATTTGAGGGTTACTCATAGCGCCGCTAGGTGTCGGAACTTTATGGAACTATAGGTACCGAAGGGGAAGTATTCGACGACGTCCCACAACAAATTCCACACCTTTCCAGCCGAATCTGGCAGAGACGCAAATGCGTTGCATTACTTACTGAACGCCCCACAATTAACTGTAAATCTATACATATTATAAAGTACCCCTACGCATTTTTCTGTCTGTATTTGAAGACTGATCTCAGGAACTTCTGTAGGGATTATGATACTGTTTTGGCCAATAGGGAGATTGACTGACATAAAAGGTTTTTGTGTATGATTTACCACCCCTAAACCAGATGAGTCGTCTGAAAGCAGTTACTTTGTACTACCCGTGCGAAGCCGGCCTAGGTCGCTATTGTAAGAAGCAGAAATAAATGAAGAGTTGCCACAGGTACAAGGCCTTTGAGGACTCGATAAAGAAACAGTCAGTGCTCGGTCACGCTTGAGAGGCAGGGAAAATCGCAGCCCCAAGGGTTCCATCGTACCACGCGCAGAGATGAGGCGGCATTTCCACGCAGCCCGCGTAGCGCGGGTTGCCGCGTCGGCAGGGGTTCCCACACTCGCGCGTTCCCATCGTATCGCGTCGGAGCGTAATTGAAACGTCGCATCGGCAGGCGCGGATGGGGTCGCCGATAGAATCCGGGAGGGGAGAGTCTGCCAGAGCCAGGGGTAGATCAGCAGGATTACAGGGGCGCGGCGTATAGGGGAGGGGCTGCCTAGAGGTGAGGGGAAATTGCGTCGAATGATTCCCACTCATCACTCACTCAGCAAGCCTCTGGAAGGGATATTTCCCGTCGACGTTTCTAGCACCCCAGTATATCACCTCGAATGCCGTAAATATACAATTGCTCAGCAATGGCTTACCTCACCGGTGAAGGCCAACGTGACGTCTTGCACTAGTTCTACACCATCCTTTTTTAAAGAGATTTGGCCCCTCCGCGCTCACACAGACGTGATGGCTAACACAAAAGGTCTACTGCCATCTCTCCAAAGGGATTAGTTTTCACTACAGTGAGGTCTCGCAGGATGTGGATACTGCGATGTCTGGTTAAGGTTAACCATTAATACGCGCTCAGCTGGAGATAGATTGGGTAGCGGTTTGAAGGGCACAGGGGAAAAAAGTGCCAAGGCAAGAGCCAAGGGAAAAAAAAATTTGCGGTAGTTGGGTCGGGCTGTAAGAGCAGTAGCGGTTTTCTTGCTGCCTGCGACAGGTCATATAAAGGTAGGCTTTGTTAGTAGTGGGTATCATGCAGGTCGATACCTTTGACGTTGAGCGGTGGTGTTACTTGGCGGTATAATTTTATGTGAGCCTCACTGACCCACCCCCTATTTTAACCAATTTGTCATCATCATCATCATCATAATTTAAGACTGATTATGCCTTTCAGCGTTCAGTCTGGAGCATAGCCCCCTTATAAAATTCCTCCATGATCCCCTATTCAGTGCTATCATTGGTGCTTCTTCTGATGTTAAATCTATTACTTCAAAATCATTCTTAACTGAGTCCAGGTACCTTCTCCTTGGTCTGCCACGACTCCTCCTACCCTCTACTGCTGAACCCATGAGTCTCTTGGGTAACCTTGCTTCTCCCATGCGTGTAACATGACCCCACCATCTAAGCCTGTTCGTCCTGACTGCTACATCTATTGAGTTCATTCTCAGTTTTTCTTTGATTTCCTCATTGTGGACACCCTCCTGCCATTGTTCCCATCTACTAGTACCTGCAATCATCCTAGCTACTTTCATATCCGTAACCTCAACCTTATTGATAAGGTAACCTGAATCCACGCAGCTTTCGCTCCCATACAACAAAGTTGGTCGAAAGATTGAACGGTGCACAGATAACTTAGTCTTGGTACTGACTTCCTTCTTGCAGAAGAGAGTAGATCGTAGCTGAGCGCTCACTGCATTAGCTTTGCTACACCTCGCTTCCAGTTCTTTCACTATGTTGCCATCCTGTGAGAATATGCATCCTACGTACTTGAAACCGTCCACCTGTTCTAACTTTGTTCCTCCTATTTGGCACTCAATCCGTTTATATTTCTTTCCCACTGACATTACTTTCGTTTTGGAGATGCTAATCTTCATACCATAGTCCTTATATTTCTGATCTAGCTCTGAAATATTACGTTGCAAACTTTCAATCGAATCTGCCATCACAACTAAGTCATCGGCATATGCAAGACTGCTTATTTTGTGTTCACATATCTTGATCTCACCCAGCCAGTCTACTGTTTTCAACATATGATCCATAAATAATATGAACAACAGTGGAGACAGGTTGCAGCCTTGTCTTACCCCTGAGACTACTCTGAACCATGAACTCAATTTACCGTCAACTCTAACTGCTGCCTGACTATCCATGTAAAGACCTTTAATTGCTTGCAAAAGTTTGCCTTCTATTCCATAATCTCGTAGAACAGACATTAACTTCCTCCTAGGACCCCGGCCATATGGCTTTTCTAGATCTATAAAGCATAGATACAATTCCCTGTTCCACACATAACACTACTCCATTATTTGCCGTAAGCTAAAGATCTGGTCCTGACAACCTCTAAGAGGCCTAAACCCACACTGATTTTCATCCAATTTGTCCTTAACTAATACTCGCACTTTCCTTTCAACAATACCTGAGAAGATTTTATCCACAATTCGTGTCTGATTTTATTCTGGGAAGCTCAGTAATGTATGTACATACCGTAAATGTAAATTTGATTCAAAAAGTACTTGAAGTGAAGTGAAGCGCAGTTGGACAGCAACAAACTCTTTAGCGTCAAATCCCTGCAACGATAGTAGTTGTGAATCTTTGAGTATAGACTGTAAAAAAAAAAAAGACAATTGATTTATTAAAAAAAAAAAAAAAAGAGGACTGTTAATCTGTATCTTCTGGAAAGAGGGCGTGTTGCTAGGCCGTCGCTCAGAACGTATTGTTACATTTAATGAAAATTGATATTTTAGTGATAAAACCGAGTAAAGTATGTGTAAGAGTTGCCAAACATTTATGTATACAAATTGTCTGGAAGTGAAGAATAGAAATATCTTGTTTTTGGAAATGGAGGTGAACTTCATTGTCGTCGCCGTCAATCAATCGACAGAATTGTAGATGTACAAAGTTCACTAAAATACAGGAAAAGAAATGCATTCTCTACAGTTCTCATTCAATAAGTAACAACCTCTCATAATTTCTTAATTACAGTAATTGGATTATGTTCTTGTACAACAGTATGGTGCTGAACTCCACTGACCAATTTTGATGTAGCAGGACGTGTAGTTTGAAGGAAGTTTGTGTGCCAAACATTCTCCTTTTCTCACGAAAAGCAGATTGCTGTTTGATCTTATTTACTTACAACAGTGGTCCCTTAGGTATGAAAAGCTACGAAAACTTGGGCTCAAAGCTATCCGCAATACGGCCCAGTAACTAACAGAGTCGTATTTTAAACCTTAAAGAACAATAACTTCCTCCAAATTGTAATACGTCACCAACTGGTGCAGAAGCTGATCATTCAAGGCGGCAGCTACCAAAATTCAGGTACCAGTAACGACTTAAAGTAAAAAATCTCAATCAAAAATCATTCTCTCTTTCTCCAAACTCATATATCAATATTCATATTATTTAACAAAAAAGTCATTTTATAGCGGCTGCCGCTGAGTGCCGGTGTTGATTTCTCCGTCAGCGTCAGCATACCTGTCACAGTTAGCTTTATCATCGTTTTCTGTCCGATAGGTCATATACCAGATTCACAGTGTAGGGCAATGTTGGCAGTTTGTTTGTGCGTCAGTGTGCGAGCTTGTCGGTTTTCCTGCTGTAGCCTGTTGGTCGATTTTAATAGCATCTGGTATATCCAGTCAACGTTGCTGATATGCAGGGGCTTGCCAACGTTGTCACTTGTGGGTGTATGTTAAGTTGCCATAGGTGGTTATGCCCTAGCTAGTAGTGTCTTTGGCCGCTTATGCTTCGACCTATGGTTGTGATCATAGTTTCCCAGAGTAAGCATGAAAGGTCACTGTGAGCTCAGAAATGCGAAGCGCGACGTGATGCTATCTAGGGTGATACTAGAGACACTGCCCAACACATCTTTGCAGAGCTTTATCGGATTTTCATAGTCGTTTCCACTTCGCGACTGACCGGAATGTACTTTCTGGACACCGCTCGTAATATCTGTGTGGTGTGTTTTTTTAATACTTCCTTGAGGGTTTCAAGGCGGTATTCATTGTGAAGGTCCACGGTGCATGTGTAGCGTGGAGCGTTGCTAATGATGCGTAGCACTTTGTTCTGTATGATCTGCAGGCGGTGCTGGCGTGTAGGAGCTGCGTATCCCTAGACGGGAGTTGCGTACGTCATCACAGTTCTAACCAGTGCCATGTATATGGACCTCGACACCCTCCTATTCAGTGTACTTTCCCTGTTCTACACCATCTCCAGGGCACCTATCTATATATAGGGTGATGTCATTTTATGCAACCCATAATGTTATATCGGGTCTGCCTGCCGGTGTGGCCGAGCGGTTCAAGCCGCTTGTCTGGAACCGCGCGACCACTACGGCCGCAGGTTCGAATCCGGCCTCGGGCATGGATGTGTGTGATGTCCTTAGGTTAGTTAGGTTTACGTAGTTCTAAGTTCTAGGGGACTGGTGACTTCAGATGTTAAGTCCCATGTTGCTCAGAGCCATTTGAACTATTTTTTGACTTTCATTGACTGGCCGTATTACTCCATCTGCGTAGCCGAGCACTTTCAAATTGTAAAACTGATGTTTGTGTAAATTTTACCAAATAATTTGTGAGTTTTAACAACATAAAGTAAACAATAACATCGTTGTATTCGTCAGGCCTTCCGACAACGAAACTACTGTGCTTGTAAGGATTAACTTTGCCTCGCTGTCAATGTAATTAGTTATAGCGTAACAGCTGCATAAATCGTATTTCGTTCATTGCCGTCACGGCCACATTTAAATTAATAATGCTAACGAAATAAACACCAACGCTGATGGCGTAATAGCCCAATCAACGAAGATAAAAAAAGAGTTCGAATAACGGTAATAATACATGTAGTTCGAAATTTTAGCTACTGTGTTGGGGAGGGGAGGGGGGGGGGGAGTTCCTCGAACAACATACTGATGAGGCATACGCGTGGGGCTGCAGCTGCGTTCGAAGGTCACTTTTGTAAGTTTTTCTTGAATGGCTCAAAAACCGTGACCGCCAGCGAAAACGTATCTCATTTCAAAATTTAACTACATGAAACTTCCTACAAAAAAGGTCCTGTTCATTTTTTTCTGTAGGACAACAATTCGCGCGTACCAAACGAGAGAATATGAAAAATCATCAAATGTTTCTGAAATTTCAATCGTTTGTTTGTCTGTACATGTACAACACATCTATTGATTTCCGTCTCATTTGTACGATTCGACGTTGCGCGTCTTTTTGTCTGTGTTAGTTATACGTTCACAATGATACACAGCAGTTATATAGATAAGTTTACCGTATTGTCCGAAATGCACCGTGCATCTATAAGTAGACTCCTACGGGAAATGTGATCCTCATGTCTTAAAATGACTGCATAGTACAGACTTTTTACAGCTGTGAGGTCATCACCATAGAGCTGTGAGTACCGGGCGTGAGTCGTGCTTCGGTAGCCCAGTTGGTAGAGCACTTGCCCGCGAAAGGCAAAGGTCCCGAGTTCGAGTCTCGGTCGGGCACACAGTTTTAATCTGCCAGGAAGTTTCATATCAGCGCACACTCCGCTGCAGAGTGAAAATCTCATTCTGGAGATTTTACCTTCATTGCCAACGGCCACGAAGTGCACATACAAACTACCGGCAGGTGTGTGAATAGGTATGACTGCTGTTCTCTCAGGCAGATGGAACGACCACCATATTGCAAAAAGAGAGTTACGAAATTGGTGGCAAAGTGTCAACGGATGACGAGGGAACATTTACTGCAGTTTTAACTGATTGTGGCTGCTTTGCTGCCAATAAAGTTTGTAGCTGTTGACTAGTCTGTTCATTAAGTACTTCCTGTTTCTCATTGTAGGGAACTTGCTCCACAAGAGAGTCCATCGACTTGTTAGTACTAACTGACCGTGTCTGTGCCTATCTCATGCATTTTATGTTTCTCTCTTTTATCTAAATCAAACTAGTATTACTTCCAATACCTCAATAGCCGCAATTGCAAAAACAATCCAATTATTTCCAATTCCTAAGCCTATTCATTAACCAACCACACTCCGAATAATCGTCTGCTGTGTGAATATATTTTCTACACGTAGTACACGTTGTTGGTACACGTCTACCACACGGTGCACTAGAACAAGATACTCTTGCCGACTGTTATTCTTGAACTGCGATAAATCTGCCGATTGTCACGGTCTATGCAAGGTAATTTCAAAGTCTTCAGGTGGACATTGCAAAGAATACAATTTCTCCTATTCAGAACAAATGACATCTTCTCCTTGACTCACCCTCTGTGACTGTTGCTGATGTTGGTGTGCCAGATCGTTGTCCTCCAGCTCTTACTGGCGCTATGATGGAGCACAAATTTGCAGGGGTCACCCACTGCTGGGCTGGACACCCGCTACTGTTTTCTCAGAATGCAGACCGAGAACCTGTGTGCCATCATTAGACTCAATAAAACAGTATTCAAGATTATTCCACTTACTGCTGTGTGTTCCGTAACAGCTGGTGTCTACATAATCCGGGACCTTTGCCTTTCGCGGGCAAGTGCTCTACCATCTAACCGAAGCACGACTCACGCCCCGTCCTCACAGCTTTACTTCTGCCAGTACCTCACCTTAACTTTACAGAAGCTCTCCTGCGAACCTTGCAGAACCAGCAGTCCTGAAAGAAAGGAGGCGCGAGTCGTGCTTGGGTAGCTCAGATGGTAGGGCACTTGCCCACGAAAGGCAAAGGTCCAGAGTTCGAGTCTCGGTCCGGAAGTTTAATATGTGATGTGTTCACTCTTAGCCATTATGATGGCTTGCACTCCGCTGGGGTCACTTTCAGTGGCGAGTCTGAATGTGGAGGATTGGAGACCCAGTCTTCCCCATGAGCGGGAACCAGAGAATGTTATGATGTTGGACCCTTCGGTTTGCAGTGAAGTAGACTTTCTAACTCATCCCAAAGGTGTTCCACTGGATTCAGGTCGCTATTCTGGGCAGGCCAGTCCATTTCAGGGATGTTATTGTCCACAAACCATCGCCTCGAAGATGGTGCTTTATGATAGGATGGTTAGACCTGCTGATACAATCATCGTCTCTGAACTGTTCCTCTGCTCTATGCTGTACTCACTGCTGTAAAATTTGATCATACCCTTCCGTCTTTAGCGTTTTCTGAACCACAATAGGGGGACTACACGGTCATTTATCGGTTCCTTCTCCGTGCACAGACATCCTCCGATGTTGCTCAAGGGCTGAAGATGATCTTATGATGATCGGAACCAGTCAGCTTTTAATAAAAGTGCCTTGCGGTCTAGAATGTTTTATAATTAATTTCAAATATTCAAGTCTTGGTTTTGAAATGCTGAAGTAACCACTGTACACTCCTGGCCTATACTGCCTGACAAATAAGGTGAAGTAAGCAGAAGTGAAGAAGGAAAAGAGTTGAAAGGGTATATGATATCATTGCAGTAATAACACAATAGAATTGAGTGGACAAAGAAATTGTCAGTAGGAGCCCTGATATCAGATTGACCAACAACTGTAGCAACTGCCCTTGATATGTTGGATACTTGCTCTGGAACAGAATCGATGTAAGAGCTGGTCCCACACGTGTTGTACCGAGGACAGAGCTGTGGATCTTTCTCCACGCATCGCACAGACAGTTCACAATGAAAGTGCATTGTCATGCTGAAAAATGGCACCATTATGCTGTTGCATGAGGGGTGACACATGAGGAGCCAGATGTCAGTGACGTACTGCTGGGCCATCAGAATTCCCTGTATCACTACCAGCCATGACTTGAAGTCACACCCGATGGCTCCCCACACCTATAGAGGACAGACCTGTGAATCGTCCTCCACACATGAGTACCTCAGCATCACACACACACAGTTCATAGAGACAGGTGCTGTGTGAAAGTGTATTGTCATGTTGAAAAATAGCACCATGATACTGTCGCATGTGGGGTGACACCTGAGGAGCCAAATGTCTCTGACATACTGTTGGGCCATCAGAATTCCCTGTATCACTACCAGCCATGACTTGAAGTCATACCAGATGGCTCCCCACACCTATAGAGGACAGACATGTGGATCTTCCTCCACACATGAGTACCTCACCATCACACACACAGTTCATAGAGACAAGTGCTGTGCGAAAGTGTATTGTCATGTTGAAAAATAGCACCATGATACTGTCGCATGTGGGGTGACACCTGAGGAGCCGAATGTCTCTGACATACTGTTGGCCATCAGAATTCCCTGTATCACTACTGGCCATGACTTGAAGCCACACCAGATGGCTCCCACACATGTTCTATAGAGGACAGACCTGTGGATCTTTCTCCACACATGAGTGCCTCAGCATCGCACAGACAGTTCACAGAGGAAAGTGCTTTGTGAAAGTGTATTGTCATGTTGAAAAATAGCACCATGATACTGTCGCATGTGGGGTGACACCTGTGGAGCCAAATGTCTCTGACATACTGTTGGCCATCAGAATTCCCTGTATCACTACCAGCCATGACTTGAAGTCACACCAGATGGCTCCCCACACTATTACGCCACTGCTGCACCTCTCCAAAACATTGCAACAATGGGACACTTCCCAAGGATGCCAAAATACTTGCCAACAATGGTCATTCAGGATAGAGCAGAGCTGCATTTAATCACTGAAGAGAATGTCACGATATTCGTCAGCGTGGAGACAAAGAGGGAAAAAATGTACTAACAGTTATGACTTTTGGAAAAAATTTAAGTTTACGTAGTTTGTGAGCACGATGTATGAGACAGGCGAAATTTCC
Organism: Schistocerca nitens; assembly: GCF_023898315.1. Classification (NCBI taxonomy): domain Eukaryota; kingdom Metazoa; phylum Arthropoda; class Insecta; order Orthoptera; family Acrididae; genus Schistocerca; species Schistocerca nitens. The sequence goes on along the minus strand of NC_064625.1, from coordinate 91,282,275 downwards.
TCAGACTTCAAGAACAATATAATAATTCCAATCCAAAGAAAGCAGGTGTTGACAGATGTGAAAATTACCGAACTATCAGTTTAATAAGACACGGCTGCAAAATACTAACGCGAATTCTTTACAGACGAATGGAAAAACTCGTAGAAGCCGACCTCGGTGAAGATCAGTTTGGATTCCGTGGAAATGTTGGAACACGACAGGCAATACTTATCTTAGAAAATATATTGAGTAAAGGCAAACCTACATTTCTAGCATTTTTAGAATTAGAGAAAGCTTTTGACAATGTCGACTGGAATAGTCTCTTTCAAATTTTGAAGGTGGCAGGGGCAAAATACAGGGAGCGAAAGGCTATTTACAATTTGTACAGAAAGCAGATGGCAGTTATGAGAGTCGAGGGGCATGAAAAGGAAGCAGCGGTTGGGAAGGGAGTGAGACAGGGTTGTAGCCTCTCCCCGATGCTATTCAATCTGTATATTCAGCAAGCAGTAAAAGAAACAAAAGAAAAGGTCGGAGTAGGTATTAAACTCCATGGAGAAGAAATAAAAACTTTGAGGCTCGCCGATGACATTGTAATTCTGTCAGAGACAGCAAAGGACTTGCAAGAGCAGTTGAACGGAATACAAAGTGTCTTGAAAGGAGGATATAAGATGAACATCAACAAAAGCAAAACGAGGATAATGGAATGTAGTCGAATTAAGTCGGGTGATGCTGAGGGAATTAGATTAGAAATGAGACGCTTAAAGTAGTAAAGGAGTTTTGCTATTTGGGGAGCAAAATAACTGATGATGGTAGAAGTAGAGAGGATATAAAATGTAGACTGGCAATGGCAAGGAAAGCGTTTCTGAAGAAGAGAAATTTGTTAACATCGAGTATTGATTTAAGTGTCAGGACGTCGTTTCTGAAAGTATTTGTATGGAGTGTAGCCATGTATGGAAGTGAAACATGGACGATAAATAGTTTGGACAAGAAGAGAATAGAAGCTTTTGAAATGTGGTGCTACAGAAGAATGCTGAAGATTAGATGGGTAGATCACATAACTAATGAGGAGGTATTGAATTGAATTGGAGAGAAGAGGTGTTTGTGGCACAACTTGACGAGAAGAAGGGATCGGTTGGTAGTACATGTTCTGAGGCATCAAAGGATCACCAATTTAGTACTGGAGGGCACCGTGGAGGGTAAAAATCCTAGAGGGACACCTAGAGATGAATACACTAAGCAAATTCAGAAGGATGTAGGCTGCAGTAGGTACTGGGAGATGAAGAAGCTTGCACAGGATAGAGTAGCATGGAGAGCTGCATCAAACCAGTCTCAGGACTGAAGACCACAACAACAGCAGTTTCTTCTATCTTGTTTTCATTTGTCTGTCCCTTATAATAACACTTTTATTCAGAATACAGTTACAGGAAGATATAACACTACGAAGCAACTGTATAATGTGGGATACAACAAGACGCGGCGCTCAACAAGTAACTACCTAGGGGAAGACATCAACATGCTAGTAACTCCGTTAAAATTGTGTGATGGACCCCTATCAGTGATGTGGAAGTTTACTGCGCTGAATATTTCCTCTCATGTGGTTTGCCGAGGGAAAGAATTCTGCACCAGCTATGCCTCCTGCCGTCCATTGTAAAGCCGCCAGACCTCGAACGATAACATGTTGCGTTGTTGGAGTGGCTGTTGTGCTACGCGGAACTGTTGTCTTAGTTCGCTTGCAGACACTTGTACCGACAGCGAATGACGCCTGGGGCTAGGCCACCCGCACGACGGGAGTGCGCGTGCGGTTGCAGTCCAATCAGAGTATAGGTGGTGATATCACAGTAGAAACCGGAGCCTGCTAGATGCCGTGTTCCTTAACTGATGGCTCTGATCACTATGGGACTTAACATCTGAGGCCATCAGTTGTTCCTTAACTTCCGTAAGGCACTTGATTCAGTTGCACACTGCTGCCTAATGAACTAAAGACGAGCGTTCGGCCTGCCGTTGTGACCGAGCGGTTCTAGGCGCTTCAGTCCGGAACCGCGCTGCTGCTACGGTCACAGGTTCGAATCCTGCCTCGGGCATGGATGTGTGTGATGTCCTTAGGTTAGTTAGGTTTCCGTAGTTCTAAGTCTATGGTACTGACAACCTCAGATGTTAAGTCCCATAGCGCTTAGAGCCATTTGAACCATCAACGAGCGTACGGAATATCAAATCGTCTTAACGTACGGAAGAGATTCTTGCGAACAGAACGCAGCATGTCATTCGCAATGTTCCGGTCTTCAAACGAAGAAATAACTTTTGGCTTACCCCGCGGTAGTGTTACAGGATCATACTTCTTATAATATACACTATCCAACAACATTAATGTGATCACCTTCTAAAAGCCTGAATAACTTACTTTTGCAGCCCGGATAGTTGCGATACTGGCAGAAAGAGAGTCGGTGAGGTTTTGGAAGGTACAGACAGGGATGTGGAACCACGCAGAGTCCTGTGGCCAGCTGCTCCAGGTACTTCGGTTGAGGATCAATGGCGAAAACAGCCCAATCAAGTAGGTCCCACATATTCTGGATTGGGTTTAAATCCTGGGAGTTTGGTGGCCATGGGTGCTCTTTGAACGACGCACATACACTACTGCCCACTAAAATTGCTACTAAAAGAAGAAATACAGATGATATTCATCGGACAAAATATATTATACTAGAACTGACATGTGATTACATTTTCACGCGATTTGGGTGTATAGATCCTGAGAAATCAGTACCCAGGACAACCACCTCTGGCCGTAACAACAGCCTTGAGACGCCTGGGCACCGAGTCAAACAGGGCTTGGATGGCGTGTACAGGTATAGCTAACATGCGGTTGTGCATTATCCTGCTGAAATGTAGGGTTTCGCAGGGATCAATTGAAGGGTAGAGCCACGGGCCGTAACACATCTGAAATGTAACGTCCACCGTTCAAAGTGCCGTCAACGCGAACGAAAGGTGACCGATACGTGTAACCAATGGCACCCCATACCATCAAGCCGGGTGATATGCCAGTATGCCGATGACGAATACACGCGGCCGATGTGCATTCAACGCGATGAGACCATCATAATGCTGTAAACGGAACCTGGATTCATCCGAAAAAATGACGTTTTGCCATTCGTGCTCGCAGGTTCGTCGTTAAGAACACCATGTCAGGCGCTCCTGTCTGTGATGCAGCGTCGAGGGTAACCGCAGCCATGGTCTCCGAGCTGGTAGTCCATGCTGCCGCAAAGTACGTCGAACTGTTCGTGCAGATGGTTGTTGTCTTGCAAATGTCTCCATCTGTTGACTCAGGGATCGAGACGTGGCTGCACGATCCGTTACAGCCATGTGGATAAGATGCCTGTCATCTCGACTGCTAGTGATACGAGGCCGTTGGGATCCAGCACGGCGTTCCGTATTATCCTCCCGAACCCACCGATTCCATATTCTGCTAACAGTCATTGTACCTTGAACAACTCGAGCAGCAATGTTGCGATACGATAAACCGCAATCGCGAGAGGCTACAATCCGACCTCAATCAAAGTCGGAAACGTGATGGTACGCATTTCTCCTCCTTACACGAGGCATCACAATAACGTTTCAGCAGGCAACGTCGGTCAACTGCTGTTTTTGTATGAGAGATCGGTTGGAAGCTTTCCTCATGTTAGCACGCTGTAGGTGTCGCCACCGGCGCCAATCTTGTGGGAATGCTCTGAAAAGCTAATCATTTGCAAATCACAACATCTTCCTGTCGGTTAAATTTCGCGTCTGTAGCACGTCATCTTCGTGGTGTAGCAATTTTAATGGCCAGTAGTGTACTTTGAGAGCTGTGTGACACGTTCTATTGTGTTGCTACGAGATGTCCTTGTGCCGAGGCAAAACATACTATATGTAGTGTTGTGCACTCTCGATTAATAGCTGCATAATGGTTTGATCCACAGTGCCTTCCAGAATGATAACATCACCCAGGGAATGACACGAAAACATTCCCCAGATCATAATTCTCCCTTCTTGTTTGCTTCCAGATGTTTAGCAAAAAAAATGGTTCAAATGGCTCTGAGCACTATGGGACTTAACTTCTGAGGTCATCAGTCCCTTAGAACTTAGAACTACTTAAACCTAACTAACCTAAGGACATCACACACATCCATGCCAGAGGCAGGATTCGAACATGAGACCGTACCGGTCACGCGGTTCCAGAATGAAGCGCCTAGAACCGCACCGCCAAACCGGCCGGCACGGAAATGAAACCGCATAATATTGCGCAACGGTATGCCATTTCTTTTTGCGTTAAATTGGGTGAGAACGCGACGACAGCTTACGATAAGTTTCAGACGTCTTTTTGGGATTAGGTTATGTCAAGAGGTGAAGTTTTTCGTTGGTATAAAATGTTTAGTGAAGGCAGAACGAATGTTGAAGACCGCAGTGGACAACCGTCAACCTCACGGACGGATATCAACTTGGCCAGGGTGCGTGAACTCGTACGATCTGAGCGAAGATTATCCGTGAAAATGATTGCAGAAGAACTGAACATCAATCGAGAAACGGTTCATGTAATAATAACTGAAGATCTTGCTATGAGAAAGATTTGTGCAAAAATGGTCCCCAAAAATCTCACTCCACAACAGCGAAAACACGGAAAAATGCGGCAGCCGATCTGTTACAGCAAACGGAAATCAATCCCGGTTCTAGGCGCTCAGTCCGGAGCCGCGTGACTGCTACGGTCGCAGGTTCGAATCCTGCCTCGGGCATGGATGTGTGTGATGTCCTTAGGTTAGTTAGGTTTAAGTAGTTCTAAGTTCTAGGGGACTGATGACCACAGATGTTAAGCCCCATAGTGCTCAGAGCCATTTGAACCATTTTTGAAATCAATCCAGAATTGTTGAGCCGTGTTGTCACTGGTGATGAAAGTTGGTTTTTACAGTACGATCCAAAGACAAAATGCCAAAGTTTGCAATGGTGCTCAAAGGGATCGCCCAGACCAAAAATAGCTCGCATGTCAAAGTCAAAAGTGAAATGCATACTTGTGTGTTTCTTTCATTCCAAAGGAATTGTTCATAAAGAGTGGGTGCCTCCTGGACAAACAGTTAACCGATATTCCTACAAAGACATTTTAGAAAGACTTCGTAAAAGATTTCTTCGTGTCCGTGGCAACATTGCAGATAATTGGATTCTGCATCACGATAACGCACCATCCCATACTGCTCTGTCAGTACAGCAATTTTTAACCTCAAAACAAATTTCAGTACTACCACAGACACCTTATTCACCAGATATTGCTCCGTGCGACTTTTTTCTATTTCCAAGAGTCAAAACGGCGGTCAAGGGACGCCATTTTCAAACAACACAAGATGTCCAAAAAGCTGTGATGAGGGTCTTGGAGGATATTACAGAACATGAGTTCCAGAAATGTTACCAGCAATGGCAGAAGCGCTGGAAAACGTGTGTGCAGTCAGAAGGGAACTACTTACAAGGAGACAACACTAAACTTGACTAACACGGAAAGCAACATTTTTTTTTCACATCAGTCTCATTACTTTATCGTCGCACCTCGTACTACTTCCACTCTCGCAGACATATCTCGTCTCACAACAATGCTTAGAATAGCGCTCCGATGTTTCGCCCTGAGATTGTTACTATCGATGTCTGAGTGCTTACACAATGCAGAGAATAGCGTTAAGTTGGATATATTGTTTTATGTAATGGAGGGTTCTGACATACTCCTTACAATAGGGTCTATCGACCCGAAAAAACGACAATGTAAAATGGTGCAAGATGTTCGACATTCTGAGGAAAATAGGGGTCAGCTATAGGGAAAGACGGATAATATACAATATGTACTAGAGCCAAGAGGGAATAATAAGAGTGGACGACCAAGAACGAAGTGCACGTATTAAGAAGACTGTAAGACAGGGATGCAGCTTTCGCACCTACTGTTCGATCTGTACATCGAAGAAGCAATGATGGGAATAAAAGGAAGGTTCAGTAGTGGAATTAAAATACAAGGTGAAAGGATATCAGTGATCTATCCTAAGTGAAAATTAGGAAGATTTACACAATCTGCTGAATAGAATAAATAGTACGAAACTAATCCCAAAAGTAAGGTCTCCAATTTTTTTATAAGTACAGAAATCTGTTTGTGTGGCAGTTGGTCACACTGTTATGAAGAGTGCTTCACGCGCTCTGCGTAAACGTGCGCACGCCGCGCTGAGGCGCTCAGTCTCGGCTTGGCAGCCGTTGAGAATCGAGCTCCCGTTGGTAGTCCAGTCAAATAGTAGATATACCTTGCAAAAGGTGGGGTAGAAGAGCTTATTTTTTCAACTCGTTCATATGGTTGGAAAGATTAGAGAACCGAGTTTTGCCAACAAAATTTCGCTTGGGAAAACTTTCTGCAGTCAAAAAACTTCGAAAATTTCGGACTTTTTTCAGTTTTTTCAAAATATCTCAGTTTCATTTGCTCCTATCGTTTTAACGTCCTGTTTCTTTTTTTAAAGAGCACAAAATTCTCTACAAATTTGATTCTTCCCATTTTTTTCTACTCCCAATATCTACGGCGCTACAGCGCATCAAAAAATACCAATTTTTCAAATTTTGAGCATAGTGGCAAGATACCTTATTTTTGAACACTATTTTTTCAGTTTCTGTTTGTGTAGTATAAATACATTATACATCATGTTACAAGTTGGAATTTACCACCCCACTTTCAGGTATTCAATTTCTCTGTATGCAACATGAGGATTGCTGAGCACCCAACTATTGTGATTCTTACATCACTACCTGAAGTTCACTATGGGCCACCTCAGCCCTGGTATTTGTAAAACTATAAATATAAAAATACATCATTAAGAGACATAAACACACACACACGCACACAAAATAAATTGTCTTAGGAAACTGAACTATTATTAGCTGCAATAGGCAACCTAATTAGGTAGGTAATTATTCTTGTGTATAAAAGCCACTTAGTTGACATTAAAAATAAGTAGCTTTATTACAGTTAAAATGCATTGTCAGTTACTAAAAAATGTTGACAGTTCTGGGTGTGTAATACTTGTAATATTGCACTTAAGCGCACTTTAGACAGATATGAGCATCACTTCCAACGTTTTGATGGGCCAGGTTCCTCAGTGTCACCACAAATACCTTGAGTTACGGATTCAGGGTCTGTACATAGAGTTGAACCCAGATTGACCTCTTCTTTAAACAGCGAGTCAGCCTCAGGAAGTTCGTTGGTTTCGTCAGCGGTTTCCTCAACATCCTCCATAACATCTTCTTCACTGTCTTCATATAAAAATTTTGGCACGTTTTCACAGTTGACCCCAATACATTTCTTGCAAATTGAAGAACATTTTAAACCCAATTTTCTGCAGGAGCACGCTCCGCCACAGTTCAGCTTGCATGAGCATGAAACAATGTGAAGAAGTGCTTCAGGTGCTGGTTCTTGGCTCATTATAACGGGTATTGGACCGTGGTCACTGTGATTCCAGCCCCATTTCTCAGGAGGTTCCCATCCAACTTTGTACTTGTTGGTAAGCCCGCAACGAATGATGTTGTGCAGCATCTTGTGTAGGTGGCAACCGTGCAAGAATCAGTTTGCTTTTTGTGGCAGACTTGGCGAATAGCTGGTACCGCAAATGGTCTAGTGTGTGGGAACTGCTGACACCTCCACTATACAATGCGATAGTAACCTGTTCTCCTGCAGTTATTATTTCTTCACGGGGAGCAAGTGGTTTATTGAACGTGCAAAGCGCTGAGGAGTTCATTTTTCGCAACAATATTGCAGCACTTAATTTTTCCTTGACCAAAAAAAGCAGATGTTGTATCACATCCGCTAAAGGCGTGAGTGAACAGAATATATTCACTGTCAAACTTGTAAGATGCAGTGGAAAACCACTTGTCTTCTGCATTTCCTCTTCCTGGCTTTAAGAAAAATAAGTTTTCAATGCCTTGCCCCAAACCGGTCATGAGCACAAGCAGGTCAACATCTTCTCCTACAATGACAACACTTCCAAAATCTTTGGTTCTTGAAATGGCAGATGTTACAATTATAACGTCAGCATCTTCTTGTGCCTGGTGCACTTCAATGTTACACTCCAGAAATTCCATTTTAAGAACTTGTCCTGAGGGACTTGGTTCACCATCTCTGATTCAACCAAAACGTCAACCGAAGAATGTTGTTTGGACCTACGAATCCTCTCAGCACTCTTTGTGCTACATTTGTCTCCCTCACATGGATACCCATCAAATACAATAGCAAATTGAGATCCAAAATGACGTTGCAGTAAGAAACATAGCTTTGGGCTATTGACTTGAAGCAAACATTTCGAGTCGAAATCACTTTGTGGATAAGGTACCCTCCATCAATGACAAAAAATTTACTCGGTCCACCTGACTTCACATCATCCACTAGAACGAAGGCATTGTAGAATGAAGATTTTGTTCCTTTTCGCATGCCTTTTTCTGAGAATAGGGACATTGGGTAAGGAGCAAGTTCATATTTCAGAAAGGCTTTTAACTCTTCTTCACTTCGTTTCATTAAATGAATCCTTTGGAAAAGAGTTAAAGGATCAGCATGAGTAATTTTAGTGGTCCCAGGTTTTACAGAATTGAACGTAGAAAGGAGAGTCACAACTCTAACTTTTCTACGGAACTTTACATCGTGGAAATTGTCACCAACTATTCTTTGCTCGAAATTTGAAAAATTGGTATTTTTTGACGCCCTGAAGCGCCTTAGATACTGGGAGTAGAAAAAAATGGTAACAATCAAATTTGTAGAGAATTTTGTGCTCTTTAAAAAAGAAAAAAGACGTCAAAGCGATAGGAGCAAATGAAACTGAGATATTTTGAAAAAACTGTAAAAATTCCGAAATTTTCGAAGTGTTTTGACTGCAGAAAGTTTTCCTAAGAGAAATTTTCTTGGAAAAACTTGGTTTTCTAACCTTTCCAACAATATGAACGTGTTAAAAAAATAAAATCTTCTACCCCACCTTTTCCAAGGTACAGGCTTCTTTTCTGACAGTTTCACTGGACTATGGATGTTACCACCAAGTGCGAACTGTGCGCAGTTATTCGGTTTTTGAACGCAAAGGGCACTGCGCCGATTGAAATCCATCGCCAATTGACGGAAGTTTATGGTGAGTCGTGCATGGATGTCAAAAACGTTCGTAAGTGGTGCAGAGAGTTTGCAGCAGGTCGGACCAAAATTCACGACGAACAAAGGAGCGGGAGACCGTCAATTTCTGAGGAGACAGTGTTGAAGGTTGAGCGAAGCATGCGTGAAGATTGGCGGATCACCCTGGATGACCTCTGCACGTTGTTTCCTGAGGTTTCCCGAAGCACCTCTCACAGGATTTTAACGGAAACATTGAGGACCACATGCGGCAACGAGTTGATGCTTCCTGCGCATTTCTTCACCGCCTTGCAGCCGAACAGGACAACTTTCTGGACTCAACTGTCACGGGTGACGAAACCTGTGCATACCGCTTTACACCTGAGACCAAGCAACAATCACGCCAGTGGCGGCATCCTTCTTCGCCAAAGCCGCGCAATTTCAAACAAATACAGTCTGCCGCTAAAGTCATGACAACCGTTTTTGGGATCGGAAAGAGGTATTTTTGGTTGACTTTACGCCAACTGGGACCACAATTAACGCTGACAGATACTGTACTCATACGGGCAATTCAGAACCAGAGAAGGGGAATGCTGAACAAGGGCGTACACATTATGCGTGACAACGCTCGCCCACATATCGCTCGGCAAACCGTTGCTTTCCTGCAACAGTTTCAGTGGAACACAATCACCCATCCACATTATAGTCCTGACTTGGCGCCCAGTGACTATCACCTGTTCCCTAAGTTAAAAGAACATTTGGTCGGAAAGCGATTCAGATCCGACGACGAGGTGAAAGAAGAGGTTCATAACATTCTGAACAGCATGGCGGCGAGATGGTATGACATGAGCATACAAAAACTGCCACAGTGTCTACAAAAACGCATCGACAGAAATTGTGATTATGTCGAAAAATAGCTAAATGTTCAAGCTGTAAACTGATGTAAACCATTGTAGAAATAAATACACTCATGGAAATGGAAAAAAGAACACATTGACACCGGTGTGTCAGACACACCATACTTGCTCCGGACACTGCGAGAGGGCTGTACAAGCAATGATCACACGCACGGCACAGCGGACGCACCAGGAACCGCGGTGTTGGCCGTCGAATGGCGCTAGCTGTGCAGCATTTGTGCACCGCCGCTGTCAGTGTCAGCCAGTTTGCCGTGGCATACGGAGCTCCATCGCAGTCTTTAACACTGGTAGCATGCCGCGACAGCGTGGACGTGAACCGTATGTGCAGTTGACGGACTTTGAGCGAGGGCGTATACTGGGCATGCGGGAGGCCAGGTGGACGTACCGCCGAATTGCTCAACACGTGGGGCGTGAGGTCTCCACAGTACATCGATGTTGTCGCCAGTGGTCGGCGGAAGGTGCACGTGCCCGTCGACCTGGGACCGGACCGCAGCGACGCACGGATGCACGCCAAGACCGTAGGATCCTACGCAGTGCCGTAGGGGACCGCACCGCCACTTCCCAGCAAATTAGGGACACTGTTGCTCCTGGGGTATCGGCGAGGACCATTCGCAACCATGAAGCTGGGCTACGGTCCCGCACACCGTTAGGCCGTCTTCCGCTCACGCCCCAACATCGTGCAGCCCGCCTCCAGTGGTGTCGCGACAGGCGTGAATGGAGGGACGAATGGAGACGTGTCGTCTTCAGCGATGAGAGTCGCTTCTGCCTTGGTGCCAATGATGGGCGTATGCGTGTTTGGCGCCGTGCAGGTGAGCGCCACAATCAGGACTGCATACGACCGAGGCACACAGGGCCAACACCCGGCGTCACGGTGTGGGGAGCGATCTCCTACACTGGCCGTACACCACTGGTGATCGTCGAGGGGACACTGAATAGTGCACGGTACATCCAAACCGTCATCGAACCCATCGTTCTACCATTCCTAGACCGGCAAGGGAACTTGCTGTTCCAACAGGACAATGCACGTCCGCATGTATCCCGTGCCACCCAACGTGCTCTAGAAGGTGTAAGTCAACTACCCTGGCCAGCAAGATCTCCGGATCTGTCCCCCATTGAGCATGTTTGGGACTGGATGAAGCGTCGTCTCACGCGGTCTGCACGTCCAGCACGAACGCTGGTCCAACTGAGGCGCCAGGTGGAAATGGCGTGGCAAGCCGTTCCACAGGACTACATCCAGCATCTCTACGATCGTCTCCATGGGAGAATAGCAGCCTGCATTGCTGCGAAAGGTGGATATACACGGTACTAGCGCTACGGTCGCAGGTTCGAATCCTGCCTAGGGCATGGATGTTTGTGATGTCCTTAGGTTAGTTAGGTTTAACTAGTTCTAAGTTGTAGGGGACTAATGACCTCAGCAGTTGAGTCCCATAGTGCTCAGAGCCATTTTGAACATTGTACTAGTGCCGACATTGTGCATGCTCTGTTGCCTGTGTCTATGTGCCTGTGGTTCTGTCAGTGTGATCATGTGATGTATCTGACCCCAGGAATGTGTCAATAAAGTTTCCCCTTCCTGGGACAATGAATTCACGGTGTTCTTATTTCAATTTCCAGGAGTGTAGGTCTATGTGCTTATAAAAAAATAGGACACTTTACTTTTGGGTTTACCCTCACACAATGAGTACAGAATATGGTCTGAGAGTTAATCGAAGAGAGACGAGAAGTAGTGGAAATGAGCACAGCGACAAACGTCAGGACTGATGGTCGCGAATTAGGTGAAGTTAAGAAATACCACTACCCAGGCACAAAAATAACCAAAGACGGACGGAACAAGGAAGATATCAGAAGTAGACTAGCACTGACAAAAAGGGCATTCCTCACCAGGAAAAGTCTACTACCATCAAATGTAGGGCCTTAATTTGAGGAAGAAATTTCTGAGAATATACGTTTGCAGCACAGAATTGTATTGTAGCGAAACATGGACTATGGTAAAACTTGAACAGAAGAGAATCGAAGCATTTGAGATGTGGTGCTACAGATGAATGTTGAAAATTAGGTGCACTGATAAGGTAAGGAATGAGGAGAATCGGAGAGGAAAGGAATATGTGGCGAAAAAAAACAGTGATAACGAGAAGGGACAGGGTGATAGGTCACGTGTTGAGACATCAAGGAATGACATCCATGGTACTAGATGGAGCTGCAGAGAGCAGAACCTATAGAGGAAGGCAAAGATTGGAATACATCCAGCAAATAATTGAGGACGCAGGTTGCAAGTGCTACTCTGAGCTGCAGATGTTGGCACAGGAGAGAAATTCGTGGCGGCCCGCATCAGACCAATCTGAAGACTGATGCATAAAACAAAAAAATATTGTTTGTTCTTGGTGTTTCCATATTTTTCTGCATCGCCTGTACATTTAGCATTTTTCTTGAGCAGCTGGCACGCTTAGAGTTTTCGCCTCTGTCTTCCCACGAGTAATTCTATGGTCGAGTACCTCTTTTGATACACTACTAGCCATTAAAATTGCTACACAACGAAGATGACGTGCTACAGACGCGAAATTTAACCGACAGGAAGAAGATGCTGCGATATGCAAATTATTAGCTTTTCAGAGCATTCACACAAGGTTGGCGCCGGTGGCGACACCTACAACGTGCTGACATGAGGGAAGTTTCCAAGCGATTTCTCATACCCAAACAGCGGTTGACCGGCGTTGCCAGGTGAAACGTTGTTCTGATGCCTCGTGTAAGGAGGAGAAATGCGTACCATCACGTTTCCGACTTTGATAAAGGTCGGATTGTAGCCTATCGTGCTTGCGGTTTATCGTATCGCGACATTGCTGCTCGCGTTGGTCGAGATCCAATGACTGTTAGCGGAATATGGAAGCGGTGGGTTCAGGAGGGTAATACGGAACGCCTTGCTGGATCCCAGCGGCCTCGTATCATTGGCAGTCGAGATGACAGGCATCTTATCAGCATGGCTGTAACGGATCGTGCAGCCACGTCTCGATCCCTGAGTCAACAGATGGGGACGTTTCCAACACAACAACCATTTGCACGAACAGTTCGACGACGTTTGCAGCAGTGTGGACTATCAGCTCGGAGACCGTGGCTGCGGTTACCCTTGACGCTGCATCACAGACAGGAGCACCTGCGATGATGTACTCAACGACGAACCTGGGTTCAAGAATGGCAAAACGTCATTTTTTCGGATGCATCCAGGTTCTGTTTATAGCATCATGATGGTCGCATCCGTGTTTGGCGACATCGCGGTGAACGCACATTGGAAGCGTGTATTCGTGATAGCCACACTGGTGTATCACCCGGTGTGATGGTATGGGGTGCCATTGGTTACACGTCTCGGTCACCTCTTGTTCGCATTTACGGCACTTTGAACAGTGGACGTTACATTTCAGATGTGTTACGACCGTGGCTCTACCCTTCATTCGATCCCTGCGAAACCCTACATTTCAGCAGGATAATGCACGGCCGCATGTTGCAGGTCCTGTACGGGTCTTTCTGTATACAGAAAATGTTCGACTGCTGCCGTGGCCAGCACATTCTACAGATCTCTCACCAACTGAAAACGTCTGTTCAATGGTGGCCGAGCAACTGGCTCGTCACAATACGCCAGTCACTACTCTTGATGGCCTGTGGTATCGTGTTGAAGCTGCATGGGCAGCTGTACCTGTCCACGCCATCCAAGCTCTGTTTGACTCAATGCCCAGGTGTATGAAAGCCGTTATTACGGCCTGAGGTGGTTGTTCTGGGTACTGATTTCTCAGGATCTATGCAGCCAAATTGCGTGAAAATGTAATCACATGTCAGTTCTAGTATAATATATTTGTCCAATGAATACACGTTTATCGTCTGCATTTCTTCTTGGTGTAGCAATTTTAATGACCATTTTCTTGAGCAGCTGGCACGCTTCGAGTTTTCTCCTCTGTCTTCCCACGAGTAATTCTAAGACCGAGTATTTCTTTTGATATTTCTGAATGAGGAGTTTCACAGCACTGTCCTAACGGAAAGCAACAAGTGACAGAAAGAAGTGTGCCCTCTAAGTCACGCGCACCTTTTTGAGACCATTAGCAGAACCGGGGCGCAACAGCTGAGACGTGAAAAGCTGGAGAGCCGCGCTTGGCGTGTATGCAAATGAGGGCGGACAGTCCTTCTGGGTGTAAACAGACGGGCAGGCCGCCTTGAGCGATACCTTCTGCCTTCAAAAGGCGGTGCCAAACAACAGAAGCGGCCGTAAACGGACGTTTAAGAAAGAGACGGACGGCCCGACGGAGAGTCCGTTGCTGCAGCGACTCGCGAGCAGAGCGTGATTAATGACTGATTAATAGCGGCACACAGTCTCCTCTGCCATTCTTCCGCGCGAGCAAACAGCGCCGCTTTTATGCTCTGCGACTCTGGCTCCGGCGAGAGTATTCATATGCGGAGGCACACGGTACTGTACCCACAGGGCTGCCAACTGCACGGCGTCATTAATATCGGCGCCGTGACAGCGACGTTGGCAGTGCTCCCAGGCCAAACCGAGCTCCACGTGCAGATGAAATGGCGGCAATCGTTACCAATTGCTGGACGGGCCTAATTTAAATACGCGACGGCTCGTGGAAAAATTAGTGAACCCCTCACGGAATCGTGCATCTTCATCAGCATCGAGGATTAGACAGAAGGGGACTGGTACGTGAATGAGTCGAAAAAGTTTTTGATTTTTATCTTAAAACGCTACGGAACATCAAAATGGGGACATGTCACTCAACAGTAGTTTTGAGGTATATTGAAAATAGTGTGTAACATTGAATAGTGTTGGACTTCAACAGATTCATGCAATGGGAAGCCCGTTGTCACCTATTGTAGCCAATTTGTTTATGGAAGACTTTGAGGAACGAGCATTGGAGTCAGCGACCTTGAAACCTGCGTGTTTTTTCACTTTTGTTGTGTGGCCTCATGATAGTGAGAATTGAAACCGGTTTTTGGAACATCTGAATTCAATCCACCCGAATATTTAGTTCACTATGGAGGTGGAAAAGAATTGATGCCTTCCTTTCCTTAGCCGGCCGAAGTGGCCGTGCGGTTAAAGGCGCTGCAGTCTGGAACCGCAAGACCACTACGGTCGCAGGTTCGAATCCTGCCTCGGGCATGGATGTTTGTGATGTCCTTAGGTTAGTTAGGTTTAACTAGTTCTAAGTTCTAGGGGACTAATGACCTCAGCAGTTGAGTCCCATAGTGCTCAGAGCCATTTTTTGAACCTTCCTTTCCTTGTGTTGGTCAAAAGGAAGACTGATGGTACGTTGGGACATTCTGTTTATAGGAAGCCCACCCACACTGACTTGTATCTGCGAGCTGATAGTTGTCACCATCCAGCTCAGCCTGAAGGAGTACTTCGCACCTTGGTTCACAGGGCCCATGTTATCTCAGACCCTGAAAGTTTGGCAGCTGAGCTATCACATCTCGAAGTCACCTTTTGTCAGAATGGTTATAGTGAGAGGCAGATCAAATGAGCGTTGCGCCATCAGCCTTCTGTGCAACGGGTGAGTGACGATAGCAACGAAGTGGCACCTAAGTCTACGGCCTTTTTGCCTTACGCAGGAAGCATTTCCAACAGGATTGCCCTTATTTTGCGGAAATATGATGTGAAATGTGTTTTTCGACCACCTTCTAAGGTAAGGCCCTGTTGGCATCTGTAAAAGATGATCTTGGTTTACGTAAGGCTGAGGTCTATCGTATTCCTTGCAGTTGTGGCATGTCATATATTGTTCAGACAATCAGGACTGTGGGAGACCGGTGTATTGAACATTAGCGTCACACACGCTTACAACAGCCGAGCAAATCCGCTATTGTAGAACATTGCCTTTACACCGGTCATCCTATGGAATACAACAACACGGAGATTCTGGCTTGCACGTCCAGCTATTGGGATAGTATTATTAAGGAAGCTGTTGAAATCAGACTGTCAAGCAACCTTATTAACAGAGATGGTGGATTTTGTTTAAATGCTGCTTGGAATCCGGCTCTATCTCTCATCAAAAAACAGAGGGAGAGAATTAGTGCTACCTCACCTGTTGATTAATAGTAACTATCGATATTTCTGATGTTGGTTATCTTTGGTTGTGTTGACACTTGTTCTGTGTGTGGTATCTTCCTTGTTTCTCCTCTATGAACCGAGGTATTAAATTTGCTTGCACATTTTTTCTTCCTTGCATTTGTGCCTTGAGAATGGTAGGGTGTGATCCTGTCGAAATATCGGCGGTGTTCGACGACGTCACCCGGCAGCAAACCCGTAAGTTATTTGAACGTTGAATAGTGTTATTCCCAAACCCTGTAGTTAATACCACATGCTCGTCAGGAAGAATACAACCTTATACCAAAATCTGAAATCATAGAATAAAGGCTGTAAGGTGGTTATAATTTCGCACCTTACAAGAAATCGTCCACATACTTTACCGTGATCTACAAACACAGTTAGGTATCATGTGATAGGTTGTACATCGTATATACACTCCTGGAAATGGAAAAAAGAACACATTGACACCGGTGTGTCAGACCCACCATACTTGCTCCGGACACTGCGAGAGGGCTGTACAAGCAATGATCACACGCACGGCACAGCGGACACACCAGGAACCGCGGTGTTGGCCGTCGAATGGCGCTAGCTGCGCAGCATTTGTGCACCGCCGCCGTCAGTGTCAGCCAGTTTGCCGTGGCATACGGAGCTCCATCGCAGTCTTTAACACTGGTAGCATGCCGCGACAGCGTGGACGTGAACCGTATGTGCAGTTGACGGACTTTGAGCGAGGGCGTATAGTGGGCATGCGGGAGGCCGGGTGGACGTACCGCCGAATTGCTCAACACGTGGGGCGTGAGGTCTCCACAGTACATCGATGTTGTCGCCAGTGGTCGGCGGAAGGTGCACGTGCCCGTCGACCTGGGACCGGACCGCAGCGACGCACGGATGCACGCCAAGACCGTAGGATCCTACGCAGTGCCGTAGGGGACCGCACCGCCACTTCCCAGCAAATTAGGGACACTGCTGCTCCTGGGGTATCGGCGAGGACCATTCGCAACCGTCTCCATGAAGCTGGGCTACGGTCCCGCACACCGTTAGGCCGTCTTCCGCTCACGCCCCAACATCGTGCAGCCCGCCTCCAGTGGTGTCGCGACAGGCGTGAATGGAGGGACGAATGGAGACGTGTCGTCTTCAGCGATGAGAGTCGCTTCTGCCTTGGTGCCAATGATGGTCGTATGCGTGTTTGGCGCCGTGCAGTGAGCGCCACAATCAGGACTGCATACGACCGAGGCACACAGGGCCAACACCCGGCATCATGGTGTGGGGAGCGATCTCCTACACTGGCCGTACACCACTGGTGATCGTCGAGGGGACACTGAATAGTGCACGGTACATCCAAACCGTCATCGAACCCATCGTTCTACCATTCCTAGACCGGCAAGGGAACTTGCTGTTCCAACAGGACAATGCACGTCCGCATGTATCCCGTGCCACCCAACGTGCTCTAGAAGGTGTAAGTCAACTACCCTGGCCAGCAAGATCTCCGGATCTGTCCCCCATTGAGCATGTTTGGGACTGGATGAAGCGTCGTCTCACGCGGTCTGCACGTCCAGCACGAACGCTGGTCCAACTGAGGCGCCAGGTGGAAATGGCATGGCAAGCCGTTCCACAGGACTACATCCAGCATCTCTACGATCGTCTCCATGGGAGAATAGCAGCCTGCATTGCTGCGAAAGGTGGATATACGCTGTACTAGTGCCGACATGGTGCATGCTCTGTTGCCTGTGTCTATGTGCCTGTGGTTCTGTCAGTGTGATCATGTGATGTATCTGACCCCAGGAATGTGTCAATAAAGTTTCCCCTTCCTGGGACAATGAATTCACGGTGTTCTTATTTCAATTTCCAGGAGTGTATGAATATATAAAGGAGACTGACATTGTCACGAACGTCTTGTAAATAATTGTTAACGCTTAATGCATGAAAGGTGACGGAGTGTCTTTATTATAATGCCTATACTAGTAGGGAGATGAAACGGCAGGCAGAACTCAAGCTCTTTGTGAAGGACCCGCACGGGTGTTGCCCCTGCGTAAAGACAGGAAGTAGCTTTACGGACGTCGTGTCACCTGAGCTTTAGAGCACAATAGGGTGGCGGCCGGCCGCTATTGTAGTAGGGGCCGGAAGGATAACCGGATAATACTTCCGAACGCTGAAAATCTTGGACGCAGGTGAGAGGAACGAAGAAGCGGCACCTCGGAAACCACGCACGCAGGGTTATTTTCAAGGATTTTTACTCAGAAACGTACCATTGGACGAGTATAGGTTTTCCTTCGCAAACTTTCCGCGCTGGACGTCAGCGTTCGAAAGAATCCGTAGAAAGGAAGAATATTCTGCAGTTTTGGTAATATGATTCGTTTTCGTAATTACGATGGTGGGGAGCCGAGCCTTGCTGGGAAGCCAGCGCTGGAGAGACGAGGTCTTCTGTTGTGACCGCCCGTGTGTGACGGTCGCTCGGTATCAGCTTTGTTCGTACAGAGGGACTTGCTGTCTTTGCTCTCAGTAGAGTTTATAGTTAGAACAGTTAGGAACTATACTGTTGCGAACCTATAGGTTTCTGGACTTCACCTCCGGGTTGGAAGTCGTAGAGTACGCAGCGTTCCGTAATCGAGAGCACTTCCTCTGCCTATATTTGCGTTGAGACGTTATCTGAACTCCGTCCTCGTGGTTGGGAGTTCGCGTTTCTCGTCTGTAGAACACAGAGAGGAGAAGAGAGTATTAGATCGTCCGCAGCTCGTGGTCTTGCGGTAGCGTTCTCGCTTCCCGCGCACGGGGTCCCGGGTTCGATTCCCGGCGGGGCCAGGGATTTTCTCTGGCTCGTGATGACTGGGTGTTGTGTGTTCATCATCATTTCATCATCCATTGACTCGCAAGTCGCCGAAGTGGCGTCAACTAAAAAGGACTTGCAATACGGCGGCCGAACTTCCCCACATGGGGCCTCCCGGCCAACAATGCCATTCGTTCATTTCAGTTTTCAGTATTAGATTATACTAGTCACAGGACCGCCTTCTGCCGTCCTAGTGTTTGAAAGAGTTTATTTGTGGCTGGAGTTCTTCCATCGTCTCAGGCGCGTGCGAGAACCATCACTTCGACGCACCGTACGCAATACATACGGTGATATCGAAATTTGCTTCGGCTTATTAGGGCTATAAAAGCTAAACAGCAGTGATCACGTTAGTTTATTTCCACTGAGGTTCCACACCATCACAGATCATCTTTGAAAGGGGGGCTCTGAGCACTATGGGACTTAACATCTATGCTCATCAGTCCCCTAGAACTTAGAACTACTTAAACCTAAGGACAGCACACAACACCCAGCCATCACGAGGCAGAGAAAATGCCTGACCCCGCCGGGAATCGAACCCGGGAACCCGGGCGTGGGAAGCGAGAACGCTACCGCACGACCACGAGATGCGGGCCATCTTTGAAAGCAGTGTCTTCTAGTGTTTGATACGTAGATGATATCACTCATTTCGCGTTGGTGATATTAGATCGCGCAGTCATAATAAGGAGCAGAGTTGAGCAGTTGATTAGTAATTTTACTTACAAGGGAACCTCCCCATCGCACCCCCCTCAGATTTAGTTATAAGTTGGCACAGTCGATAGGCCTTGATAAACTGAACACAGATCAATTGAGAAAACAGGAAGTTGTGTGGAACTATGAAAAAATAAGCAAAATATACAAACTGAGTAGTCCACGGGTCGCATAAGCAACATAATGGACAATATGAGCCCAGGCGCGCCGTGGTCCCGTGGTAGCGTAAGCAGCTACGAAACGGGAGGTCCTTGGTTCAAGTCTTCCCTCAAGTGCAAAGTTTACTTTCTTTTTTTTTTTGCATAGTTATTATCTGTCCATTCGTTCATTGACGTCTCTGTTCACTGTAATAAGTTTAGTGTCTGTGTTTTGCGACCGCATCGCAAAACAGTGCGATTAGTAGACGAAAGGATGTGCCTCTCCAATGGGAACCGAAAACATTTGATCGCAAGGTCATAGGTCAACCGATTCCTCCACAGGAAAACACATCTGATATATTCTATACGACACTGGTGACGACATGTGCGTCACATTACAGGAATATGTTGTCGACCCACCTAACTTGTACACTTGGCGAATGGGTAAAAAGATTCTTCTACCTTGCCCAATTTAGGTTTTCTTCTGGATGTGATAATCACTCCCAAAAAAGTGATGAAAACATAAGAGTTTGTCACGTAAACTGAAAATAAAAAATTAAACTTTTCACTCGATGGAAGATTAGAACCAACGACCTTTCGTTCCGCAGCTGCTCACGTTACCACGAGACCACGGCGCTCCTACGTTCCCAGTGTCCTTGATGTTGCATATCTTCCCAAGAACTAATCAGTTTGTATATTTTGCTTATTTTTTCACAGTTCCACACAACTTCTTCCTGTTTTCTCAATTGATCTGTGTTCAGTTTTTCAAGGCCTATCCACTGTGCCAACTTATAACTAAATCTGAGGGGCGTGCGATGGGGAGGTTCCCTTGTTAGGAAATGTAAACTTTGTAATATAAAGGCTTTTTTTTACTCTTCAATAAATAGGCAGGAACAACGTCTATCATTTAGTAGGATTAGTTGCCTTCATCATTCATTTATGTTTAGATTGTAATTTATAGAATTAAGATGGATGGGATGTTTTGGGGGAAGGGACCAAACAGCGAGGTCATCGGTCTCGTCGGATTAGGGAAGGATGGGGAAGGAAGTCGGCCGTGCCCTTTCAAAGGAACCATCCCGGCATTTGCCTGGACCAATTTAGGGAAATCACGGAAAACCTAAATCAGGATGGCCGGACGCGGGATTGAACCGTCCTCCTTCCGAATGCGAGTCCAGTTAGAATTAAGAGATCCTAAGATCTGCTACAGGGGGTAGTCAGACAGGGCCAAATCTTCATTTTAGCTTTTATTATTTTCCGTTGCGCACATTCTTTTTACACCCGCTTGGAGTGGCATCTTGGAAGGCAAATGATAGAGAACGGCAATAGAAAATGACTGACATATACCCTTTTTGATTTAAACAACACTTATTTCATCATAAATATCGTAAACTGAAAAAGAGTATATTTTCAAGAAAAATATTCTTTTTAATTATTTCAACATATTCGTACACGTTCCTTTTTTTTGTGCCATTCACAACTAAACAATACATATCAAAATAGACAATATAATGGAACTCAAAATGCTTTTTCAGTTCTTCGCTTGTGACATAGGAGATACAGTCCACATTTTTTACTTGTTGAACAATCCTGTTTATTTTGTCACACACACACACATGGTCATAAATTTATCACTCTTGATCACTGTCCCTAACTTCAGTTCCAGATTCATTATCTTCCTCTCCACCAGCCACCTGTCTAGAATGTTACAAAATACGTACGTCAATGCCATGTGACGATCTCAATTATGCATGAAATGTCCTGTAGTTTCTCCGTTTTCAGAGGATTTACGTCCATTTGTTCTTGGCACTTTATGAGTATGAGGGACTGTCCCAGTCTTTGTTGTTGTTGTTGTTGTGGGGGTCTTCAGTCCAGAGACTGGTTTGATGCAGCTCTCCACGCTACTCCATCCTGTGCAAGCTTCTTCTCCTCCGAGTAACTACTGCAACCTACGTCCTTCTGAACCTGTTTAGTGTATTCATGCCTTGGTCTCCCTCTACGATTTTTACCCTCCACGCTGCCCTCCAATACTAAATTGGTGATCCCTTGATGCCTCAGAACATGTCCTACCAACCGATCCATTCTTCTAGTCAAGTTGTGCCACAAACTCCTCTTCTCCCCTCATTAGTTACGTGATCTTTTTTTTTTCTCCTCCCCTCATTAGTTACGTGATCTTTTTTTTTTTTTTCCATCAGTCTACTGACTGGTTTGATGCGGCCCGCCACGAATTCCTTTCCTGTGCTAACCTCTTCATCTCAGAGTAGCACTTGCAACCTACGTGATCTACCCATCTAATATTCAGCATTCTTCTGTAGCACGACATTTCAAAAGCTTCTATGCTCTTCTTGACTAAACTATTTATCGTCCATGTTTCACTGCCACACATGGCTAGACTCCATACAAATACTTTCCGAAAACACTTCCTTACACTTAAATCTACACTCGATATTGAAAAATTTCTCTTCTTCATAAACGTTTTCCTTGCCACTGCCAGTCTCCATTTTACATCGTCTCTACTTTCAGCATCATCAGTTATTTTTCTCCCCAAATAGCAAAACTCATTCACTACTTTAAGTGTGTCATTTACTAATCTAATGCCCTCGGTATCACATGATTTAATTCAGCTACATTCCATTACCCTCGTTTTGCTTTTGTTGATGTTCATCTTATATCCTCCTTTCAAGACACTATCCATTCCGTTCAGCTGCTCTTCCAGCTCTCAGACAGAATTACAATATCTTCGACAAACCTCGAGGTTGTTATTTCTTCTCCATGGATTTTAATTGCTACTCCAAATTCCCAGACTTAACCAGAGGAAACTCATATTTCACCATTCCCCTGCTGTTGGGTGAAACAGAGATGCCTGGAAATGGAAAAAAGAACACATTGACACCGGTGTGTCAGACCCACCATACTTGCTCCGGACACTGCGAGAGGGCTGTACAAGCAATGATCACACGCACGGCACAGCGGACACACCAGGAACCGCGGTGTTGGCCGTCGAATGGCGCTAGCTGCGCAGCATTTGTGCACCGCCGCCGTCAGTGTCAGCCAGTTTGCCGTGGCATACGGAGCTCCATCGCAGTCTTTAACACTGGTAGCATGCCGCGACAGCGTGGACGTGGACCGTATGTGCAGTTGACGGACTTTGAGCGAGGGCGTATAGTGGGCATGCGGGAGGCCGGGTGGACGTACCGCCGAATTGCTCAACACGTGGGGCGTGAGGTCTCCACAGTACATCGATGTTGTCGCCAGTGGTCGGCGGAAGGTGCACGTGCCCGTCGACCTGGGACCGGACCGCAGCGACGCACGGATGCACGCCAAGACCGTAGGATCCTACGCAGTGCCGTAGGGGACCGCACCGCCACTTCCCAGCAAATTAGGGACACTGCTGCTCCTGGGGTATCGGCGAGGACCATTCGCAACCGTCTCCATGAAGCTGGGCTACGGTCCCGCACACCGTTAGGCCGTCTTCCGCTCACGCCCCAACATCGTGCAGCCCGCCTCCAGTGGTGTCGCGACAGGCGTGAATGGAGGGACAAATGGAGACGTGTCGTCTTCAGCGATGAGAGTCGCTTCTGCCTTGGTGCCAGTGATGGTCGTATGCGTGTTTGGCGCCGTGCAGGTGAGCGCCACAATCAGGACTGCATACGACCGAGGCACACGGGGCCAACACCCGGCATCATGGTGTGGGGAGCGATCTCCTACACTGGCCGTACACCACTGGTGATCGTCGAGGGGACACTGAATAGTGCACGGTACATCCAAACCGTCATCGAACCCATCGTTCTACCATTCCTAGACCGGCAAGGGAACTTGCTGTTCCAACAGGACAATGCACGTCCGCATGTATCCCGTGCCACCCAACGTGCTCTAGAAGGTGTAAGTCAACTACCCTGGCCAGCAAGATCTCCGGATCTGTCCCCCATTGAGCATGTTTGGGACTGGATGAAGCGTCGTCTCACGCGGTCTGCACGTCCAGCACGAACGCTGGTCCAACTGAGGCGCCAGGTGGAAATGGCATGGCAAGCCGTTCCACAGGACTACATCCAGCATCTGTACGATCGTCTCCATGGGAGAATAGCAGCCTGCATTGCTGCGAAAGGTGGATATACACTGTACTAGTGCCGACATTGTGCATGCTCTGTTGCCTGTGTCTATGTGCCTGTGGTTCTGTCAGTGTGATCATGTGATGTATCTGACCCCAGGAATGTGTCAATAAAGTTTCCCCTTCCTGGGACAATGAATTCACGGTGTTCTTATTTCAATTTCCAGGAGTATATATATATATATATATATATATATATATATATATATATATATATATATATATATATAGGGGACCCATATCACTATAACAGCACACGCCCCACACCATTACAGAGCCTCCTTGAGAATCCGCTGCCGACATCCAGGGTGCAGGGATTCATGAGGTTGTCTTCATACGCGCACACTTCCATCCGCTCGATACAATTTGAAACGAGACTCGTCCGACCACGCAACATCCTTCTATTTATCAACAGTCGATTGTCGGTGTTTACGGCTCCAGGCGAGGTGTAAAGCTTTGTGTCGTGCATTCATCAAGGGTACACGAGTGGGCCTTCGTCTCTGAAAGACCATAT
Organism: Schistocerca nitens; assembly: GCF_023898315.1. Classification (NCBI taxonomy): domain Eukaryota; kingdom Metazoa; phylum Arthropoda; class Insecta; order Orthoptera; family Acrididae; genus Schistocerca; species Schistocerca nitens. The sequence goes on along the minus strand of NC_064625.1, from coordinate 91,257,909 downwards.
CGATGACGTTTAGTTGCGAATGTTGACACCTGTTGATGGCCCAGCATTGAAATCTGCAGCAATTTGCTGAAGGGTACCACTTCTTTCTGTCACGTGAACCATTCTCTTCAGTCGTGGTAGGTTCCGTTCTTGTAGGATCTTTTTGCAGGCCGCAGCGATGTCTGATATTTGATGTTTTATCGGATTCCTGATATCCACGGTACACTCGTGAAATGGTCGTACGGGGAAATCCCCACTTCATCGCCACCTAGAGGACGCTGTGTCCCATTGCTCATGCGCCGACTATAACGCCACGTTCAAACTCACTTAAATGTTGATAACCTGCCATTGTAGCAGCAGTAACCGATCTAACAACTGCGCCAGAAACTTGTCTTATATACGCTTTGCCGACCGCAGCGCTGTACGAGGTGTGGCTAGAAAAAAACCGGACTAGTACTGGTGAAACAATAAAACGAATGCAATAAGGCTGAAAGTCGCGTGGCCTGTCACGTGACTCTCGCTCCGCCTACTGCTCGAGTTTCATCTGCCTCCTGCACTCAGTCTGCCCGTGGCGTCTGTTTTAAGTAGTTGACGTTTTGTCTGTGCGTCGGAAAATGTTGAGTGTACAGAAAGAACAGCGTGTTAACATCAAATTTTGTTTCAAACTAGGAAAATCTGCAAGTGAAACGTTTGTAATGTTACAACAAGTGTACGGCGATGATTGTTTATCGCGAACACAAGTGTTTGAGTGGTTTAAACGATTTAAAGATGGCCGCGAAGACACCAGTGATGACACTCGCACTGGCAGACCATTGTCAGCAAAAACTGATGCAAACATTGAAAAAATCGGTAAACTTGTTCGACACTTTCCTTGTCAACTCCTGTTAACTCAGACACTGCTCTGATTGTTAAACGGCTATCTTGTCGAACAAGTTTACCGATTGTTCCGTTACATTCCCTACTACACTGGTAGAAAACATCCTCTTCAACCTCTTCCACACTTAGTCGGGTTTGGAAGATTGCCCACTGGAACATTTCGTGTTTTATCTGCCTTCCTACGTGGCAGTTAATGGCTCCTGCACACACATGTCGTCTACATGTTAAAATATCTTTGCTGTATTGTGTCACACATTTGCAGCTATAAAAGTTTGTTCGTTTCTAGATCTGTTAATTGTGCTACATCCACATGTTGTCGCCAAGCGACTGCAGATCACCAGTCTCTCGTTTTAGTCGGTGGAGGCTTATGTTTGCGCTTGCATGCATAGTTGTTTAGCATGTCTGTAACTGTATTTAAGGGGGGCTTTAATGTCTGACTGTCATAGCTGTACTCCGTGTTAATGTACATTGTCGGTAATGTCATACCGGTGCGTTTTATTTGCCTGTAGTACAATTGCTTGCAGTTAGGGCAGTCAGGTTGTCCTGCCTTGTCCCATGTCCTGTTTCCATACCTACGTGGTATACATCCAATCATGGCTTCCTCCCGGAATTCTGACGTCTTGTGGCCTGGCTTCGTACATTTTCCGTAGACTGGTTCTTTACGGTAATGTTTTGGCGGGTGACCTAGGCCCCAGAGACTGAATCATCTCCAAACAGCCACAAAATCTTTGATGTATATGGACTCGAACTGAATAGAGACTCTATCCCTTTGCAGCAGCAGAAAATGAAACCTTAGAGTGTCTTCCATTTACCTTTTTAGCCTGTTTTGAGCTTCATTTTGAGTTCCTCGTAGAACTCTTCCTTAGAAATGTGTTCCCTTAAGTGGACCCAATGTAGTTCCTCCCGGAAGTCCTAATCAGGTCGACTTATTGCGACGTGATACACTGCAAAGAGAGGTCCTCACGTCTAATATCTTTTACTTGGGCTGTATTTGCTATGATTTTACTGTTATCTGCTTGTGTTTCCGTCTCTAAGATGACTGCGTTTGCTGTGGATCTAATTGCTTTTATTTTTAGCCCGCATCTCGTGGTCGTGCGGTAGCGTTCTCGCTTCCCACGCCCGGGTTACCGGGTTCGATTCCCCGGCGGGGTCAGGGATTTTCTCTGCCTCGTGATGGCCGGGTGTTGTGTGCTGTCCTTAGGTTAGTTAGGTTTAAGTAGTTCTAAGTTACAGGGGACTGATGACCATAGATGTTAAGTCCCACAGTGCTCAGAGCCATTTTTATTTTTACTTTGTCTTGTCTGGGACTGATTATTTTAGTGACTGTTTCACGTATGGCCTTTGTAAGGGGTCCGTAGGCCCTTACTATAAGTTTGCACTCGGCACAGGTCGACAGGGCAAACAATCGATAGTGTCGGGTTGCGAGAGCGAGCGTGAGTTGAGTCAGTTCCCAGGTTGCGGGCCGAGCCGTGTGGAGGCCTGTTGATGTAATGCATGGTTTACCGACAAAGGGAGTGGCCATCGCCGCGGTTTAACCCCTTTGTGTTAGAATAATACGGGAAAGTGAAAAAAAGTATAATTACGAGAGTAATCAGTGAGATTTCTGTGCCGATATTTTTGGTTTCGCGTCTACCGCGCCGGCATCATTTGGATTGCAGTGTTGGATTGCAGTGTTGGATTACAGTGATTGAATTTGCGTGTGACGATAATGAATAGAGAGGAAGCCTGTGCTGAGATTAGCCGTTATTAAATATGTATGACGAAGGCAGTCGCTATCTCCTTTTTCTTGTGTTTTTGAAACGAATATAGGTCTTGATTAGTAAAGCTGTGTTGGCGTTCTTCTTGTCACCAGACATTTCATTATTGCAGGATTTGAGAAGGACAAAATGGAATGTAACAACTCCGTAGCAGTCAAATCCGATTGCCAGCCCCGTTTGGTACACGGTCACATTAATTAATATTTATTTGGGCTGCTATTCAGATCCCGATCGAGCGGGAAACATAAATCAGAGGTGTTACACCCTGGCGTCTTGGTTGTTTTCCGATTTGAAGAAGAGAGCACTCGACTGTTCTGATTTGGCTCGCCGCATCCGTTCTTCTATTTTCCTCTTCCGTTCTGAAGCTGAGCCAGCGGCCACAACTGCCGCAAAGGACAGTGGTGTTGAAATACTTTCTCTTCTCTGATTTTCTGATTTGAGATGGGTTATTCCTGATTACAGGCGGCATATTCATTCCAGCGCATCTTGTACATTGCCTTTAGCTAATTCTTCACGTAAACGCTCATTTTCTTTACTTCTAATTCTGCCCGTCTAGTTTTGCTTGGGTGATGACGAGAACCGAAATTTTTGTTTTTCACTGTTGCTGGAATAACTGTTTTTCTTCTATGCCTCAGTTAGTTTTGAAGGTCCGTAAAAGAGCGTCGACTACGGCGATCTTTTCCACACGCGACGTATTTGAAGGTATTACCATTGATGCCACTTCGGCAAAAGTACTTCGTTTTATGGCTTCTGTTTTCTGACGCTCGGTGTGCTGTCATTCTGTTTACTACTTTTGGTGATCCGCTGTCGCTACAACGACTAACGGCAGTTATTGCCAGCAGAAAAAGAATGGTTCAAATGGCTCTGAGCACTATGCGACTTAACTTCTGAGGTCATCAGTCTCCTAGAACTTAGAATTAATTCACCCTAACTAACCTAAGGACATCACACACATCCATGCCCGACGCAGGATTCAAACCTGCGACCGTAGCGGTCGCTCGGTTCCAGACTGTAGCGCCTAGAACCGCACAGCCACTCCGGTCGGCGTCGCCAGCAGGGACTAAGTAGTTTTCTCCAGTATCCACGCATTCACGTGGATATGGAGACAGCGCAATCAGAGGTAAAAAGAGCAAGTCCCAAATTCTTCACAAAATGAGGTGTTGGGGGCGAAATTCACTTCCGTTTTTCTAAAATACACTACTGGCCATTAAAATTGCTACACCAAGAAGAAATGCATATGATAAATGGGTACAGGACCTGCAACATGCGGTCGTACATTGTCCTGGTGAAATGTCGGGTTTCGCACGGATCGAATGAAGGGTAGAGCCACGGGTCGTAACACATCTGAAATGTAACGTCCACTGTTCAAAGTGCCGTCAGTGCGAAAAAAGAGGTTACCGAGACGTGTAACCGATGGCACCCCATACCATCACGCCAGGTGATACGGCAGTATGGCGATGACGAATACACGCTTCCAATGTACGTTCACCGCGATGTCGCTAAACACGGATGCGACCATCATGATGCTGTAAACAGAACCTGGATTCGTCCGAAAACATGACGTTTCGCCATTCGTACACCCAGGTTCGTCGTTGAGTACACCATCGCAGGCGATCCTGTCTGTGATGCAGCGTCAAGGGTAACCGCAGCCGTGGTCGAGCTGATAGTCCATGCCGCTGCAAACGTCGTCCAACTGTTCGTTCAGATGGTTGTTGTCTTGCAAACGTCCCCATCTGTTGACTCAGGGATCGAGACGTGGCTGCACGATCCGTTACAGTCATGCGGATAAGATGCCTGTCGTCTCGACTGCCAGTGATACGAGGACGTTGGGATCCAGCACGGCGTTCCGTATTACCCTCCTGAACCCACCGATTCCATATTCTGGTAACAGTCATTGGATCTCGGGCAACGGGAGCAGCAATGTCGAGATACGATAAACCGCAGCCGCGATAGCCTACAATCCGACCTTTATCAAAGTCGGAAACGTGATGGTACGCATTTCTCCTCCTTACACGAGGCATCACAACAACGTTTCACCAGGAAACGCCGGTCAACTGGTGTTTGTGTATGAGAAATCGGTTGGAAACTTTCCTCATGTCAGCACGTTGTAGGTGTCGCCACTGGCGCCAACCTTGTCTGAATGCTCTGAAAAACTAATCATTGCATATCACAGCATCTTCTACCTGTCGGTTAAATTTCGCGTCTGTAGCATGTCATCTTCGTGGTGTAGCAATTTTAATGGCCAGTAGTGCAGTTTTATAGGCTGCCAAATTACGGATGTAAGTCTAGATGTCTACAGTGAGGAGAGGAATGCTGATTATTTCTGAGCACGCTGTTTTTGCAGACTGGTTTACTTTCGCCGTACCTGGCTCCTGGCACGGTCGCCAGCCGTCATTAATCGCATTTAAACGGCGCGCCTTGTCTATGCCGCGGCCGGCGCCTTTGAAAGCGACGCCTGCAGCTCCCGGCAGCGGCAACCATTAATCACCAGCCCAAAGAAGCCCCGGGCAAGCGGGCAGGCCTCTGAGGAACGGAAGAAGGCGCGCAGCAGCTACTGCCTCGCCACGCCACATCGCCGCCGTGCCGAGAATCGCCACAGTGGATCAGCGAAGGACAGCGCTCGATGGAAAATTTGCAACGTCTTGCTAGCTCTCTCCTCAAGAAAAGTCTAATAGAATAGCAGCTTTTCTGCACTCACTATATCTCAAGGTGGCCGCCGTGTCGCCAATGCGTTAACGTCCGCTCTGGTATTTATGGTGGCAAGTGCAATCCAGTAACTTACGCTCTAGGATGGCGAGTGCATGTAGAGCCATTGATGCCACTGTGAGTGCACTCTGTGCAGTTCATACAGTAACCATACAAGACGTGTAAATACACTTCGTCATTTCGCCTGTGTTTAGCAGTTGTTATGAGGGCCGTTTGAAGTCCGTGCAAAAATAAAAACTGCTTACGTGTTTGGGGTAAACCTTTTTTATTTTTCGACATAGTCTCCTTTTAGATTTAAACACTTCGTCCAACGCTGTTCTAATTTGTTGATCGCTTACGAATAATAGGAATTGTCCAAGTGTGCAAAATAGCTATTAGTTGCTGCAATCACCTCCTTGTTTGAATAAAATCTTAGTCCCACCAACCATTTCTTCAAATTGGGGAACAAATAGTAGTCCAAGGGACCCAAGTCTGGAGAATAGGGGGTATGTGAAACGAGTCGGAATCCTATTTCCAATAATTTTGCCACCACAACTGCTGAGGTGTGTGCTGGTGCATTGTCGTGATGGAAAAGGACTTTTTTGCGGTCCGATCGCCGGAGTTTTTCTTGCAGCTCGGTTTTCAAACGGTCCAATAACGATGAATAATATGCACCTGTAATAGTTTTACCCTTTTTCAGATAGTCGATGAGGATTATCCCTTGCGAATCCCAAAAGACAGTCGCCATAACCTTTCCGGCCGAAGGAATGGTCTTCGCCGTTTTTGGTGCAGATTCTCCCTTGGTAACCCATTGTTTAGATTGTTCTTTGGTCTCAGGAGTATAGTAATGTATCCATGTTTCATCCACAGTGACGAAGCGACGATTAAAGTCCTGCGGATTCTTCCTGAACAGCTGCAAACCATCCTTGCAACACTTCACACGATTCCGTTTTTGGTCGAGCGTGAGCAATCGCGGCTCGCGTCTTGCGGATAGCTTTCTCAAGTCCAAATGTTTATGCAAAATATTACGTACCCGTTCATTCGAGATGCCCACAGCACTAGCAATCTCACGCACCTTAACTCTTCTGTCATCCATCACCATATCATGGAATTTATCAATGATTTCTGGAGTCGTAACCTCCACAGGGCGCCCAGGACGTTCAGCATCACTTGTGCCCGTATGGCCACTCCATAAATTTTGAAACCACTTATAAACTGTTCTAATAGAAGTTGCAGAGTCACCGTAATGTTTATCAAGCTTCTCTTTAGTCTCCTGAGGCGTTTTGCCTTTCATAAAGTAATGTTTAATCACTACACGAAATTCTTTTTCGTCCATTTTTTGACAATCACTCGACTTCCTTGATTCACACCAATGCCAAACACAAGGAAATGGACCAATATGGCTGAAACTTGATGTGCGTTCTTTCCAAAGATGCTACTAACTAAGCATGACCTCTATACGCGCCGGTGGTGCCATCTCTTGGATGCTGCACGGACTTTTCAAACGCGTCTCGTACTCTATGTACCGCGTCATGGCGCGCCGCATCGGTCTGAAAGGTCAGCGCGGCTTAATCAGCAGCAGCGTCAGCACCGGCGACTTCAGGAACACCAGACCCATCAGCAACGTCAGCTCCTGTGTGTGAGTAGCTACAAGAAACGTAGCAACAGGGCTACGAAACGTCGTTCAATCGGCATGTGATTTATTTTGCCCTGTGCTCTCTGTTACTACGCTACAGTCAGACTAGAAACAGACTATATTTTTGAAAAACAGTAGTCATGGCTCTATGCAGTATGGGACTTAACATCTGAGGTCGTCAGTCCCCTAGACTTAGAAGTACACTACTGGCCATTAAAATTGCTACACCACGAAGATGACGTGCTACAGACGCGAAATTTACAGACAGGAAGAAGATACTGTGATATGCAAATGATTAGCTTTTCAGAGCATTCACACAAGGTTGGCGCCGGTGGCGACACCTAAAACATGCTGACATGAGGACAGTTTCCAAACGAATTTCTCATACACAAACAGTAGTTGACCGGCGTTGCCTGTTCAAACGTTGTTGTGATGCCTCGTGTAAGGAAGAGAAATGCGTACCGTTTTCGACTTTGATAAAGGTCGGATTGTACCCTATCGCGATTGCGGTTTGTCGTATAGCGACATTGCTGCTCGCGTTGGTCGAAGTCCATTGACTGTTAGCAGAATATGGAATAGTATCACTAGCTGTCGAGATGTTCGACTGCTGCCCTGGCCAGCACATTCTCCACATCTCTCACCAATTGAAAACGTCTGGTCAATGGTGGAGGAGCAACTGGCCCGTAACAATACGCCAGTCACTACTCTGGATGAACTGGAGCAGCTGTACCTGTACACGCCATCGAAGCTCTTTTGACTCAATGCCCAGGCGTATCAAGGCCGTTATTACGGCCAGAGGTGGTTGTCCTGGGTACTGATTTCTCAGGATCTATGCACCCCAATTGCGTGAAAATGTAATCACATGTCACTTCTAGTATAATATATTTGTCGAATGAATACCCTTTTATCATCTGCATCTCTTCTTGGTGTAGCAATTTCAATGGCCAGTAGTGTATACTTTGGAAGGGATCTCACTGTGGCCCTCCATTTGGCTCCCTGGTCGAATCGTGCAATGTTCAGATTTGTTGGGCATTCAGATGTGACAATGGCCTGATGTTGGACTGCATAGAGACGTGAGAATAGGCATAGTCGTCATCAAGATTCCAGTCAATAATACTTCCAGAAGGGAGGCCGGCCTCTGTGGCCGAATGGTTCTAGGCGCTTCAGTCCAGAGCCGCGCTGCTGCTACGCTCGCAGGTTCGAATCCTACCTGCCGGCCGGAGTGGCCGAGCGGTTCTAGGAGCTACAGTCTGGAACCGCGCGACCGCTACGGTCGCAGGTTCGAATCCTGCCTTGGGCATGGATGTGTGTGATTTCCTTAGGTTAGTTAGGTTTAAGTAGTTCTAAGTTCTAGGGGACTGATGACCTCAGAAGTTGAGTCCCATAGTGCTCAGAGCCATTTGAACCATTTGAATCCTGCCTCGGGCATGGATGTGTGTGATGTCCTTAGGTGGTTGTTGTTGTTGTTGTTGTTGTCTTCAGTCCTGAGACTGGTTTGATGCAGCTCTCCATGCTATTCTATCCTGTGCAAACGTCTTCATCTCCCACTACTTACTGCAACCTACATCCTTCTGAATCTGCTTAAGGTATTCATCTCTTGATCTCCGGGCCCGCATCTCGTGGTCGTGCGGTAGCGTTCTCGCTTCGCACGCCCGGGTTCCCGGGTTCGATTCCCGGCGGGGTCAGGGATTTTCTCTGCATCCTGATGGCTGGGTGTTGTGTGCTGTCCTTAGGTTAGTTAGGTTTAAGTAGTTCTAAGTTCTAGGGGACTGATGACCATAGCTGTTAAGTCCCATAGTGCTCAGAGCCATTTGAACCATTTTTTTTCTTGATCTCCCTCTACGATTTTTACCCTCCACGTTGCCCTCCAATGGTAACTTTATGATCCCTTGATGCCTCAGAACATGTCCTACCATCCGGTCCCTTCTTCTTGTCAAGTTGTAACACAATCTCCTCTTCTCCCCAATTCTGTTCAATACATCCTCATTAGTTATGTGATCTACCTATCTAATCTTCAGCATTATTCTGTAATACCACATTTCGAAAGCTTCTAGTCTCTTCTTGTCCAAACTATTTATCGTCCATTTTCACTTCCATACATGGCTACACTCCATACAAATACTTTCATAAACGACTTTCTGACACTTAAATCTATACTCGATGTTAACAAATTTCTCTTCTTCAGAAACGCTTTCCTTACCATTGCCAGTCTACATTTTATATCCTCTCTACTTCGACCACCATCAGTTATTTTGCTCCCTAGATAGCAAAACTCCTGTACTACTTTAAGTATCTCATTTCCTAATCTAATTCCCTCAGCATCACCCGACTTAATTCGACTACATTCCATTATCCTCGTTTTGCTTTTGAGGATGTTCATCTTATATCCTCCTTTCAAGACACTGTCCATTCCGTTCAACTGATCTTCCAAGTCCTTTGCTGTCCCTGACAGAATTACAATGTCCTTAGGTAAGTTAGGTTTAAGTAGTTCTAAGATCTAGCGGACTGATGACTTCAGATGTTAAGTCCCATAGTGCTCAGAGCCGTTTGAACCATTTTTCTGAACCAGAAGGGGGGAACGATGTATTTTGCACCAAGCACATCGTAACACCTTCTAATCTACTCCTGCCATATGGGAAAACGTCATGAACAGAAATGGCTGCATTTGGAGTGTTGCCGTAACCGAAAATAATGGACTGTTGGTCAGTGACGTAGCATTGTGTCCAGAAATGAATTGCGGCACTTCCCTGGATGACCATCGCCTACGATTACAGCAGCGAGCTTGGGAGACATCACATTCTTCTAATGGTTTAGAGACGCACATCGCTATTACTCCAGCCGTGATGGCGTGCGGACTCAGGTCACAGCTCGTGCTGACTGAGGGAACTCTGGCAGAACAGCGATACTTCACGGGCCAGAAATTGAATGAATTACATACTTTCTCAAATGCTGATTCATAGATCAGCCGTTCCTTGCCGCAGTGATTAGACCGGTTCCGGTGAGATCACCGAAGCTCTGTCGGGCGTGGTCGGCACTTGGATGGGTGACCATCCAGGCCGCCATTCGCTGTTGCCGTTTTTCGGGGTGCCCTCAGCCTCGTGATACCAATTGAGGAGTTACTCGACCGAATAGTAGCGGCTTCGGTCAAGAATACCATCACAACGACTGGGAGAGCGGTGTGTTGACCCCACGCCCCTCCTATCCGCATCCTCCGCTGAGGATGACACGGCGGTTGGATGGTCCAGATAGGCCACTCGTGGCATGACGACGGAGTGCTTTTTTTATATAGATCAGCCGTTGTCAGTAAATCTTTACATTAAGCAAAGATTTAATAACAGTAATAACATGGCGATAAACAGACCGACTATAACAAACTTCTCGTACACATACCAAATTTTTTTGTGATTAACATAAATGATTTTAATTGTTCTTGTAGAACATTTTCTGCGTGCTACGTTACATATTGGTTGAAATTAGGGAAATTTAACAGCAGAACTACACCGAAGATCCAAAGAAACAGCTGTAGACATGCGTATTCGAATACAGAGATATGTAAACGGGCAGAATACGTCGCAGTGGTCGACAAAGCCTACACACGACAACAAGTGCCTGGCGCAGTTGTTGGGTCGGTTACTGCTGCTACAATGGCGGGTTACCAAGATTTTAAGTGAGTTTGAACGTGGTGCTATACTTAGTGCACGAGCGATGGGACACAGCATCTCCGAGGTAGCGATGAAGTGGGGATTTTCCAGTACGACCATTTTACGAGCGTACGTGAATATCGGGAATCCGGTAAAACATCAAAAAATGCGGCCGGGAAAAGATCCTTCAAGAACGGAACCAACGACGACTGAAGAGAATCGCTCAACGTGACAGAAGAACAACCCGTCCGCAAATTGCAGCAGATTTCAATACTGGGCCATCAACAAGTGTTAGCGCGCAAACCATTCAACGAAACATCATCGAAATGGGCTTTCGCAGCCGAAGACCTACTCTTGTTCCCTTGATGACTGCACCACACAAAACTTTATGCCTGTCTATGCTCGTCAACACCGACATTGGATTGTAGATGACTGGAAACAAGTTTCTTTGTCAGACGAATTTTTTAAATTGTAACGAGCGTGTGAACGTGTACGGGTACGGAGACAACGTCATGAATCCACGGACCCTGCATGTCAGCAGGCGACTGTTCAAGTTGGTGAAGGCTTTGTAGTGGTGTGGGGCGTGTGCAGTTGGAGTGATATGCGAACCGTGATACATCTAGTTAGGACACTGACAGGCGACAAGTACGCGAGGATCCTGTCTGATCATCTACATCCATTCATGTCCATTGTGCACGCCGGCGGACTTGGGCAATTCCAGCAGGATAATGCGACAGACCAAACGTCCAGAATTGCTACGAAGTGGCTCCTGGAACACTATTCTGAGCTAAACACCTCCGCTGGCCACAAAATACCCCATACGTGCGCAGTGGTAAGACACTGGACTCGCATTCGGGAGGACGACGGTTCAATCCCGCGTACGGCCATCCTGATTTAGGTTTTCCGTGATTTCCCTAAATCACTCCAGGCAAATGCCGGGATGGTTGCTCTGAAAGGGCACGGCCGACTTCCTTCCCCATCCTTCCCTAATCCGATGAGACCGATGACCACGCTGTCTGGTCTCCTTCCCCAAACCAACCAACCAACCAACCCCAGACGTGAACAGTTTTGAACATGAAACTTCCTGGCAGATTAAAACTGTGTGCCGGACCAAGACTCTAACTCGGGACCTTTGCCTTTCGCGGGCAAGTGCTCTACAAACTGAGCTATCCAAGCACGACTCACCCCCCGTCATCACAGCATTCATTCCGCAGGAGAGCTTCTGTGAAGTTTGGAAGGTAGGAGACGAGGTACTGGCGGAATTAGTGCTCTGAGGACGGGGCGTGAGTCGTGCTTAGGTAGCTCAGACGGTAGAGCACTTGCCCGCGAAAGGCAAAGGTTCCGAGTTCTAGTCTCGGTCCGGCACACAGTTTTAATCTGCCAGGAAGTTTCATATCAGCGCACACTCTGCTGCAGAGTGTAAATTTCATTCTAGTTTTGAAAGTATCTGGAATGCCTTGCAACGTGGTGTTCAGAAGAGATCTCAATTCCCCCCCCCCGTACTCTTACGGATTTATGCAAGATTCATGGTGTCAGTTCCTTCCAGCACTACGAGGTGCATTCAAGTTCTAAGGCCTCTGATTTTTTTTTCTCCGGACTGGGAAGAGATAGAAATATGCGCATTGTTTTAAAATGAGGCCGCGTTCATTGTGAATACGTCCCAGAGATGGCAGCACCGTACGGCAGATGGAATTTTACCACCAGCGGCGAGAATGAGAACTGTTTTAAATACTTAAAATAGCGACGTTTTCCTTACTTGAACAGCGTGCAATCATTCGTTTTCTGAATTTGCGTGGTGTGAAACCAACTGAAATTCATCGACAGTTGAAGGAGATATGTGGTGATGCAGTTATGGATGTGTCGAAAGTGCGTTCGTGGGTGCGACAGTTTAATGAAGGCAGAACATCGTGTGACAACAAACCGAAACAACCTCGGGCTCGCACAAGCCGGTCTCACGACATGATCGAGAAAGTGGAGAGAATTGTTTTGGGGGATCGCCGAATGACTGTTGAACAGATCGCCTCCAGAGTTGGCATTTCTGTGGGTTCTGTGCACACAATCCTGCATGACGACCTGAAAATGCGAAAAGTGTCATCCAGGTGGATGCCACGAATGCTGACGGATGACCACATTGCTGCCCGTGTGGCATGTTGCCAAGCAATGTTGACGCGCAACGACAGCACGAATGGGACTTTCTTTTCGTCGGTTGTGACAATGGATGAGACGTGGATGCCATTTTTAAATCCAGAAACAAAGCGCCAGTCAGCTCAATGGAAGCACACAGATTCACCGCCACCCAAAAAATTTCGGGTAACCGGCAGTGCTGAAAAAATGTTGGTGTCCATGTTCTGGGACAGCGAGGGCGTAATCCTTACCCATTGCCTTCCAAAGGGCACTACGGTAACAGGTGCATCCTACGAAAATGTTTTGAGGAACAAATTCCCTCCTGCACTGCGACGAAAACGTCCGGGAAAGGCTGCGCGTGTGCTGTTTCACCGAGACAACGCAACCGCACATCGAGCTAACGTTACGCAACAGTTTCTTCGTGATAACAACTTTGAAGCGATTCCTCATGCTCCCTACTCACCTGACCTGGCTCCTAGTGACTTTTGGCTTTTTCCAACAATGAAAGACACTCTCCGTGGCCGCACATTCACCAGCCGTGCTGCTATTGCCTCAGCGATTTTCCAGTGGTCAAAACAGACTCCTGAAGAAGCCTTCGCCGCTGCCATGGAATCATGGCGTCAGCGTTGTGAAAAATGTGTGCGTCTGCAGGGCGAATACGTCGAGAAGTAACGCCAGTTTCATCGATTTCGGGTGAGTAGTTAATTAGAAAAAAAATCGGAGGCCTTAGAACTTGAATGCACCTCGTACTTCATACATTAGTCGACCCCATGCCACGTCGTGTTGCGGCACTTCTGCGTGCTTGCAGGGGCTCTACACGATATTAGGCAGGTGTACCAGTTTCTATGGCTTTTCAGTGTATAACAATTGCTGTAAGTGTTAAGTTTATCCCTTAAACTATGAATTTCACATGTATTAAGAGAAAATGGACAAGTGATAAGTGTGTTAATGCTATGAATGATCTCTTCAAATTTTCTGTAGACGATAGTTATCTGTCCCATATTAGCTATTTAAGGCTGTATACATAATAAAAGTTACGGTGAGATGATAAACGTATCTTTTAAGTCGTTTACACCTTAAGAATAATAATAATAATAATAATAATAAATTTTAAAAAGCAATATTAGCAAACTTTAATTCACGAAACTCTAACAAAGACTATACGTAGAGTTAAATTTATGGGAGTACTATTTCAAACACTTCAAATAAAAACTGGTTTAGTCAAAAGTAGTGGTTTATCACCTTTACTGTTTGAGTTGTAGAAAAAATGTAATGATCGGGAATTTGAAGCTAAAGAAACACAAAATGGATCCAAAAATTCTAGGATGGAAAGAAAATGGAATAAAGTTAAGTTGCGCGCCTTTTGCAGATGATTTTGCGTTTTTTTCGAAAAATCTGACAGATGCAGCTATTCAAGTAAAGCTTCTGAAAGCAATAACAAATAGAGGGCGGTTAGTTGGGGAAGGAGACCAGACAGCGAGGTCATCGGTCTCATCGGATTAGGGAAGGACGGGGAAGGAAGTCAGCCGTGCCCTTTGAAAGGAACCATCCCGGCATTTGCCTGGAGTGATTTAGGGAAATCAAGGAAAACCTAAATCAGGATGGCCGGACGCGGGATTGAACCGTCGTCCTCCCGAATGCGAGTCCAGTGTCTAACCACTGCGCCACCTCGCTCGGTAATAACAAAGAGAACTGGTCTCAACATTTCAGCTGAAAAAAATTAATGCAAACATAAAAAATCCCCCAAAACTCAGAGAGACTGAAACAAGTATCAATAGAACGGGTAAGTAAATTTAAATATCTTTAGAAAACTGCAGAACAGAATAGACTAGGAAAATTTGAAGTTAATGTCAGATTTAACCAAATGGAGGAAAAAATATGGTTGTACAAAAAATATATACAACAAGAAATGCATATCTAGAAGAACAAAAGTAAAACACTGTTCCACAGTGGTACGACCAGAATGTTTATATAGATGTGAATGCCTAACAATGAACTTAACCTGGACAGAGGTACTTGAAAGATGGATTATTAGAAAAATAATGCGTGCAATACAAACTGTAGATGGCTGGAAAACGAGTAGCAATGAAATCTACTAAAATATTGAGAAAATGTCAGAAGTAAAATCTAAAACAAGATTAATACACGGAATGAATGAGAAAAGGTGCACGAAACAAATACTCCTGTATTTCTGCAAGAAGAAATCGATAGTAGCTTGGACTACAGAAATAAAGAAAGAGCTAGAAAGAAACAATAGCGAAGAATCAGAAATTACAAACAGAAATCTTTCTATGAATAAAATACTTAATTTAGAAGGATTTCAATGCGTAAGCAATAAGAAACCGGAATCAGTCCCCTAGAACTTAGAACTACTTAAACCTAACTAACCTAAGGACATCACACGCATCCATGCCAGAGACAGGATTCGAACCTGCGACCGCAGCGGTTGCGCGGTTCCAGGATGAAGCGCCTAGAACCGCTCGGTCACTCCGTCCGGCTCAACGTTTATAAAACGAAGGAAAAGACAACATGGGGAGAACATGAATAAGTCCTGGAAAAATAGGAAACCACAAGGAAAGAAGAGGAAGTTGTTACGCGATCCTAAAAAAAAAAAATAAAAATAATATGTGGCCTGCAAACAGTCTGCATTTTAAGTCTGTTTTCTTTGAAACTTATTGTCATTTTCCCAGCTGCCTTTTTTGCCTGATGTGACTGTGTTACTGAGTGTAATTTGCCCTCTTCATCGTCATTTTCCCTTCTCAATCTGGGTCGAGAATAACACGCAGATAACTGAGAACGTATGGTCCATATCTAGTTCCTAGACGGCGTACAAGACACCAATCTTCCAATAACAAATAGTCGATCAATTCCTAAATGTCGATGCCGTTGCGTTTTACGAGAAAAAAACATCAACTGTCCCATGAGACAGTGTAACGCGTTGTGTTTTGCCTAGGAAAAATTTCCAGTTTCGTATCAAAACGTGGACGAATCACTCAAATTTGACAACGTCCCGTACACCAGAGCATCATCAGCCAACAACCTCAGATTGCTACCCAATAATAGCGGTCCTATTACACTTCCATTGCTTGCTCCTTATGATATTCTTGTGTCTGATGAACTCTCGCCGTCGATGACAACATACTGGGTCGTATTACTTAAGAAGTCTTCGATCCATCCACATATCTGGGAACCTGTTGCATAAGCTCGTACTGTCGCCAACGATCTGCAGTGTGTCCATAAAGTCTGAGTACATAGAGAGTACGAATAAATAATAATAAAGCACATTAGAGTCGCTTTACTGCTAATAAATACGGCCTTGCCGCAGTGGATACACCGGCTCCCGTGAGATCACCGACGTTAAGCGCTGTCGGGCGTGGTCGGCACTTGGATGCGTGACCATCCAGGTCGCCATGCGCTGTAACCATTTTCCGGGTGCACTCAGCCTCGTGATGCCAATTGAGGAGCTACTCGACCGAAGAGTAGCGGCTTCGGTCAAGAATACCATCAAAACTACCGGGAGAGCGGTGCGCTAACCCCACGCCCCTCCTATCCACATCCTCCGCTGAGGATGACACGGCGGTCGGATGGTCCCGGTAGGCCACTAGTGGCCTGAAGACGGAGTGCTTTTTAATGCTAATAAATAATATTTTATACATGATCTCTGTGCTCCTCAATGCATATTTTGATGAGCTTTGTAAGATTAAAGTTAACTCGATGAAACAGGTCTGAATTGCCGTCGATTTTAGCACACTGACTCGTAATGCGCTCTGCCAGGTAGTTTAAAATTTTAATATTCATCGAGTAAACATTCAGCATACCCCAAAAAGAGAAATCAAGATGGAAAAGGTCTGCAGAACGAGGGGAACACTCCACATGACCTCTTCTCCCAATCGAATGGGGAAAACTGTCATTCAACCAGTCTCTGACAGCTGCAGAAAAATGGACAGGGGCCCCATACTGCTGAAACCAGCCTAGAAGTCCATCACCCATGAGAGGTGGCATGAGCCCCCTCTCATATTTCTATCTTACGATTCTCCTCTCTAATTGCATGCGGTGGAAAGTTGCTATTCCTTCACACGCGGACTTCCCACGTAGCGTCTCTCGTCACCCGGGTGGTCCGGTGACAGGCGGGCTCCTCTGACTTTGAAAGGGTAAGCCGACGGGTGTGGGAGAGTCGAGTGAATGCTTTCCAGACGCCGACATTGTCAAGAGGCACGCCCGCAGTGGCCTGAAGTAGCGGCTGGGCTAGAGGTTCCGTTACTTCGCAGAAACTTAGCGAAAACACTTTCTGGCGGGCTACCAGCGAGGCGTGGGAATGACTTGTGTACCCAGGCAGTTGTGGCGGGAAAATTCCCGCGCTTTCTGCAAAATAGTAACTGTGATTGGCTTACTCAGGGCATAGCTCCGTGACGTAGCAAAATCAGCGCAGAAATTGGCGCCAAGAATCTCCATTGATGGAATGGTAGTGCTCCGGCAATGGAGTGGAATTTTCCGCCGGTTTTCGAGTTGCTGATTGGAACGTTTAACCACGGCCACTGTCGTGGGGGCGGGAATGTTCTGTGTTCGGTTTTGTACGGGTGCTCTTGTGAGTAGTCGGCTCTCGCCTTTCGCTCGAGGACGTCGAAGCAACCAGCCGTGGCCTCCTGTACGCCAGATTGTGTTCTGGCAGTTAAGAAGACAGTTTGGTAATGTATGTCCGCAGCATCGGCAGATAGGGATTTTCCTAGGTGATAATCAGAGCTCAGCAGAGCGCGCCTGTTCGTCTTTTTCTAACTTTGTTCTGTCTTGAGTAGCAGCAATTAATGTTAGGTTAGCTGTGTGTCTCTCATAAGATTTGAGTGGCAAGGAATTGGCTCCACATACCACTTCGTCTTAAACCTCACAATCTAGTTCAGGGACAACTCCACCTTTACAGTGTTTGTATGAGTATCCAATTTGAGCCAATTTGATTTATTGTAAATGTTTCATGTGTTTTTGTTTATTATTTTGTGTTTAGTCTTAATAAATCCTATTGTTATTTTGGACAGAACTTTCATTCTGTTAATCGGTAGAGCAACCCATCATTTCTCACTACGTAATGAAACCTTCCTTTATTTAACTTATTTATCAAATTAAATTATTGCAGGTGCCAAACTCTTTTCTACTCCACTTGCAGGGTTGATTACAGTCAGTTCGCGTATAATTTTTATCCATGTGCAAAAGTCGGAGTTAGAATAGGGGGGGGGGGGGGGGGGGCTTAGAGCATCATTTACATATGTAGGTTCTAGAAGAATTTAGTGTTAAATACACTGCTAGCCCCGGCACCTCGCACCCAAATGCTCTGTTTGAGGCATCAAGCCTCTCAGCATGTTCAGATATGTCTCATCCGTAACATGTTCATCAAAGAAGAATGCGCTTTTCACAGACCACACCAGACCTTCACCTTTTGCTAGTCCTCCTGTTTTGATGGACTTATCCAGTGTGGATTGCCTTGAGACCAGTATCGAAAATTTTGTCTGCTCACTTCACCATTGACATAAAACACACTTTCAGCACTTAACAATACACAGTCTTTCGTACATCTACGTGATTACTCTGCTATTCACAATAAAGTGCCTAGCAGAGGGTTCAATGAACCACCTTCAAGCTGTCTCTCTACCGTTCCACTCTGGAACGGCAAGCGGGAAAAACGAGCACTTAAATTTTTCGTTGCAAGCCCTTATTTCTCTTCTTTTATCGTGATCATTTCTCCCTATGTAGGTGGGTGCCAACAGTATGTTTTCGCAATCGGAGGAGAAAACTGGTAATTGAAATTTCGTGAGAAGATCCCACCGCAACGAAAAACGCCTTTGTTTTAATGATTGCCACTCCAATTCACGTATCACGTCTGTGACACTGTCTACCCTATTTCGCGATAATACGAAACGAACCGCCCTTCTTTGAACTTTTTGAAAGTCATCCGTCATTCCCACCTGATACGGGTCCCACACCGCACAGCAATACTCCAGAATGGGACGGACAAGCGTGGTGTAAGCAGTCTCTTTAGTAGACCTGTTGCACCTTCTAAGTGTTCTGCCAATGAATCGCAGTCTTTCGTTTACTCTACCCACAACATTATCTAAGTGGTCGTTTCAACTTAGGTTATTTGTAATTGTAATCCCTAAGAATTTAGTTGAATTTACAGCCTTCAGATTTGTGTGACTTATCGCGTAATCGAAATTTAGCAGATTTCTTTTACTACTCATGTGAATAACTTCACACTTTTCTTTATTCAGACTTAATTGCCACTTTTCGCACCATACAAATATCTTATCTAAATCATTTTGCAAGTTGTTTTGATCATCTGACGATTTACAAGACGGTAAATGACAGCATCATCTGCAAACAATCTAAGACGGCTACTCAGATTGTCTCCTACGTCGTTAATATAGATCAGGAACAATAGACGGCCTCGAACACTTCCTTGGAGAACGCCGGATATTACTTCTGTTTTACTCGATGACTTTCCGTCTATTACTACGAACTGTGATCTTTCTGACAGGAATTCACGAATCCAGTCGCACAACTGTGGCGATACTCCGTAGGCACGCAGTTTGGTTAGAAGACGCCTGTGAGGAACGGTGTCGAAAACATGAAAATCTAAAAATATGGAGTCAATTTGACATCCCCTGTCGATAGCACTTATTACTTCTTGAGTATAAAGAGGTAGTTATGTTCCGCAGGAACGATATTTTCTGAATCCGTGCTCACTATATGTCAGTAAATCGTTTTCTTGGAGGTACTTCATAATGTTCAAATACAGTATATGTTCCAAAACCGTACTGCAAATCGACGTTAGTGATATAGGCCTGTAATTCAGCGGATTAGTCCTATTTCCCTTTTTGGGTATTGGTGTGACTTGAGCAATTTTCCAGTCTTTAGGTACGGAATTTCTGTGAGCGAGCGATCGTATATAATTGCTAAATGTGGAGCTATTGTGTCTGTATACTCCGAGAGGAACCTGACTGGTATACAATCTGGACCGGAAGCCTTGCCTTTATTAAGCGATTTAAGCTGCTTTGCCACACCGAGCATATCTACATCTATGTTTCTCATCTTCGCAGTTGTTCTTGATTGGAATTCGGGAATATTTAATCCGTCTTCTTTGGTGAAGGAGTTCCGGAAAACTGCTTTTAATAACTCTGCCTTAGTGGCACTGTCATCAGTGACTTCACCGTTGTTATCGCACAGTGAAGGTTCAAAATGGCTCTGAGCACTATGGGACTCAACTTCTCAGGTCATTAGTCCCCTAGAACTTAGAACTAGTTAAACCTAACTAACCTAAGGACATCACACACATCCATGCCCGAGGCAGGATTCGAACCTGCGACCGTAGCGGCCTCGCCGTTCCAGACTGCAGCGCCTAGAACCGCACGGCCACTTCGGCCGGCCACAGTGAAGGTATTGATTGCGTCTTGCCACTGGTGTGCTTTATATATGACCAGAATCTCTTTGAGTTTTCTGCCATATTCCGAGACAGAGTTTCGTTGTTGAAATTATTAAAAGCATCTCGCATTGAAGCACGCGCTATACTACGAACATCTGCCAAGGTTTTCCAATCTTCGGGATTTTGCGTTCTTTTAAATTTGGCATGCTTTTTTCGATGCTTCTGCAACAGCGATCTGACCCGTTTTGTGTACCATGGGGTATCAGTACCATCACTTACTAATTTATGTGGTACATGTCTCTGAATTGCCGTCGATACTATCTCCTCGAAATCATTCCACGTCTTCTCTACACTTATGTCATCAGATCGGAAGGAGTGGAGACTGTCTCTTAAAAAGGCGTTAAGAGCATTTTAATCAGCTTTTTTAAACAGATGTCCTTTGCATTTCTTTTTGATGGTTGTGAGTGTTACGGTATTCATCCTAGCAGCAACTGCCTTGTGGATGCTAATCCCTGTATTCGTCACGATACTATTTGTCCAGGATTATTTGTTGCTAAGTTGTCAAGTATGCTTTCGCAACCATTTACGCTTCGAGTGAGCTCATGAGCTAACTGTTCAAAATAATTTTCTAAGAAAGCATTCAGTACAATTTCTTCGTACATCCATATTTAAACTGGATGAAGGTGGGACACAGCTGGTATAATTTTTATTTAAATGAAATTCCTCCTGCTGTACTTAAGATTTTTTATTTACTTCGCTGCTAGTTTCGACGTTGCGTCAACGCCATCTTCAGACTCGTACACTTAGATGAAATCAGTTGTGTGTGGCTCAGTACCAGAAGTACGCGGTGAGACCGACACTTGCTCACATGAATGGCGGGCAGTAACTTCCAGACTGAACCACACGCAACTGATTTCATCTAAGTTTACGAGTCTGAAGATGGCGTTGACGCAACGTCGAAACTAGCAGGGAAGTAAATAAAAAATCTTAAGTACAGTTGGAGGAATTTCATTTTAATAAAAACAGTACAATTTCGGATGACGCTTTATGCCTGCCACTGGCTTTAAACGTATAATTTTTCCAGCATATCGAGGGTAGATTGAAGTCACCACTGACTATAATTGTCTGAGCAGGGTACCTATTTGAAATGAGACTCCAGTTTTCTTCGAACTGTTCAGCAACTATCTTCTGAGTAGGGGGGTTGGTAAAACGATCCAATTAATAGTTTAGTCCGATCGTCAAGTATAGCCTCTACCCATACTATTTCGCAGGAACTATCTACTTCAATTTCACTACAAGGAAAACTACTTCTGACAGCAATAAATACTCCACCGGCAGCTGTACTTAATCTATCCTTTCAGGACACTGCTAGATCGTTTTAAAAAATTTCGGCTGAACTTATTTCCGGCTTTAGCCAGCTTTCTGTACCTATAACTATTTGAGCTTCAGTGCTTTCTATTAGGGCTTGGAGCTCTGATATTTACACCCAGGTTATCTGCAAACCATCCACACCTCTGCATGCGTCTATCGGGGTCACCTTCATTTAAGTGATGCGATATCTGTAACTTACACGCATCAAAACTCCCGACTGTCAGAAATTTGTGGATGGTTGACCTTGTAACACTCAACTCCGTGGATATCCAACGAAGCAATTTTCTTTGGACTAGCATAAGTATTGGCCAAGGCAACCTCTCTCGTGCCGCTGAAGTCTTTGTTCGTCCGATAGGGGGTGTGTCCAGCATAGTGTCTGTTTCTTTAAACTTGGTGATTGATTTCCCGAAGGCAGTATAACAAATAGGTTGACGATGAGGGTTGTTGTTGTTGTTGTTGTTGTTGTTGTGGTCTTCGGTCCTGAGACTGGTTTGATGCAGCTCTCCATGCTACCCTATCCTGTCCAAGCTTCATCATCTCCCAGTACTTACCGCAACCTACATCCTTCTGAATCTGCTTAGTGTATTCATCTCTTGGTCTCCCTCTACGATTTTTTCTTCTACGGTGCCCTCCAATGCTAAATTTGTGATCCCTTGATGCCTCAGAACATGTCCTACTAACCGGTCCTTCTTCTTGTCAAGTTGTGCCACAAACTCCCCTTCTCCCCAATGCTATTCAGCACCTCCCCATTAGTTACTTGATCTACCCATCTAACCTTCAGCATTCTTCTGTAGCACCACATTTCGAAAGCTTCTATTCTCTTCTTGTCCAAACTATTCATCGTCCATGTTTCACTTCCATACACGGCTACACTCCATACAAATACTTTCAGAAACGACTTCCTGACACTTAAATCTATACTAGATGTTAACAAATTTCTCTTCTTCAGAAACGCTTTCCTTGCCATTGATAGTCTACATTTTATATCTTCTCTACTTCGACCATCATCAGTTAGTTTGCTCCCCAAATAGCAAAACTCCTTTACTACTTTAAGTGTCTCATTTGGGTGTCGGAGGTTAAATTCTTCCGCAATTTAGCAGTTTGAACATCCCTCTCAATTTTGTGATACTTAAGAGTACAAACTCGACGGGTTCTTCTTTATACAGACCCATCATTCAATCTGAAAAAAAATGGAATCATTAGAACTTATTTTATTATTATTTATGTATTAATATACATTTTTAATAATTATAGAATGTAGAATATTTACTAGAATTTGTTAGAATTCCGTATACGCTACAGTCTGGGACCGCGCGACCGCTACGGTCGCAGGTTCGAATCCTGCCTCGGGCATGGATGTGTGTGATGTCCTTAGGTTAGTTAGGTTTAAGTAGTTCTAAGTTCTATGGGACTGATGACCTCAGAAGTTAAGTCCCATAGTGCTCAGCGCCAATTCCCAGACTTAGTTCACACCCAGTAGAATAGAAATATGAAAGCTGCCTGTTTTCCTTCACCTACTGCTACTGAGCTTTGCCTGGCCACTTCTCTCGGTTCTCGCCAACATACTTGACTTTTTTAGAAGTCCCATGAATCACTCTTCCCAGTATTCGTGGAATACGACTAATGTAGGCTAATGCAAGAGCAGTTGCTGCACCGCGATAATGTGAAACAGGGAATCGCACTATGAAGGGAGCCTTGCTCTCTGTAACAGCAAATTGCAACCACTGGTGGAGATACGGGCGGCAGACTGCCTTGCTGTTATTACTACTATTTTCTCTCTCACCCTCTCTCCCGCTCCCTGCGCCCGCCCTTTCTACCTGTGAAGGGCGGGCGACTGTTTGCGCGGCATTCCTGGCCAGGTGGGGCCCTTTGAAGGGCGCGCGCGCCCCGCGCGGCGGCCATTAATCCACGCCACGGCGCAGCGGGGCTGTTTTGTGCGCCTCCTGCCACCCCCGCCGCCTGCCACCCCCGCAGATCGCGGTGGCGGCTGCCGCCGTATTAAGTTTTAATTAATCACCCGCCGGCCGCTTCTTCTGCCCGCCTCGCCTGCTCCCATCTCGGATCACGCAGACCCCCCGCCGCCACCCTCGGCCCAATCCGACTTATTTACCCACCCCCACAAACCCACCTCCTCCATCTCTGTCACTCCTCCAGACAGAGCGAGACCTTCGCCCCTTGCCAATATCACTGCCACTTCGCCCTACCTATTCTTTTTTTAAGGTCTTCGGTCTCTCGACTCGTTTAGTATTGTCCCTCCATCGTTTCCTATCTCGTGTAAATCGTTTCGTCTCTACATAACTACACTGATGACTACTAGAAAAACAACAGGAGGAATGACGGGAATTAAGGAAATATCTAATTTTTGGCATGTATGATACAGGAAGAACAAGTCACCTAAATAAAGTTGCAAGTTATTTGGGTCTACAAATGTGGTTCGCCGGCCGCGGTGGTCTAGCGGTTCTGGCGCTGCAGTCCGGAACCGCGGGACTGCTACGGTCGCAGGTTCGAATCCTGCCTCGGGCTTGGGTGTGTGTGATGTCCTTAGGTTAGTTAGGTTTAAGTAGTTATAAGTTCTAGGGGACTTATGACCTAAGATGTTGAGTCCCATAGTGCTCAGAGCCATTTGAACCATTTTACAAATGTGGTTCAAATGGCTCTAAACACTATGGGACTTAACATCTGAGGTCATCAGTCCCCTACACTTACAACTACTTAAACCTCACTAATCTAAGGACGTCACACACATCCATGCCCGAGGCAGGATTCGAAGCTGCGGCTGTAGCAGCAGCGCGGTTCCGGATTGTGTTTACACGCGGTCAAAATACAGGAGGAGCCATCTCTGGCATGAACAATGAGTATAGCCTGGGTCGACATCAAATCGAACTGAGGTTGGATGATATATATGATATACACTATCGAATCAAAAGTATCATTATATCCCTACATAATAAGGAATCCGTACATATTATAGAAGTGTGTCTATGCATGTGCCAATGGCCTTGACATACTAGTAATACCGGTTCGCATCAGATCACTCAAGCTCAGCAATGTTCGGCATGGCTAGCACTTTGATGGGTGACCAGCCGAGTCTGGCGAGTGCTGTTGGCAAGTGGGGTGCACTCAGCCCTTGTGAGGCAAACTGAGAAGTAGCGGCTCTGATCCCGAAAACTGTCAACCGTCGGAAGAGCGGTGTGCTGACCACATGCCCATCCATATCTGCATCCAGTGACGCCTAGCATCTGAGCATAACACGGCGGTCGGTACCTTTATATACGAGGGCGGTTCAGAAAGTAACCTCCGATTGGTCACAGTGCGGGTTGTGGGGGGAGTAGCGACGCCATCTGTGCGTTCACGCACTCAACAGGTCAGTCGGCATCAAGCCGTGGTCGAGTGAACGTCGTACCTGCGCTAGTTTAGTTTTTGTGGCAGTTTGAAATGTCTGCTGCAATAGAAAACCCCGCCAAATGTGAAGTGCATGCTGTCATAAGGTTTTTTACAGCCAAAGGATATTCTGCATCAGCTATTCATCGTGAGCTTTGTGCCGTGTACGGACCAAGAGTTATGAGTGAAGGAGTTGTCCGTGAATGGGTACGTTTATTTAAAAGTGGACGAGAAAACGTTCGTGATGAAGAGAGGAGTGGTAGACCATCATTCGTGACTGACGAACTCGTTCAGACAGTTGATGCAAAAGTTCGTGAAAATCGACGTTTCTCAATGTCGGAGTTGTCTACTGGTTTTCCACAGATTTCTAAGACTCTCTTGTACGAGATAGTGACAGCAAGATTGGGTTACCGTAAGTTCTGTGCACGATGGGTGCCCAAAATTCTTACCGACCACCACAAAACTCAAAGAATGGCCTCTGCATTAGGCTTTCTGTCACGTTATGAGGACGAAAGAGAACCATCGTTAAACAGAATCGTGACTGGTGACGAAACCTGGATTAAGTACGTGAACCCTGAGACAAAAGAACAATCAAAGATGTGGGCACATTCAAATTCGCCTACCAAACCAAGAAAAGCCTCGCAAGATTTTTCTGCCAGAAAACTGATGGCAACGGTGTTTTGGGATGCCAAAGGGGTGTTGTTGGTTGAATTCATGGAACGTGGTACGACCATTAATCAAGACGTGTACTGTGAAACAATAAAAAAGTTACGACGGGCTATACAGAACAAACGCCGTGGTATGCTGACTTCCGGTATCGTTTTTTTGCACGTTAACGCCCGTCCTCACTCTGCTCGCAGAACAACGGCCCTTCTTGAGTTCTTCAAGTGGGACGTTATCAACCATCCACCTTACAGCCCAGACCTGGCGCCAAGTGATTATCACCTCTTCATGCATTTGAAGAAATGGCTCGGGTCACAGCGGTTTGATGACGACGAAGAGCTCAAAGATGCGGTCACAGGCTGGCTCCAGGCACAAGCGGGTGATTTTTATGCAGAAGGAATTTCAAAGCTTGTGAAGAGATACGATAAGTGCCTCAATCGCTATGGAGACTATGTACAAAAATAGTGCAAAGATATAGTTGTAAGATGTATATATTAAAATATTTTTATTTAACTTGGTGTATTTTTTTAAATCAACCGGAGGTTACTTTCTGAACGGCCCTCGTATATATATATATAAGGTACCGACCGACCGCCGTGTTATCCTCAGATGCTAGGCGTCACTGGATGCAGATATGGATGGGCATGTGGTCAGCACACTGCTCTTCCGACCGTTGATATATGAAACGGACGACTTGGGACGTCAGCTAGTATAATATATGTTAAAAAATGATGAAATTCCTCCAGCTGTATTAAGGTGTTGATTTTATTGGCAACTAGTTTCGATGTTGTTACATCATCATCTTCAGGCCCGTACTTATTGACAGCAACCGTATGTGTCTAACACTAGTAGCCAGTGGTGAGACAGGCGTGTTCCACTGCAGTTACTGCCTTCCGCATGGAACACCCCTATCTCACCACTGACTACTAGTTGTTAGGCCGGCCGGAGTGGCCGAGCGGTTCTAGGCGCTATAGTCTGGAACCGCGCGACCGCTATGGTCGCAGGTTCGAATCCTGCCTCGGGCATGGATGTGTGTGATATCCTTAGGTTACTTAGGTTTAAGTAGTTCTAAGTTCTAGGGGTCTGATCACCTTAGCAGTTAAGTCCCATAGTGCTCAGAGCCATTTGAACCATTTTCAACTACTAGTGTTGGACACATTCGGTTGCTGTGAACAAGTATGGGCCTGAAGATGTTGTAACAACATCGAAACTAGTTGCCAATAAAACCAACACCTTAATACAGCTGGAGGAATTTCGTAATTTTTAATATATATATATATATATATATATATATATATATATATATATATATATATATATATATATATATATATATACTGGCACAGGAGCAGAGCCTTTGTGAAGCCTTAATTGAACCTCATCACGCCTGGGGCTGACCACCCAGCCAAATGAGAGAACCAGCTTGGTCCTAGTGTAGTGCTGTGTAGTGTACTGTTGTGGTAGTGTAGTCAAGAATGAAAAATTGTAAACTTTATCACCAACCAATGTCGCATAGGGTAATAGTCCAGTAGTGTGTGCCTTTTGGATTCTGGATGAACAGATATCTATGCGACAGAAGGTCAGATGATGGTATCCAAACTTTTTTTAGTTATTATTATTATTTTGTTTTAGTATAGTTATTCTATGTAGATTCCCCTCCCCGCTCACCCCCTCAAGTAGCACAATACTTAGTTATTACTGACACATTTGAAATCATGTTAAAATATTACGTGGTTTATTCATGTGCAACTTTGAGTCTGTTCTTTTAAATAGATAACAGACTAAGAAAAAAATTGCAAATAAATAAATGTATGTTCCGTATCTCCTGCTAAGCTACTGGACCGATTTCAAACAGATATGGTACACATATCACTTACTGCCTTTAAAGAACGACTGGGCCGGTAAGAACCACAGACCTGTCAAAGAGCTTACAGTGCGGATGGTGGTCGAGAGACGGGGGGTGGGGGGGAGGGGGAGAAGAAAACAAATCAAATGTGTGTGAATTTCTAAGGGGCCATACTGCTTAGGTCATCGGTCCCTAGACTTACACACTGCTTAAACTACAAGGGCAGTTCAATAAGTAATGCAACACATTTTTTTGCTGAAACAGGGGTTGTTTTATTCAGCATTGAAATACACCAGGTTATTCCCCAATCTTTTAGCTACACAACACTATTTTTCAACGTAATCTCCATTCAATGCTACGGCCTTACGCCACCTTGAAATGAGGGCCTGTATGCCTGCACGGTACCATTCCACTGGTCGATGTCGGAGCCAACGTCGTACTGCATCAATAACTTCTCCATCATCCGCGTAGTGCCTCCCACGGATTGCGTCCTTCATTGGGCCAAACATATGGAAATCCGACGGTGCGAGATCGGGGCTGTAGGGTGCATGAGGAAGAACAGTCCACTGAAGTTTTGTGAGCTCCTCTCGGGTGCGAAGACTTGTGTGAGGTCTTGCGTTGTCATGAAGAAGGAGAAGTTCGTTCAGATTTTTGTGGCTACGAACACGCTGAATTCGTTTCTTCCATTTCTGAAGAGTAGCACAATACACTTCAGAGTAGATCGTTTGGCCATGGGGAAGGACATCGAACAGAATAACCCCTTCAGCGTCCCAGAAGACTGTAACCATGACTTTACCGGCTGAGGGTATGGCTTCAAACTTTTTCTTGGTAGGGGAGTGGGTGTGGCGCCACTCCATAGATTGCCGTTTTGTTTCAGGTTCGAAGTGATGAACCCATGTTTCATCGCCTGTAACAATCTTTGACAAGAAATTGTCACCCTCAGCCACATGACGAGCAAGCAATTCCGCACAGATGGTTCTCCTTTGCTCTTTATGGTGTTCGGTTAGACAACGAGGGACCCAGCGGGAACAAACCTTTGAATATCCCAACTGGTGAACAATTGTGACAGCACTACCAACAGAGATGTCAAGTTGAGCACTGAGTTGTTTGATGGTGATCCGTCGATCATCTCGAACGAGTGTGTTCGCACGCTCCGCCATTACAGGAGTCACAGCTGTGCACGGCCGGCCCGCACGCGGGAGATCAGACAGTCTTGCTTGACCTTGCGGCGATGATGACACACGCTTTGCCCAACGACTCACCGTGCTTTTGTCCACTGCCAGATCACCGTAGACATTCTGCAAGCGCCTATGAATATCTGAGATGCCCTGGTTTTCCGCCAAAAGAAACTCGATCACTGCCCGTTGTTTGCAACGCACGTCTGTTACAGACGCCATTTTAACAACTCCGTACAGTGCTGCCACCTGTCGGAAGTCAATGAAACTATACGAGACGAAGCGGGAATGTTTGAAAATATTCCACAAGAAATTTCCGGTTTTTTCAACCAAAATTGGCCGAGAAAAAAAATGTGTTGCATTACTTATTGAACTGCCCTCGTAACTTATGCTAAGAAGAACACATACACCCATGCCTGAGGGAGGACTCGAAACTCCGGCGGGGCGGGGGAGGGGGGTGGGGCTGGGGAAGAAGCAGCGTAGCCCACGAAGCGCAAATACCTAGACTATATTTATCCAGTTTTTCAGAACCACAGCATTTAGTGACTAACAACTAAATTCATACGTATTGTATTGCATTGTATGTTAACCGGGGGCCTATGGACGACAACCCCACGACCACTACCGCAGTCCACTTCACCCCTCCGCCGCCCCACACCGAACCACTCTTTCAGGGTTGGAACCCCCCCCCCCCCCCCCCCCCGCGAACGTCTCACCTAATAACTAACCTGAGGACATCACACACATCCATTCCCGAGGCAGGATTCGAACCTGCGGCTGTAGCGGTCGCGCGTTTCCAGACTGTAGCGCCTAGAACCACTCGGCCACTGCGGCCGGCAGTCAGCGGACCTGCTGACAAGCTAACCTCCGCTTCACACGACCAGCACACAGCATGGAGTTCAAGGGAACAGCTTAGAAGGTATTGCCGCCGACAACCAATTATAGAGGTGTCAAACTACACACCATGCTGGACAGCGACAACACGATGAGGAAAATACACTGCCTGAATCTATGTCAACGGCCAGGGCACGTAACCGGAACGTTAACGGCCACAAGATTTCGCTGGTGCACTTCGATTCAAATAACCAAGTACAGTTTAACTCCACTGGAGGGTGGCTAAAATTTGCCAACTTGAAAACACACGTTGTTGCTCGTGGGAATATCCCACCAGCTGACAACGAACTCCAAACGACACAGTGTGAACAGTCGTGACTTGCTGGTAGATTAAGTCAAAACTCAACCTTCATGTCCAGGATCGGTGACCCACGAACCTCATAGCAATGGGAACAGCACCACACACTCAGACACCACATAGAGACTGCCAGCGGGCCCCGCCAAACTACGCGCCTCGGAGATTTCCTCGCTGCTCCACGCCATCCGACCGATTGCCCAGTACCGGCAGTGGTGTAAGGACGAAATATACGTCGGCCGATGAGACGACCAACCGAACGACTAACCAAGGGTCGTCCCGCTCCAATCTCCCTCTGTCGGACAGTTCGTGTGTGTCGCCAGCGGTCGACGAGCCCTGGCTGTCGGCGCCTCACTGGCACTCCGTCCCCGACTTCACTGCTGCTGTATCCTGACTGCACTGCTGGTCCGTCTCCAACTGACGTCCAGACACACGACGACCCGGAAATACTATCGCTGGCTCCAGAGATGGTACGACAGTACACTTACCGAGACGTCCTGCTGCTGGTGCTCATGGGCAAATAAGGCAGGAAGCTAGTGACGCCAGTAAATGAAATAAGGAAATGTGGCGGCAGTAACGTAATAGAAGATGACAAACAATAAATGGGATAAACGCTAGCCGTGCACAGCTCACATTTCTAACAAGGGAACCTCCCCATCGCACCCTCCTCACATTTAGTTATAAGTTGGCACAGTGGATAGGCCTTGAAAAACTGAAAACAAATCAATTGAGAAAACAGGAAGAAGTTGTGTGGAACTGTGAAAAAATAAGCAAAATATACAAACTGACTAGTTCATGGGAAGATAGGCAACGTGAAGAACACTAGGAACGCAGGAGCGCCGTGGTGTCGTGGTAACGTGAGCAGCTGCGGAACGAAAGGTCCTTGGTTCAAATCTTCCATCGAGTGAAAAGTTTAATTTTTTATTTTCAGTTTATGTGACCAACTCTTATGTTTTCATCACTTTTTTGGGAGTGATTATCACATCCACAAGAAAACCTAAATCGGGCAAGGTAGAAGAATCTTTTTACCCCTTCGCCAAGTGTACAAGTTAGGTGGGTCGACGATATATTCGTGTCATGTGACGCACATGCCGTCACCAGTGTCGTATAGAATATATCAGATGTGTTTTCCTGTGGAGGAATCGGTTGACCTATGACCTTGCGATCAAATGTTTTCGGTTCCAATTGGAGAGGCACGTCCTTTCGTCTACTAATCGCACGGTTTT
Source organism: Schistocerca nitens (assembly GCF_023898315.1). Taxonomy (NCBI): domain Eukaryota; kingdom Metazoa; phylum Arthropoda; class Insecta; order Orthoptera; family Acrididae; genus Schistocerca; species Schistocerca nitens. The sequence goes on along the minus strand of NC_064625.1, from coordinate 91,226,955 downwards.
GCGATGCGGTCGCAAAACACAGACACTAAACTTATTACAGTGAACAAAGACGTCAATGAACGAACGGACAGATAATAAGTATGCAAAAATAAAGAAAATAAAATTTTCACTCGAGGGAAGCTTTGCACCAATGACCTCTCGATCAGCAGCTGCTCACGCTACCACGGGATCACGACGCTCCTTGGCTCACCTTGTCCATGATGTTGTCTATGCGACCCGTGGACTACTCAGTTTGTATATTTTGCTTATTTTTTCACAGTTCCACACAACTTCTTCCTGTTTTCTCAATTGATCTGCGTTCAGTTTATCAAGGCCTATCCACTGCGCCAACTTACAACCAAATCTGAGGGCGGTGCGATGGGGAGGTTCCCTTGTAAGCCACACACTAGTGTAGTGAGTGTTAGGCAGCGCTTCAAGTGGTGGACAGTGGATGTCTGTAAACGAGTGATTTGGAGTGATGAATCACGCTGTACCCTGTGGCAGTCCGATGGAAGATCTCGGTTTGGCAACAGCCTGGAGCAAGTTACCTGCCATCATTGTGTACCGTCGCAGTGAAGTGTGGAGCAGGTGGTGTTACGGTACTGGGGTGTTCTGCGTGGTTCTCTTACGGCGGTGAAGAAAACGGTAAATGCGGTAGGACGTGAACACATTCTGCAGCTTAGCTTATGGCGTACCGTATAAAAAAAAAATTCGGAGACGATGACTGTATTTCAGCACGACAATGCACCCTGGCATAAAGCAGCATTTGTGAGGGAATGATTTGCGGACAATAACATCACCGAAACTTTGTGGCCTGAGCAGAGTCACGACCCGAAACCAATGGAACGTATTTGAGGTCAGATGGAGCAGATAAATAGCCGTGGCAGAACACGCGCTGTGTGAGACCGACCACATTGTAAAATTTGTAGAGACAGAAGTTCTTGCTGTGGGGAAGAACTAACATACCAGAATGTTCAGGGAAGCTATAGAATTCCACAAACTCTGCGACAGTTCCAACAAACTTACTCTATAGAAATCCACATACTTGCCGCAAACACAGATCTTGCGAAGCTCGGCTCGCACTGTTCCTCCATGAAGTCCACAGCGCTGCAGACATCGGCGTTCAGATTGATGTGTTCCTTCCTACTTCAGGAAGGCACTTTCACACCGTCCAGCACTTCCATTTACTGAAAAAAATTCGAGCTTACCAAGTATCGGAGCAGATACGCGACTGGATTCAAGACTTCCTTGCATACAAAAGTTAACACGTCGCTCTCAACGGAACAAAATTGACAGATGTAAAGTTAAGTTCCCCAAATAAGTGAGACAATGTACCGGGTGATCAAAAAGTCAATATAAATTTGAAAACTTAATAAACCACGGAATAACGTAGATAGAGAGATAAAAATTGATACACATGCTTGGAATGACATGAGGTTTTATTAGAACCCAAAAAACCCACAAAGTATTGCTAGACGCGTGAAAAATCTCTTGCGCGCGTCGTTTGGTGATGATCGTGTGCTCAGCCGCCACTTTCCTCATGCTTGGCCTCCCAGGTCCCCAGACCTCAGTCCGTGCGATTATTGGCTTTGGGGTTACCTGAAGTCGCAAGTGTATCGTGATCGACCGACATCTCTAGGGATGCTGAAAGACAACATTCGACGCCAATGCCTCACCGTAACTCCAGACATGCTTTACAGTGCTGTTCACAACATTATTCCTAGACTACAGCTATTGTTGAGGAATGACGGTGGACATATTGGGCATTTCCTGTAAAGAATATCATCTTTGCTTTGTCTTACTTTGTTATGCTAATAATTGCTATTCTGATCAGATGAAGCGCCATCTGTCGGGCATTTTTTCAACTTTTGTATTTTTTGGTTCTAATAAAACCCCATGTCATTCCAAGCATGTGTGTCAATTTGTACCTCTCTATCTACATTATTCCGTGATTTATTAAGTTTTCAAATTTATACTGACTTTTTGACTACCCGGTATTTATTTGTTCCATTCTTGCAGCTTAAACACAGGCTTCTCGATTCTTACAATAATTATGCAACATATTGTTATTGTTGTTGTTCTTGTGGTCTTCAGATCGAACACAATTTGATGCAGCTCTCCGTGCTACTCCACCCTGTGCAAACCTCTTCATCTCCCAGTACCTACTGCAGCCTACATCCTTCTGAGTCTGCTTAGTATATTCATCTTTCGGTCTCCCTCTACGATTTTTACCCCTCCAGTATCTCATGTCCTAACAACCGAACTCTTCTTCCATCACGCTGTGTCACAAATTTCTTTCCTCCACAATTCTATCCAGTACCTTATCATTATTTACCTAAACTTCAGCATTATTCTGTAGCACCACATTTCGAAATCTATTCTTGTCTAAACTGTTTATCATCCATTTTCCACTTCTAAACATGGCAAACATGGCAAAACTGCATATAAATACTTTCATAAAAGACTTCTGGCACTTACACCATGTTAACAAATTTCTCTTCTTCAGAAAAGCTTTTCTTGTCATATCATCTCCTCTTCCGCCATCATCAGTTATTTTGCTCCCCAATTGCAGAAGTCATCTACTACCTTAAGTGTCTCATTTCCTGATCTAATTCCCTCAGCATCAACTGTCTTAATTCGACAACATTCTATTATTCTCGGCCGGCCGCCGTAGCCCAGCGGTTCTAGGCGCTTCATTCTGGAACCGCGCGGCTGCTACGGTCTCAGGTTCGAATCTTGCTTTGGGCATGAGTGTGTGTGATGTCCTTAGGTTACTTAAGTTTAAGTAGTTCTAATTTCTAGGGGACAGATGACCTCAGATGTAAAGTCCCATAGTGCTGAGAAACATTTGAACCATTTTATTATTCTCGTATTGCTTTTGTTGGTGTTTGTAAACACTATATATCTATCAAAACATACTGTGCATGTTGGATGTCTGTTCTGTAACTAAGCTGAAGTGCTCAGCGATACAAATTTACATGTTTAACGATAGAAATATGGTGGAAATCCAATCAGTGACAAATCTGAAGCGCTCAGTTATGCAAGTTTATGTATGCAATGATGTGAATGAGGCGAAAACTACAAACGTTGTCTGCTGGACGAAAACTATGAAACTACAAACCGATATTACAAGATAACTAATCAGTAAAAAACGCAGCACATGTTGTAATGAAAGCATGCAAGCCGTCTGACGAGGAATCGTAATGATTCGAAATCGTTAACGGTACCTTTTGAACAAAGGAACTTAAAATAAATTTGTGTCTGCTATCTCAACAACATCAACATTTCTCTTCAAATAACAGCCAAGGTGTCCAACCATGTCATCATATGAAAAAATCGCATCTTGTATCCTTCTTTCAAGACACTGTTCATTCTGTTCAACTTCTCTTCCAAGTGCTTTGTTGTCTCTGACAAAATTATGATGTCATCGGCAAACCTCAACGTATTTATTTCTTCTCCCTGGACTTTCAAAAATCGTTCAATGGCTCTGAACACTATGGGACTTAACGTCGTAGGTCATCAGTCCCCTAGAACTTAGAACTACTTAAACCTAACTAACCTAAGGACATCACATACATCCATGCCCGACGCAGGATTCGAATCTGCGATCGTAGCAGTCGAGCAGTTCCAGACTGAAGCGCCTAGAACCGCTCGGCCACTCTGGCCGGCTTCCTGGACTTTAATTCCTATTCCAAATCTTTCTTTTGTTTGCTTTATCGTTCACTCAATGTACAGATCGAATAACATAGGGTATAAGCTACAACCCTGTCTCACTCCCTTCTCAACCACTGCTTCTCTTTCATGTCCCTCGATTGTCGTAACTGCACTCTGGTTTCTGTACAAGTTGTAAATAGCCTTTGACTCCGTGTATTTTACCCCTGCTACCATCAAAATTTCAAGGAGACTATAGCAGTTAACATTGTCAAAAGCTTTCTCTAAATCTACAAATGCTATAAACGTTGGTTCGTCTTTCCTTAAAACTGTCTTAGAAGAAAAGTCGTAAAGTTAGTATTGCCTCGTGTGTTCCTTCATTTTTCTGCAATCCACACTAATATTCCCCTTGGTCGGATTCTACAAGTTTTCCCATTCTTCTGTAAAGAATTCATGTTATTAGTAAGCAATCACGACCTAATAACCTGACAGTTCGGTAATTTTCACACCTGTTAGCAACGGCTTTGTATCGAAATTTGCCTTGATGTCTGAGGGTATTCACCTGTCTCATACATTTTGTCACGGCAGGCTCTCCCAAGACTATCAGTAGTTCTGACGGAAATCATGTTTCCGTGGGGCCTTCTTTCGTCTTAGATCCTTCAGAGCTCTGTCATATTCTACTCCCGGTATCACATCTTCAACTGTAGCATTACTGCCGCCTACATTTTGTATTCGGAATATTATAGTCTTCTTGAAGTGTGATGGATTTCGCCTGCCTCATACATCTCGCATCCCTACCATGGGGAACCGTTTTAATCGTGGTTATGTCTCCGACGTACAGTATCCGGACACCCCCAAAAACATAAATTTTTCATATTAGGTGCATTGTGCTGCCACCTACTGCCAGTCACGCCATATCAGCGACCTCACTAGTCATTAGATATCGTGAGAGAGCAGAATGGGACGCGCCGTGGAACTCACGGACTTCGAACGTGGTCAGCTGATTGGATGACAGTTGTGTCATACGTCTGCACGCGAGATTTCCACACTTCTAAATATCCTTAGGCCCACTGTTTCCGATGAGAGAGTGAAGTGAAAACGTGAAGGGACACGTACAGTACAAAAGCGTACAGGCCGACCTCATCTGTTGACTGATAGAGACCGCCGACAGTTGAACAGGGTCGTAATGTGTAATAGGCATACGAGGTGTGGCTAGAAAAAAACCGGACTAGTACTGGTGAAACAATAAAACGAATGCAATAAGGCTGAAAGTCGCGTGGCCTGTCACGTGACTTTCGCTCCGCCTACTGCTCGAGTTTCATCTGCCTCCTGCACTCAGTCTGCCCGTGGCGTCTGTTTTAAGTAGTTGACGTTTTGTCTGTGCGTCGGAAAATGTTGAGTGTACAGAAAGAACAGCGTGTTAACATCAAATTTTGTTTCAAACTAGGAAAATCTGCAAGTGAAACGTTTGTAATGTTACAACAAGTGTACGGCGATGATTGTTTATCGCGAACACAAGTGTTTGAGTGGTTTAAACGATTTAAAGATGGCCGCGAAGACACCAGTGATGACACTCGCACTGGCAGACCATTGTCGGCAAAAACTGATGCAAACATTGAAAAAATCGGTAAACTTGTTCGACAAGATCGCCGTTTAACAATCAGAGCAGTGTCTGAGTTAACAGGAGTTGACAAGGAAAGTGTTAGGCAGATTCTTCATGAAAGTTTCAACATGAACAAAGTGTGTTCAAAAATGGTTCCAAAGTGTCTCACAATTGAACAGAAGGAACGCCGAAGAATGATTTGTTCTGACATCCTGGAAAACATTGAAAGTGATCCCACCTTCTTACAAAATGTTATTACTTGCGATGAATCGTGGCTTTTTACTTACGATCCCGAAACTAAACGCCAATCGATGCATTGGAAAACTCCTGGTTCTCCACGACAAAAAAAAGCACGAATGTCAAAATCGAAATTCAAGGCAATGATGATTGCTTTTTTTTTTTTTTTGACATCAAAGGGATTGTGCACATTGATTGGGTACCAGAGGGATAAACAGTGAATCAGCATTACTACATTAGCGTCCTGGCTACCCTACGTGAGCCAGTACGGATAAAACGGAACGATTTGTGGAGAAAAAAGTCATGGATCCTTCACCAAGACAATGCCCCAGCTCACAGTGCGTTGTCAGTGAAGACGTTTTTGACAAAACACAACATTCCCATCTTAGATCATCCACCCTACTCACCTGATTTGGCCCCCTGCGACTTTTTTCTTTTCCCTAAAGTCAGCTTTGAAAGGAACTAGATTTGAGACTGTTGAAGCAGTAAAAGAAAAAGCGACGGAAGTAATGTATGGACTTACCGAAAATGATCTGCAGCATTGCTATGAACAGTGGAAAATTCGTATGGAGCGGTGTAGAGACCAAGGAGGAGAGTACATTGAAGGAGATAACATGAAATTGTAAATAATTGTAAATAAATGTTTTTTCCAGCATCAGTCCGGTTTTTTTCTAGCCGCACCTCGTACGTCTATTCAGACCATCACACAGGAATTCCAAACTGCATCAGGATCCACTACAAGTACTATGACAGTTAGGCGGGAGGTGAGAAAACTTGGATTTCACCGTCGAGAGGCTGATCATAAGCCACACATCACGCCGGTAAATGCAAAACGACGCCTCGCTTGGTGTAAGGAGCGTAAACATTGGACGACTGAACAATGGAAAAACGTTGTGTGGAGTGACGAATCACGGTACACAATGTGGCGATCCGACGGCAGGGTGTGGGTATGGCGAATGCTCGCTGAACGTCACCTGCCAGCGTGTGTAGTGCCAACAGTAAAATTCGGAGACAGTTGCGTTATGGTGTGGTCGTGGTTTTCGTGGAGGGGGCTTGCACCCCTTCTTGTTTTACGTGGCACTATCACAGCACAAGCCTACACTGATATTTTAAGCGCTTTCTACTTCCCACTGTTGAAGAGCAATTGGCGACTGCATCTTTCAACACGATCGAGCACCTGTTCATAATGCACGGCCTGTGGCGGAGTGGTTACACGACAATAACATCCCTGCAATGGACTGGCCTCTACAGAGTCCTGACCTGAATCCTATAGAACACGTTTGGGATGTTTTGGAACGCCGAATTCGTGCCAGGCCTCACCGACCGACGTCGATACCTCTCCTCAGTGCAGCAGTCCGTGATGAATGGGCTGCCATTCCCCACGAAACCTTCCAGCACCTGACTGAACGCATGTCTGCGAGAGTGGTAGCTGTCATCCAGGCTAAGGTTGGGCCAACACCGTATTGAATTCCAGCATTACCGATCGAGGGCGCCACGAACTTGTAAGTTATTTTGAGTCAAGTGTACGGATACTTTTGGTCACATAGTGTATCTGAATAATTTCGAGGGAATCTCGTCTAATGAAGTCTATTCCAGATCCGTAACATTAGGCAATATCTCTTTTTTTCAACACATAATGTGAATTATTATAAATTATCAGATTACTTTAGTGCAATTCAGCAAATCGTTTAGAATATACCTCGTTGTGTATGCGTCAAACATCATGCTTTTACTTCCTCTCAGCCTACAATTCATCAACAACTTTTGGCGGTAAATTTACTTGAGTATTCATATATAACTTTTGTTAGTGTCCCAAGAGCGGGCATTCCCTGCGTGGAGAGGGACTGTTAAAACTAAATTCTCGTAAACAGCCACAAGTCGAACTTCGTATTTTTTATTGAGCGGTCTCGCTCTTCAAATGGACAAGAACGTTATTAGATTACACATTGAAAAAGATACAAATTGAGATAACAATGAAAAATTACATTGACTTTACATTAAGTACATATTCTAGTTCCGGTATGGTGGCTTACATTTGAAGTTGACTGAAAGTTGATGAAAGAGTGCCTACTACACACACGCCCATAAAAAGAGTCGAATAAAATATAAATTTCGTTTTCTCTAGTTGTAAATTATCTTTGGATACACTACACCATGGACGTTACAAGTACTGTCATACAGTCAGTATCGTCTTTGACCCTGTCATTGTCATCTACTACTACTGTTGGTTGGTTGGTTTGGGGAAGGAGACCAGACAGCGTGGTCATCGGTCTCATCGGATTATGGAAGGATTGGGAAGGAAGGCGGCCGTGCCCTTTCAGAGGAACCATCCCGGCATTTGCCTGGAGTGATTTAGGGAAATCACGGAAAACCTAAATCAGGATGGCCGGACGCGGGATTGAACCGTCGTCCTCCCGAATGCGAGTCCAGTGTCTAACCACTGCGTCACCCCGCTCGGTCTCTACTACTGTTCCTTAAACGTAAGTTTAAGTACACTGAAGCGCCAAAGAAACTAGTATGGGCAAGCGTGTTCAAGTACAGAGATATGTAAACAGCCGCTGCGGCTCGCAACGCCTATATAAGACAGCAAGTGTCTGGCGCTGTTGTTAGATCGATTACTAATGTTATAATGGCAAGTTCTCACGATTTAAGTGAGTTTGAACATGGTGTTATTGTCGGCGCACGAGCGATGGGACACAGCACCTCCGAGGTAGCGGTGAAGTGGGGATTTGTCCATACGACCATTTCACGAGTGTACCGTGAATATCAGGAATCCGGTAAAACATCAAATCTCTGACATCGCTGCGCTCGGAAAAAGATCTTGCAAGAACCGTATCAACGGCTAGCGAAGAAAATCTTTCAGTGTGACAGAAGTGCAACTCTTCGAAAATTGCTGCAGATTTCACTGCTGGGCCATCAAGGAGTGTCAGCTCGCGAACTATTCAATATCATCTACAGGGTGTTTCAAAAATGACCGGTATATTTGAAACGGCAATAAAAACTAAACGAGCAGCGATAGAAATACACCGTTTGTTGCAATATGCTTGGGACAACAGTACATTTTCAGGCAGACAAACTTTCGAAATTACAGTAGTTACAATTTTCAACAACAGATGGCGCTGCGGTCTGGGAAACTCTATAGTACGATATTTTCCACATATCCACCATGCGTAGCAATAATATGGCGTAGTCTCTGAATGAAATTACCCGAAACCTTTGACAACGTGTCTGCCGGAATGGCTTCACATGCAGATGAGATGTACTGCTTCAGCTGTTCAATTGTTTCTGGATTCTGGCGGTACACCTGGTCTTTCACGTGTCCCCACAGAAAGAAGTCACAGGGGTTCATGTCTGGCGAATAGGGAGGCCAATCCACGCCGCCTCCTGTATGTTTCGGATAGCCCAAAGCAATCACACGATCATCGAAATATTCATTCAGGAAATTAAAGACGTCGGCCGTGCGATGTGGCCGGGCACCATCTTGCATAAACCACGAGGTGTTCGCAGTGTCGTCTAAGGCAGTTTGTACCGCCACAAATTCACGAAGAATGTCCAGATAGCGTGATGTAGTAATCGTTTCGGATCTGAAAAATGGGCCAATGATTCCTTCGGAAGAAATGGCGGCCCAGACCAGTACTTTTTGAGGATGCAGGGACGATGGGACTGCAACATGGGGCTTTTCGGTTCCCCATATGCGCCAGTTCTGTTTATTGACGAAGCCGTCCAGGTAAAAATAAGCTTCGTCAGTAAACCAAATGCTGCCCACATGCATATCGCCGTCATCAATCCTGTGCACTATATCGTTAGCGAATGTCTCTCGTGCAGCAATGGTAGCGGTGCTGAGGGGTTGCCGCGTTTGAATTTTGTATGGATAGAGGTGTAAACTCTGGCGCATGAGACGATACGTGGACGTTGGCGTCATTTTGATCGCAGCTGCAACACGGCGAACGGAAACCCGAGGCCGAGCTGCACGTTGCCCTCTGTGGTTGCCGTACGCGGTCGCCCTACCTTTCCAGCACGTTCATCCGTCACGTTCCCAGTCCGTTGAAATTTTTCAAACAGATCCTTTATTGTATCGCTTTTCGGTCCTTTGGTTACATTAAACCTCCGTTGAAAACTTCGTCTTGTTGCAACAACACTGTGTTCTAGGTGGTGGAATTCCAACACCAGAAAAATACTCTGTTCTAAGGAATAAACCATGTTGTCTACAGCACACTTGCACGTTGTGAACAGCACACGCTTACAGCAGAAAGACGACGTACAGAATGGCGCACCCACAGACTGCGTTGTCTTCTATATCATTCACATCACTTGCAGCGCCATCTGTTGTTGAAAATTGTAACTACTGTAATTTCGAAAGTTTGTCTGCCTGAAAATGTACTGTTGTCCCAAGCATATTGCAATAAACGGTGTATTTCTATCGCTGCTCGTTCAGTTTTTATTGCCGTTTCAAATAAACCGGTCATTTTTGAAACACCCTGTATATGTGCTTTCGGAGCCCAAGGCCCACTTGTGTACCCATGATGAGTGCGCGACACAAAGGTTTACGCATCGCCTGGGCCACTCAACTCCGACATTGGACTGTTGAAACATGTTGCCTTGTCGGACGAGTCTCGTTTCAAATTGTATCGAGCGGGTGGACGAGAACGGGTATGGAGACAACCTCAAGAATCCATGGACCCTGCATGTCATCAGGGGACTGTTCACGCTGGTGAAGGCTCTGTTATGGTGTGGGAAGTGTGCAGTTGGAGCGCTATAGGACCTCTGATACCTTTAGATACGACTCTGACAGGTGACACGTACGGAAGCATCCTGTCTGATCACTCGCATCCATTCATGTCCATCGTGCATTCCGACGGACTTGGGCAATTCCAGCAGGGCACTCCGACAGCCCAGACATCCTGAATTGCCACAGAATGGCTCCAGGAACACTCTTCTGAGTTTAAACTACCCAGACATGAACATTGTTTGAGCATACCTGGGATGCCTTGAGACGTGCTGTTCAGAAGAGATCTCCACCTCCTCGTACTCTTACGGATATATGGAGAGTCCTGCAGGACTCATGGTGTCAGTTCCCTGCAGCACGACTTCAGACATGGGTCGAGTCCATGCGACGTCGTGTTGCGGCACTTCTGCGTGCTCCATACACGATATGAAACGTCCCCTTAAAAAAATTATAAATTACTGTGCTGGTGAACCTCTTACGTTATTTGATTTTCAAACAGCTGAGCAAAACTGAACGTAATCAGACAGTTCTCGCTCTAGTTATTCTGATGATCACTAAACTAGCCGGCCGCGGTGGTCTAGCGGTTCTAGGCGCTCAGTCCGGAGCCGCGCGACTGCTACGGTCGCAGGTTCGAATCCTGCCTCGGGCATGGATGTGTGTGATGTCCTTAGGTTAGTTAGCTTTCAGTAGTTCTAAGTTATAGGGGACTTATGACCTCAGCAGTTGAGTCCCATAGTGCTCAGAGCCATTTGAACCATCACTAAACTGACAAACAATATTCTTTTTAGCGCAACGCAACCTATCAATAATCCCTACAAAAGAATGGCCCTGACTAACAATAACCTATACCTTTCATGAATCACTTACCTCACAAAAATCTTCGTTAGTCGAACTACTGCAATACAGCGAGCGCCACTACTGCCAGCTAAATAAAAGATTCTAACTACTGAAGGCACTAACTACTGATAGGCATAGTTGGCAAATGAAAGATTTTGATAGAGAACGAACAATGTATTTACCTTAATAGTGTTCAAAAGTCATCATCATATATAAATATGACATCCATATATATATATATATATATATATATATATATATATATATATATATACAAGTTTCGTTTTTCTGGCGGACACACGTCCAGATCGTCCACTTATAGTAAACTCTCGAAACTCAGGCATCTCTCCCCCACATCCACCCCTGCTGGCGGCTCACCTCCAACTGCCCAACGCTACGAGCTGTTCACATCCAACAGCCCAACACTACACTAGTGAATATTTCAGCAATGAATCCAACCAGCCACAGACTGCACGCAGCGCAGTCAGCGATTTTCATACAGAGCGCTACGTGGCGTTGCCAACATAAAAACCTAAACAGCCTACTTACAGATATTGGCCTGGTGTACCAGTTTGACTCTTCAGTGTACCACAGTACAGCCACTTTAACCTTCAGGGCGGCAAACATTAAAGGCCCTCTTTAATGCTGTCAGCCAACTTTAAACGTCAGTCACCATACTGGAAATAGAATATGTACTGTACGTAACGTCATTGTAAGTTTTTAGTATTATCTCAATCTGCGTCTTTTACGGTGTATGTATTGATGATGCTCCTCTTCACTTGAAGAGAGAAACCGGTCAGAAGTGTGACTTGTGACTGTTTTCAAAACCTTATTTTTGTTAATATTTTACCTTCTCTGTTCACAGTCTGATACTGTTCTCATTCCAGTAGTAGCTGTGATGCTATGCAAATCCGGCGCCGAGGCGACTGTCATGCAACACGGGCCATATATGACAAGGGCGAACGACCGCTGCAGAGGTGTGCACGGGCGAATAGACGTGCAGCTGTTGAATAACTGACAGGCCAGATGAGCCTAGAGGTTACCAACAGCTTCTCCTCAACGACCGTTCGGCGAACGTTGCTGCGTGTGGGCCTACGCAGTTGGTGCCCGGTACGTGCACCGATGCTTCGTCTTCATCTGCGACGGATGATGGAATTTGTACGCTAATGCCGCAACTGGAGGTCGCTGAATGACGACATGTGGCCTCTCCAGATGAATAACGTTTCTAACATTCTGCGTGGTGTCTGTTTGTTCTAACAAGGGAACCTCCCCATCGCACCCCCCTCAGATTTAGTTATAAGTTGGCACAGTGGACAGGCCTTGAAACACTGAACACAGATCAATCGAGAAAACAGGAAGACGTTGTGTGGAACTATGAAAAAAAATAAGCAAAATATAGAAAATGAGTAGTTCATGTGCAAGATATGCAACAGCAAGGATTGCGTGAGCTCATGAGCGCCGTGGTCCCGTGGTTTGCGAGAGCAGCTGCGGAACGAGAGGTCCTTCGTTCTAGTCTTCCCTCGAGTGAAAATTTTAATTTTTTATTTTCAGTTTATGTGACAAACTCTTATGTTTTTGTCACTTTTTTGGGAGTGATTATCACATCCACAAGAAAACCTAAATCGGGGAAGGTAGACGAATCTTTTTACCCATTCGCCAAGTGTACAAGTGGGTCGACAACATATTCCTGTCATGTGACGCACATGCCGTCACCAGTGTCGTATAGAATATATCAGACGTGTTTTCCTGTGGAGGAATCGGTTGACCTACGATCTTGCGATCAAATGTTTTTGGTTCCCATTGGAGAGGCACGTCCTTTCGTCTGCTAATCGCACGGTTTTGCGGTGCGGTCGCAAACCACAGACACTAAACTTATTACAATGAACAGAGACGTCAATGAACAAACGGACAGATCATAACTTTGCGAAAATAAACTTTTCACTCGAGGGCTGACTTGAACCAATGACCTCTCGTGCCGCAGCTGCTCACGCTAACCACGGGACCACGGCGCTCCTTGGCTCACATTATCCTTGATGTTGCCCATCTTGCGCATGGACTACTCAGTTTGTATATTTTGCTTATTTTTTTCATAGTTCCACACAACTTCTTCCTGTTTTCTCGATTGATCTGTGTTCAGTTTTTCAAGGCATATCCACTGTGCCAACTTATAACCAAGTCTGAGGGGGGTGCGATGGGGAGGTTCCCTTGTAAGTCGTGTCTCCCTACCACTTTCGCGCAACGACGCTCTGAGCGTGGGGTTTTTTTTTTTTTTTTTTTTTTTTTTTTTTTTTTTTTTTTTTTTTTTTTTAAGGGAATTGGCTAGTTTGGACCTGGGACGTGTTGCTGGTAAGGAGACGCCAGACCACACATGACATGTACAGTTCAGAAGAGTTCAGTGAGACTAGCGATGATATAATCAAATACTTAATGATTTCAGCGTCAGCTCCACTGCACTCCTTGTAAAAGAATCTTAATACTAACTAAATTTAGTGAAGGGGTTCAAGGCTTTCCTATTTTTAGTTAGCTGGTAAAATAACGTCGAAAAATCAGTTAAGTTTACCATTGGAATTTTTATTCTACTCACAAAACATTGTTTATAAATTGTACTATTGATAAAAGGAAACATTTTAATACAGGATGATAAAAACCAACTGCGTTCAACAAAAACCCTGAATGGGTTTCCAAGTTCTCTAATGGATCGAAGGATGACCTATGCCATATCACATCTATAACCTAGGTTTAAATTAAGTTTCGTAAGAGAGAAAACTATCAAAAATGATCTGCAGTGACCCTCAATTATGTTTAATTACTTATTTAACTTGTCGTAAATTACAGTGGCTGATGTGGCTTCTCAATAACTATATAACAGAAAAATCATCGCGTTTGAGACTTTCTTCAAGTATCAAATGTGAATACTACAAAGTTTAATTGACAATCGACACTAGTATTACGCAAATTACTGTGTAACAGATGAGACTTCTGCAGTTCTGAGTGAAGCCTTATGCGCTGTTATGCGGCATCGCGTGCGTTCATTACCTTGTCGGTGCTTAGGCAGCGTCAGGGGGCGGCGGGCGGCGCAGCTCCATACAGCTCGCCGTCTCGGAAGCAACTCTCTCGAACTTATCGTTATTACTGTTTACCGAAGTTGATTTAAGAAAAAGGTATCTGGCTGTGTTTTCAACTGACCAGTCAGCGTCTCAATGTTAACCTTAAGCTCTGCCTACAAAAATTCTGTCCATCCAATGAGAAACATTATACTTTTCGTGGTGGGGCAATGTTTTTAATGTATGCTATGTAATAGAGACGCGTATAGTCTCACTCAAAAACTTGCAGCTGGTGTGGCCCTTTTAGTGTTATCGTAAGATCTATACTGTTCTTGTGGAGGGCTCTATCTTTTAACATGGGCTGGGGGATCGACCTCTCAGCGGTCGACCGGCGATGCGGGTGTCCCATTGTCCCACTCTCATCGTATGACAAGCCTACACGGTTCTGCTCTCGGCTTGTGTTCTCGTTTCTCACAGTGGGAAGGTATGACATGCATTTAGATGTTCTTGTGTTAGTCTGTGGTATTCCATTTGCTCACTCGTTGATCGTATTACTTTGGTTAATTTAATGTCACGATTTATTCGGAGCTATGTGACATATTGCCGGATTTGCTATCATGTCAGGGATTACATGTGTTGGATTTCTCTGACCCCTTACACGTTTTATTCTCCATCAGTCAGTGTGTAGCGTCAAACGTCTGAAGGCAATCACTCTGCGACAATCGCCGCAAAGGTCCAGGCGACAGGAGGGAGCGATATGGTCTGGGGCAGTGTTCCCCAACATTTCTGAGGCCATTACACGTGAGTGCAGTCAGGTATTACCTAGTACCGCACACCACTAACGTCATCAACAACTGTGCCTAGTTGAATTTGATAATTAAAAAAATCTGTTTGAACACTTTTATTTTTACACTGACATAAAATAGTTTATGTGGGTGTTTTTTTTTTTTTTCTCACTTCGAATCACCCATCTCTGGGGTATGTCCGACTGGAAAGTAGCACAAGTCACAACAATATTCAAGAAAGGAAATAGGAGTAACCCATATTACTGACCTCAATTTGCAGTAGGATTTTGGAGCATATACTGTACTCGAACATTATGAATCATCTTGAAGAAAATGACTTATTGATACATAACCAACACGGATTCAAAAAATATCGTTCTTGTGCAACACAGCTAGCTCTTTATTCCCATGAAGTAATGAGTGCTGTCGACAAGGCATCTCAGATCGATTCCACATTCCTAGATTTAGAAGGCTATTCATACCGTTCCTCACAAGCGACTATTAATCAAATTGCGTGCATATGGAGTATCGTCTGAGTTGTGTGACTGGATTCGTGATTTCCTCTCAGAGAAGTCACAGTACGTAGTGATGGACGATAAATCATCGAGTAGAACAGAAGTGATATCTGGCGTCCCGCAAGGTAGTGTCATAGGCCCTCTGCTCTTTCTTACATAAATGATCTAGGTGATAATCTGAGCAGCCCCCTTAGATTGTTTGCAGATGACGCTGTAATTTACCGTCTAGTAAAACCATCAGACGATCAGTTCCAATTACAAAATGATTTAGAGAGAATTTCTGTATGGTCCGAAAAGTGGCAATTGGCACTAAACAAAGAAAAGTGCGAGGTCATCCACATGAGTACTAAAAGAAATCCGATAAATTTTGGGTATACGATAAATCGCACAAATCTAAGGGCTGTCAATTCGACTAAATGCCTAGGAATTACAATTACGAGCAACTTATATTGGAAAGACCACGCAGATAATACTGTGGGGAAGGCGAAACAAAGACTGTGCTTTGTTGGCAGAAAGAAGACGCGACAAACCCACTAAAGAGACAGCCTACATTACACTTGTCCGTCCTCTGCTGGAATATTGCTGCGCGGTGTGGGATCCTTACCAGGTAGAATTGACGGATGACATCGAAAAAGTGCAAAGAAGGGCAGCTCGCTTCGTGTTATCGCGCAATAGGGGTGAGAGTGTCACTGATATGGTACGCGAGTTGGGGTGGCAGTCACTGAAACAAAGGCGAGATCTATTTACGAAATTTCAAACACCAACTTTCCGTTCCGAATACGAAAATATTTTGTTGACACCCGCCTACATACGGAGAAATGATCATCATAATAAAATAAGAGAAATCAGAGCTCGAACGGAAAGATTTAGGCGTTCCTTTTTCCCACGCGCCATCCGAGAGTGGAATGCTAGAGAAGTGGTATGAAAATGGTTCGATGAACCCTCTGTCAGGGACGTAAGTGTGGATAGCAGAGTAACCATGTAGATGTAGAATCACTTCTTAGATGCTTGTGATCTCTTTTTCTCCCAGTAGTTCTTCATTCTATGTCATCTCTTCTTTCTTTCCTCCTCTGATATCTGAATCGGTTTCCTGTGTTGATCTTAACTTGGAATCTCTTTGTTTTGTCTTTGGTCACGGTATTGGCTGCACCATTGTTTAACATGACGCTGGTAATCGGGAGTTCTGTCAAGTCCTTTTCCATTTCCTTAAACCACCTGGGTTTAGTCTTTTTGTGTAAAAGAAGTGAAAGATTTGTTTAGTTAGTCTGTCGGGATTCATTCGGAGCATGTGTCCATAGAAATCAATCCTACTTTTCCTCATGGTTTCTGGGGCTCTCTCCGACTTTCCATAGAGGGCTTCGTTTCAATAGGAAACTTGTTTGTTATTTTGGAATTTGGTACCCGTGATCTTCCTTGAAATTTTCCTCTCATTGATTTCTGATTTCTCCATTTGCCCTTTTCTCCCCATGACTAATGTCTCTGCTGCATCGAGTGCTTCCGGCATAATTACTATGTTACAATGTCTTATTTTGGTGTTCCAAGAGAGGGTTTTCTTATTGTATGTGTTTATGTTTTGTGGAAGGAATGTTCAATTTTGGTCCTTCTTGCTTCCATTGCTTTCCCTCCAAGGTTGTTCCATTCAATTCATTCTCCTAGGTACTTGAAACTCCAGACCACTTCTACTTTTTGAGTTCCTACTTTAGTTCTCTTAGGAGTCTCTGTTATATTCGTCATAATCTGCCGGCTCTTGTAACTCGGCGATTTGTTCTTCAGCTTCCTCCCACGTTCCCGCCAGCAACGCCATGTCGTCAGCAAACGCCGAACACTTAATCGTGGTGGCCGTGCGGTTCTAGGCGCTTCAGTCTGGAACCGCGCGACCGCTACGGTCGCAGGTTCGAATCCTGCCTCGGGCATGGATGTCTAGGGGACTGATGACCTCAGATGTTAAGTCCCATAGTGCTTAGAGCCATTTGAACCATTTTGAACTTAATCATGATTCCTTTTTTTTTTTTTTGTTCCAAGTCTTATTCCCCCTCTCGCTCTTGCATTGCATTCCCTCACAACTGTATCGAGTGCAAAGTTAAACAGCAGGGGTGAGAGACATTACCTTGTCGGACCCCCTGTTCTGATCTCAAAAGGTTCCGGTAGTTCACCCATGAATCTGGCTTTAGAGGACGTATTCGTGAGGGTCTCCTTGATGATGATTAGAGTTTTCCCGTCCAAGCTAAACTCCTTCAAAATATTGAACAACGACTCTCTGTTTATGTAATCGTAAGCTTTTTGGAAGTCTACAAAAGACACTACATACGGTTTCGCCCTCTGCTTCTCATATGCTAAAATGTTTCTGAGGTTTTAGATATGTTCAGGGCAGGATCTTAATTTCCTAAACTCTGCACGATACTCCCCAATTTGGCAATCTAACTGAGATTCTGCTATTTCTAGTAAAGCTCTGGACAATATGTTGTAGGTCACATCCACCAGGGAAATCCCTCAATAGTCTTTGGGATGTGGGACCTTTTTTGTGATGAGGGTGTAGCAAAGCCATTTTGCATTCCTCTCGAATGATTCCTTTCTTCCATATTTCCTCAAAAAGTTTCTGGAGTAAGACTATTGCATTTTTGCTGTCATACTTCCATAATTCGGCTTTTATGTGATTTTCCGCTGATGCCTTTAAATTTGTGGTGCTTTATTACATGATTTTGCTTATTTCTGACAGACTATTTTTTACAAAAATGGTTCAAATGGCTCTGAGCACTATGGGACTCAACTGCTGTGGTCATAAGTCCCCTAGAACATAGTACTTAAACCTAACTAACCTAGGGACAGCACACAACACCCAGCCATCACGAGGCAGAGAAAATCCCTGACCCCGCCGGGAATCGAACCCGGTAACCCGGGCGTGGGAAGCGAGAACGCTACCGCACGACCACGAGATGCGGGCTATTTTTTACAGAATGATGAAACACTTACCAGTGCGCCGCGAGTGCCACCTATAACTCCTCTCCAGAAGAGAAAGCTGACTAATCAACCGAATTAAAATGCTTGCGATACACTTGCTGTTTGTAAAAAAAATAGTTCAAATGGCTGTGAGCACTATGGGACTTAACATCTGAGGCCATCAGTCCCTTAGAACTTAGAACTACTTAAACCTAACTAACCTAAGGACGTCACACACATCCATGCCAGAGGCAGGATTCGAACCTGCGACCGTAGCAGTCGCGCGCTTATGGACTGAAGCGCCTAGAACCGCTCGGCCACCGCGGCCGGCTTGCTGTTTGTAAGTTACTTCATTATCAGACCCCTTACTTATGCTTCCAACGCTTTATGTCTGACAACTACTACTAATCACAATAACACTGCGAAGGCCCTGTAGTAATTTAGTAACCATTACGCAATTGCGGTTGTATGGATTACCTGATACCAAATGAATAGCGACGCAATTTGTAGTCCATTGTGGGAACTACCTACCACTCAGAGAAGGCGTTTTGATGAGATGCTAAAGCATATGTGATGTTTACGTCTCAGTTTTCGGTTTGAGGCGTCATGTCACGGATTGCGCGACCCCTCCCGCCGAAGGTTCGAGTCCTCCCTCGGGCATCGGTGTGTGTGTGTGTGTATGTGTCTGTGTGTGTGTTGTTCATAGCGTAAGTTAGTTTAAGTTCGTTTAAGTAGTGTGTAAGTCTAGGGACCGATGACCTCAGTAGTTTGGTCTCTCAGGAATTCACATACCTTTGAACGTTTACTGTCATAGATACACTCCTGGAAATTGAAATAAGAACACCGTGAATTCATTGTCCCAGGAAGGGGAAACTTTATTGACACATTCCTGGGGTCAGATACATCACATGATCATACTGACAGAACCACAGGCACATAGACACAGGCAACAGAGCATGCACAATGTCGGCACTAGTACAGTGTATATCCACCTTTCGCAGCAATGCAGGCTGCTATTCTCCCATGGAGACGATCGTAGAGATGCTGGATGTAGTCCTGTGGAACGACTTGCCATGCCATTTCCACCTGGCGCCTCAGTTGGACCAGCGTTCGTGCTGGACGTGCAGACCGCGTGAGACGACGCTTCATCCAGTCCCAAACATGCTCAATGGGGGACAGATCCGGAGATCTTGCTGGCCAGGGTAGTTGACTTACACCTTCTAGAGCACGTTGGGTGGCACGGGATACATGCGGACGTGCATTGTCCTGTTGGAACAGCAAGTTTCCTTGCCGGTCTAGGAATGGTAGAACGATGGGTTCGATGACGGTTTGGATGTACCGTGCACTATTCAGTGTCGCCTCGACGATCACCAGTGGTGTACGGCCAGTGTAGGAGATCGCTCCCCACACCATGATGCCGGGTGTTGGCCCTGTGTGCCTCGGTCATATGCAGTCCTGATTGTGGCGCTCACCTGCACGGCGCCAAACACGCATACGACCATCATTGGCACCAAGGCAGAAGCGACTCTCATCGCTGAAGACGACACGTCTCCATTCGTCCCTCCATTCACGCCTGTCGCGCCACCACTGGAGGCGGGCTGCACGATGTTGGGGCGTGAGCGGAAGACGGCCTAACGGTGTGCGGGACCGTAGCCCAGCTTCATGGAGACGGTTGCGAATGGTCCTCGCCGATACCCCAGGAGCAACAGTGTCCCTAATTTGCTGGGAAGTGGCGGTGCGGTCCCCTACGGCACTGCGTAGGATCCTACGGTCTTGGCGTGCATCCGTGCGTCGCTGCGGTCCGGTCCCAGGTCGACGGGCACGTGCACCTTCCGCCGACCACTGGCGACAACATCGATGTACTGTGGAGACCTCACGCCCCACGTGTTGAGCAATTCGGCGGTACGTCCACCCGGCCTCCCGCATGCCCACGATACGCCCTCGCTCAAAGTCCGTCAACTGCACATACGGTTCACGTCCACGCTGTCGCGGCATGCTACCAGTGTTAAAGACTGCGATGGAGCTCCGTATGCCACGGCAAACTGGCCGACACTGACGGCGGCGGTGCACAAATGCTGCGCAGCTAGCGCCATTCGACGGCCAACACCGCGGTTCCTGGTGTGTCCGCTGTGCCGTGCGTGTGATCATTGCTTGTACAGCCCTCTCGCAGTGTCCGGAGCAAGTATGGTGGGTCTGACACACCGGTGTCAATGTGTTCTTTATTCTATTTCCAGGAGTGTATATAATAATAATGTCATGTGACTAGGGCCTCCCTTCGGGTAGAACCTTCGCCGGGTGCAAGTCTTTTGATTTGACGCCACTTCGGCGACTTGCACGTCGATGGGGATGAAATGATGATGATTAGGACAACACAACACCCAGTCCCCGAGCGGAGAAACTCTCCGACCCAGCCGGGAATCGAACCCAGGCCCTTAGGATTTACATTCAGTCGCGCTGACCACTCAGTTACCGGGGGCGGACTGATAGATACATGACACAAAGTAAAAAGATTTGTGTGTAAAAAGGAGTTTATGTGAGTAGAAGATATTCATACATTCGTTTCATAAGCTTTAACCTCAAACAGAGTGTGTCACAGGTTAATACTGGTGTTTGAGAGAAAAAAAAGGTATGTAACTTAGTATAATGACCTTTAAAAAAAATGCACTTGCACGCGAAAGGCAAAAGTCCCGAGTTCGAGTCACGGTCCGGCACACAGTTTCAATCTGCCAGGAAGTTTCCTATCAGCGCACACTCCGCTGCAGAGTGAAAATTTCATTCTGGAAACATCTCCCAAGCTGTGACTAAGCCATGTCTCTGCAATATCCTTTCTTCCGGGAGTGCTAGTTCTGTTTTTTTGTGATCTCCCAAAGGCTTTTGATCGTGTAAATCATGGAATATTTCTAGATTAGCTCAAGTACTGTGGTATTAATGGGACAGCGCTCAAATGGTCTAAATCATAAAATCATAAATCAAGAATGCAGAAAGTTGAAATAAGCACTTCACATAACATGCAAAAAACTGGTGATTTCTCAAACTGGGGAACAATCAAGAATTGGGTGCGCCAAGGTTCGGTCTTGGGTCTTCTGCTGTTCTTAATACATATTAATAACTTGCCATTCTATATTCACGAAGATGCAAAGCTGGTACTTTTTGCTGATGATACAAGTATAGCTATCACTCCCAACAGACAGGAATTAAATGATGAAATTGTAAATGATGTTTTTCAGAAAATCATTAAGTGCTTCTCTGCAAATGCGTTGTCATTAAACTTTGACAAAACACATTACATACAGTTCCACACAGTAAATGGAATGAAACCATTAATAAATATGGACTTCGATCAGAAATCGGTAGCTAAGATAAAATATTCAAAATTTCTAGGTTTATTCAGTAATGAGGGGTTGAACTGGAAAAAAAACACACTGAAGATCTGCTGAAACGTTTGAGTTCAGCTACTTATGCTATTAGGTTCATTGCAAATTTTGGCGATATACATCTCAGTAAATTAGCTTACCACGCCTATTTTCATTCTCTGCTTTCGTATGGCATCATATTCTGGGGCAACTCATCATTGGATAAAAGAGTGTTCATTGCACAAAAGCGTGTAATTAGAATAATTGCTGGAGCTCATCCAAGATCATCCTACAAACACTTATTTAAAGAGCTATGGATCTTCACTGTAGCCTCACAATATATACGAGGGTTGCCCAGTAAATAATGCCCCATATTTTTTTTCTCCGAAATAAAAAATATGAGAAATGTGAAACTTTAGGTGCGAGTTATTTGAAGTTTCCCGCGTGTGTATGCAAAGTTTCAATTTCCTCCGACAGAGAGCGGTGGTGTAGGAATGTTCTAAAATGGCGTCTGCAAGTGACATCCGTCAGAAACAACGTGCAGTGATTGAATTTCTCGTAGCAGAGGAAGAAACCGTGGGCAATATCCATAAACGCTTGTGCAACGTCTACGGAACATCTGCAGTCGATAGGAGTACTGTTGGTCGCTGGGCACAGAGGGTGAAAGCATCAGAGGGCGGTGCTGCGGAGCTCCGAGATTTGCCGCGGTCGGGAAGGCCTCCCACGGCTGTCACGCTTGACATGTTGCAGCGGGCTGATGTTCTCATTCGACGGGATCGACGCATTACGACTCGACAATTGGCACTGGAGTTGTCAGTAAGCAAAGGAAGTGTGGATGTGATTATCAATCAGCTTGGATACTCAAAAGTGTGTGCAAGATGGGTTCCTCGGTGTCTTACTGTCGATCACAAATCCCAAAGAAAAGACATTTCTTTCGATTTGCTGCGACGCTTTCACGTTGACGGGGAGGCCTTTTTGTCACGGATTGTGACAGGTGATGAAACTTGGGTGCATCATTTTGAGCCCGAAACAAAAAGACAATCGATGGAATGGCGTCATGCTTATTCTCCACAGAAGAAAAAATTCAAAACAGGTCCTTCAGCCGGAAAAGTCATGATGACTGTGTTTTGGGATTGCGAGGGCGTAATTCTCATTCATGTGATGCCAAAAGGCAGTATCATTAATTCAGAGGCTTATGTCAAAACATTAGACAAACTCAAGCAGCGCTTCCGGCGCCTTGGGCGTCATGTTAACCCACAGGATGTTTTGATTCAGCATGATAACGCTCGTCCTCACACAAGTTTGAGGACTTGTGAACACATCGCGAAACTGGGTTGGATAGTGTTACCCCATCCACCCTACAGCCCCGATTTGGCTCCTTCAGACTTTCACTTGTTTGGGCCAATGAAGAATTTCATTCGTGGAAGACGTTTTGCCGATGACGAAGAAGTGATTCACGAAGTGACAACCTGGCTCCGTAGGCAGAGTAAAGATTTTTACCGGCAGGGAATACACGCTCTTGTGTCTCGCTGGAAAAAGGCCGTCGAACTTGAAGGAGATTATGTGGAAAAATAAAGCAAGTAGACAAAACATCAGTCTTTCACATATGTAAATTTGATTGTTGTGGAATAAATACTTCTGGAGAAAAAAAATATGGGGCATTATTTACTGGGCAACCCTCGTATTTTCACATATGAAACTCGTTATTAACAACCCGAACGAATTCAAAAGTAATAGCAGTGTACATGGCTACAACACTAGGAGAAAGGATGATCTTCACTACTCAAGGTTAAATCTGACTTTGGCTCAGAAGGGGGTAAATTTTGTTGCCACAAAAGTCTTTGGTCTAGACTTGGCCACTGTTTCTATGTTTCGATACAGTGTATCGATACGTGGAACTGTTTCAGTGTTTCGGAACGGCTGTGGTTCACTGTTTCGAAACAGTGGGGTTTCATTCCGCCTCTGTCTCGGATAATCGGACCAGATTCGATCTCGAGCCAGACACAGAAACTGTATCGTTGTTTCAAAATAAGGCTGTTTCAGTCCACCTGTGCTTGGAACGGACTAATTGTATCGAAACAGTGACGTTTCATTCCGCTCTGTGTCGGACAAGATTCGGGCTCGGCACAGGTACAGAAACACAACATACCACTTCATGAAACTCTCTGAAGAGTGTCGAAATCTTTTTGACAAGCATTAGCATGAAGCTTAAGATATCCGAAAATAAAGCTTCGTTTCTAGCTAACTGTCCTATTCCGAAATGGCGTAACATCTGCTTTATAAACACTACCCATACTATTCACATTCAAAATAATAAATATGTGAAAATCATTCAGTTAAATTACACTTTTTTCATAACATACGTTTCTCTGGTGATCCACAGTAATCATATTAAGAAACGCAAGTAAGCCTACAACATTTTGAATATAAAAAAAGGCGTAGAGTGACAGTTATTAGACATATTCATAAATTTGATGTAGGTATAATTGCAAGCAATCTGTTTGACATATCACTTATAGTGTAATGGTGAGCGGGAAGGGCTGGGAAGCATGGGGAATTTATAGTAACGGTTCGAAACACTTTGAAAGACAAAATTTTTTGTGTTATATTTTGTTATTTATTCGAATTATTTGGCGTTATTTGTGAGTCTATAGTCACTGTGCCTATTATCCACAATGATTCCCTTTGTGTGCATGGAAATTAGCTGGATGGGTATATTACCCATACTAACGGAATGTGGGAATTCCAGTAGCATATCCGTTGTTTCTGCAGTTTGCTCCCACCTCCAGTTCCGTTCGTGGTGGTTCTTCTGTCTTCAGCTATGGCTGTCCTCAGCCAATTGAAAAGTATGAAAGTCACACGACACGAAAGCAGCGCATTTGCTGCAGGAAATACGAAACTGCCAAGACGCCTAAGTGATAGTTTCATACTTTCTGCGGCATGATTTGCGCTCTCGCTCCTCATTTGTGTTTATATGGACATAAAAAAAATGGTTCAAATGGCGCTGAGCACTATGGGACTCAACTGCTGAGGTCATTAGTCCCCTAGAACTTAGAACTAGTTAAACCTAACTAACCTAAGGACATCACAAACATCCATGCCCGAGGCAGGATTCGAACCTGCGACCGTAGCGGTCTTGCGGTTTCAGACTGCAGCGCCTTTAACCGCACGGCCACTTTTTTTTTTTTTCCTGTCTTCATTTTGTTCGTTGTTGAGCGTTGTGTTTCTTCGTTGCGGACGTCACATGACATCCGGTTAAGTTCGTTTGTTGATCGTTTCACTCAGTTTTTTTATTACAGAGGCCAACCAGCTCTCTGACCGAACACGCTGAGCTACCGTGCCGGCATTAAAAAATGTGGAACGCTTCACGATTTTGCGTGTCATCCTTGCGCAGGGGCCATGCTAATCTTCTCTGTATCGTTCCAATTTTAGTATATGTACCGCCGAAGCGAGTACGCCACTTCGGCCGGCTTATATGGACATACTTATACAGTAGACATTCAAGATGATAAAATGTGTAGGTTTATTAGATTACAAAACACAAACTGTTTCACTGTTTCGAAACAGCGTATCGAAACAATACATTGTACTGTTTCATTTGTTTCGAAACAGTTACATGTTTCAATTTGCCCATCTCTACTTTGGTCACTTACCTAATAGACAGCCATATAGCTTTTAAAAGGAAATTAAAAGAATTTCTGAATGGCAACTCCTTCTACTCATTAGATGAATTTTTGGGTATAGTAAGTGGGTAATTCCCCCCCCCCCCCCCCCACCCAAAAAGATATTAAAAATGTTTTGTGTAATGTAATATCTTGGATAGACAGACACCTTGTATTAACCTGACACGTTCCACATCATTACGAAGTGTCGTATTCATGATGTATGGAACAAGTACTAACCTAATCTAATCTAATCTAGTCAGTTTCGCAGGAGAGCTTCTCTGAAGTTCGGAAGGTAGGAGACGAGGTACTGGTGGAAGAAAAAGGTGTTAGGAGAGGTCGTGAGTCGTGCTTGGATAGCTCAGCTGGGACGCCGGCACGGTAGCTCAGTGTGTTCGGTCAGAGGGTTAGCTGCCTTCTGTAATAAAAATAACTGCGTCAACGGCTCAACACTGAACTTCAACGGGTGTCCTGAGATATCCGCACCGAACAAATGCAACGAACAACATCGAACAAAATGAGAACAAACAAGAAACTGTGTAGTTTCTTGATCAGGAACGAAAATAACGAACAAAAAGATTTCAAGTAAGCCGGCCGAGGTGGCCGAGCGGTTCCAGGCGCTACAGTCTAGAACCGCGCGACCGCTACGGTTGCAGGTTCGAATCCTGCCTCGGGCACAGATGTGTTTGATATCCATAGGTTAGGTTTAAGTAGTTCTAAGTCCTATGGGACTGATGACCTCAGATGCTAAGTCCCGTAGTGCTCAGAGCCATTTGAACCCATTTCAAGTAATCATCAGGCAAAGTCAATAAAAATGCCAGACAGTGATTACAAACGAAAGGGGCGAGTAGACTGCAACGAAACAAGCAAATAATCCCAATAAACATAGGTCCGACAACCAACGTTTCCCCCAATACCACGTACGTATTAAGGCTCACTAGATGAACACCTCATGAGAGACAATCATACACATTACTGTCCACCTAGTAGCTAAACAAAGTTGTTTTTGATACTTTTTTGTTTATTTCGTTTCTGGAAGGAATTTTTTTTTTCGGGTGATGCTAATCGGACACCGTGTACACAACCACGTGTTGAGTTACAATTTGGTGGCATCATTGTTCACAGCTCTAACAATGATTATTCCAAATTGACAGCTCGAATGTAATTCTCTGTACTACAAGTTCGCGCAGTAAAACCGGCGAGGCTTTTCCGTCTAAATGTGGAACGTGTCTGACACTGCTTTGATCTGTTGAGATGTGTCACTTGTGACAACGACGAAGCGCCTGTCCGAAGAGCTGTCGCCATTGCCCCGTTATCTTTTTCCTTTTTTTTTTTTTCTTTTTACGCGACGCCCACCGGAGCGCGACGCCAGCCGTCGTCGGCTTTCCGATCTGGCGGCGCCGACAGCCGACGCGCGTCACGTTCACGTTCACGTTGCTGGCGCCGTGACAGAGATGGCGTGACGGTGAGCAAGCGCGGACGCCCGGACGCAGCCTAGCCTGACATCTGGCGGCCTTCACGCGCACTGCTCGCCGTGCGCCGCCGACCGGAACGCCGCGCGGCGGCCGGGCTGGGAAGCTCTGCAGGGGTTCGGTGGTACCTGCTGCGATATTCGAGTGCACCCTGCCCGGTAGAAGGTTGTGGTATAGAAATAAACAGAGATCTGGCAAAGAACACACACATCTACTCCACATAATTAACATTAGTGCCTGGGAAAATCTCTTATAAATGGAGCACTATACCTCTAATTTCCCATCTCTACTCGCTAGCCAAGGGCGACCAGCAATTGATCACGATTTTAAGGCAGATGACAAACATCTGAAGATGATTTTAAGGGAGGATTAAGGCAGATTTAGTCGCAAAACATTTCACGCCACAACTACGTCGAATTTTCTTGGATAAGCTGTCAACTGAGATATAAAGATGAAAAACTGCAATGTTTAACTTTCTTTGGTATCACATTTTGAGGTAGCTCCACAAACTGAGAAAAAATTTTTAAAATCAAAAAGCGTGTAGTAACACTAATTTATGGTGTAAATTCAGAAATTAGTATTACACTCAAGTGTTCTAAATATATTTTTTATGTTTTCTGCGATCGTATATGTAGGCGTAATTAGATTGTTTTTTCAGAGTCGATTATTGCGATCTACTATGACGCAGTGAAACGGTACTTTGACTTCAAATATTACGTTATTTAGAATTCAGATAGAGGGCTTGCATATATTAGACAGAAGTGAGTTTTAATTAGATAACCTGAAGTTAACACTATTTAAGAAGTGAACACAGACAATTTCATTCGTAACAACTAATGGACTATGCAACTCGGCGATTGATACGAAGCATATAATTGATAATTCCCCCAACACACGGGAAAGCTTTTTCCTCACGGCTCTGTTAGGACGTGACTAGTATTGTGTAATAAACCAGCATATCGTGTCAATTCACGCATTTATCATTCAAGTTTTACAATATTATTTATAGAGATAACGTGGTGCGATTAGAAACTCTTTGGCGTTAGGAATTAATAACACAGTTATGACTGATTATAGATTTGAGATTACAACCAGTCTATAGGGAATTTGGTGTCGCTGGAACTAATTTGAACTTATCATTAATATTTAAATAGGAACTTATAAACCATCGATTATAAACGATTTAATTACGACATTTGGTGAAGTAAATATTTCGCACAAGTCGCGAGTTCAGTTCATCAATGTTCTGTTTGTAACGTCGATACCGATACATAAGAAATAACAATCTCATTGCTCTACCGCTGATTGTTAGCCAAGACCGAAGATCCGAAGGACGTTACACGGGGACATTTATTTATTTACACAAGCTGCGGAACTCTACAATCTCTTGTCTTCCTGTGCAAATTTTAAATACTCTTTGCTGTTACAACCAAATTTGTTTTGAATAGCTCCTGTTTATAAGAGAGAGAACTCTTTCGAAGCTTTGAGAAATGTTCTTCTGCTGTGTGACCCCATTCAGAAATGAGTACCGTATTTTACGGATTATAAGACACTCAAACTATGAGACGCGCCGTAATTTTTAGGAAATTAAAAAAAATCGTTTTGACCATTTTTATTATGAGTGTGCAAAGACACACTAAAAAAGAAATTCTTAATTTACAAAACTGAACTGATCTTTAAAATCCCTGAGAAATCGTCGTCTGAATTTTCTTCTTCTTCCTCATCTTCTTCTTCTTCCTCATCTTCTTCTTCTTCCTCTTCGTCGTCATCTCTGTTCTGTTCATACACTCCTGGAAATTGAAATAAGAACACAGTGAATTCATTGTCCCAGGAAGGGGAAACTTTATTGACACATTCCTGGGGTCAGATACATCACATGATCACACTGACAGAACCACTGGCACATAGACACAGGCAACAGAGCATGCACAATGTCGGCACTAGTACAGTGTATATCCACCTTTCGCAGCAATGCAGGCTGCTATTCTCCCATGGAGACGATCGTAGAGATGCTGGATGTAGTCCTGTGGAACGGCTTGCCATGCCATTTCCACCTGGCGCCTCAGTTGGACCAGCGTTCGTGCTGGACGTGCAGACCGCGTGAGACGACGCTTCATCCAGTCCCAAACATGCTCAATGGGGGACAGATCCGGAGATCTTGCTGGCCAGGGTAGTTGACTTACACCTTCTAGAGCACGTTGGGTGGCACGGGATACATGCGGACGTGCATTGTCCTGTTGGAAGTTCCCTTGCCGGTCTAGGAATGGTAGAACGATGGGTTCGATGACGGTTTGGATGTACCGTGCACTATTCAGTGTCCCCTCGACGATCACCAGTGGTGTACGGCCAGTGTAGGAGATCGCTCCCCACACCATGATGCCGGGTGTTGGCCCTGTGTGCCTCGGTCGTATGCAGTCCTGATTGTGGCGCTCACCTGCACGGCTCCAAACACGCATACGACCATCATTGGCACCAAGGCAGAAGCGACTCTCATTGCTGAAGACGACACGTCTCCATTCGTCCCTCCATTCACGCCTGTCGCGACACCACTGGAGGCGGGCTGCACGATGTTGGGGCGTGAGCGGAAGACGGCCTAACGGTGTGCGGGACCGTAGCCCAGCTTCATGGAGACGGTTGCGAATGGTCCTCGCCGATACCCCAGGAGCAACAGTGTCCCTAATTTGCTGGGAAGTGGCGGTGCGGTCCCCTACGGCACTGCGTAGGATCCTACGGTCTTGGCGTGCATCCGTGCGTCGCTGCGGTCCGGTCCCAGGTCGACGGGCACGTACACCTTCCGCCGACCACTGGCGACAACATCGATGTACTGTGGAGACCTCACGCCCCACGTGTTGAGCAATTCGGCGGTACGTCCACCCGGCCTCCCGCATGCCCACTATATGCCCTCGCTCAAAGTCCGTCAACTGCACATACGGTTCACGTCCACGCTGTCGCGGCATGCTACCAGTGTTAAAGACTGCGATGGAGCTCCGTATGCCACGGCAAACTGGCTGACACTGACGGCGGCGGTGCACAAATGCTGCGCAGCTAGCGCCATTCGACGGCCAACACCGCGGTTCCTGGTGTGTCCGCTGTGCCGTGCGTGTGATCATTGCTTGTACAGCCCTCTCGCAGTGTCCGGAGCAAGTATGGTGGGTCTGAC
Organism: Schistocerca nitens; assembly: GCF_023898315.1. Lineage (NCBI taxonomy): Eukaryota > Metazoa > Arthropoda > Insecta > Orthoptera > Acrididae > Schistocerca > Schistocerca nitens. The sequence goes on along the minus strand of NC_064625.1, from coordinate 91,196,994 downwards.
ACACCGGTGTCAATGTGTTCTTTTTTCCGTTTCCAGGAGTGTATATAAGACGGTCTTCACTGACATTACTCATGCCGCACTGCTTGAAAGATAACAACCGATCCCTTCTTATAGTCAAGTTGTGCCACAAATTTCTATTCTCCCCATTTCTATTCACTCTCTCACTCTAGACCACGACTGTTTCATCCACTGACGCACTTGTTTGATTGTATGTCGCTTTAAAAGCTTCCTTCGGCGTGAATTTCATCCATGTCCCGTCTGTTCCCTTCCTTTCTAATATGCGTTTTAAATGGTTTATTTATCGAGACATCAGGAGGTTCCGATTTTGACGTGAGTCCTCCCGGGATAACAGCAAGCTCTGTATCTCCCTGTCTCAATTTCTCTTTCTCAGGATTTTTCAGATGTCTACTAAACTGGTCTAGCACAAGAAAAGAACTCTTCTTCAATAAAGCACCTTTGTATCTCTCCCACTCTCTGTTAATCCATGATTTCGCACCAGCCTCGTCCATCTAACCCTTGTCATGTACGTGAACAACACCTGGCGGTATTTCAAAAGGTTTTGGCATTGTTTAGCGCTTGAAGATGATCACTGGGTTTTTAGTGCCGTCAGCGTTACATAAAAGGACAACAGTGCATTTTTTCGTATCCACTTGTTTTTATAGTTGCAGTTTTAACACTTTCATGGCAACAGGTCTATTAGTCGACACATCAAATGTAGCTATTTGGCTTAGTTCCACGCTGGTTTTCGTTCGATGTTAAATAATAAAGCGATGAAGAGACAAAATTTTCTCTTCGTATTCTTCTGGCATTTTCCGAGATATTTTCGTTTTGGTTCGCATGCCAAGTCCTTGACACTTCGTAAACCTGTAGCACCAACGACCTCTGCCCTTAAAGTCTGTTAAGTTCCATTGTAGCGCTAGCATACGAGCGTGTATTTGAATCATTCTTGTATTATTCCAATGCAATTTTGACGGTGTCCTTGAATCCATTTCAATACATCATCTTCTAGTTTTGGCTCAGTTTTCCTTTAGTAGCCCGCCAATCGTGAATGGCTTTTTCTGTTGGTGGAGGGCTGCATATCCTATTACTTTCAATGTATAGCCCGCATTATTTTTTTTTCCGTTGCCAAACTTGCTACTAACAAAAATATTGTACTGTTACCGAAAACCCAAATCACGATATAGTGATAATTTTTACTTTTAGACCGTCTAACTACAACTGAATGGAGCACAATTTTCGTGCCATGCGCGTTTCACGTTTATTCTTTGCAAGGCATCTTCAGTGGCCTGGAATATGTAAATAATTTTACTATTTAGTTTACATTTTGGGACAGTGTATATTTGTTGTTGTTGTGGTCTTCAGTCCAGAGACTGGTTCGATACAGCTACTCTATCCTGCGCAAGCTTCTTCATCTCCCAGTACCTATTGCAACCTACATCCTTCTGAATCTGCTTAGTGTATTCATCCCTTGGCCTTCCTCTACGATTTTTACCCTCCACGCTGCCCTCCAGTGCTAAATTTGTGATCCCTTGATGCCTCAGAACATGTCCTACCAACCGATCCCTTCTTATAGTCAAGTTGTGCCACAAATTTCTATTCTCTCCATTTCTATTCAATACCTCCTCATTAGTTATGTGATCTACCCATCTAATCTTCAGCATTCTTCTGTAGCACCACTTTTCGAAAGCTTCTATTCTCTTCTTGTGAAAACTATTTATCGTCCACGTTTCACTTCCATACTTTCAGAAAAGACTTCCTGACATATCTATACTCGATGTTAACAAATTTCTCTTCTTCACAAACGCTTTCCTTGTTATTGCCAGTCTACATTTTATATCCTCTCTACTTCGACCATCATCAGTTATTTTGCTCCCTAAATAGCAAAACTACTTTACTATTTTAAGCGTCTCATTTCCTAATCTAATACCCTCAGCATCACCCGATTTAATCCGACTACATTCCATTATCCCCATTGTGCTTTTATTGATGTTCATCTTATATCCTCCATTCAAGACACTGCCCACTCCACCGAGCAAGGTGGCGCAGTGGTTAGACACTGGACTCGCATTCGGGAGGACGACGGTTCAATCCCGCGTCCGGCCATCCTGATTTAGGTTTTCCGTGATTTCCCTCAATCACTCCAGGCAAATGCCGGGATGGTTCCTCTGAAAGGGCACGGCCGACTTCCTTCCCCATCCTTCCCTAATCCGATGAGACCGATGACCACGCTGTCTGGTCTCCTTCCCCAAAACCAACCAACCAACTGCCCACTCCGTTCAGCTGCTCTTCCAGGTCCTTTGCTGTCTCTGACAGAATTACAACGTCATCGGCGAATCTCAATGTTTTAATTTCTTCTCTATGGATTTTAATTCTTACTCCGAATTTTTCTCTTGTTTCCTTTACTGCTTGCTCAATATAAAGATTGAATAACATCGGGGATATGCTACAACCCTCTCTCACTCCCTTCCCAACCACTGCTTCCCTTTCATGCCCCTCGACTCTTATAACTGCCATCTGGTTTCTGTACAAATTGTAAATAGCCTTTCGCTCCCTGTATTTTACCCCTGCCACCTTCAGAATTTGAAAGAGAGTATTCCAGTCAACAATGTCAAAAGCTTTCTGTAAGTCTACAAATGCTAGAAACATAGGTTTGCCTTTCCTTAATCTATTTTCTAAGATAAGTCGTAGGGTCAGTATTGCCTCATGTGTTCCAACATTTCTACCGTATCCAAACTGATCTTCCCCGATGTCGGCTTCTACCAGTTTTTCCATTCGTCTGTAAAGAATTCGTGTTAGTATTTTGCAGCTTTGACTTATTAAACTGATAGTTCGGTGATTTTCACATCTGTCAACACCTGCTTTCTTTGGAATTGGAATTAGTATATTCTTCTTGAAGTCTGCAGGTATTTCGCCTGTCTCATACATCTTGCTCACCAGATGGTAGAGTTTTGTCAGGACTGACTCTCCCAAAGCCGTCAGTAGTTCTAATGAAATGTTGGCTACTCCCGGGGCCTTGTTACGACTCAGGTCTTTCAGTGCTCTGTCAAACTCTTCACGCAGTATCGTATCTCCCATTTCATCTTCATCTACATCCATTTCCATAATATTGTCCTCAAGTACATCGCCCTTGTATAGACCCCCTATATACTCCTCCCACCTTTCTGCTTTCCCTTATTTTCTTAGAACTGGGTATATATAGGTTATAAACTGTTCCGGTGGTTGGCTTTTCCATGGCGTAGTGATATTTTAAATTCTACTTAACAGTTTCCGTGGATGATTTTCTACATGTTGTGTTTTTGTTCCATTTTGGCGCCATTCTTTTTCTTGTAATTGCAATTGGGATTTTGTTTACCATACTTCGCAGCACTGGGAAATGAACACTCGTTTTGATGCTGTATTTTGGTTTGTGTTGCCGACTGTCGTATATTATTGGCAAAGATCGAATGTTACCGCTAACTTTCGAGTGTAATTTTGACATATCTATGGTCTGTGGTCTATTTGTGTGTGTGTGTGTATGTGGGAGGGGGGGGGGGGAGGAGAGAGAGAGAGAGAGAGAGAGGAAGATATGTATTTGTTTTAATGTGGCTGCATGTGCAAGGGAGATGAATTTTATTTTATCATTTATTAAGTGTGGTAGGCAATCTGTACTGATGTGTGTTTGCTCATTTATCACATGTTTGTTGTCAGCAATGGCTCTCTGGATGTGAAAGCTTTTTCCGAATGTATAAGGTATTTGTGATGGCTTTTTATTCTCAATATTTTCATGTCTTTATACATGTTTGTGGGCAACGGCCTTGCCGAAGTGGATACACCGGTTCCCTTGAGATCACCGAAGTTTAAGCGCTGTCGGGCGTGGTCGGCACTTGGATGGGTGACCATTCAGGCCGCCATGCGCTGTTGCCATTTTTCGGGGTGCACTCAGCCTCGTGATGCCAATTGAGGAGCTACTCGACCGAATAGTAGCGGCTTCAGTCAAGAATGCCATCATAACGACCGGGAGAGCGGTGTGCTGACCCCACGTCCCTCCTATCCGCATCCTCCACTGAGGATGGCACGGCGGTCGGATGGTCCCGGTAGGCCACTCGTGGCCTGAAGACGAAGTGCTTCTTTTATATACATGTTAGTAGGATGGTGATTATGGTGCAAATACACTCCTGGAAATTGAAAAAAGAACACCGTGAATTCATTGTCCCAGGAAGGGGAAACTTTATTGACACATTCCTGGGGTCAGATACATCACATGATCACACTGACAGAACCACAGGCACATAGACACAGGCAACAGAGCATGCACAATGTCGGCACTAGTACAGTGTATATCCACCTTTCGCAGCAATGCAGGCTGCTATTCTCCCATGGAGACGATCGTAGAGATGCTGGATGTAGTCCTGTGGAACGGCTTGCCATGCCATTTCCACCTGGCGCCTCAGTTGGACCAGCGTTCGTGCTGGACGTGCAGACCGCGTGAGACGACGCTTCATCCAGTCCCAAACATGCTCAATGGGGGACAGATCCGGAGATCTTGCTGGCCAGGGTAGTTGACTTACACCTTCTAGAGCACGTTGGGTGGCACGGGATACATGCGGACGTGCATTGTCCTGTTGGAACAGCAAGTTCCCTTGCCGGTCTAGGAATGGTAGAACGATGGGTTCGATGACGGTTTGGATGTACCGTGCACTATTCAGTGTCCCCTCGACGATCACCAGTGGTGTACGGCCAGTGTAGGAGATCGCTCCCCACACCATGATGCCGGGTGTTGGCCCTGTGTGCCTCGGTCGTATGCAGTCCTGATTGTGGCGCTCACCTGCACGGCGCCAAACACGCATACGACCATCATTGGCACCAAGGCAGAAGCGACTTTCATCGCTGAAGACGACACGTCTCCATTCGTCCCTCCATTCACGCCTGTCGCGACACCACTGGAGGCGGGCTGCACGATGTTGGGGCGTGAGCGGAAGACGGCCTAACGGTGTGCGGGACCGTAGCCCAGCTTCATGGAGACGGTTGCGAATGGTCCTCGCCGATACCCCAGGAGCAACAGTGTCCCTAATTTGCTGGGAAGAGGCGGTGGGGTCCCCTACGGCACTGCGTAGGATCCTACGGTCTTGGCGTGCATCCGTGCGTCGCTGCGGTCCGGTCCCAGGTCGACGGGCACGTGCACCTTCCGCCGACCACTGGCGACAACATCGATGTACTGTGGAGACCTCACGCCCCACGTGTTGAGCAATTCGGCGGTACGTCCACCCGGCCTCCCGCATGCCCACTATACGCCCTCGCTCAAAGTCCGTCAGCTGCACATACGGTTCACGTCCACGCTGTCGCGGCATGCTACCAGTGTTAAAGGCTGCGATGGAGCTCCGTATGCCACGGCAAACTGGCTGACACTGACGGCGGCGGTGCACAAATGCTGCGCAGCTAGCGCCATTCGACGGCCAACACCGCGGTTCCTGGTGTGTCCGCTGTGCCGTGCGTGTGATCATTGCTTGTACAGCCCTCTCGCAGTGTCCGGAGCAAGTATGGTGGGTCTGACACACCGGTGTCAATGTGTTCTTTTTTCCATTTCCAGGAGTGTATCTTGTTTCATACTTACAACACCTGATGTGTTCTTTGTATCGTGTTTCAAAATTCCTGTGTGTCATGCTTACGTGTACTTCATCACAACATTGACTTTAAAGTGCGTATATTCCTGATCCTTGGAATTTATCAGTCTTGGTTGTTGGTTGGCTTAAGTTTACTTCGAGGGTTTGCACACTTTTTACACTATTTGGAATCCCTGTTTCTTTAATATGTTTGCCACTCTGTGTGTTAATTTATTTGTGTAAGTCACAGTGTACCACCTGCTTCTTTTCCAAGTGATTTTGTCATTGTGTGTGTGTTTTTTTTTTGGGGGGGGGAGGGGTGTTGAGTGTGTTTGCGAGTTTGCAGCTTGTGAGTTATCTTCTATCCTGGATATGTCGTGTTTCTTTTCTATTTGTGTTTTTATTTTTTCGCTGAGTTTGTGTGCTTTATATGTTACGCATTGTTCCTAGCTATTTATATGGTTGTATTCATTTTTTTCATAGTTTCTCTTGTTGAGTGGGATCCTGGTTAATCTATGTAGCACCTCCAGAACGAAATTTTCACTCTGCAGCGGAGTGTGCGCAGATATTAAAGTTCCTGGCAGATTAAAACTGTTTGCCGGACCGAGACTCGAGCTCGGGACCTTTGCCCTTCGCGGGCAAGTGCTCTACCAACTGAGCTACCCAAGCACTACTCACGCCCCGTCCTCACAGCTTCACTTCTGCCAGTACCTCGTCTCCTACCTTCCAAACTTTACAGAAGGTCTCCTGCGAACCTTGCAGAACTAGCACTCCTGAAAGAAAGGATATTGCGGATACATTGCAGAGTGAAAATCTCATTCTGGAAACATCCCCCAGGCTGTGGCTAAGCCATGTCTCCGTAATATCCTTTCTTTCAGGAGTGCTAGTTCTGCAAGGTTCGCAGGAGAGCTTCTGTAAAGTTTGGAAGGTAGGAGACGAGGTACTGGCAGAAGTAAAGCTGTGAGTACCGGGCGTGAGTCGTGCTTCGGTAGCTCAGATGGTAGAGCACTTGCCCGCGAAAGCTAAAGGTCCCGAGTTCGAGTCTCGGTCGGGCACACAGTTTTAATCTGCCGGGAAGTTTCATATCAGCGCACACTCCATTGCAGAGTGAAAATCTCATTCTGGAAACATCCCCCAGGCTGTGGCTAACCCATGTCTCCGCTATATCCTTTCTTTCATGAGTGCTAGTTCTGCAAGGTACGCAGGAGAGCTTCTGTAAAGTTTGGAAGGTAGGGACGAGATACTGGCAGAAGTAAAGCTATGAGGACCGGGCGTGAGTCGTGCTTCGGTAGCTCAGATGGTAGAGCACTTGCCCGCGAAACAGGCAAAGGTCCCGAGTTCGAGTCTCGGTCCGGCACACAGTTTTAATCTGCCAGGAAGTTTTATATAACACGTCATAGCGCTGCAACCTTCTGGTTGTGGGGACGATTAAATGTGAAATGTATTATTGGTGTGAGGCTGTTGTAAATTTTTGAGAAGATCTTACGGGACCAAACTACTTAGGTCATCGGTCACTAAGCTTACACACTCCTTAACCATACTAACTTACGCTGTGGACAACAGGCACACCCATGCCCGAGGGAGGACTCGAACCTCAGACGGGGGAGCCGCGTAGGCCGTGACAAGGCGCCTTAAACCACGCGGAACCACGCGCGTCTGTGGATGTTGGTTTTCTACCAACAGTTGAAGATGTTGAGACAAATCACTTTCAGCTCAAGTTCACTGACACTGTAGACTGCAGTGACACATCATAGGCTAGACAGGTGTTCTGGGTTTGGGATGGCGGGGCGGGAGGAAGACAGTGTTGACAAGCTTGTGAATCCCCGCAACTCATATTTGTCGCATTGGTGCACTGCTGCTGCCTGTAGAATCCAGTGTTACCATATAGAGAGAGCTTTCGCGCGGCATCGAATATACACTACTGAACATTAAAATTGCTACATCAAGAAGAAAAGCAGATGATAAACGCGTATTCATTAGACAAATATATTATACTAGAACTGACATGTGATTACATTTTCACGCAATTTGGCTGCATAGATCCTGAGAAATCAGTACCCAGAACAACCACCTCAGGCCGTAATAACGGCCCTGATATGCCTGGGCATTGAATCAAACAGAGCTTGGATGGCGTGTACAGGTACAGCTGCCCATGCAGCTTCAACACCATACCACAGTTCATCAAGAGTAGTTACTGGCGTATTGTGACGAGCCAGTTGCTCGGCCACCATTGACCACACGTTTTCAATTGGCGAGAGATCTGGAGGATGTGCTGGCCAGCGCAGCAGTCGAACATTTTCTGTATCCAGAAAGGCCCATACAGGACCTGCAACATGCGGTCGGCCGGCCGGTGTGGCCGTGCGGTTAAAGGCGCTTCAGTCTGGAACCGCGTGACCGCTACGGTCGCAGGTTCGAATCCTGCCTCGGGCATGGATGTGTGTGATGTCTTAGGTTAGTTAATTTAATTAGTTCTAGGTTCTAGGCGACTGATGACCTCAGAAGTTAAGTCGCATAGTGCCCAGAGCCATTTGAACCATTTTTGAACATGCGGTCGTGCATTATCCTGCTGAAATGTAAGGTTTCGCAGGGATCGGATGAAGGGTAGAGCCACGGGTCGTGACACATCTGAAATGTAACGTCCACTGTTCAAAATGCCTTCAATGCGAACAAGAGGTGACCGAGACGTGTAACCAATGGCACCCCATACCATCACGCCGGGTGAAAAGCCAGTTTGGCGATGACGAATACACGCTTCCAATGTGCTTTCACCGCGATGTCGCCAAACACGGATGCGACCATTATGATGCTGTAAACATAACCTGGATTCATCCGAAAAAATGACGTTTTACCATTCGTGCACCCAGGTTCGTCGTTGAGTACACCATCGCAGGCGCTCCTGTCTGTGATGCAGCGTCAAGGGTAACCGCAACCGTGGTCTCCGAGCTGATAGTCCATGCTGCTGCAAACATCGTCGAACTGTTTGTGCAGATAGTTGTTGTCTTGCAAACGTCCCCATCTGTTGACTCAGGGAATTGGATCAACGCGAGCAGCAATGTCGCGATACGATAAACCGCAATCGCTATAGGCTACAATCCGACCTTTATCAAAGTCGGAAACGTGATGGTACGCATTTCTCCTCCTTACACGAGGCATCACAGCAACGTTTCACCAGGCAACGCCGGTCAACTGCTGTTTGTGTATGAGAAGTGGGTTGGAAACTTTCCTCATGTCAGCACATTGTAAGTGTTGCCACCAGCGCCAACCTTGTGTGAATGCTCTGGAAAGCTAACCATTTGCTTATCACCGCATCTTCTTCCTGTCGGTTAAATTTCGCGTCTGTAGCACGTCATCTTCGTGGTGTAGCAATTTTAATGGCCAGTAGCGTATATTAATTTTTAATACTAGCGGGAATTTTAAATCAAAACTACACATTTTAGTATTAATTTCGAGCATAAGAAGCACCTGAATTGTGGAGTCAATTTTTCGAAGAAAAAAGTGTGTCTTTAAGTCCGTAAAATACGGACGTAATGAGCGTATTTAAACTCGAACGTCTCTACAATCCTTTTTCGTGACCTTTTACTTCCGTGTGTTATTTGTACCGCAGCTGCTGATCGGTAAGGGGCGAGTGGATTGGCGGGTTCCTGTGCAGTAGTGACAGAGAAACAAGTAAACATTCCGCCTTCTCACGACCCGCCTGGACGTGTAGGCCACATTATTTTTCCTACACTCCTCGGATAACCCTTGAGGCTTACCATCTTCTTTCCGTAGAAGCACGAACCGAAGGATGGCTACATGTCGACATCAGTATCGATTACTATACGTAAACTTTTCGAAATCTGTTTGTCAGCGAACTTGAACTATCGATAGTACTTCGGGGGATCAGTATTTAAAACAGTGATCACTGACGGAATGCACAGGAGAAAGAGGCGATCAGTAAGTGACTCGGGAGTAATAAGAAAATATTGCTATAATACTGGAAGTCCGGAGAAATATCGGAGAGTTGGTCACCCTGCTCTTACCCAGTCCTGTAGCTCACTCAACGACGGCAAAACATATCTAATAGAGGTAAAAGTCTTTTGGACGCTAATTTTTGCACAATGGTAGGAGGGAGTGACATTAACAACCTACTAAAAATCCCCATCGGTAGGCTGTGACCATGAGAGTGGTAAGGCTTTGAACCATAGAACACAAAAAGGGGGAAAATGTTACGTTGCCACCAAAATATTTTACTACTTCAAATATGATTCAAAAGAAGTCGTAATTTATAGGGTATGCTCTAGTTAATCACAATTATTAGGTCTCCAGTTTAGTAAGTCGTGGCTGCAAAATAATGACACGAATTCTTTGCAGAAAATGGAAAGATTGGTAGAAGCCTACCTCGCGGATGATCAGTCTGCATTCCGGTGAAATGAAGGAACACGCGAGGCAATACTGACCCTACACTTATATTCTCAGGAGACAGGTTAAGGAAAGGCCAAAATACATTTATGGTATTTGTAGCTTTCGACAATGTTGACTGGAATACTGTCCATGAAATTCTGGAGGTAGCAAGGGCAAATTACTTGGAGCAAAAGGCTATTCACAAGTGTACAGAAACCATTAAAGAGTAGGTATTAAAATGCATGGAGAAGAAATAAAAACATCGAGGTTCGCCGATGACATCGTAATTCAGTCAGAGACAGCAAAGGACTTGGAAGAGCAGTTGAACGGAATGGACAGTGTCTTGAAAGGAGGATATAAGATGAACATCAACAAAAGCAAACCGCGGATAATGGAATGTAGCCGAATTAAATCGGGAGATGCTGAGGGAATTAGATTAGGAAATGAGACACTTAAAGTAGTAAAAGAGTTTTGCTATTTGGCGAGCAACTGATGATGGCCGAAGTAGAGAGGATATAACATGTAGACTGGGAATGGCAAGGAAAGCGTTTCTGAAGAAGAGAAATTTGTTAACATCGAGCATTGATTTAAGTGTCAGGAAGTCGTTTCTGAAGGCATTTGTCTGAAGTGTAGCCATGCATCGAAGTGAAACCTGGACGATAAACAGTTTAGATGAAGAAAGAGTAGAAGCTTTCGAAATGTCGTGCTACACGAGAGTGCTGAAGATTAGATGGGTAGATCACGTAACTACTGAGGAATTCCTGAACAGAATTGGGGGAGACAAGAAATTTGTGGCACAACTTGACATCAAGGGAGCACCAATTAAGTATTGAAGGGAAGTGTGGAGGAGAAAAATCGTTGAGGGAAACCGAAATAGTCCTTAAACAGATTCAGAAGGATGTAGTTTGCAGTATTTACTCGGAGATGAAGATCCTCCCACAGGATAGAGTAGCCGGCCACGGTGGCCGGGCGGTTCTAGGCCCTTCAGTCCGGAACAGCGCGACTGCTACGATCGCAGGTTCGAATCCTGCCTCGGGCATGGATGCGTGTGACGTCCTTAGGTTGGTTAGGTTTAACTAGTTCTAAGGGACTGATGACCTCAGAAGTTAAGTCCCATAGTGCTCAGAGCCATTTGAACCACTTTGAACCACGGTATTTAGGTGCATAGATCCTGAGAAATCAGTACCCGGAACAACCACCTCTGGCCGTAATAACAGCTTTGATGTGCCTGGGCATTGAGTCAAACAGAGCTTGGATGGCATGTACAGGTACAGCTGGCCATGCAGCAACACGATACCACTGTTCATCAAGAGTAGTGACTGGCGTATTGTGACGAGCTAGTTGCTCGGCTACCATTGACTAGGTATCTGTTCTGTATCCAGAAAGGCCCGTACAGGACCTGCAACATGCGGTCGTGCATTATCCTGCTGAAATTTGGATTTCGCAGGGATCGAATGAAGGATGGAGCCACGGGTCGTAACACATCTGAAATGTAACGTCCACTGTTCAAAGTGCCGTCAGTGCGAACAAGAGGTGACCGAGACGTGTAACCAATGGCACCCCATCCATCACGCTGGGTGATACGCCAGTATGGCGATGACGAATACACGCTTCCAATGTGCGTTCAACGCGATGTCGCCAAACACGGATGCGACCATCATGATGCTGTAAACAGAACCTGGATTCATCCGAAAAAAATGACAGTTTGCCATTCGTGCACCCAGGTTCGTCGTTGAGCACATCATCGCAGGCGCTCCTGTCTATGATGCAGCGTCAAGGGTAACCGCAGCCACGGTCTCCGAGCTGATAGTCCATGATGCTGCAGACGTCGTCGAACTGTTCGTGCAGATGGTTGTTGTCTTGCAAACGTCCCCATCTGTTAACTCAGGGATCGAGACGTGGCTGCACGATCCGTTACAGCCATGCGGATAAGATGCCTGTCATCTCGACTGCTAGTGATACGAGGCCGTTGGGATCCAGCACGGCGTTCCGTATTACCCTCCTGAAACCACCGATTCCATATTCTGCTAATAGTCATTGGATCAACGCGAGCAGCAATGTCGGAATACGATTAACCGCAATCGCGATAGGCTGCAATCCGACCTTTATCAAAGTCGGAAACGTGATGGTACGCATTTCTCCTCCTTACACGAGGCATCACAACAATGTTTCACCAGGCAACGCGGGTCAACTGCTGTTTGTGTATGAGAGATCGCTTGGAAACTTTGCTCATGTCAGCACGTTGCAGGTGCCGCCACCGGCGCCAACCTTGTGTGAATGCTCTGAAAAGCTAATCATTTGCATATCACAGCATCTTCTTCCTGTCGGTTAAATTTGTCGTCTGTAGCACGTCATCTTCGTGGTGTAGCAATTTTAATGGTCCGTAGTGTATTTCCGAGGCTACACAGGACTAAATCTCTTTTGGTCCCACCTGCTAGACGGACCGGTTCTCAGTATAGGTGCATCGCCAGAACTCACGAATTACGAGAGCAACAGCTCCGCGACAAATTACTGCACTGTGCGCTGGGGAGAGACACGGCGTAGCGTTTACTATTCCCCAGACGAGGCAACATTTTTTCCCCCCTCCCAAGTGCAGAACAGGAGCCTTCAGCGGACTTCGCTCCTCGCACTCTGGCTAATGCGAGACAGGAATACAACAGCTGCCCACCGGCGGATATTAACACCCACGCCCATGAATAAAACATTTTCAATCAGGCCGCCCCCCCTTACCGGAATATCTAATTGAATTTACATGCAAAGCATGCGCACAGTCCGTTATCCCTCCGCTCCTCTGTTGTTGGACAAAGTAGTTCCTCCCTTCTACCTCCACCATCGTTTGTAGACCGTGCTGGAGCGTATCAGCCGAAGAGAACTCTGAATAATGAACTTCTTATATGCGCCATCAGTCTTGCAGGTTGCTCCAGGAATAACCTTGTGGCTGTCTTCGAGTGAGGGGTGGAACTTGATGATGTTAGAAAACCAATGTTTATTTTCTGGCGTTTCATCGAGCCGCTTCCTCCTCCACCACTAAGCACAAAAATTCGTTCGTTTTCTTGTCTTTCATGCCGTTGTTTCGTCCAGCATATAGTATCCCACAGTGTTCGGCCAGTCAACTTAGTAATAATTCAAATATACTCGCAGTTGCGAACACGAATTTCGAAGGTAAAAAAATTTGTGCCGGACGGGACTCGAACCCGGACTTCGCTCATTGTGAGAGCGGTCGACTTAACCGCTATGGCTGTCGGTCCATGACATGGCCACACGCAAACTTCCATGTGTCATCGTACCTGCGTCACAGTCTGTACTCGTACACACATTAGCTAATTCCTGTTCAGAGGAGGACATTGTAATCGGAAGTCGCATATTCAAAGGAACATCGGATCGTTCATTTTGACACCGGCACTCCAATACAGCAACTTTAGAAAGACGACAAGTCGATTTCCTTCAATTGCAGCGAAAAACTGTATCATCGTTTTGAACAAATTTTAGTCATGCAACATGAAAGAAGAAAGATAGAATGCTCCAAGATGATAATTCTCATGTAGCATCACTAAAATTTGTTTCAAATGATGATACACTTTTCCACTGCCTGTGTTGTTAAGAACAACGATTCAACGTCCCTTGGGCACTGCCATACCGCAACTTTGGTAAGTCGAGCGGTCAATGTCCGTTAAATGAATACCATCGTTTGAAACAAATCTTACTCATTCGACATGACAATTTCGATGTTTTCAGAGTTAAAGGTACTTCCATGCTCATAGCCAACTCAGCATTGTTCAAATGTGTGTGAAATCTAATGGGACTTAGCTGCTAAGGTCATCAGTCCCTAAGCTTACACACTACTTAACCTAAATTACCGTAAGGACAAACACACACACACCCATGCACGAGGGAGGACTCGAACCTCCGCCGGGACCAGCCGATAGCCAACTCCAGAAAACAAAAACATACAACTGTTGTAAGTTCGGCAAGCTCTCAAATGTTGCTCAGTTTGACAAACTTCCAACTGCTGTCAACTGTTGACAAACGTTGACAACACTTTCAAACTCTTGTAAACAAACATTCGACGTCTTTCTTCGTTACAGAAAGGCAATGGAAATGGATTGTGACAGCGAGGATGCATTGGCACTTTGTGCTGTAATCCTTGGTCTAACTGTCACAAAAAATCAACCTAAAAAGAGACGTATTTGGTTCAGAAAATTTTTGTTAGAAAGATAAATTCATGGAACTTACAGTTCTGTACTGCAGGATTTTATATTGAAGCTAGGCGAGATTTCAAGAAGTTTTTCAAAATGACATGTGGGCACTTTGAAAAAATGTAACACCACATACTGCTGTTGTGGTCTTCAGTCCAGAGACTGACTTGGTGCAGCTCTCCATGCTACTCTATCCTGTGTAAGCTTCTTCATCTCCAAGTACCTACTGCAACCTACACCCTTCTGAATCTGTTTAGTGTATTCATCTCTTGCTCTTACTCTACGATTTTTACCCTCCACGCTGCCCTCCAATACTAAATTGGTGATCCCTTGATGCCTCAGAATATGCCCTACCATCCGATCCCATCTTCTAGTCAAGTTGTGCCACGAATTCCTCTTCTCCCCAATTCTATTCAGTACCTCCTCATTAGTTACGTGATCTATCCATCTGATCTTCAGCATTCTTTTGTAGCACCACATTTCGAAAGCCTCTATTCTCTTCTTGTCTAAACTATTTATCGTCCATGTTTCACTTCCATACATGGCTACACTCCATACAAATACTAACAGAAAAAACTTCCTGACTATTAAGTCTATACTCGATGTTAACAAATTTTTCTTCTTCAGAAACGCTTTCCCTGCCATTGCCAGTCTACATTTTGTATCCTCTCTACTTCGACCATCATCAGTTATTTTGAATAGTAAAACTCATTTACTGCTTTAAGTGTCTCATTTCTTAATCTAATTTCCTCAGTATCACCTGATTTATTTCTTCTATATTCCATTACCCTCGTTTTGCTTTTGTTGATGTTCATCTTATGTTCTCGTTTCAAGACACTATCCATTCCGTTCAACTGCTCTTCCAGGTCCTTTGCTGCCTCTGACAGAATTACAATGTCATCGGCGAACCTCAAAATTTTTATTTCTTCTCCATGGATTTTAAAACCTACTCCAGTTTTTTTCCTTTGTTTCCTTTACTGATTGCTCAATATACAGGTTGAAGAACATCGGGGATAGGCTACAACCCTGTCTCACTCCTTTCCCAACCACTGCTTCCCTTTCATGCCCTGGACTCTTATAACTTCCTTCTGGTTTCTGTACAAATTGCAGATAGCCTTTCGTTCTCTGTATTTGACCCCTGCCACCTTCAGAATTTGAAAGCGAATATTCCAGTCAACATTATCAAAAGCTTTCTCTAAGTCTACAAATGCTAGAAGCGTAGGTTTGCCTTTCCTTAATCTACCTTCTAAGATAACTCCTAGGGTCAGTATTGCCTCACGTGTTCCAACATTTCTGTCTTAGGGTCAGTATTGCCCCACGTGTTCCAACATTTCTACAGAATCCGATCTTCCCCAAGGTCGGCTTCTACCATTTTTTTCCATCTGTCTGTAAAGAATTCGTGTCACTGTTTGTCAGCCGTCACTTATTAAGCTGATAGTTCGTTAATTTACACACATGTCAACACCTGCTTTCTTTTGGATTGAAATTATTTTATTCTTCTTGAAGTCTGAAGGTATTACGCCTGTCTCATACATCTTTCTCACCAAATAATAGAGTTTTGTCATGGCTGACTCTCCCAAGGGTATCAGTAGTTCCAATGGAGTGTTGTCTACTCACGGAGCCTTGTTTCGACTTTAGTCGAAGTGTTGCATCAAATTCTTCACGCAGTTCATCTTCATCCTCTTCCACCTCCATAAGACTGGCCTCAAGTACATCGCCCTTGTACAGACCCCCTATCTACTCCTTCCGCCTTTCTGCTTTTTCTTCTTTGCTTAGAACTGGTTTTCCATCTGAGCTCTTGATATTCCTACAAGTGGTTGTCTTTTCTCCAAAGATCTCTTTCATTTTTCTGTAGACAGTAACTATCTTATCCTTAGTGAAATATGCCTCTACATCCTTACATTTCTCCTGTAGTCATCCATGCTTAGCCATTTTGCACTTCCTGTCGATCTCATTTTTGAGACATTTGTATTCCTTTATGCCTGCCTCATTTACTGCATTTTTATGTTTTCACCTTTCATCAATTAAATTCAATATCTCTTCTGTTACCCAAGGATTTCTACCAGCCCTAGTCTTTTTACCTACTTGATCCTCTGCCACCTTCACTATTTCATCTCTCAAAGCTACCCATTCTTCTTCTACTGTGTTTCTCTCCCGCATTCTTGTCAATCGTTCCTTAATGCTCTCTCTGAAACTCTCTACAACCTTTGGTTCTTTCAATTTATCCAGGTACCATCTCCTTAAATTCCTACGTTTTTGCAGTTTTTTTCAGTTTTAATCCATAGTTCATAAGCAATAATTTGTAGTCAGTCCACTGAGCCATGGTAAAAATTGTTGTTTTGAAGAGCGCGCCGCAGCACGTAGTGTGAAGCAGTCGCCCTCCGTTTCTGGCGGTGGCGCTGCTGTGGCAATCGCGGCTTTGGTGTCTCCCTCTGGTGGGAAAGGGGAAAGGTTGGCTGTTCACGTGCATTTAAGGGGCGCTATGCGCTCAGGGGGTCTCTCTCCACCTCCACACCCTCCATCTCCTTCATCAGGGCAATTTCCAACGCCTCCCCCTCCCAGATGACGAACTTCGCCGTGACATCTACCCTTTCTTCCAACTATAACCTGGCCTTGTTCCCCCCCCCCTCCCCAGGGCCCCTTTCCCTCTTTCCTCCTTCTCCCGGAGCGGATTTTCCTCTGTCCCCCCCCCCTCCCCTGAGACCCTGCACCCCATACTTGCCTCTCTCCTTCCCACATCCCTCCCTACCTGGCCCTCTTCCGCGCGCCCCCCGGTCACCTCCCCCATCTCTTCCCCTCCCTCCCTTCTTCAGGTCTCCCTCATCTCCTAGCGCTTGGCAGATCCTCTGTATTGCTCTTCATCAGTGTGCCACGTCAGTGTTGTTTAGTGCTGTTTCACGTGTGCGTCAAGAGGTGTGATTTTAATTGTGTCCTGCCTTGAGGTTCGCCGTCAGTGTTACATTATGTGCTATGCCATCCGTCGCTACCTTTATGCTCCAGTCATACTGTGCCTAGTGTTCTTTTAACCGTCGCAGTGTGTGGCTTTTTGTGTGTGCTACTTTTAAACAGTTTTTTTATCTCCATTTTAGTCACCCCGTTTTTTTGTCTATTGCCTTCCATGATCCCCTTTTTTATATCTATGTTCACCTTATTCTCTCCTTTGCTGTTTTTAATTGTCTTCTATTGTTTTGTTCTGTGTCTTTCGGCTGAAGAGCAGCGCCTATGCTGCTGCCAGCCCGCCCCGATGGGGAATAGAAATACAATAAAGGAAAAAAAAAACTCAGAGGGTCAGTCAGTCGGAGGCAGTTGGTCAGCCAGTGCAGTCTGTCAGTCTGCGAAACTCTGGTCAGTTGGTCAGCCGGGTCAGTGTGGGGCACTCAGTGTCTGTCAGTCGTCCAGAGTGTTAGTATGTGTCAGGCCGCCAGTCTGCTCGAGTTTGTTCAGGCTGTGGTCAGTGGCGGTTGAATCGATCGGTTGGTCGGTCGCGCAATGGGACACAAGATGACTTGTCCGCCTGGAGCGTCGGCGCATGTGAGGTCGCCACGTGAGTCCAGTGGGCCGCAGCGTAGAGCGAGGGGTAGTGGCTTCGCGGCCGACATGAGAGCAACAGGAGTCAACCCACGACATCAGTCTGGCTGGTGCGAGCTGCGTCGCCGTGAGACGGGAGATCGGCGCGCCTTCCTGTGTCCATTGAAGCGGCTGGCAGCGGACGGTTCGGAGAGCGTTTTGGGGGCGCTGCGCCACGTCTTTGCCAGAAATCGCGGTTATTAGAAGTTAAGTGATTCGTGATACGTCGTTTCATTTACTTGTTAAATTCTACTTGTTTTCTTGGTCAGTCTCTCGTCCCCTGCTTGCTCGTCTGTCTCTCGTCCGGATTTGTTAGGCAGTTAGTGTCGGTCTGCCTGTCTGTCTGCCTCTATCATGTTTGTCGGATTCGGTGTTGATGAATTTATTGCTTAAAGGCCGAATTCTTGAAACATGTTTCTATCTAGCTTATCATCTTGCGAGGTGGTATATGTGTAATGTAGAGCATGTTGTACATTTTATGTACGTCTGCATTTTATAGGTTTTATTTAAATAGTTATTTTAGGTTATAAGCTTGCCACCCTTCCACCGTAAGAGCCCTTAAAAAAAATCAAATTGCACTTTCGGTGGCAAATAATTTGATGGTTGTACCATTTCCAATCCTCTTACGAGGTGCATAGTTTACATGTTTGTGTGAGTTGTTAAAAATTTTTGTTTAAAGTAATCTGGTGTGTTGCAGATTTGCACCAGCGTACTCTTTCAGAGGTTGTTGTGAGCGGTCATGATTACGGCCGTGTTGAAAGGGAGCAGGCAAGCTTCGCAGCCCGAAGGCTCCTACTGTTAATATTGTCTTTGCCTCTAAATAAAACTGTAACTTGGTATTTCGAGGGTGCTTTTCTGCTTATAATATTAAATCTGTTTTGAAAAAGCTTTTAGGAATAAATTCACCTTGAATGAGATTTTCACTCTGCAGCGGAGTTTGCGCTGATATGAAACTTCCTGGCAGAGGTACTGGCAGAAGTAAAGCTGTGAGGACGGGGCGTGAGTCGTGCTTGGGTAGCTCTGTTGGTAGAGCACTTGCCCGTGAAAGGCAAAGGTCCCGAGTTCGAGTCTCGGTCCGGCACACAGTTGTAATCTGCCAGGAAGTTTCATAAATTCACCTTTGTTAAAAGAAATTTTCCATCGGTTACTTCCTGGCAACCACTTCCACGCTCACCTAGTGTGATTAAACGTGTCAATGTTCTTGATGAATCGCCAGTAAATAAAGTAAATTCTTAAAAAAAAAAATTGAAAGTAAATTCACGGTTCATCCACATCTGCACTTGGAAATGTCTTATAATTTAAAACCTGGTTCTTAAATCTCTGTCTTACCATTATGTAATCAACCTGAATCCTTTGGGTGTCTCCAGGTCTCTTCAATGTATACAACGTTCTTTCATTTCCCCAGGGTGCTCACCATTCTTTGGCGGATCCGTGCTTGGCTACCATGGACACCCCTCCTTTGCAGCATCTTTTCCATTCCGTGCTGCATGTCTATCCTCCTGCTATTGTTTTTCCCCTCCCTTGGGGTACATGTCTGTGGTATTACTGGGAATGTTCTGAATTGTCTGCCGCTGACGTAAGAACTGTCTCCCCACTGTTTTTCGCTCCCTTTTCCTTTCTTTGCTTCTCTTCTCCTCTCGTTCCTCCGCTTCGACGTTTGAGGTTCCTCTTTTTCTTCTTCCTCCCTGTGCACTCCTGAAAGCCGACCCACGCCTCTGACGCATAACAGGTGAGTGGGAAACATGTAATTTCCAGCCCGGGTCGACAGGTGGGGTTGGCACATACCCCCTGGTACAGCCCAGGTCCAGGAAGGGGTGATTGCCTGAGCTGCTTCTTCTTCTTCTTTCTTGGCTCTACAGCTCATGATGAGCCTTGGCCTCTTCTACAATTTCCTTCCATCTCTCTCGGTCCTTTGCCAATACTCTCCATAGCCCATCTTCCTAAGATCTTCGATCACTCCATCTTCCCATCTGGCTCTTGGTCGACCATGTCCTCTCTGCCCTCCTGGCTTTCCTTGTAATATTCTTTTTGCTACTTCTGTATCATTCATGAGAGGCACATATCCCGCCCACCTCAGTCTGGATGATTTCACTGTCCTTCTGATGGGTTGGCCTTTGTACACTCCTGGAAATGGAAAAAAGAACACATTGACACCGGTGTGTCAGACCCACCATACTTGCTCCGGACACTGCGAGAGGGCTGTACAAGCAATGATCACACGCACGGCACAGCGGACACACCAGGAACCGCGGTGTTGGCCGTCGAATGGCGCTAGCTGCGCAGCATTTGTGCACCGCCGCCGTCAGTGTCAGCCAGTTTGCCGTGGCATACGGAGCTCCATCGCAGTCTTTCACACTGGTAGCATGCCGCGACAGCGTGGACGTGAACCGTATGTGCAGTTGACGGACTTTGAGCGAGGGCGTATAGTGGGCATGCGGGAGGCCGGCTGGACGTACCGCCGAATTGCTCAACACGTGGGGCGTGAGGTCTCCACAGTACATCGATGTTGTCGCCAGTGGTCGGCGGAAGGTGCACGTGCCCGTCGACCTGGGACCGGACCGCAGCGACGCACGGATGCACGCCAAGACCGTAGGATCCTACGCAGTGCCGTAGGGGACCGCACCGCCACTTCCCAGCAAATTAGGGACACTGTTGCTCCTGGGGTATCGGCGAGGACCATTCGCAACCGTCTCCATGAAGCTGGGCTACGGTCCTGCAAACCGTTAGGCCGTCTTCCGCTCACGCCCCAACATCGTGCAGCCCGCCTCCAGTGGTGTCGCGACAGGCGTGAATGGAGGGACGAATGGAGACGTGTCGTCTTCAGCGATGAGAGTCGCTTCTGCCTTGGTGCCAATGATGGTCGTATGCGTGTTTGGCGCCGTGCAGGTGAGCGCCACAATCAGGACTGCATACGACCGAGGCACACAGGGCCAACACCCGGCATCATGGTGTGGGGAGCGATCTCCTACACTGGCCGTACACCACTGGTGATCGTCGAGGGGACACTGAATAGTGCACGGTACATCCAAACCGTCATCGAACCCATCGTTCTACCATTCCTAGACCGGCAAGGGAACTTGCTGTTCCAACAGGACAATGCACGTCCGCATGTATCCCGTGCCACCCAACGTGCTCTAGAAGGTGTAAGTCAACTACCCTGGCCAGCAAGATCTCCGGATCTGTCCCCCATTGAGCATGTTTGGGACTGGCTGAAGCGTCGTCTCACGCTGTCTGCACGTCCAGCACGAACGCTGGTCCAACTGAGGCGCCAGGTGGAAATGGCATGGCAAGCCGTTCCACAGGACTACATCCAGCATCTCTACGATCGTCTCCATGGGAGAATAGCAGCCTGCATTGCTGCGAAAGGTGGATATACACTGTACTAGTGCCGACATTGTGCATGCTCTGTTGACTGTGTCTATGTGCCTGTGGTTCTGTCAGTGTGATCATGTGATGTATCTGACCCCAGGAATGTGTCAATAAAGTTTCCCCTTCCTGGGACAATGAATTCACGGCGTTCTTATTTCAATTTCCAGGAGTGTATATGGTATACAACTCATGGTTGTATCTCCTCCTCCATCTTCCTCTTTCACAGATTGGACCGATAATTCGTGTAAGTACCTTTCTTTCAAATGCATCCAGTGTTTCAATATCTTTAGTTGTTAATGTCCAGGCTTCAGAGGCAAATGTAAGCACTGGTCGTGTAAGTGATTTATACATAGCTAATTTCGTGGTACGAGTCAGGAGCCTTGGGGATAGAATTCTTGTTAGGACGAAATAGGCTCTGCTGGCCAGTATTAATCTCTGCTTAATTTGAAAGGAGGTATCATTTAGATGTGTAACTGTCGAGCCTAGATACTTGAAATGTTCAACTGTCTCAAATGTATAATTGCCCATTGTTATTGCATTTGGCACATTTTCTCTATGTGCTTTTCCAGCTGCCATATATTTTCTTTTTTGTCATTAATAATTAACCCCATGTTCCTACTGGCCTGTTCAAGAGCTGTAAATGTCTCTTCCATTGCTTTTTAAGTTCTTGCTATTATATCTATGTCATCTGCTTAGGCCAGTATCTGCACCGATTTATAGAAGATCGTTCCTCTGTTCACAAGTTTTGCGTTTCTCATCACCTTCTCCAGGGCGGCATTAAAGAGAAGGGATTCCAATGCATCCCCTTGTCGCACTCCATTTTCAATACTCAATGTGTTGGACATCATTCCTCCTATTCTTACACTACCTTGTGTTTCGTTCATTGTCATTCTCACCATTCTTACCAACTTTCTCGAGATTCCCAGTTCATCTAGAGCTTGATATAATTGCTCTCTATTTATGCTATCACAAGCCGCTTTGAAATCTATAAAGAGGTGATACGTGCCAACTCCGTATTTTTTTTTCCAGGATTGTCTTAAGGTGAATATTTGATCTATGGTTGACTTCCCAGGAAGGAATCCGCATTGGTATGGCCCCGTCTCCCTCTGTATGATTGGGAGTATTCTGTCGAATAGTATATTAGAGAGTATTTTATATCCCAAATTAAGTAGTGTGATCCCTCTGCAATTGCGACACTCCATCTTATCTCTCTTCTTATATGTGTGACATATGATACCCTATTTCCATTGTTGGGGCATTTTCTCCTCTCCCATATTCTGGTGACCATTTTCAGATGGCTTTGTTCCAGCTCTCTGCCTCCTTGCTTAAACACTTCTGCTGGAATACCATCTGACCCTGCCCCCTTGTTGTTTTTCAACTTCTTCATGGCAGTTTTCACTTCTTCTATATTTGGTGGGGTAGTGTTGTTGTCTAGGTCCTCTTCCCCATTCGTGTCTGTTGGGTTCTCTGGTATAGTTATTCTAGGGTTGAGGAGACTATCAAAATACCTGCGCCATCTTTCGCATGTTCCCTTCCCTTCACTTATTATATTCCCTGTCTCATCTTTTATTAAGCTTGTTTTGCTACCAAAAGGCTTCCGTGCCGCATTCACCTCTCTATAGAATTTTATTATTTCATTTTTGCTTCTCATGAGCTCCATTTCTTTGACACTTGCTTTCATCCATTCTCTCTTTTTTTCTTTGAGTCCTCTTTTCAATACTCCGTTTTTCTTTGTATTCTTCTACTATCCTCCTCGTACGGTGTGATCGCAGTGTCCTTCTATATGTTTTGTTCTTTTCTTCAGTTACTATTTCGCATTCAGTATTAAACCATGATGGTCTTACTTTTCTTGTCCCAATTCCAAGTGTCTCTCTTGCCGATGTCTCCACCGTCGTTTTTATCGCTTCCCACTGATCTTCAATATTGTTATATTCTCCAGCGTTTTCCAGAATCCGAGTTATCTTCTCCTGATACTGTTCTCTTACTTCCACTGATTCTAAAGTTGTTATATTTCTGTGCCCTGGGTCGGTCTCCTTTCGCTGCGTTACATATCCTTGCCCTCACCCGAGCCCATACCAGAAAATGATCTGTATCTATGTTTGGGCCTCTGAGACTCCTCACGTCCAATACGTCCGATTTGTGTCTCACATCTATCAACACATGGTCGATCTGGTTTGCTGTGTTTCCATCCGGTGAGTTCCATGTTCCCTTATGAATTTCTTTATGTGGGAACAGTGTTGATCCTATTACCATATTTCTAGATGCTGCGAACAGTATAAGCCTTGTTCCGTTATCATTACTTGTTGCGTGTTTGCTGTGGGGGGGGGGGGCAATTATCGGTCTATAAATTTGTTCTTTCCCCACCTGAGCATTTAGGTCTCCAGCTGTTAATATCATGCCCTGTGCACTTATCATATACTCTTTCCAAAGGTTCATAGAATACTTCTTTCTCTTCTTCTTGGGATCCTTCTGTTGGTGCATGGGCATTAATTATGGAGTAGGTAAAGAATTTCCCCTTTATCCTGAGTGTTGATAATCTTGGACTAATGGGTGTAAACCCTATTACCAAATGCTTTAATTGATGATGTACAACAAATCCTGTCCCCAGCTCATGATTTCGTTCGCTGCAGCTATAGAATATATTAGCTTCTTTCTTTTCTAAAACTCAACTCCCCGTCCATCTAATTTCTTGCAGTGCTATTATACTTTGCTTCAGAGTCATTATTTGATCCAGCATTACTTTCAGTGCTCCTGGTCGATATAGGGATCTCATATTCCAGGTACCAATATATAGGTCTGATCTACGCCTTATATTTCTCTTCTTCCTAATTTTCCCTCCTTCATTTACATGTATTCCATCCTCTTTGTCCTTTACCATGCCAGGTCCGTCTTCCTTCATCCGTCCGACTATATTTTGTGGAAGTTTCGCAACAGTTGTTTTTTACATAGCGGGCTGCCTTCCCAAATTTCCAATTGGCCCCTCTGTCAGGTGTTCAGGAAGTGTGATCTGAGGTGTGAACAATCCCCTAAGGCGGGTGCGACCCCATGTGAATGGTGTCCCAAATTGGAAGGAGCACACCATCGGAAACGCTGGCAATCACGGGGGATTTTCTCGCAATGAGTCATTCATCTTCACAATCAACGTCTACGAAACGTAAACATAATGAAGCTGCCGATTCAAAGACCCTTCCTGCTGCACTACGGTTCCTCGTGATCTCACATACCGCAAACTGTCACTACTTTGCCACCGTAAATCCATTAAGGGGCTCCGGAACGCCCTATACTTGCAATGTTAAAATAACGCTTATAAAGTACATCTTTCCTCACAAAGTATTTGAGGTAGGAAGTTGAACTTTTTACAGATTATTTATTGGAATATGGGCTACAACTTAGGGATTTTACAAAATTTTAGTTCAGTTATTAAAGATGATTTCTTTTCAATTGTAATGAAAATTCACAACATTTTTTTGCAATTTTTTATTTATATATTCAAAAATATACAGTTTTTTGGAAAAAGGCTGTGTTAAATTATGCAGAAGGTACTGTGTAACATTTACGGAAAGTTTGAAACAAATATGTTTGGAAGATCCTTAGAAAACATGTAATTAGTATGAGAAAATAAAAGTTTTGGGAATCGAGCGACAAAGATTGGATTAACTTTTTAGTGCATTCCAGGTCCATAGGATGGATTATCTTCATCTTCTGCAAACTCCTCCTCCAGCTTCCTCTTGTTCCTCCTCCTGTTTACTCTTGCTTGTATTTCTAGACTCTTTACAGCCCTGTCTGCAGCCCGAAGGCGTTCCTTGTCTAAAGCAAGCATCGCTCGTACAATGTTAGAACCTATCTTCATTCCCATATTTCTAAATACCTTTGGCTTTCCAACATTTCTCCTTTTCTTAAAAGCCTTCAGAGGATTTCTAATAACTTTACTTTTACTCATTATTATACTTCAACAAAACAGAGACTCAAGAAACAGAATTAATTACGAATATTTTCGAGATAACGACAGAGTAAATAAACATGAAACAATCGACAATCACACCAGCGATATATATTGAACCATCACAAGTTAGCCACAACACATACTTTATCTCACATCACTAAAATGTACCTGATGATCACGGACGTTAATAATAACACCATTTGACAGCAGTTTAACAGCGCCACAGTGGGTCACGCCCATGTAGAACACATTTCAAAAAAAATTTAAAAATAGTTGTAGTCTTCGGAATTGAATAAATTATATATCTATTAAAAGGTAATAGTCTGCAGATTCAGAAAACGCAAAAAAGTAAAAATTGAACTTTTCATGATTTTGAGCCTTTCCGGAGCCCCTTAATTACTCACAAAGCTGTTGATGCAATTGCTTGCCCTGTGGAATCGTGCTCTCTCTTTTACAGAAAGGCACTTTGCTTTTGGAGACTACTTCTGATTCGCAAGCACAACAAGTGCCTGCCGCCTCGCTTCTCCACTGCAACCCAGTTCGTGTCAAGTCCCATAGAACTTTTAATTCTTCCCGTGGTGTTACGTACACTAGGTCGAAAGCCAATCTTACCTCTCCAATCAGGATGTCATTGCTACCCATCGCGTAATGAAAATGGTAGGTTCCTACCTAGTGCCCACCTGCACCATTTTTCTCACCTTTGATAGAGTGGTGTTTCCATCCAAGATCAAAGCAGGCTATGAAATTATCACAGCACAGCTGTAAATCCCGAACCCAACGAGTATCATCGTTTCAGCCACACTAGAATGTCTTATTGAAACCAAGCCCAGTGTGTTACCCGTGGTAGGGATGTTCACTAGGGCGATTGTCCACCTCGTCCTTCCGCTGTATCAACTGCAGTGGCGGCCATGCTGTCTCCTCTCGGGATTGTCCCGTGTACCGTCATGAGCAGGCTGTCCAGGAGATCTGGGTAAAGGAAAATGTGCCTTACCCAGTCGCTCGCAACTTATTGGTTAGTTGCAAACCCTGTGTTCTCCCACCTGGCACTTACAGTTATTGTCACCTCTTGCTCGCTGAAAGCCATAGCCACACGGACATGACACCTCAAATTCAGCTCTGAGGTTGTGAAATCGCCCATTGTCGAGGTAGCATCGCCATCCGCCCGTCCAGCTGTGAAACAAGCCATCAGACTCTCACCTC
Source organism: Schistocerca nitens (assembly GCF_023898315.1). Taxonomy (NCBI): domain Eukaryota; kingdom Metazoa; phylum Arthropoda; class Insecta; order Orthoptera; family Acrididae; genus Schistocerca; species Schistocerca nitens. The sequence goes on along the minus strand of NC_064625.1, from coordinate 91,170,760 downwards.
AAGGGGCGAAGCCACCAACTACACAATCAGTAGGCCGGAAAGGACAGAAGGAGTACTCTCCCGTGAAGACTCCCTGCATCCCTCCAGCCGGCCACTGTGGCCGAGCGGTTAGTGACGCTTCAGTCCGGAACCGCGCTGCTGCTACAGTCGCAGGTTCGAATCCCGCCTCGGGCATGGATGTGTGTGATGTCCTTAGGTTAGTTACGTTTAAGTAGTTCTAGGAGACTGATGACCTGTTATGTCACATAGTGCTTAGAGCCATTTGAACCATTTGAACATCCCTCCAGCGAAACAACACCTGAGTCTTCCTCTAACCAGAAAGACTCAAACAAGTCCACCAAAGGCAGGATCCGTGTTGTTGCCACATGATACCTTAGCCCAGCCGGCCTCCATGTGGCTGGTGCACACCACTAACCATTTTTCAGCGATGCACTCCACAGACCGACAGCACAATCAAACCGATGATTGTGTAGACCCTAGGGAGCAGGATTCTCCTGCTTTTGTGCCCTGTGCCAGTGACCCTTCACAGGCTGTCACTCAGTAGCTGCCTAGCTGACATCCCTACATCTCTTCCTCATCATGACTCCTTCAATGGAACGTTCGCAGCCTTCAGCCCCACAAAGAGGATTTATGGCTGCTTTTGCAGTGTCCCCTTGTACTCTGCCTTCAGAAAACGAAATTGCACCCTCACGACCGCTTTGAGCGTCCGCATTTCTTCTCAGTTCGTTTTCACCTTCCCCCCGAGGTCTACACTCCTGGAAATGGAAAAAAGAACACATTGACACCGGTGTGTCAGACCCACCATACTTGCTCCGGACACTGCGAGAGGGCTGTACAAGCAATGATCACACGCACGGCACAGCGGACACACCAGGAACCGCGGTGTTGGCCGTCGAATGGCGCTAGCTGCGCAGCATTTGTGCACCGCCGCCGTCAGTGTCAGCCAGTTTGCCGTGGCATACGGAGCTCCATCGCAGTCTTTAACACTGGTAGCATGCCGCGACAGCGTGGACGTGAACCGTATGTGCAGTTGACGGACTTTGAGCGAGGGCGTATAGTGGGCATGCGGGAGGCCGGGTGGACGTACCGCCGAATTGCTCAACACGTGGGGCGTGAGGTCTCCACAGTACATCGATGTTGTCGCCAGTGGTCGGCGGAAGGTGCACGTGCCCGTCGACCTGGGACCGGACCGCAGCGACGCACGGATGCACGCCAAGACCGTAGGATCCTACGCAGTGCCGTAGGGGACCGCACCGCCACTTCCCAGCAAATTAGGGACACTGTTGCTCCTGGGGTATCGGCGAGGACCATTCGCAACCGTCTCCATGAAGCTGGGCTACGGTCCCGCACACCGTTAGGCCGTCTTCCGCTCACGCCCCAACATCGTGCAGCCCGCCTCCAGTGGTGTCGCGACAGGCGCGAATGGAGGGACGAATGGAGACGTGTCGTCTTCAGCGATGAGAGTCGCTTCTGCCTCGGTGCCAATGATGGTCGTATGCGTGTTTGGCGTCGTGCAGGTGAGCGCCACAATCAGGACTGCATACGACCGAGGCACACAGGGCCAACACCCGGCATCATGGTGTGGGGAGCGATCTCCTACACTGGCCGTACACCACTGGTGATCGTCGAGGGGACACTGAATAGTGCACGGTACATCCAAACCGTCATCGAACCCATCGTTCTACCATTCCTAGACCGGCAAGGGAACTTGCTGTTCCAACAGGACAATGCACGTCCGCATGTATCCCGTGCCACCCAACGTGCTCTAGAAGGTGTAAGTCAACTACCCACGCGGTCTGCACGTCCAGCACGAACGCTGGTCCAACTGAGGCGCCAGGTGGAAATGGCATGGCAAGCCGTTCCACAGGACTACATCCAGCATCTCTACGATCGTCTCCATGGGTGAATAGCAGCCTGCATTGCTGCGAAAGGTGGATATACACTGTACTAGTGCCGACATTGTGCATGCTCTGTTGCCTGTGTCTATGTGCCTGTGGTTCTGTCAGTGTGATCATGTGATGTATCTGACCCCAGGAATGTGTCAATAAAGTTTCCCCTTCCTGGGACAATGAATTCACGGTGTTATTATTTCAATTTCCAGGAGTGTATATTCCATCACATGTAGGTGTCATGCTGCTCATACTGGATGACGTTCATAGTAAACCCGACTACCCATCTTCAAGCTGTCGCAGTTCCCCTTTTTCTTCCCCACCTGACTTTTCCCTTTGTACCATTTATGTCCCTCCGTCTTTCGATGTCATCAGTGCAGACGTCCTTGAGCTTATTGGGCAGCTAACTCCCCCATTTCTGCTATTCTGTGGCTTTAATGCGCATCATCGCCTTTGCGGCTCCCCCAGAATCTGTCAGAGAGATGCCCTCTTGGCTGATCTCAACAGTTCAACCTTAACAGTAGAGCACCCACTTTTCTTTCCAACTCCTCACACATCTATTTCCATTTGGACCTGTCCTTCTGCACTGCCCATCGTATTGAGTGGTCTGTTCTTTCTGATGCCTACTCGAGCGACCATTTCCCATGTGCTATCCATTTGCTGACTCCTACCCCACCTGCATGCACATCCAAATGGCAGATTACTAACGCTGACTGGCGGCTTTACTCCTCCCTGGCGACCTTCGAAGAACAAGATTTCCCCAGTTGTGATGACCAGGTGGAATATCTCACAAACGTTATCCTTACTACTCAGAACGTTCCATTCCTCGCACTTCCTCTTTTCCACGCAATGTCCCAGTCCCTTCGTAGACTGAGGCGTGCTGCAGCGCAATTCGCGCACGAAGACGTGCTCTGCGTGTTTCTAACCGTCACCCTACAATGGCAAACTGCATTCATTATTAGCAGATGCGTGCAAAGTGTCTTCACGTTCTTCGGGATAGCAAAAAAGCTAGTTGGATTTCCTTCACTAGTTCGTTTAACAGTTGCGCCCCTTCCTCTGTCGTGTGGGCCAACTTCCGGCGGCTCTCTGGGCCCAAGATCCATTCGCCAATTATCGGTCTGACAGTAGGATCCAATTGCTAACACCTTGGGACGCCATTTTGCGAAAGTTTCCAGCTCTTCCCACTATCATCCTGCCTTCCTCCATCGGAAACGAGCAGAGGAGACTCGGGCGATACTCATCTCTTCTCAGAATCGTGAGTGCTACAATGCCGCCTTTACTATGAGGGAGCTGCATCATGCTCTCAGTTCATCCCAGTCATCCACCCCAGGGCCAGACGCTGTCCATATTCAGATGTTGCAGCACCTTTCTCTTGCGGGCTTCTGCTTAACACATACAACCGCATCTGGGCAGAGGGCACATTTCCCGGACTTTGGCATGAAGCCACCATCATACCCACACCTAAGCCCGGTAAGGACAGAAACCTTCCTTCTAGCGACTGCCCCATCCCTCTCACCAGCTGCGTTTTCAATCTGATGGAATGTCTGATTCATACCCGCATGGTATGGTGTCTCGAGTCTCGCAATTTATTGACGCAGTGTGGATTTAGAGCGTGGTGTTGCGCAGTTGACGACCTCGTTAATTTGTCCATCCTGTCACGAATGGTTTCCTGTGGAAATTCCAGATTGTGGCCGTGTTTTTCGATTTGGAGAAGGCCTACGGCACCTGCTGGAGGACTGGTACCCATGTAGCCCTCTGTACATGGTCTCTCAATACCCTACGTGTCCTCAATAGTATTTCCTGGTGTGCCGATCGAACCACCCTACTCTGTGGTGGTGGTGGTGGTGGTGGTGGTGGTGGTGGTGGTGGTGGTGGTGGTGGTGGTGGTTAGTGTTTTAACGTCCCGTCGACAACGAGGTCATTAGAGACGGAGCGCAAGCTCGGGTTAGGGAAGGATTGGGAAGGAAATCGGCCGTGCCCTTTCAAAGGAACCATCTCGGCATTCGCCTGAAACGATTTAGGGAAATCACGGAAAACCTAAATCAGGATGGCCGGAGACGGGATTGAACCGTCGTCCTCCAGAATGCGAGTCCAGTGTGCTAAACCACTGCGCCACCTCGCTCGGTCCCTACTCTGTGTCTACCAGTCCGTTGTCCGTTCGAAACTCTGCTATGGGTGCTTTGTTTATGCGTCTGCACGTTCATCTCTCATACGCCATCTCAATACTATCCACCATCATGGCATCCGCTTGGCCACTGGCGCTTTTTACACTAGCCTGTCTGAAGGTCTGTATGCTGAAGCTGCTGAACTACCACTCATACAATGAAGGCTTTGACGATCGGATGTATCAACTGCTGAGAATACTTCCGGGTTGTATGGCCATGGTCCATGGATGTCTTCAATCCCTGACGTTTCGTCCAAGGCTACGTTGGACATCTTTGGAGGTACTCCTGATTGTGCTGAGCAAAACATAAACCAAAAATCAGCCGTTCGCAGTACCAGCACTGCAAGGCCGTATTTGTTAACCTTACAAGGCCAGAAAAGTCAATCATGCAGACTGTTGCCCCTGCAACTACTGAAAAGGCTGCTGCCCCTCTTCAGGAACCACACGTTTGTCTGGCCTCTCAACAGATACCCCTCCATTGTGGTTGCACCTACGGTACGGCTATCTGTATCGCTGAGGCACGCAAGCCTCCCCACCAACGGCAAGTTCCATGGTTCACGGGAGGGTAGCACATATTCAAAGGAAAGATATCAATTTCAGAGTTGCAGTATAATCAGCGCAACAACTTCTTGTAACCCTTCGATTTTTTTTGCAACATGTGACAGTCACACAAGTTTAATGTACTCTCATCGGATACCACTGGGCAGATCAGTGAAGCTCTACCTTTAGTGCGCTGGGTTATTAGGAATGTGCTCAGTGATTTTGTAAAAGTGAGTACCGTCGTTTTACGTTCTCTACATTTTAACACACATTCAATTTCTTCCCAATAACACACTATCTGAAGGCAAGGAACAGAAAGTGATTGTTAAGGTCTCAGATAGCCAGAGTAGTTGTCAGATATCTCAGCCTTTAAGTAAAATAAGTTGCCAGAAACATTCGAAATACATGGACCTACACTCAGATACAGTATATCTTGCCAGCATTTCTCTCTGAAAGGAAGCAACGAAGTTTTACCCAAAGTGAAACATAATAGATGTCAAACTCCCTGGCAGATTAAAAATGTGTGCCCAACCGAGACTCGAACTCGGGACCCTTGCCTTTCGCGGGCAAGTGCTCTACCAACTGAGCTACCGAAGCACGACTCACGCCCGGTCTCACAGCTTTACTTCCGCCAGTATCTCGTCTCCTACCTTCCAAACTTTACAGAAGCTCTCTAAATACTGGCAGAAGTAAAGCTGTGAGACCGGGCGTGAGTCGTGCTTCGGTAGCTCAGATGGTAGAGCACTTGCCCGCGAAAGGCAAAGGTCCCGAGTTCGAGTCTCGGTCGGGCACACAGTTTTAATCTGCCAGGAAGTTTCATATCAGCGCTCACTCCGCTGCGGAGTGAAAATCTCATTCTGGATAATAGATGTCACTGCCTTAAACGTAAAATAAAAAGACTTCTGAATTGAAGTAACTTTTTCCTAATAATATTGACTGATTTTGGCTCTATAAAATTGTTAGAAAATAAAAGAAATCGCTCTGTTTCCTCAGTACGTTTTGTCAGTAAGCAGCAGCAGCTTTGGCTTCAGTTTGCTCAGCAAGTATTCCTTTTGCGTCATATATTACATCTCAGAAACGCTTCGTTTTACTTTAATAAGCACTTTCTCGTCACTCATGTCTCTCCGTTCAGATGCAATCAGTCTACAAATGCAAAGTATTTGTCTGTTGTATTTAACTGTTTTTTATTTTGTAATGACGAAGCAATTGATTTCATGCACGTTACAGCTTGCTTTGTAGCAGTGGTCCTCTTCCCCTTCTTTGCGGAATTGGGACGTCTGACAGACGTTGAAGGTGACTGGTACAATTTTACTTAACATGGTATTTATACTGGTTGCTGGTGAAGAGGAAAGTTAGTTATTAGTATTTTATTAATGATCTCATTCATAAGCAGACATATCACGCTCATTACAGTCGCTCAAGAAAGTTATAATTAAGCTTTACTTGTTTAATCAGAATCGGACGATGACTCTCCTTGTCCGCAGTCTCGATGATCCTGTGTAAATAAAATGTCTTGGTTTTCTTGCGTTGCGTAGTCATTCGGGAAACATCAGATCAAGCGGAAAGTTTGCTTTGATAGAGTTTAATTATCCGATAAAATAATGGAGCTCTTGGATCTAATAATTGCAGGTTCGTTTCCAATTCATCCGAAGTTCCCTTCTGATTACCAACGAAACGACACGTCCGTGCATAGCACAATGGACTCGCATTCGGGAGGACGGCGGTTCAATCCCGCCTCCGGCCATCCTGATTTAGGTTTTCCGTGATTTCCCTAAATCGCTCCAGGCAAATGCTGGGATGGTTCCTTTGAAAGGGCACGGCCGACTTCCTTCCCCGTCCTTCCCTAATCCGATGAGACCGATGACCTCGCTGTTTCGTCTCTTCCCCCAAACAACCCAACCCAACCTCCCTGCAAATTTCCAATTAGAGAATACATATATAATAAAATTCCTTACACACCTTTGATGTAAATGCTCAGTATATATTTTCTTGAGTAGCATACAACATATTTTAATCTCTTTCTTCCAGTAACCTCGATAGCAAAATTACAATTATTCTGTGCGGCTATCCGACGCGGAGAAGATCCTAGAAGTCCTCTCAACACACCAGAGACAATATTACAAAGAGTAACTATGCGCTTACGGAATAGTAATAGTACTGTACTACTTTGCGCATCGATTCTGCGGGTATATAGATGGTCAACTAGCAAACGTAATTCACTCACAGAATTGTCCAGGGATGATTAGTAGAATATAAAGATATATTACACTGGTGGGGGTGGTGGTACTGCACGTGCAAAGATGTTTGTCGTAGCAGCTCGGTTTCTTCATTAAAGCTTGTAGATTGGCGTTCAGTGGTGTTGATTAAAAGTTCATGTGACTTATCGCCGTTATTATCATTATCCTCTTCGGTGGTGGCTAGGTGGTGCACATTAAATGTTTCTGATGAATCCTGAAACACACAAAATGCAGACTTTGAAACACTGTTCTCCTAAAGCTACCTATTAAGACATTCATCGATTTTAACAGTATTTTTTCTTGTTTTCACAGGCACGATGTTCGACGGAAGAAGTTTCAGATGGATCTGGACCATATGAAACTTCCCACATTGTGTTGGTGCAAAATGTGGCCGACACACTGAAGCAGTGCAGCCTGCAGGAACTGCATCACTGTGCTACCATTACACTGGAACATGTGGTATTGTACTGCTAGCATTGATAAACGCACGTTACAATGTAAGCAGTTATGAAGTACGTATGCAAGGAAATACACTACTGGCCATTAAAATTACTACACCAAGAAGAAATGCAGATGATAAACGGGTATTCATTTGACAAATATATTATACTAGAACTGACATGTGATTACATTTTCACGCAATTTGGGTGCACAGATCCTGAGAAATCAGTACCCAGAACAACCACCTCTGGCCGTAATAACGGCCTTGATACGCCTGGGCATTGAGTCAAACAGAGCTTGGATGGCGTGTACAGGTACAGCTGAACATGCAGCTTCAACACGATACCACAGTTCATCAAGAGTAGTGACTGGCGTATTGTGACTAGCCAGTTGCTCGGTTACCATTGGCCGGATGTTTTGAATTGGTGAGACATCTGGAGAATGTGCTGGCCAGGGCAGCAGTCGAACATTTTCTGAATCCAGAAAGGCCCGTAAAGGACCTGCAACATGTGGTCGTGCATTATCCTGCTGAAATATAGGGTTTCGGAGGGATCGAATGAAGGGTAGAGCCACGGGTCGTAACACATCTGAAATGTAACGCCCACTGTTCAAACTGCCGTCAATGCGAACGAGAGGTGACCGAGACGTGTAATCCCTGGCACCCCATACAATCACAATGCGTGATACGCCAGTATGTCGATGACGAATACACGCTTCCAAACCCCCTGCGGGTTCGGGGGTTAGAATAGGCCCGCGGTATTCCTGCCTGTCGTAAGAGGCGACTAAAAGGAGTCTCAAACGTTTCGGCCTTAATGTGATGGTCCCCATTAGGGTTTGACCTCCATTTTTCCAAATTCCACAGAAGTACGAGCCTTTTGGGGAAGGACACCTTACGTGGTGCCCATGAGTCCTCTGTGCCCTAAGAGCTTTGCACTCTTGATCGCCTTGGCGTCGTCCCTGCACCCTCCATCCCTCATTTTGGGCTTACGCAGCTGATGGATTGTGCAAGTTACGCCCTTAGTGCGCCACCATCTGCACCCACGGTCACTATGGACTACCCATGGCACCCAAAATCCAGCACGGTAGCCAGCCCGTTGTGGTGGGGTCGTCATGTACCCTCTAGGTTGTAGCCCCCTGACAACACAGGGATCGTACTGCCGATGCCTGAGCTGACACCTCCCCACGTAAGCCAAGGAGTAGATGCCCGTCTCTCTGGGGCATCAGGACTCCCGGCAACGGCCATCCTGCCTGGTGGCCTTTGCTGTGGCTGGGTGGCGCCCATGGGGAGAGCCCCTGGTCGGAGTGGGTGGCATCGGGGCGGATGCCCCGCAATGAAGCGGGTGAAGTCTCAATCCGGTGGTCGCACGACCGCCAACGTCTCTAAGCGCGGTAAGACAGAATTTAATGCTGTGACATATAACCCAAACTCGTTCCTTTCCCTAGCCACGCCATGGGAGGAACGTAGGGCTGCGGACAGACAGGAGCCGTATTCACCGCGATACCTTGTGTGCAGCAGAACCGATGGGGATTCGTTTTTGGGGACTAAGCCTCCCTTCTTTGTTCACCATCTTGAAGATAAGTTTGGGGAAGTGGCATCTGTTTCCAAAATGAGGAGCGGGGCTATTTTGATACAAGCAGTTTCATCTGCACAGTCACGGGCGTTACTCGCCTGTGAGAAGCTCGGTGACATCCCCGTTCATGTCACTCCCCATAAGTCCTTAAATTTGGTCCAGGGGATTATCTTTCATAAAGATCTTCTGCTACAGTCTGATGACGAGCTACGGGAGAACCTGGCACGACGAGGTGTGCACTTTGTCCGTCGTGTCTTTAAGGGGCCCAAGGATAATAGGGTCGCTACCGGTGCCTTCATCCTGGCCTTTGAGGGTGACTGCTTGCCTGAGAAGGTCAAGGTCATGATCTACCGGTGCGATGTCAAGCCCTATGTCCCACCCCCTATGCGATGCTTCCAGTGCTGGAAGTTCGGACATATGTCCTCCAGATGCACTGCCAGCCCCACGTGTCGTGATTGTGGACGACCCTCCCATCCTAATGCTCCATGTGCTCCGCCTCCCACCTGCGTTAACTGTGGGGAGCATCATTCTCCCTGCTCGCCAGACTGTGCAGTCTACCAACGAGAGCGGAAGATACAAGAAATTAAGACCCTGGACCGTTTAACTTACCAAGAGGCAAGGAAGAAGCTCGAACGGCTCAACCCCACATCTATGTTGAGAAGTTATGCTGCTGCAACTCTGCCGCCACCAGTTCCTGCAACGACTCCCTTCTCAGTTGGCCCACAGAACGGTAAAGTTACGCCTGCCCCACCACTAGTAGGGTCCACACTCTCTTCCACTGCTCCCAAAACACCCGGTTTGGGAGCAGTGGACCCCAAACAACTGGGGACATCCATCCCCACCTCTCAGTCGGAGAGGCGCCAGCCTCCTCCGACTGCTCAGCCGGAGAGGCAAGCGTCTCTTCCGGCTCCTCAGCTGGAGAAGCAACAGCCTTCTCCGGCTGCTCAGCCGGAGAGGCAACAGCCTCCTCAGGCCTCACTCGTTCGGAAGGGATCCCTTGGGGGAGTCCCTTCCAAGGATTTTACCAGTGTCTCGCAAGACGCTAGCCAGTGGCTGAGGAAGCCACCAGCTGCTGGTCGAAGGGCTTCACGCTCTTCCTCTGTTCCTGACAATGCATCAGGAAAGCCCTCCCAGCATGCGAACCCTCCTCCCAAAGACAAGAGAGAGAAGAGGAAGCTCTCTAAGAAGCCTAAAGACCCGGTGGTTCCCGCGCCAACGCTTCCTGTCAGCTCAGCCTCTGAGGATGAGGTCGAGCTCTTTGCGTCCCCTGATGACCTCGATCTCGCCGTCTCAGATACGATGGCAGCTGCGACGTCAGTCACTCAGTCGGTGGCAGCATGTGACCCTGCGACGTAATTCGCTTTTTCAGTTCCTTAATGCCCCTACAGGACACACTTTGTACAATCCTCCAGTGGAATTGTGGCGGTTATTTTAGCCATCTCCCTGAGCTACGACAGCTTCTCAGCATGACACCTGCATTCTGCATTGCCCTCCAGGAAACCTGGTTCCCGGCAATGCGGACCCCTGTCCTTCGTGGATACAGGGGTTATTACTGCAACCGTAGCACTTACAATTGTGTGTCAGGTGGAGCCTGCGTGTATGTCCTTACCTCTGTATATAGTGCTCCTGTGCCCCTTCAAACATCATTGGAAGCTGTGGCTGTACGTGTAAGGACTACCCAGGACATAACCGTCTGCAGTGTCTATCTCCCTCCAGGTGGTACAGTCTCCCTGACTGACTTGGCTGCACTTGTCGCCCAACTCCCCACGCCTTTTCTTCTCCTGGGGGATTTTAACGCCCACAATCCCCTGTGGGGTGGAACGAAGGTTACTGGCCGAGGCAGAGAGGTCGAGAATCTCATCTCCCAACTCGACCTCTGCCTCTTAAACACTGGCGCTGCCACACATTTCAGTGTGGCGCATGGCACGTTCTCGGCCATCGATCTGTCGTTGTGCAGCCCAGGGCTTGTACCATCGGTCCACTGGAGAGTCCATGACGACTTGTGTGGTAGTGACCATTTTCCGATCTTCCTTTCACTACCACAGTGTCGCTCCCTTGCACGCTCGCCTAGATGGGCATTTAGCAAGGCAAACTGGGACACGTTCTCCTCTGCTGCCACTGTTGAATCTCTCCCCCATGGTACCATCGATGTGGCGGTTGAGACACTGACTGCAGCGATTGTTTCCGCTGCGGAACGTACCATTCCTCGTTCGTTAGGGTGCCCCCGGCGAAAGTCAGTGCCTTGGTGGTCTCCAGAGGTCGCTGACGCCATTAAAGAACGTCGACGGGCTCTTCAGCAACATAAGCGGCACCCGTCTTTGGAGAACCTCATTTTATTCAAACGTCTCCGTGCTCGGGTACGGAGGATTATCAAACGGCGGAAACAGGAGTGCTGGGAGAGATACGTTTCCAACATTGGTTCCCGTACTTCACCCTCCCAGGTGTGGATGAAGATTCGGCGCATCTTTGGATTGCAGCACTCTACAGGTGTCGCAGGGCTTACCATCAACGGGGCGGTATCCACCGATGCCGATGCAATCGCCGAGCATTTCGCACAGCACTATGTTCGGGCCTCTGCGTCGGGGAATTACCCGCCCGCGTTTCGCGCGCTCAAACGCCGGGAGGAAGGCAAACGGCTTTCTTTCGCTTCTCGCCACCCTGAGACGTATAACGCCCCATTTAGTTTGTGGGAACTCCAGAGCGCCCTGGCACAGTGCCCCGATACAGCCTCTGGGCCAGATGGCGTCCACAATCAGATGCTCACACACCTGTCCCCGGACTGTCAGCGATGTGTTCTTGCCATCTTCAACCGCATATGGGGTGATGGTGTCTTTCCGTCGCAGTGGCGAGAAAGTACCATCATTCCGGTGCTGAAGCCTGGTAAGGACCCGCTTACTGTGGATAGCTATCGGCCCATCAGCTTGACAAATACTCTGTGCAAGCTACTGGAACGCATGGTGAGTCGACGGCTGTGTTGGCTGCTCGAGTCTCGGGGTCTTCTGGCTCAGTGCCAGAGCGGCTTCCGTCAGGGCCGTTCCACCGCCGATACTTTGGTCTTCCTTGAGTCTGCAATCCGCACTGCTTTTTCCAGGCGCCAACACCTCGTCTCCGTCTTTTTCGACCTCTCCAGAGCATATGACACAACGTGGCGGCACCATATTCTCGCCACGTTGCACGGGTGGGGTCTCCGGGGCTCTCTCCCCATTTTTATTCAGAATTTTTTATCTGTTCGGACATTCCGCGTTTTAATTGGCACATCCCATAGTTCACTTCATATCCAGGAGAACGGCGTTCCACAGGGCTCTGTATTGAGCGTGCCCCTTTTCCTTGTGGCCATTAATGGCCTTGCAGCAGCAGTAGGGTCGTCTGTCTCACCCACGTTATATGCTGACGATTTCTGCATCTTTTTCAGCTCCTCCACCATTGGTGTTGCAGAACGTCGGTTGCAGGGAGCCATACGCAAGGCGCAGGCGTGGGCTTTAGCCCATGGGTTTCAGTTTTCTCCTGCGAAGACTTGTGTTATGCACTTTTGTCGGCGTCGAACTGTCCATCCCCACCCTGAGCTCTATCTTCAGGATGCTATGCTCAGGGTCGTTGACACCTACCGTTTTTTGGGATTGCTGTTCGACACCCGGCTTACTTGGCTTCCTCATATTCGTGAGCTCAAGCGTCAGTGCTGGCAGCATCTGAATGCCCTCCGCTGCCTCAGCAACACAACTTGGGGTGCAGACCGTACCACGCTGCTGCAGCTCTACAAAGCCCTTGTGCTGTCCCGACTGGATTATGGGAGTGTGGCGTATGGCTCAGCGTCGCCCTCAGCGTTGCAACTGCTGGACCCCGTTCACCACTGTGGGGTTCGACAGGCGACAGGAGCATTCCGCACCAGTCCTGTTAATAGCCTACTTGCTGAGGCGGGGATTCCTCCGCTCCACATTCGGCGTCAACAACTCTTAGCCAACTATGCTGCCCACGTCCGTTGTTCTCCCCGTCACCCTAACTACCGTCTCCTTTTCGCCGATGCGGCAGTCCATATCCCACGTCGGCGGCCGCGATCAGGCCTCGCAATTGGGATCCGTGTTCGGTCACTCCTTCGTGAACTCGAGTCTTTGCCCCTTCCGTCTGCTTTTCAGGTCCACCCACATACACCACCTTGGTGTATTCATCGGCCGCAGCTTCGGCTGGACCTCTCACAATGGCAAAAGGATTCAGTTCCTCCTGCAGTCTTGCGCCGCCAATTTCTTGCTCTCCTCGACGCATCCCGTGACTCGGAGATAATCTATACAGATGGCTCGATGGTTGATGGCCGTGTGGGGTACGCTTACGCTCATGCGGACTATGTAGACCAGCGCTCCTTGCCGGACGGCTGCAGTGTTTACACCGCAGAGCTAACAGCCATTTTTCGTGCCCTTGAGCGTATTCGTACCAGCACTAGTGAGTCTTTTGTCATTTGCAGTGACTCGCTCAGTAGTCTGCAGGCTCTTGACCAGTGCTACCCACGCCATCCCATTGTTGTTGCCATCCAGGAGTCCGTTCATGCTCTTGGACAGCGTGGACGTTCAGTGGTGTTCATATGGACCCCGGGACACGTTGGGATAGCGGGAAACGAACACGCCGACAAGTTAGCTAAAGAAGCCACCCGCAAACTGCCGTTGGCGATCGGCCTCCCGGCAACTGATCTCCGATCGGTGTTACGCCGTCGGGTCCTTCGGATGTGGGCAGACGAATGGCGCACTCTGTCTGCCCCCAACAAGCTGCGGCAGGTAAAGGAGACAACGACTGTGTGGGGTTCCTCCATGCGGGCCTCTCGCAGGGATTATGTTGTTCTCTGTAGGCTCCGCATTGGTCACTCTTGGCTGACGCATGGTCATCTGCTGCGTCGAGAGGACCCCCCTCATTGTCGCTGTGGTGCCAACATGACGGTGGCCCATATATTATTGGACTGTCCTCTTTTAACCGCCCTCAGGCGAACTTTTAACCTCTTGGGTGATTTATCGTGTCTTTTAGCTGACGATGTCTCTATGGCAGATCGTGTTTTAGGTTTTCTTCGAGCAAGTGGGTTTTATCGGTCCCTCTAATTTTATTGCATCACCCTCTTTTGTGCTGTATCTTTTACTTTGTTGTGTGTTGTAATTAGACTCCACCCTAATCTTTTAGGCTGGAGGTTTTAACGTGTTGCAGAGTGGCTGGCTCATCCTATTATTTTCGTGATCAGTCAGCAACAGTCCTCTGCTGTGCCGTTTTAATCCCTTCTGCCTTTCTTCTCTGTGTTGTTTTTGTTGCTGTGCTCCGTTTTCCATGTTTCTTTAATCTTGACCTTGGCGATTTTCTTCCCCTGGCATTTTTATCTTGTTTCGAATGACTAATGGATGGTTTCCCCGTGCTCTGTGTGTTTATGAAACAAGGGACCGATGACCTCTGCAGTTTGGTCCCTTTAATCCTCAAACCAACCAACCAACCACGCTTCCAATGTGCGTTCACCGCGATGTCGCCAAATATGGATCCGACCATCATGATGCTGTAAACAGAACCTGGATTCATCCGAAAAAATGACGTTTTGCCATTCGTGCACCCAGGATCGTAGTTGAGTACAGCACCGCAGGCGCTCCTGTCTGTGATGCAGCGTCAAGGGTGACTACAGCCATGGTCTCCGAGCTGATTGTCCATGCTGCTGCAGATGGTTGTTGTCTTGTTAACGTCCCCATCTGTTAGGGATCGAGACGTGGCTGCACGATCCGTTACAGCCATGCGGATAAGATGCCTGTCACCTCGACTGCTAGTGATACGAGGCCATCGGGATCCAGCACGGCGCTCCGTGTTACCCTCCTGAACCCACCGATTCCATATTCTGCTAACAGTCATTGGATCTCCACCAACGCAAGGAGCAATGTCGCGATACGATAAACCGCAATCGCGATAGGCTACAATCCGACATTTATCAAAGTCGGAAACGTGATGGTACGCATTTCTCCTCCTTACACGAGGCATCACGACGACGTTTCACCAGGCAACGCCGGTCAACTGCTGTTTCTATATGAGAAATCGGTTGGAAACTTTCCTCATGTCAGCACGTTGTTGGTATCGCCACCGGCGCCAACCTTATGTGAATGCTCTGAAAAGCTAATCATTTGCATATCACAGCATCTTCCTCCTGTCGGTTAAATTTCGCGTCTGTGGCACGTCATCTTCGTGGTGTAGCAATTTTAATGGCAAGTAGCGTATTTCAAATGGTGGTGTCTTCAATCGCTCCAAGATGGGGAGCAAATTTTTAAGGTCAAGACTGCTCTATCTTTTCCGAGACAACTTCCTAGAAGAAAGAAGGATGTGCCATTTGTTATAGTGGGAGATAATGCTCTTGCTATTTCAGAGTACCTGACGCAACCACATGCAACGGAGAGCAACACACTTCGTTACAGGATCATTTAGTAATCGCGAAAGCGTTACGGAGATGATAAACTCCAGTGGAAGACTCTGCAGGAGAGACGCTCAGTAGCTCGGTACGGGCTTTTGTTGAAGTTTCGAGAACATACATTCACTGAGGAGTCAAGCAGTATATTGCTCCCTCCTACTTATATCTCGCGAAAAGACTATGAGTATAAAATCAGAGATATTAGAGCCCACACTGAGGCATACGGACAATCTTTCTTTTCACGAACAATACGAGACTGGAACAGAAGGGAGAACCGGTAGAGGTACTCAAGGTGCCCTCCGCCACACACCGTCAGGTGGCTTGGGGAGTATGGATGTAGATGTAGATGTAGATGCACGGTGGCAAGAGAAAGGCAGCCATGAAAGAATGTTTATTTATCGGATATCTCGCGCCAGAAGAATTGTGGAGAACTTTTTTGGAATATTGTCAGCAGTTTCTCGATGTCTTAGAAAAACTATTCACTTAAGTCATGATTTCTGCAGCTTTGGCTTTGTACAATCTTCTTAGAAGAAATAAAAGAAGTGATGTAGTTTACTCATCACCTGCCAGTTTTGATGTGGAAGATCCAGAAAAGGGCAGGGTTTGAGGTGGTCACTGGAAGTGTCTCCAAAAAACAAATATCTTGAGATAGAGGGAGACGGAGGAAACGCGGGAAGAACCACAAAGAATAAAGAACATAAGGGATGAATTTGCAGTCTAATTTGTATCAGATATTGGTAAAGTGAAATGGCAAGACAAATGTGCATAAATAAATATCTGGTGAGAAGACAAATGTAATTAAAGACTTCCAAACAAAACCCCTATATCTTTAGTTATTAACAATACAACCAGTTAATTTGCAAACTGCATTGTATCAGATGTTTGCAAAGTGATATGAGAAGAGAAATAAATAAATTTCAGTGAAAATACGGACGTAATTACAAAATTTTAGACCAAAAACCTTACAGCTTCAGTTACGCTAGTGAATGACATTTCAGTTACGATTGTGAATATTTTTCACGCCTTCATATGCTTGTAAAATATCGATTTAGGATGTCACTTGACCCGTATCCACTTTCAGTTTCTAGCATTTTAGAATGCTCACGATTGTACTGTGTTTTTCCATATCTGTCCATTTCCTTTCAGATTTCACAAGTGGTACACCACTTGTATCCGAAACTTCTTTCAACCTTTTGTATCTGTCTTTATGTGCGGAACCAGAAGGATGCCACAGAGGTTTTTCCCAATTTCAGTTTCTAACAAAAACTGAATATGGATCTGATGACCACTCGTGAGTCGCCATAGTAGAAAGAAACACAGAAGACGAGGAAAGTACAGCAGACGCAGCAATGCGCATGCGCAAGTCGCACAACTCTGTCTTGGTTTCGCTCACTGAACGTGAACCACAAATTCGACACACTTTCCTCAACTAGCTTTTCAATCTCGCGACTTCAAGTAATTGTTGGCAGCAGTTGGCAACAACTGTCAGCTGAGTATTGAGACGTATAGGTATGTTTTGAAGCATTCCTTATACCTAACAAACAAAGAACAACACCTGAGAGTACCATTGGCGCTCTTAGTTTCTGGTAATTACTTTGTGAATTACCATTGTTCATACCACGCTGGAATGCAGCGGACACTTTTGACGTCGGAGAATGGGGTCGATTTACTAGAGAGATAGTCTTTGTAGAATCAACCCGCAATAGAGGAAACTTTGATCTCAAAGTTTAAGTCATTAATATTACAGAATTATTATTAGAATGTGTTCGAATTTACGTAGGGAAAATGTCGTCTGAAGAATGCAAGTTAATATATATGCAAAAAAGTACGTGTTGGTGATTATTTTCATAGAAACTCTGATTCTGTACTACTTAGTACTACGACGTCCTACAGATCGTTCAGATTATTGCTTCCGGACTGTTAGCATGAACCTGCAGGCACTGTCCGTTTTATTTGGAAGAAGACTGTTGTTCTTTTGTGAATGTATTAACGAAAACTATCTGAGGACCCGACGTGCAATTTTCATTATTGCACTGTCGTAGCATATCGACAGATTCCGGTCGTTCTATATAGAGTAACGATAACACACGAGATTTCAGCTTTCGCTGAGTTGCTGTAACTTCGTCGACGAGCGCCTGACGAGATTCTCCACAAAGTTGTGCAGTCACTGCCTTCATCGACGAGCAGCCAATTACATTCTCCAGCTTTATCCAAAGCGTAGCACAGAGTTTTACGCCGTTCAGTAGATTTCTCTCAAGATGGTTCGCATGGCTCTGAGCACCATGGGACTTAACATCTGTGGTCATCAGTCCCCTAGAACTCAGAGCTACTTTAACCTAACTAACCTACGGACATCACACACATCCATGCCCGAGGCAGGATTCGAACCTGCGACCGTAGCGGTCGCACGGTTCCAGACTGAAGCGTCTAGAACCGCTCGGCCACACCGGCCGGCGTTTTTCTCAAGAAGAAAAAATTTTACGCTAACTACACTCACTCAGAATTTTCGAAGACTTTTTTACGTCTCTGAATGTAATTGAATCTTTATGCAAACAAGATTGAAGTCAACTAGAGCAAAGCGTACAAAGTTACTTCAAGTTAGGGTCCATTCGTTTCATTCATTTAGAGGGAGATAGTAAAAGAGCGATCGCTCATCTCATGTTTTATATACTTGGAAATTCGACGTAAAGATTTTATTTGCAGATGGCACAAGATGTTTGTAATAACCTTCACGAAGGTATGTTGCAATTTGGCAACCCAAGCACCACCAGAGGTCACTGGCCGTGTAAACGTTTTGTCCTCCTCAAACGATTTCAGTAAACTTACTACCTGCAAAAAAATTGTTCAAATGGCTCTGAGCACCATGGAACTTAACATCTGTGGTCATCAGTCCCCTAGAACTCAGAACTACTTAAACCTAACTAACCTACGGACATCACACACATCCATGCCCGAGGCAGGATTCGAACCTGCGACCGTAGCGGTCGCGCGGTTCCAGACTGAAGCGCCTAGAACCGCTCGCCCACACCGGCCGGCTACTACCTGCAGTATCGTGGCGTCTGGGCAGTATTTATGCGGTGCTCGGACTGTGCTCGACCAGCTTGCTCTGAGTGGTTTTCTTAGAGCAGGCGGCGACTGTGAAAGCATTCCTGCAGTCGGTACATCACTCTGGAGCATCCGCTACAACAACGGCGCCGTACAGGTCGACCTTTACCTCCAGCAGCTGCCAGCTGCGGAGCTAATTTGTGGTCTCCACACTGAAGGAACGTGGCCTCTGACACCTTGGCCAGCTATGTAACATTTGCCTTTGTTTTTCACTGGTAGTTTGCTGACAAAGCTTCTGTGCATCCCTTCAGAATTGTCCTCTTCCTCTTGCGACTTTCATCCCTTCCGGACTACACTTGTGGCACATTTTGTGCGTGAACATTGGATTCTGGAGCTTGAATCTGCTGTGACATTCTCAGACCTTCCGTCTTCAGATGTTATTATTGTTCTTTCAGTATTCAAGAACTGACATTTCAATTATTTTATTACAAAATTGTTAAGGCTTTCGTGGCCACTTGTTGACAAACTGCCTATTGGCTTCTGTCTCGGGTTCTTCGGCCGACGTTCATCTAATGATTTTTCTGACGTTTCGCCAGCACGAGTGGCTGGCATTGTCAAAGCTTCACCCTCCATTGCTGGTGGTGAACTGGAGCCGAGCTCGCGGCCGCAGACTATATGTACCTGGCGCGCCAACGTCCGAGGGCTTCTCCACGGTCATTTCCGGTGCGGTTGCGGTTCCCCTCTTGCTACCTGCGGCGGTCGTTCGCTGCAGTACGGGAAGCCAGGATCCGTTTACCTTAAGGCTTTCCTCTTTCTTGTTGAAACTGTTCGCGTGTTTTTGTATTTCTACAGCTTCTCTAAACAAGCGCGTGTGATAGTGCTTCTCTACAGCCAGAACTTCCGTGTCGGCGAATTTCATTACGTGGTCGGTCCCATTCAGTGCGTGCTCTGCCACGGCCGATTTCTCCACCTGCCCCAACCTGCAATGTCGCTTATGCTCTTTGATCCTGGTGTTAATGGATCGTCCAGTCATTCCGACATAAACTTTTCCGCATTTGCATGGTATACGGTATATTCCCGACATTGTAAGTGGGTCTCTTTTCTCCTTCGCCGATCTAAGACACTCTTTGATCTTCCTTGTCGGTTTGAAAATCGTCTTTACGCCATGTTTGCGCATTATACGGCCGATTCTGTCCGTCACTCTGGGAATGTATGGCAGAAAGGCCGTACCCGACATTTCTTTTTCTGGTTCCTTACTTCGCCGAGTGTTTGGCTCTGTTACACCGAAGTTCTTGAGATGTAAGCGCCTATTCACCACCGCCCAAGCACATCGCATCTACGACAGAATGGAACGAGCTTTTCTTCGTGAGCGAATACATACAACACGGAGAGACTTGGCAAGAACGGATCAGGAACTTCTGGACATTTTCTATCAACTAAGTAGCAGAATGCATCGAGACGACTGGGACAAGATCGACAGCATCACTCACAAGAGCATGCAGAACGAACTCGAGCGCTGCACCGAGCGGCAGAAGAAAAAGTTTGAAAGATGCCGGAAGCAGACCGACAAGGCGTTTCCCGACATGTCACACACAGTGGTCAACGTCACTGAACGACAATTGACCGAAGAGGAAGTGTCTGTTCTTCAAAAAGGAGGGAATTTCGCTATCGTCCCGAGAACTATACCTATGGAGGACATCATTGCCAACACCGAAGCAGCCATTCGGACCCTTCCTTGTGAAAGGGCAGAGGAAATACGCACTGAAACAGCCAGAATACTGCGCCGAGCAAAACCACCAGCTTGCAACCTGAAGAAAGAAGAGGTACAAGCCATTAAGAATCTCAACGCCGACAAGAGTATATTGGTACTGCCTGCCGATAAGGGGAATGCGACCGTCCTAATGAAGACCGAAGATTATGAGCAAAAGATCCGAGACCTATTAGATCCGACGACGTACCGAAAACTAAGTGCAGATCCGACGCAGCGTATCACTCGGAATACGAATCGATTAATCAAGGCGTCTTCTCTGCCAGCGGACATACAGAGAAACCTGCGCAACACAGAAGCCCTACCACCTCGGCTGTATGGATTACCCAAGATCCATAAGAACAACGTTCCACTGAGACCGATCGTTAGCGCTCCTGGCTCACCAACGTATAAACTGGCAAAACACTTGGCCTCTCTGCTCCAGCCACACGTGGGGAAGACCGACACATACATTAAGGACTCAGGACATTTCATTGAGAAGCTGAAGGAACTGAAACTTGCACCAAACGACATACTGGTCAGCTTTGATGTTGTTTCGTTATTTACGAAAGTGCCACTCAGTGACGCTCTGGAGCACATCGGTTCCATGTTCCCGCAAGACATCAAAAAGCTCTTCCATGCATGTCTCACCACGAGCTATTTCACGTGGAATGGTGATTTCTACGAACAGCTGGAAGGCGTCGCCATGGGTAGTCCTCCCAGTCCAGTGGTGGCCAACTTCTTCATGGAACAATTCGAAGCACAGGCACCGGACTCGGCGACTTGCAAACCTAAGGTGTGGTACAGGTACGTCGATGATACTTTCGTGGTGTGGAGCCATGGTGAAGAACAGCTCGGTGACTTCCTAAGGCACTTGAACAGCCTCCATGCCAACATAACATTTACCATGGAAGTAGAAAAAGACAAGAAACTGCCATTTCTAGATGTGCTGGTCACAAGGGACGGCGAAAACCTGGGACACAGCGTGTATCGAAAACCGACACACACGGACCGATACCTGCACAAACTGTCAAACCACCACCCGAGCCAGAAAAGAGGCATGATTAGTACGCTCGTAACGAGAGCAGGACGAATATGTGAGCCGCAACACCTCAAACGAGAAATGCAACACCTGGAAACTGTTCTGAGGAGCAATGGGTACTACACAAATTACATTAGAAGTGTAACAGAGCCAAACACTCGGCGAAGTAAGGAACCAGAAAAAGAAATGTCGGGTACGGCCTTTCTGCCATACATTCCCAGAGTGACGGACAGAATCGGCCGTATAATGCGCAAACATGGCGTAAAGACGATTTTCAAACCGACAAGGAAGATCAAAGAGTGTCTTAGATCGGCGAAGGAGAAAAGAGACCCACTTACAATGTCGGGAATATACCGCATACCATGCACATGCGGAAAAGTTTATGTCGGGATGACTGGACGATCCATTAACACCAGGATCAAAGAGCATAAGTGACATTGCAGGTTGGGGCAGGTGGAGAAATCGGCCGTGGCAGAGCACGCACTGAATGAGACCGACCACGTAATAAAATTCGCCGACACGGAAGTTCTGGCTGTAGAGAAGCACTATCACACGCGCTTGTTTAGAGAAGCTGTAGAAATACAAAAACACGCGAACAGTTTCAACAAGAAAGAGGAAAGCCTTAAGGTAAACGGATCCTGGCTTCCCGTACTGCAGCGAACGACCGCCGCAGGTAGCAAGAGGGGAACCGCAACCGCACCGGAAATGACCGTGGAGAAGCCCTCGGACGTTGGCGCGCCAGGTACATATAGTCTGCGGCCGTCAGTAAGATTGTTGAGAAGGTGATTCTCAAACGCATCACTAGGCACTGCATAACAAATGACATCCTGAGACCGGAGCAATTCGGCTTCAGGAATCACCACTCCACAACACAACAACTCCTACGGGTCGTTGAACATATAACACATGGTTTCAACATAAACAAAGCTACAGGGGCAGTGTTCCTGGACATCGAAAAGGCTTTCGACCGTCTATGGCACAACGGCCTCATCCGCAAACTCAGCGACGCGGGATTCCCCGACGGGCTGCTGCGTCTAATACACTCATACCTCACAGACAGGAGTTTCAACACTGATGTGCAGGGAAAACAATCAACACGACACGGTATACAGGCGGGAGTACCCCAGGGAAGCATCCTAGGGCCCTTACTGTTTAACCTCTACATAAACGATCTCCCAACCACACCCAACACAATGATGGCAATCTACGCGGATGACACAGCCATCCTTGCGCAAGATTGGAAACCATCAAACATTACGTCACGCCTACAGACTGCACTCAGAGTGGCCGAGCCTTGGTTGGAGAAATGGCGTGTTAGAGTAAACGTCGACAAGTGCGAAGCCGTTCTGTTCACTAGAAGACCGAAGCAACTGCGCAAACACCGTTACTGCAGACCAATAACCCTACATGCACGTCCAATACGTTTCCGCGAGAAAGTCAAATACCTCGGTGTCTGGCTGGACAGGAAATTACTCTGGGGGGGACCACATACAACACATGACCAACCGAGCTAGCGCGAGGCTCAAACAGCTCCATCCTATGCTCAACAGGCGTAGCACACTGAACAGAAGGGTGTCGAGGTCCATGTACATGACACTTATCCGACCCCTGTTGACGTACGCAGCTCCTGTCTGGGGATACGCTGCGCCTACACGCCTGCGCCGTCTGCAGCTCATACAAAACAAAGTACTCAAAATCATAAGCAATGCTCCACGATACACACGCATCGCGGACCTTCACCGGGAATACCGACTTGAGACTCTCACGGAGGTAATCCACAAACTCACCACAAGACTATACAGAAACTCCAGACATTCGCAGAACCCGTTTATTCTGAATCTGGGGAACTACGACCATAACCATAGATGGAAACATAAAAGACCAAAAGACATACTTGTAAGGGCATAACATCTATGGCCAAGCATACGCAAACATAACGGCACAGGCGAGCCCCTGTTAATCAGACGCTATTACTGGATATCCAGCTGAAATACACTGCCGAATAACTGGCACCACACAGGGAAGCCGTACCGTACACCGCATGCAAACAAGCTCCACACATCCCCCACACAGTGAGACGATCTATGGCCGATCTCCCACTACTGTATAACGATCTTGAATGTTCCAGGAATGTAGCAGCTGCAGCCACTGGGATACATCGCCATCGCTTGTCACGGTAATGATGCATGATACCCATACTAACAAATCCAACCTTGCATGAGCTATCGCAGCTAGTAAGCCACTACTGCTCTTACTACCCATCCCACTGTCGCAGAGGTTTTTTTTCCCACGGCACGAGCCATGGCACTTTTTTCCCCCTCTGCTCTTCAAATCGCTACCCTCACTCGCGTTTCGTCCACTATCTATCACCTGATGGACCGTGTTAATGCGTAGCCTTACCCAGACGCACGGACAACATCACAGCCCAGCATCCTGTGATCCACTTACTAGATAACTAACATGTTTTACGGAGGTGACAGTAGAACTTTTGGTTTGGTCACCACGTTGGTGCGGGCGTGGAGGGGCCCCATCTCTCATTTATAGCTCGGCTCCAGTTCACCACCAGCAATGGAGGGTGAAGCTTTGACAATGCCAGCCACTCGTGCTGGCGAAACGTCAGAAAAATCATTAGATGAACGTCGGCCGAAGAACCCGAGACAGAAGCCAATAGGCAGTTTGTCAATTATTTTATTACTATCTCCCATTAAAGAAGATTTTTTTTATGTTTGTTACAAGAAACTTCATTTTCTACCTGGAAATATTTCCTGCGCCTCCTTCAGCGGAAACATCATAAAATATAAGCTCAAGACTGAATTCGCTATAATGAAGTATGGTTAGTACATACCCATATACAGGGTGTTACAAAAAGGTACGGCCAAACTTTCAGGAAACATTCCTCACACACAAATAAAGAAAAGATACTATGTGGACATGTGTCCGGAAACGCTTAATTTCCATGTTAGAGCTCATTTTAGTTTCTTCCACCTATGCTCAATGGAGCACGTTATCATGATTTCATACGGAGTACTCTACCTGTGCTGCTAGAACATGTGCCTTTACAAGTACGACACAACATGTGGTTCATGCAGGATGGAGCTCCTCCACATTTCAGTCGAAGTGTTCGTACGCTTCTCAACAACAGATTCGGTGACCGATGGATTGGTAGAGGCGGACCAATTCCATGGCCTCCACGCTCTCCTGACCTCAACCCTCTTGACTTTCATTTATGGGGGCATTTGAAAGCTCTTGTCTACACAACCCCGGTACCAAATGTAGAGACTCTTCGTGCTCGTATTGTGGACGGCTGTGATACAATACGCCATTCTCCAGGGCTGCATCAGCGCATCAGGGATTCTATGCGACGGAGGGTGGATGCATGTATCCTCGTTAACGGAGGACATTTTGAACATTGCCTGTAACAAAGTGTTTGAAGTCACGCTGGTACGTTCTGTTGCTGTGTGTTTCCATTCCATGATTAATGTGATTTGAAGAGAAGTAATAAAATGAGCTCTAACTTGGAAAGTAAGCGTTTCCGGACACATGTCCACATAACATATTTTCTTTCTTTGTGTGTGAGGAATGTTTCCTGAAAGTTTGGCCGTACCTTTTTGTAACACCCTGTATATGTACGAGAAGTAACAAGGAGTAACGAGAATGGAAAGACGAGAAAGAAGTGGTCGGTTTAAAAATGATGTAAGATGGGTTGCAGTGTTTCTCCCATAGCGTTAAATTCTTACATCAAAGCAGCAATGATGGAAAGGTTCAAAATTGAGATAAAAATTCGTAGTGAAATGATTCGATGATGAGATTGCTATCCTCAGTGAAAATGAAAAAGATTTAGTAGTCACGTTGAATGTAACGAAAGGTCCAGTGAGCTTAGTATAGGGCTGAGAGTGAACTAAGGGAAGGCGAAAGTTATGAGGAATAAGAGAAATGAGACTACCGACATAAAAATCGTGGAGCAAGAAGAAGGAATGAAGCAATACTGGCACATTCAAAGGAAAATTGCGTGGTTGAGGCAAGAAGAATACAAGAAGCAAACTAGCGCAAGAAATCAGGGCACGGCTTGCTGAAAGAATTGTGCTGGTTTCGAACTTAAATCGTAATTCGATGAAGAAATTTTTGAGAATGTATGTCTGGAGAGCAGAGACCTATTGAAGTAAATGACTGACCGTCGAAAGACAGGAACAGAAGAGAATCGAAGAGTTTAAGTTATGGTGTTGTAAAGGTTGTTTCAAATTAGGTGCGCTGATAAGGCAGAAATGGGGGGAGTTCTCCGTAGAATCGGCAAGGTGAGAAACATATGGAAAACACGAACAAAAAAATGTTCAAATGTGTGTGAATTCCTAAGGGACCAAACTGCTGAGGTCATCGATCCCTAGACTTACTCACGACTTAAACTAACTTATGCTAAGAACAACACCCACACCCATGCCCGAGGGAGGATTCGAACCTCCGGCAGGAGGGGCCGCGCAATCCGTGACATGACGCCTCAAACCGCGCGGCTAAAGACGAACAAGAAGAAGGGACAGGGTAATAGGAGACGTATTAAGACACCAGGCAATAACCTTCATGGTACTAAAGGGAGATTTAGAGCGTTAAAACTGCAGGAGAAGACTGAGATTGGAATACATTCAGCAACTAACTAGGGACGTAGGTTTCAAGTACTACTCTGAGATGAAGAGGTTGGTGCAGGAGAGAAACTCATGATGGTTCGCATCAAACCAGTCAGTAGACTGGTGGGGGAAAAAATTATTGGTTACTTACGTATATAGACAGTTCTACCATTCTAGGAACCCAGACTCAATACCATTTTTGTATGTTGTCGACACTCATATTGGCAAGATATCAGTCCCAAAAATTGCATGATTTTCGAGAATAAATTAACTTGCACATGTGTGCTCTCACTACTTAGCTGCGTTACGAATGTATTTAACAGCAAATGACGACGGCATATCAATGCGTCAGCGTGTATAAAGTTGACATTGCTTAAAGCCAAAACATGTGAGGAAACATCGTTTCATAGCTGCATTTTTCAACTAGTGTAATCGGCCTAATGTCAAAGTACACAGCGATTTTTGTAAAATATTTTATAAACATTTTGTATTTCAACTGAACTTGATAATGGCCTAACGCCGTAATTGCGGCGCAGCTCTCGCGACCTACCGACCTCTTCCGCGCAGTGGGGCCTGCTGTTTCTCTCCAGCCCAAGTAATATAGATTTATGACTGGGTACTACGGTGCTACAGTTTTATACTTGACATGGCCAAACTTTGGCATGCAGTAGTTTAGTGTCAATAACTTTTGAAGAAGGCCAAATTATTTTGGCTGAAACCTGTTTGCAGCTGAGGTTGATGTGTTATACAGGGTGTCCATAATGAGGCTCCAACATTTGAACTCATAAAATCTGAGAGGAAACACAATTTATTGACGAACAAATACAGGGAAATCGTACAGCAGCTCATCAAGTTTTCATACACAGGTGGGCGGTTCAGTACATTTGAACATGGGCGCCACGGGTAGCGCGAAGAATATAAAGTCTATAATCGATTTCGTGCCATGTGTTGCGGAGCATCTGCTCTGTGACAGAGTTGATGACAATTCTTATGAGATGTTTCAAGTCTTGCAGGTCCTTTACTGGTGTAGCGTATACCCGGTCTTTCACATAACCCCACAAGAAAAAAATCGAGGGGGGGCTATGTCGGGCGAACGTGGCGTCCGAGGAATTGGACTTCCAAAGCCAATCCATCGTTGCGGGAATGTGTCATTTAAAAATTTTCGGACATCAAGGCTCCAATGGGGTGGTGCACCGTCCTGTTGAAACATCACATTTGACTGCAGGTCTGTTATCTGTGCGCCGACCGGTGTGGCCGTGCGGTTCTAGGCGCTTCAGTCTGGAACCGTGCGCCCGCTACGGTCGCAGGTTCCAATCCTGCCTCGGGCATGGATGTGTGTGATGTCCTTAGGTTAGTTAGGTTTAAGTAGTTCTAAGTTCTAGGCGACTGATGACCTCAGAAGTTAAGTCGCATAGTGCTCAGAGGCATTTGAACCATTTGTTATCTGCGGCACGGCAAATTGTTCCAACATGTTCAGATGGCTCCATCCACAGTCGGCTCCTGAAAGAAAAACGGCCCAACAAAGCGATTTACCATCAAACCACACCACACATTAACTTTCGGACTGTCGCGCATGTGTTCCCTAGGTGCATGTGAATTTTCGGACCGCCAGATGCGCACATTGTGACGATTGATAGCCCCTGACACGTGAAAGGTTACCTCGTCAGTAAACATCACGCGTGGTAAAAATGTCTCGTCCGCGGCAATGCGATCTAACATGACACATGCAAGTTCTTCTCGCTTTGGTCGATCATCAGGCTTGATTTCTTGCTCAACCTCCACTTTATATGCGTACAAACGCTGATGAAGCACTTCGTGCACTGTCGAACGTTTCGTACGAAGTTCTCGTACTGCCTGTCTAACTGACTTCTCTGGACTTTGTTCGAATGACCGCCTCACTTTTTCCACATGATGTTCGCTGATCCCAGACTTACCACCACCGTGCCCTTTCGCGACACTCCCAGTAGCCAAAAACTGATCACACCACTTCTTTATAGTCTTGAACGAAGGGGAGCTTTGTTGTAAACTCGACGAAAGTTTCTTTGCACTTGGGTCGCCGATTTTGTCTCTGCACACCACCAGACCACTTGTGCACGCTCCTTCATATCCTCCATTTTGCTGAAACAATTCATTGCAGCTCCACTACGGCCATTTGGCGTATCAAATTTGCACACCACAAACTTGTTGAGTTGCTCCGTCTGCCCCTTCAGGATTCACAGGTCCACCATCTGAAATGAGAAAGACATAGCATATTAAAATGTTGGAGTATCATTGTGGACACCCTTTGTTTAATCATCACAGTTGCTGACGGGGCTGCACGATGTTAAAAGTTCTTAGACCAAATTTGACATCTGAGATTCAGTTGCTTAGCTTTCGAAATAGTGGAGTTTACCTTGGTAAAAGCTACCCAGTTCGTTACTTACGGTTACTGTTTTACTGTAAAAACTTATAGAAGTCAGCGAGTTTGAGTTTTCTTCCATTTCAAAATAGCATGTAATGACTGTTCCTGGTGCATAATTAATACAAGTAACTGTTTACCAATTAATTTTGCGGGTATGTGAGCCTTAATGGTTTTCTCATTCCTATAATCAGAGTGCTACCCAGTTGTTAAGTGCTTTGTTGCTTATATATATATATATATATATATATATATACTCTGATTGGTTAGATATTTGTGTTTTATGTGTGTATATTTGTCTCTTGGATGGTAATATAATAAAATATAAGCCACTCTTTGTAAAACAGAGCACTGTTACTAGTTTTCTAAGATTAGTTTTTGGTCTGTTGTAGATCACGTTGTACCGGGCCTGCAACATCCACCAGCCCACTCGTGGGTGGCGAGTTCATACCGCCCACCCAGTCAGTTGGGCTATCCCGCCTGTGTGGGGCCAAATTGTATCTGTACTACTTATCTTGGCTCTGAACTTATGTTACCAACACTCGTGACGTACTGCCTATCTTTCTACTGTTACCAAATGTTCTGCAATCATTTAAGTTATTATATTTAAAAGCCGATTGAAAAATTTTGTAAATGTCAAGGTTTTAATTATTATTGTGCAGTTTAGGTGACTTCAGATACCTGTTAATGTTTCACGAATTGCTTACTTTCTGAACTGCCTAAAAGCTCTTTTGCTGACGTCAATTGCTAATTTCATTTGCTGCTTAATACTCAACAACTTGTTTAATTTCTTGTTTTCTTTTTATAAAAGCTATTTTACTGATGTCATAAGGTGTTGAATGTTATTTAAATAAAAGATTATGCATGTTTTCAACTGCGAGCACTGCTTTCTTGCCTTCTGACCCAGCCCTACCGCTTAAAAGTGTATTAATCTGCTTTAGTGTAAGTACAACCAGTTCATTTTCCAACAGGGTAACGGTCGTCCTCATACCGCCGTTGTAACCTATCGTGCTCTACAGTTTGTCAACGTGTTTCCCTGGCCTGCTCGATTACCACATCTATTTCTATTCGAGTACATATGATTATGGGACGTCATCGGACAACTCCAGCGTCATCAACAAACAGCATTAACTGTCCCTGTTTTGACCGACCAAATGTAACAAGCATGGTACTGCTTCCCACAAACTGACATCTGGCACCTGTATAACGCAATACACGCTCGTCTGTTTGCTAGCATTCAACATTCTGGAGGTTACACAGATTATTAGTGTACCAGCATCCAAAACTGTCAATGGTCTATCTCACACAATAACATATGATCTTGCAATGATAATCACATAAATATGTTACCTAGGCCAATATATTCCCAACATTTCATTTACTTCAATTATTTTGTGGTGATACGATTTTTTTCCGGCAGTGTTTGTACTCGTCTTCACAAATCTCCAGTTTTATTCTGATCTTCATGACATTTTGGACAGTTTACCTTCAAGAGAAGAGGAAGATCACTGTCTACGTAAGATTTCGTAATCTGACTTGAAACATATGTGTATGCAACATATAAACTGGACAGATTGTTACCAAAAATCTCTAAAAGTTCTTGGCCGATTTCTTCAAATTTCTACACCTTTCCGTAATGAAGATTTGGGCGGACACCAGCCATATATTTTTAATATAAAAAGTATGTAAATACAGAATGAGATTTTCACTCTGCAGCGGAGTGTGCACTCATATTAAACTCCCTCGCAGATTAAAACTGTGTTCCAGACCGAGTCTTGCCAGCAAAAGGCAAAGGTCCGTAGCTGGAGTTTCGGTACGGCACACAGTTTTACTCTGCCAGGGAGTTTCATACCAGCGCACACTCCGCTGCAAAGTGAAAATCTCATTATGGAAACACCCCCAGGCTGTGGCTAAGCTATGTCTCCGCAACATCCCTTCTTCCAGGAGTGCTAGTTAAGCAAAGTTTGCAGAAGAGCTTCTGTGAAGTTTGGGAGGTAAGACACAAGGTACTGGCAGAACTGAAGATGTGAGGACGCGTTGTGAGTCGTGCTTGGGTAGTTCAGGTGGTAGGGCACTTGCCCGCGAAAGGCAGACGGACAGACAAAAAAAAAAAAAAAAAAAAAGGAAATGAAATTATCTTACAATGGTACCGTTTTTACAGATTGAGCCACGGAAGCACAAAGATTCAAAACCATTATCAAAACATATACGAAACGGAATCTTGACAAAGTATAGAAACAGATAAGGGGCATAACGAGCATCCGCAAATTCAACAGAAATACGTAAATAAATTGAAATATCACATCCGAAGTAAACGTGGAAGTTCGTAGCTTATAGTTTGCGACGTTGCAGCAATGCACGTTAAAATGATATATAATTTTATGGGAAAAGATTTTGTATTATGTTTTTTTAATTACTTTCTGTAATTTTAATTATTTTCCGTTATCTTTAGTAACGCAAGTGTATTTGACAAATGGTTTAAGCTTCAGGATTAAACCACCAAATACTAATAATGGAGATTGTGGCATTCATTTCATTCCATCCTAGTCTGATAGTTATATTAAAATAAAACAGACACTGCTGCAAAGTTATTTTTATTTAAAAATAACGCCTTTCGCCTTACTTAGGCATTATCAGGTTATCTCAAACCAAAAAGGACGCTAATTAAATAACTACCCTATACATGTTATTGCAACCGTGACTGTTTTATTTTCATACAAAGGAAATTGTGGCAGTTAATTATTAACACGAAGAAGCTATGATATGGATAAGTATATTGCGTAATACCAATTCGTCACGACGAAATGTTCTGGGGTAAATAAAGATTTTCAGAATATAATCATAATGTAGGAAACGTTGGACAGAGAAATTTGCAGTGTGCGTTAGCTAATTAATTCCAGGCTATTGTTCAACTGCAAGCTTCAGTATTTGTTCCATCATGGAATTACTGATACATGCCGTGGACTCATTCAAAAAGGTGTATAATTTTGAGGTCTCCGTATCCATGTATATTCCACATACTAAAATTCTGGGTGCCACCTTATAGTACGTTAAGCAGTACATTTCTGGTAGCACTACCATTTCGTCACTTACCTATTCCTTCAAGTCACAGATTGTGCATGAAGATAATCACTGTTTGTAAGCATTTATATGAGCTCTAGGTGTTCCAGTATCCCCATCTTTATGATTCGAGGGTACATACTTAAGAAGTTAACACATTGTACACTTCCACTTGGGACATTCACTGAAGAGGCACAACTTTTATCACCATCATGTTAATAGTGTGCTGGTTCACCTACTGCCAAGATGCTACTCCAGGTGGGTGTAACATGAATGTGCGCAACGGAAAATACTGAACATGATAGTGAAGATTTGACCCCGTCTCACTATCCCCTGAAGCAGATCTTAGGATCTCTTAATGGTAATATTATCTTCTTCTTGCTCTTTGACATATAAGTTGCAACATAAACATAAATGAATGATTAAGGGAACTAGTGACTTACAAAATGATAAATACTGTTTCTGCTTATACATTTATTGTAGATTAAAACTCCTTCATAAATTACAAATGTTTATATATCAAAGTCCAATGGACATAAAGATATACAAATGAATTTCCTAAATAATACGATTGATCAATTGCCCAAATCTGCCCCTTTTCTATGGCTACACGTTCTAATATAAGTAACACGAGATGACTGACATCACCTATGTACCAAACACTAGAAGAGACTAGTTTCAAAGATGACCTACAGTGGTGTGTACACTCAGTGGAAATAAAACAGACTTGGTCACAAATGTTTAGTTTCGTAGCCCTAATAAGCCGAAGAAATTAGCAATATCAGCGTATGAACTGTGTCCGGTGCGTCGGAGTGATGGTTCTCGCACTCGTCTGCGACGACAGAAGAGCTCCAGCTACAAAATATTAAAAAAAAAAAAAAAAAAAAACTCGTTCAAACGCTAGGACGGCAGAAGACGGTCCTCTGACTTCCATAATGGAATACTCTCTTCTCCACTCTGTGTTGTACAGACGAGAAACGCGAACGCCCAGCCACAAGTATGGGGTTCAGATAACATCTCAATGCGAGTAGAGGCAGAAGAAGTGCTCTCAATCACTGAATGTTGCGTACTCAATGACGACTCCCTACCCAGAGGTGAAGTCCAGAATTGTATTTCTCAACACTACAGTGCCTAACCGTTCTGACTATAAAATCTCCTGAGAGCAAAGACAGCAAGTCTGTCTGTACCAACAAAAGACGATACTGAGCGACTGTCAAACACGGGCGCTATTTGGGCAGCAAAATAACTGATGATGGTCGAAGTAGAGAGGATATAAAATGTAGACTGGCTAGGGCAAGAAAAGCGTCTTTGAAGAACAGGAATCTGTTAACATCGGGTATTTGTATGGAGCGTAGCCATTTATGGAAGTGCAACATGGACGATAAATAGTTTAGACAAGAAGAGAATAGAAGCTTACCAAATGTGGTGCTGGAGAAGAATGCTGAAGATTAGATGGGAAGATCACATAACTAATGAGGAGGAATTGAATAGGATTGGGGAGAAGAGAAGATTGTGGCACAACTTGACCAGAAGAAGGGATCGGTTGGTAGGACATGTTCTGAGGCATCAAGGGATCACAAATTTAGCATTGGAGGGAAGTGTGGAGGGTAAAAATCGTAGAGGGAGACCAAGAGATGAATACACTAAACATATTCAGAATGATGTAGGTTGCAGTAGGTACTGGGATGGAGTAGCATGGAGAGCTGCATCAAACCAGTCTCTGGACTGAAGACCACAACAACGGCAACAGATAGAGTTAACTGCAAATGCCATCACTGACACAATGAGCATACCATTTGTGGTGTATCTTTCTAAATGTGCTGAAACTGACGGCCATCAACCTCAGTGCAAGCATGACATCAGCGAACAATTTTCTGACACATCCTAACAAATACCCCTGGTGTGTTTCGATTCACAGGCAGCTACAATTCTGGCAGCTAATTCCATCTCCGCATCCACTGGGATCTCTCATACACAAGTGACTTTAGATATCCCCACAGGAAATAATAAAGGGAGTCGGGTCAGGTGACCTTGCAGGCCATGGAATGAGACCTCTTCTTTCAATCCAGCGATCAGGAAATACTTCCTAGAAATCGGGCTCGTCCTCCTCGTTTCCTGTTGGAAGTAAAAATGACATGTAAGTAAACAGCGCAGTACGTGTAAACTAGTACGCGTGTTAGTTGGAAATAAGCTGGAAAACAGTAACGCCAGACAAAAAGCAGCAGACAAGTTTACTTCCGTACCTCCTTAATCTTCTCTGACCCCAGGTTTCCAACATCAGATTGTTCAGTGGAGCATTCTCTATGTCCTCTTACATTTTTGCATGCTTCTACAAAAACACATATACATATATATATAGATAGTCATTCAATTATTTTATGAGTATGCCAAAGTTAAAATAAGCATTATAGTCATCAGGTTAGACCTCCAGTTATGTGCTGAAAGACATTCTCGTTTTCACCATTTTAAACTGACAAACAGACTGCTGTGTATTAAACTGTTTTCCAGGTGCAATTAATGCTTAACTAATAAGAAAGCTTCGTTGCGAGTACAAAGCTGAGGAAGCATGAAAGTTCTCTTGTGAGAGCAGGTGAAAGAGAAAGGAACGTTGTCAGATTTTTACAACTGTTTGCATTCCGTTTTACTTAAAAGGTACGATGATGTCCCGTCAAAAAGAGCCGTTTTAATTTAAAAATGCTGGTAGTAGTTATAAAACGGGGGACGAAGAATAAATATCATTTCTCATGCCGACCATGGAGTTCTACTGGCAAACAGTGAAGACAACCTGCAGGAACTTTTACACCGTGGCACCCAAGAAACTAAATATCGTATTATCCATTAAAAAAATAAAGAAAACAAAATCAAAGCTACGACCGCACTGGTGGTACAAGTTAGACGCCATGGACTCGCATTCTTGAGGACGACGGTTCAATCCCGCGTCCGGTCATCCTGATTTAGGTTTTCCGTGATTTCCCTAAATCTCTTCAGGCAAATGCTGGGATGGTTCCTTTGAAAAGGTCACGGCCGACTTCATCCTTTCCCTAATCCAATGAGACCGATGGCCTCGCAGTTTGGTCTCATCCCCCAAAACAACCCAACCAACCAAGTTAGGTGCAAACTGGAGGGGGGATAGAAAAATTATCCAACAGCTAAAATGACATTTAAGTATGTTGGTACTGAGCTGCCCAGCAGTGGAAAATTAAAGTTATAGAACAAGTAGCAAAAACAGATAAAGTGGCAGGGTGTTTTAATGATTTTGTTTGGAAAAACATGTATATAGTAAAAGGTACAAAGGCAAGAATATACAAAACAATAGTGATACTAATTATGGTGTACACACTGGGACAAAACCGGATACATCGAAAACAAAGCCATGGAAATGAAAAAAATTCTGCGAAGGATTTAGAAGGAAGCACTGCAAGATTCAGAGGGACTCCATTAACGAACGAGTGGGTGAGTACATAAATGATACGAACACATAGCGGGAAGATTGTGAAAATCGTAAGAAATAAATTACCAGCCCACGGGAAAGATAGAATTACAAATGATGAAGATTCTTTGTTTTTTTTAAAAAAAAAAAGTACGGCTTCGGTTTTAATTGGTCGGTTTTTCCAATTCTAGATGACTTTTTTTTCATTCTTTTCCGTGAGAAGCGCCGTAAACCTCGTCGCGTTGCTGTCAGGGCCAGGGCTGTAGCCGACACGAGGAGGCGGCGCGGTGGCCGGCGATTTGCGGCGCATGCGCAGTTATGCGCAGCGGCGACTGGCCACTACGCCACCTCCTCACACCGGATGTTACCCTGTCCCTAGCATCCATCGCAGAGGCAATTGCGTCCGAGTCCTGCCTGCACGCTCCACGTCAGCGTCTTGCTGCTGCTAGGGACAGGGCATCATCCGGTGTGAGGAGGTGGCGTAGTGGCCAGTCGCCGCCGCGCACTACTGCGCATGCGCCGCAAATCGCCGGCCACCGCGCCGCCTCCTCGTGTCGGCTACAACCCTGGCCCTGACAGCAACGCGACGAGGTTTACGGCGCTTCTCACGGAAAAGAATGAAAAAAAAAGTCATCTAGAATTGGAAAAAACCGATCAGTTAAAACCGAAGCCGTACTTTAGTTCTCAACAACCAATATTTTCCTCAATTTGTTGGGTCTCGGTTACAACAGATTTCTTTTTTCTCTAATAACCTCAATCAGCGCTAACTAATTTTTTTTTCATTCTCAAATCCATTTTTTTAAAAAGGGAATAATTTTTATTTGTAAAATTTGCAATGGTTTGAAATATTGCTTTGTTGAAGAAAATGGGCAAAGTGATGAATGCTATTTTAATAACGATGTCGACAGAAACACATGGCATAAGAATTGGTGGAGTATTGTTGAGACAATAATGTTCTTGTTGCTGAGTATCGTGGCTTAAGGTACACGCGGACACATGCGGTGTGCAAAATTTGCTCCCGCCTACACGTTAGGTTGTCGCTCTCGTCGCCGGACATCCGTTGTATTGCAGAACGGTAGCAACTGGAAATATTTTTATAAAGTGACGTAGCGCCGAGGTACTGCTATAAAAGCTTGAAGATTAGTTTGCAATTTTGCATTTGCAGGAGAGAACAGAAATTGTGGTAAGAAATTGAAAATGTAACAATTCATCCATGGTAACAACAAAAACAGAAAGCTGTTCTGGTGCCTGCGTCTACGTAATGTGCCTTTTTCTGCTTGTACCCCCTGAAAAGGACAAATTAACACAAAAAACAGAGTTCTTCAAACTCGGTTTTCCCCCTTTCGCACTGATTTCATAATGTGGTAGAGTCCCCGATTACAACGTGATTGTTGAGCAGAGTTTTAAAAAAACTAGAATCAGTAGGAAAATACTGGTAATTTTCGTGTGTTTTTCAACCACTGATTACTTTCCGAGAACAGCAGTGAGCGGTGGCATGGCTAAATTTTCTTTTATTTGCCTATTTAAATTAATAATTTCATTCTGTGTACCTCGAAACTGAGTCCAGATTTTTCGATCTTTGTTCGATTTCTGCGTTTATTATAAGAAATAATAGGAATGAAAACCGAAGATCGCTTATTTCAGAAAGCATTTAATCTGAACAGTTTCAACATCCAGTTGAACTGCCGAGGGAAACAAGCGATATAATCGAAAACTGCTTGTTTCAGCGATAACCATCATCCCTAGTGAAATAACTCGAACCCAGAAACTGCGAGAAAATGCTCATAATACTGACGTAACCGATATATAAACTTGTGTCCATCGGTTGTCTCACATTAAGCAAAACCACTCAAACCTGGAAAGTGACTAGTTTCATGCGGTTGTTTTCATTCTACTGAAAAAACCGCCTGAACGAAAACACAAGCGACTGGCCAGCCGGTTGCCCCTTTTGCGGGCAGTACCATCAATCGAAAGATACTCCATTCGTCTCTGCTCCACTTACATACTTTCCTTACTTAGAGCGATCTAAAGTGGAATTAACCCATAAAATTGATAGCAGGCTGCCTCACTGCGATTCATTGGATGAATACTCAGGAAACACAATCAATCAACAAAGTAGGCAGCTTCCAAAACGCTTGTTCCACTGCTATTTGAATACCGTTCTTCGATAAGGACATAAGCTGAAGTAATGAATTAAAATTAATGCATTGGTAGAGACTTGAACTGTAGTCGCCTGCTTAGGAGATAAAGACACTAACCACTACACCACCATAGCACTGTAGCTAGCAGTCCTTCACAAGCTACTGTAGTAGAAAGCCCACCAACACAAATTTAAATTCACATCTTCAACCCATTTTACTATCCTTAAATCCTCAGTATTGCAAAGGTTCCCTGACATTGGTATAGCATCCCAGTTTTGTATGTAATTAAGAAATCCTGCCTGTAATTCAGGTACAAGTGGTCAACTGATGAGGTGGAATAACATTTTCCTGTAGATATGTGAGTCTCAACTGTACCTTTCATACGGATACAAGCTGAAGCAAACGAATTAAAATTTGTGGGACAGCCAGGACTTGAACATAGTCCTTTTCGTCAGTAGATTGAGGGGCTAACCAATACACCACCATAACAATGCAGCTGCGATAGCTTCATGATCTACCCTTTAGTAATGCCCTCCCTGAAACAAACTTCAATTCCTCCTTCAGCCAGTTTTCTCCTTTTTAAATCGTCAGTATTACCAAAGTTCTCTGACAATGGAATAGCACCCCAGCTTTGTACTTGATAAGAGAATCCTACCTGTCCTTCAGACATAGGTGACCTACTGATCTGATGAACTACATTTTCCTGTACACATATGAGTCTCAACTTTATCTTCGACGATGACAGGTGCTGAAGCAATGACTTAAAATTTACGGTGTAGCTGGCACTTGAACCCACAGCTCTTGCTTGATAATCAGGTGTGCTATCCACTACACCACCATCACACTGTGGCTACCAAACTTTCAAGGGCTGCTATAGTGAAATTCCCTCCCTACCACAAATTTCAATTCACCCCTTCAACTCGTTTTCCCCTTCTAAACTAGTAAGCATTACCAAGGCTCTCTGGCACTGGAATAGCATCCCAGTCTTGTATGTAATCGGGAAATTCCGCCTGTACCTCAGGCTAACTGATCTATTGATTTGATGAATTACATTTTTCTGGAGACGTGTGACTCTCAACTTTATCTTCACTACAGATAGAAGCTGAAACAATGATTTAAAATTTGTGCTGTAGTCAGGACTCGAACCCAAATTACCTACTTAGCAGGCTTATGTGCTAACCACTACACCACCACTGCACTGAGATTAGCACCCTTTATTGAGAAACCCTAGACAAATGCCGCCCCCACCCTTACTAAAAGTTCAATTCACACATTCATCCCATTTTTCCCTTCTTAAATTGTCAATATT
This sequence comes from Schistocerca nitens, assembly GCF_023898315.1. NCBI lineage: Eukaryota > Metazoa > Arthropoda > Insecta > Orthoptera > Acrididae > Schistocerca > Schistocerca nitens. The sequence goes on along the minus strand of NC_064625.1, from coordinate 91,132,724 downwards.
GCCGAGGCTCACTTTCACTGAAATAGCACCCCAGCTTTGTATGTAATAGGGTAATCCTGTCTGTACTTCTGGCATAGGTGATGTACTGATGTAATGGAATTACATTTTCCTGGAGAGATGTGAGTCGCAACTTTATCTTCACTGAGGATAGAAGCTGAAACGATGATGTAAAATTTGTGTTATAGTCAGGACTCGAACCCAAATTACCTGCTTAGTAGGCTTACATGCTAACCACCACACCACCAGTGCACTGTCGTTAACATAACTTCATGAGCTACCCTACTCGAATGCCCCCCCCCCCCCCCCATACCCTTACTAAAAGTTCAATTCACACCGTCATCCCATTTTTCCCTTCTCAAATTGTCAATATCGCCGAGGCTCTCTTTCACTGAAATAGCACCCCAGCTTTGTATGTAATAGGGTAATCCTGTCTGTACTTCTGGCATAGGTGATGTACTGATGTAATGGAATTACATTTTCCTGGAGAGATGTGAGTCGCAACTTTATCTTCACTGAGGATAGAAGCTGAAACGATGATGTAAAATTTGTGTTATAGTCAGGACTCGAACCCAAATTACCTGCTTAGTAGGCTTACATGCTAACCACCACACCACCAGTGCACTGTCGTTAACATAACTTCATGAGCTACCCTACTCGAATGCCCCCCCCCCCCCCCCCATACCCTTACTAAAAGTTCAATTCACACCGTCATCCCATTTTTCCCTTCTCAAATTGTCAATATTGCCGAGGCTCTCTTTCACTAAAATAGCACCCCAGCTTTGTACGTAATCGGGGAATCCTGTCTATACTTCTGGCTAAGGTGATGTGTTGATGTGATGGAATTACATTTTCCTGGGAGACATGTGAGCCGCAACTGTATCTTCGACAAGGACAGAAGCTGAAGCAATGAATAAAAATTTGAGACATAGCTAGCACTTGAACCAAGGTCTCTGACTTCACTGGCTGATACGCTAACCACTACACCACTGCTGTCCTTTTACTGCCAACCCTTCACAGGCTACACCAATCGAATGCCCTCCCTAACATAACCACGCCTTCAGACCATTTTCCCATTCTTAAATCTTCAGTATTCCCTAGGCTCTTCGACATTGGAATAGCACGTCAGCTTTGTACCTAATGGGGAAATCCTGCCCATGTGTACGTGGTCTGTTGATCTGATGGTATGATATTTTCCTGGAGACATATGAGTCTCAGCTTGATACTTCATAAGGATAGAAGCCGAGCAGTGAATTATAGTTTTAATCTGTCCTTATGTAATAAAAATGGGGGTTCCTATTTAAAAAATCGCAGTTGATATCCGTTTGACCTATGGCAGCGCCATCTAGCGTGCCAACCATAGCGCCATCTAGTTCCCCCCTTCAAGCTAGACGAGTTTCGTCCTTTGCAGTTTTTTCGTTTGACGCTTATTTCGTGAGATATTTGGCCCCGTCGCTATCGATGGACCACCCTGTACACCACTGGGGTTAAACTCTTTTTATTACTGTATTTCTTGCAGACGGTCGATTTTATTTGTATTAATATATTCTCAATAGCGTGTCTGATAAGTGTGAATACTATTTGTATGTTTCTAAGTCGGCATGCACGAAAAATCAACGAAATAGTGAGTAATGGTCTGAATATTTGCCGGTGCTCTTTGACTCATCTTCCGAGTTTGTTTTCTGTTCAGTTAGCATTTGTCGCCTGTGGATTTACTCTTCTGACATCTTCTCATATACATGATGACAGGTTCAATACACAGTAACATTTCCTGCAGTAACATCGTGTCAAGTGGACCAGTACGCGAAAGGTCTACTAAACATGCACGAGGTGCGGTAGACTCTTTGCTATACTTGCCGAATTATTTCATGGAAGTCGTTAAACTCACTCTGATGTTGAAATGGCTGTAAATGTGGATTTATACACATGGCCGAAAACTGACTGTGAACTCCACTCCTGAGGGCCTGTGAAGGGCTTATTTCAATACTGGTACAAGTCCATTTTTGTTCATATTGAGATACAGAGTCCAAAAGTTAAATAAGTGTTGAAAAATCTGCAGTTGAGATACCAGAAATATTCAAGCATATGACTTCCTGCTAGAGATGAACATTTCTTTCCGTTTGTTTGGCTCATTAATTTCAGAAGCATTATAGACAGAAAAGTGGAGTAATGGACTCGTACCATTATTGAAGTAAGCCATTCATATATCTACTAACACAAGTTGGCGATGCCAATTTCTTGCACGTGTTTTCAAACTACGATGAATGATATTTTGCTCCTGATTCACTAGTAAGGATATTTACCACTTCTTACCTCATGGCGTGCTTGGAAATACATAATAAGTTCAGCAGTTTTACTAATTACTATTACCAAAAAGTACATACTAATTTGTGTTTTACTGTTCTGCTGGGCCATTTTGACATTTAAAGGGTTAATCTGAAGTGTGCTCGGTGTTATTTGCGTGCAGGTGAGGTTGTGTAACGGAATTTAACACTTCACAGAAAGATTCATTTATTTCAGTGTATATGTCGTTGATGTAAGCACTTAAATTTATAGCTGGAAATTTTATTATTCTGGTACAATGAGCATAGCAACAAACACATCATAAAAACATTTTCACATTCTGATCTTTACATTCCAAAGACTCTTGTCTGCTAAGAAAAACTTACGTTAGTTGCTAAGATAGTACCAACAATGAAAATACAATCTTTTTACGTAAACATATTTATCTCAAGGCACAATAAGTGTGTTCACTTACACAATTATTTTACATCATACAAATATAAAAAATGTAGGCACTTAATCAGTTGTTTGATTAATAAAAGTATGCTAAAGTGGCACTAAATACTTAAATATTCTTGTGCAGTGTGGAGCTGACGACATGTTGTTGATTAAAACATATCTGTAATGAAAATATTAGCCACCTGAAGATGGGCATGGTGGCCCAAAACCGGTTATGGCACTAAAATAAAACATTTAAAAAGTGCTTGCGACATTCACCAACAATCATTAACGGTCGAGGAGTGCACAAGATCCGACATGGATAAAATAACAATAAACCTCTGCTTGCAACTGGTTGTAGAAATTAAATGTTCTGTTTGGAAGACAAAGCGCCCGCAACAAGTTATTTCACATACACGTTTTAAAGCAAAATCTGAATATCCTCCTCCGAGTAGAAATATCATACCTCTTTCTACAGTTCCAAGGAAGACTTCAAAATACGTCGATTGAAGAGAAGTAAGAAATTATTAAATTAATTTTTATCGTAACTTTTTGTCATAATTTTTGTTTCATGGACAATTCAACATGTGCTCGTATTTGTTCAAAGTGATCTGAGTGGTTTGTTATGAAACTGGATATCGAAAAAGTTGAAGATACAAGTAGAGGGATCTGAAATTCTACATTATGCAAATGTGGTGAAGAAGAGCAATGATCATTCTGCTTGTAAGTTGTGCCCAACTACATGCTGTCACTGTAACGTGATTGATGCCGCCAAGGATGGATATAATTTGACTGCATTCTTGTCTGATCGTATTTTGTGTGTGTTTCTCCGGCATATAATTAGCTGGTGTCGTTAACTGTCAGTAGAAACAATACCATCATTCTCATTGGAGTATTTTGTTCAAAGATTGCAGTAGCGTGTAAGTCATACTATATGTTTCTGAAGTGACTGAGTAAATAAATCATTGATTAATTTTCAAAAGGCGTCCATTTCACCACACATTCTAGCCGCAAATGACAAGTACAGCACCTCCTCAATGTAAATTGCTTATAAAATAATAAGCTGTATCTTGATTCACGCCTGCGTCTTTTCTAGAAGTAATATCACAAATTTACTGTTCTGGTCACTGTGTCGGATGGATTGTACGTACAAATTGTCATTTATGCCTTCCAAGGTGCTTGTGCTTTTTGAGAGCAGAAACGCAACCTACCTGCGTATATTGTACTGAAGAGTACTTCTTGTTTCAATGGCTGAGAACCAAACTGTTTTCCACGGAACATTGGTGCAATGCAGGGAGTGAATAAATACTGTGTGAAAACTATTAATAAGATGGCGGTTTTTCGAAGTTTTATTGATACAAGCCTTTTAAAATATTTTTGTGATTTCTGTGTTATTAGTTTTGATTTAAAGTTGAAGTAATCACTTGATCAATCAGGTTTTTCTCTTTTTAAAAGAGGTTATTAACCTTCACATTAAAATGTATCTCAGTTCCAGGATTCTCAAAATGTTGGAACAATTTTGGGAACCCCTGCTCTAGCGATACTTATGTCGCGTTGATTACCTTGACACATATGAAATTAAACTAAGTAATCAGCTGTAAATGAACTGAACCTTCACATTTAACAATGTGTTCCATCCAAGTTCCATTATTCTCAAAATGTTCTGCCAGTGCGGTAGTTTGGGAACCCCTGCTCCAGAGATCCTTACGTGGCCTTGAGTCCATTGACATATGTAAAACTAAATTATCAGGTATAAAGGTGGCAATTCTTCACATTAATCAGCGAGTTTCATCCAAGTTCCACGCGTCTTAAAATGTTCTGCCAGAGGAAAAGATTCTGAACCCATGCTCTAGCCAGACAGACATTGATTTCATTCCATTTACCCATATGAAATTAAAATAAGTTATCAGCTGTAAATGTGGCGAACCTTCACACCAAACAGTGTGTTCCATTCACGTTCCAAGATTCTCAAAACGTTCCACCAGAGGAAAATTTTGGGAACCCCTGCTCTAGAGATACTTACATCGCCTTGATTCCATTCACACATGCAAGGTTCTCAAAATGTTTCACCAGCCTATTGTCTAGAGATACTTACGTGGCGTTTTCCAATGTCACATGAAAAATTATACTAAATGATTGTTAGTAAGTGTCGCGAATCTTCAAGTAAAACAGTGTTTCATTTCAGGATTGTCAAAGTGTTCTGCCATAGATAGATACATGGCCTTGATTCCACTGATAAATATAAAATTAAAATAAGAAATCAGCTATAATTATGAGGGTGAATGTATGGTTATTATAGTTGAATTTCAGGCATTCATGTACAAAACAGATTTATTAAACCCGCTTCATAATACAGTATGTGAGTGATCACTGTAGCGTCACAAAATCGTCGATCAAATGTATGTACGTTAAAATGTTTATTTGTAAGGTGTCTAAATACAGAAACTGCATTTTTCTTTTTCCGTGTAACAGCCGATTACCAGAGACTGAATGACGCCTCTAAGAACGGACCAAGCTTTCCGGTGTCTGGTCGTAAGTCGTAATGCGCGAATGTCCACCGTTCCTCGGAACAACTACCTGTAAGATTTTTTATTGTAATTTTTTTTATGTAGCGTTACGTATCTCAAAGAGTTGTGAGTTGAGTGCGGTTTTTATCAGACTGCCTTCTACATTCAGATATACAGAACTCAAAACATCAAACAAGTGTTTTCAATGCGGAAAGTTAATGCTGGGTTTGCGTGTATATAAAACTTAAAGAAATTAATTGTACATGGAAAAACGTTGCAACTTTTATTATACACTGGAGCCTGGAGAGGTGTGAGTCGTTCGGCAAAATGATAGAGAATTACTTACACATTCGAAGACAACTTTAAGAGAGAAACTTTTGATTTATTATTTTGAACAGCGTGAGTGGAAGAGAAAAACAAATGCCTATCTACGTGCATACTCTGCAACCCGCGCACGACGCAAAATACCCTGTACCATTACTGGTCATTTCCTTTCCTGTTCAACTCGAAGATATAGCGAAGGAAAGAAAGGCTGTCTCTATGTCTGCATACGAGTCCTAACATCTTTAGTCTTGTCTTTGCCGTCCACGACACATTTAAATACACTATTAGACACATTTTGTCTAATAGTGTATTTTAAATACGACAATATGCCATCTTAGGCACTGTATAACATTAAAACACTTGATAATGGCAACTTAAAGCCGAAATCATGATCGTGTAAATGTAACACGGAAAAAAACACACACACACACACACACACACACACACACACACACACACACACACACACACACGGTCTAATGGCGGTACTGACTTTAAAGAAGGCCATTACGTCTTTGCGAATTTCATTCAAAAATGTAGACATTCACGGCCGGAAATGTTATGTCCATTATAATTATCAGGGCTGTTACGCCGTGGTCGGTTGATGAATTCTGTGTCAACTGACACATAATTCATCAACCGATCACGGCATAACACCCCAGATAATTATAATGGACATGAATTTCATTCCGCATACTCACTTGGACAGCAACTACACCTCGCAGATAGGCGTGTACGATAAACGCAGATGAGATGATTGTGTTTGCTTTGGTTGGGCGCTCAACTGGGCGGTGATCAGCGCCCATACAAAGTCGCAATGTTTCACACAGTCCAATTCCTTTACTCAGTCCAGTTTAGCCACTGAGTGGTGGTGGTGATGATGATGATGATGATGATGATAATGATAATGATGAGGACAACACAAACACTCCGTCGCTGGGCAGAGAAAACCCGAAACCCGGCCGGAAATCGAACCCGGGACCCCGTGATCCAGAGGCAGCAATGCTAGCCACTAGACAACGAGCTGCGGACATATACAGGGTGAGTCACCTAACGTTACCGCTGGATATACAGGGTGAGTCAGCTAACGTTACCGCTGGATATACAGGGTGAGTCACCTAACGTTACCGCTGGATATACAGGGTGAGTCACCTAACGTTACCGCTGGATATACAGCGTGTCACCTAACGTTACCGCTGGATATACAGGGTGAGTCACCTAACGTTACCGCTGGATATACAGCGTGAGTCACCTAACGTTACCGATGGATATACAGGGTGAGTCACCAAACGGTACCGCTGGATATACAGGGTGAGTCACCGAACGTTACCGCTGGATATACAGGGTGAGTCACCGAACGTTACCGCTGGATATACAGGGTGAGTCACCTAACGTTACCGCTGGATATACAGGGTGAGTCACCTAACGTTACCGCTGGATATACAGGGTGAGTCACCTAACGTTACCGCTGGATATACAGGGTGAGTCACCGAACGTTACCGCTGGATATACAGGGTGAGTCACCGAACGTTACCGCTGGATATATTTCGTAAACCACATCAAATACTGACGAATCGATTCCACAGACTGAACGTGAGGAGAGGGGCTAGTGTAATTGGTTAATACAAACCATACAAAAATGCACGGAAGCATGTTTTTTAACACAAACCTACGTTTTTTTGAATGGAACCATGTTAGTTTTGTTAGCACATCTGAACATATAAACAAATACGTAATCAGTGCCGTTTGTTGCATTGTAAAATGTTAATTACATCCGGAGATATTGTAACCTAAAGTTGACGCTTGAGTACCACTCCTCCGCTGTTCGATCGTGTGTATCGGAGAGCACCGAATTACGTAGGGATCCAAAGGGAACGGTGATGGACCTTAGGTACAGAAGAGGCTGGAACAGCGCATTACGTCCACGTGCTAACACCTTTTTATTGGTCTTTTTCACTGACGCACATGTACATTACCATGAGGGGTGAGGTACACGTACACACGTGGTTTCCGTTTTCAATTATGGAGTGGAATAGTGTGTGTCCCGACATGTCAGGCCAATAGATGTTCAATGTGGTGGCCATCATTTGCTGCACACAATTGCAATCTCTGGCGTAATGAATGTCGTACACGCCGCAGTACATCTGGTGTAATGTCGCCGCAGGCTGCCACAATACGTTGTTTCACATCCTCTGGGGTTGTAGGCACATCACGGTACACATTCTCCATTAACGTACCGCACAGAAAGAAGTCCAGAGGTGTAAGATCAGGAGAACGGACTTGCCAATTTATGCGTCCTCCACGTCCTATGAAACGCCCGTCGAACATCCTGTCAAGGGTCAGCCTAGTGTTAATTGCGGAATGTGCAGGTGCACCATCATGCTGATACCACATACGTCGACGCGTTTCCAGTGGGACATTTTCGAGCAACGTTGGCAGATCATTCTGTAGAAAAGCCATGTATGTTGTTTTTGTTACAACACGCAACTGAACGTCGGAGGTTTCAAGCGTCAACTTTAGGTTACAATATCTCCGTATGTAATTAACATTTTACAATGCAACAAACGGCACTGATTAGGTATTTGTTTATATGTTCAGATGTGCTAACAAAACCAACGGGGTTCCATTTAAAAAAACGTAGGTTTGTGTTAAAAAACATACTTCCGTGCATTTTTTTATGGTTTGAATTAACCAATTACACTAGCTCCTCTCCTCACGTTCGGTCTGTGGAATCGGTTCGTCAGTATTTGATGTGCTTTACGAAATATATCCAGCGGCAACGTTAGGTGACTCACCCTGTATATACACTCCTGGAAATTGAAATAAGAACACCGTGAATTCATTGTCCCAGGAAGGGGAAACTTTATTGACACATTCCTGGGGTCAGATACAGCACATGATCACACTGACAGAACCACAGGCACATAGACACAGGCAACAGAGCATGCACAATGTCGGCACTAGTACAGTGTATATCCACCTTTCGCAGCAATGCAGGCTGCTATTCTCCCATGGAGACGATCGTAGAGATGCTGGATGTAGTCCTGTGGAACGGCTTGCCATGCCATTTCTACCTGGCGCCTCAGTTGGACCAGCTTTCGTGCTGGACGTGCAGACCGCGTGAGACGACGCTTCATCCAGTCCCAAACATGCTCAATGGGGGACAGATCCGGAGATCTTGCTGGCCAGGGTAGTTGACTTACACCTTCTAGAGCACGTTGGGTGGCACGGGATACATGCGGACGTGCATTGTCCTGTTGGAACAGCAAGTTCCCTTGCCGGTCTAGGAATAGTAGAACGATGGGTTCGATGACGGTTTGGATGTACCGTGCACTATTCAGTGTCCCCTCGACGATCACCAGTGGTGTACGGCCAGTGTAGGAGATCGCTCCCCACACCATGATGCCGGGTGTTGGCCCTGTGTGCCTCGGTCGTATGCAGTCCTGATTGTGGCGCTCATCTGCACGGCGCCAAACACGCATACGACCATCATTGGCACCAAGGCAGAAGCGACTCTCGTCGCTGAAGACGACACGTCTCCATTCGTCCCTCCATTCACGCCTGTCGCGACACCACTGGAGGCGGGCTGCACGATGTTGGGGCGTGAGCGGAAGACGGCCTAACGGTGTGCGGGACCGTAGCTCAGCTTCATGGAGACGGTTGCGAATGGTCCTCGCCGATACCCCAGGAGCAACAGTGTCCCTAATTTGCTGGGAAGTGGCGGTGCGGTCCCCTACGGCACTGCGTAGGATCCTACGGTCTTGGCGTGCATCCGTGCGTCGCTGCGGTCCGGTCCCAGGTCGACGGGCACGTGCACCTTCCGCCGACCACGGGCGACAACATCGATGTACTGTGGAGATCTCACGCCCCACGTGTTGAGCAATTCGGCGGTACGTCCACCCGGCCTCCCGCATGCCCCCTATACGCCCTCGCTCAAAGTCCGTCAACTGCACATACGGTTCACGTCCACGCTGTCGCGGCATGCTACCAGTGTTAAAGACTGCGATGGAGCTCCGTATGCCACGGCAAACTGGCTGACACTGACGGCGGCGGTGCACAAATGCTGCGCAGCTAGCGCCATTCGACGGCCAACACCGCGGTTCCTGGTGTGTCCGCTGTGCCGTGCGTGTGATCATTGCTTGTACAGCCCTCTCGCAGTGTCCGGAGCAAGTATGGTGGGTCTGACACACCGGTGTCAATGTGTTCTTTTTTCCATTTCCAGGAGTGTATAAACGCAGATGTCAGCAATTGAGAGAGGACATGTAGTTGGTCTCAAAGAAATCAACTGGGGTAAAATGCGAATCGCTCAAAATCTGAACGGGAGCGATGTCACCATTCCACGACGTTGGCAGAAATGAGTGAACCATGACTGAGCACAGAATCAAGAAGGAAGCGGCTGACCTAGAAAGAAACAGAAGTGAAGACCGACCAATCGTCAAAGAGGCACTCGCAGCACCGGATTCACCATTATCATCCATGCGATATGCATCTGATGCTCTAGTGACCACAAGGGCCTTTCATAGGCGGTTCGTAGAAAGGGGGCCTCTTTACACCTACAAGCCCGTTTGCGGCGGTGTAGGGCACATATGACCTGGAACCTTAGTGACTGGAACAGAACTATCTTCCGTGATGAGTCCTGCTTCGATGTGAGCTCGGATGATCCGGGAAGACGTGTCTGTGGACGCTCCATACAGCAGTGGATTACCAACCTGATTGTATCCAGCCATACGGCCTGCCTGACAACTAGGAGTGATGTCCTGAGGTACCATTTCATTTTATAGCAGGATCCCTTAAGTTGTCATTCGCGGCGCCCTTATAGCACAGCACTACGTCGGCGACATTCTAGGCCCATTTTCGTCGCCCTTCATGGGCAATCCATCGTGGGCATACATTTCAGCAAAATAATGCTCGCCCGCACACGGCGAGGGTTTCTATTGAGTTTCTATTGATTCACTTCACCCGCCTTGGCCAGCGTGGTCACCGAACATCTTCCCAGTCCAGCACAGTTGCAGTATTATAGATAAGTAATAGAACCCAGTACGTTGTCCTCGATGGTGAGTGTACATTGGAGGTGAGGGAATCATCTGGAGTGCCCCAGGGAAGTGTGGTAGGTCCGCTGTTGTTTTCTATCTACATACATGATCTTCTGGATAGGGTGGACAGCAATGTGCGGCTGTTTGCTGATGATGCTGTGGTGTACGGAAAGGTGTCGTCGTGGAGTGACTGTCGGAGGATACAAGATGACTTGGACAGGATTTGTGATTGGTGTAAGGAATGGCAGCTAACTCTCAATATAGATAAATGTAAATTAATGCAGATGAACAGGAAAAAGAATCCCTTATGTTTGAATACTCCATTAGTAGTGTAGCGCGTGACACAAGTCAGATCAATTAAATATTTGGGCGTAACATTGCAGAGCGATATGAAGTGGAACAAGCATGTAATGGCAGTTGTGGGGAAAGCGGATAGTCGTCTTCGGTTCATTGGTAGAATTTTGGGAAGATGTGGTTCATCTGTAAAGGAGATCGCTTATAAAACACTAACACGACCTATTCTTGAATACTGCTCGAGCGTTTGGGATCCCTATCAGGTCGGATTGAGGGAGGACATAGAAGCAATTCAGAGGCGGGCTGCTAGATTTGTTACTGGTAGGTTTGATCATCAAGCGAGTGCTAAGTAAATGCTTCAGGAACTCGGGTGGTAGTCTCTAGAGGAAAGGAGGCGTTCTTTTCGTGAATCGCTACTGAGGAAATTTAGAGAACCAGCATTTCAGGCTGACTGCAGTACAATTTTACTACAGCCAACTTACATTTCGCGGAAAGACAACAAAGATAGATTATGGCTCGTACAGAGGCATGTAGGCAGTCATTTTTCCCTCGTTCTGTTTGGGAGTGGAACAGGGAGAGAAGATGCTAGTTGTGGTACGAAGTACCCTCCGCCACGCACCGTATGGTGGATTGCGGAGTATGTATGTAGATGTAGACGAGCCCTCCAACCGGTTCCGGATTTTGACGATCCAAGGCACCGGTTGTACGGAATTTGGCACCATAGCCCTCAGATGAGATGGGTAGATCACACACTAATGAGGAGGTATTGAATTGGAGAGAAATATGTGGCACAACTTGACTAGAAGAAGGGATTGGTTGGTAAGACGTGTTCTGAGGCATCAAGGGATCACCAGTTTAGTATTGGAGGGCAGCGAGGAGGGTAAAAATCGTAGAGGGAGGCCAAGAGATGAATACACTTAGCAGATTCAGACGGATGTAGGATGCAGTAGGTACTGGGAGATGATGAACATTGGAAGGGATAGAGTAGCATGGAGAGCTGCATGAAACCAGTCTCTGGACTGAAAACGACAGCCCTCAGTAGGGCATCCAACAACTCTATGAATCAATGCCAAGCCTAACAACTGCTTGCGTAAGGGCCAGAGGTGGGTCAATGCATTATTGACTTGCTCAGTTCGTGGAGCTCTTGAATAAATCATCCAACTTTTCTGAAATTCTAATCATTTGTTAGTCTCTGCATCAGCCGATATCCGTCCCGTTGGGATAATTCCTTCGTAGTATGTCGGCTTTTTTAAGAGTATGTCCTTATTCATCCTGAATTGTTTTCGATCCCAAACCAAAACATTCTTCGTTACTTACGCGTAATACAGTGCCAAGTTGCGAAGCCGTCATCTTCTACAACAGGGCTTAACAACTGGCCGGTTTTGAGCGCGAGTACTCGCGTCTGCTCAGGCACATGCTCGTGAGCAGCTGCATGGTCGCGGAGTAGGTAGGGAGGGGAGGGAGGGGAAATGCGCGCGCACGTTTGAATGTGATCTCGCGTTCTTAGCAGATTTAACTAGCCATCTGAATGCTTTGAACATTTTACTACAAGGTAAAGATCTGCTAATTACTCATGTCATAGATCGAATACGAGCTTTTAAAATGAAATTGACATTTTGGGTGAGTCAGCTGGAAATAGGAAATCTAGCTCATTTTCCTAAATTACCATCCATGCAAGATGTTCACAAAAACTGTGAACGTTATTCACATAGTTTAGTTGCCCTTAAGGAAGAATTTGATCAATGCTTTCAAGATCTGACAGCACTAGACAGTGATTTTGATCTGTTCTCCTCTCTATATTCAGCGAATATTGAAGAGATTCGTCCTGAGCTGCAACTAGAATTTATTGACCTGCAGTGTGACAGAGAATACAGAGACAAATTTCAGAACAAGAAAAACATTTTGGAATTCTACAGACACTTCTCTCAGCATAGATTTCCTCGTTTGCACAAACTGGCGGCTACAATAATATCAATGTTCGGTTCCACGTATGTTTGTGAACAACTGTTCTCTGCAATGAAATGTAACAAGTCTCGCCTGAGAAACGCATTGTCTGATCGAAATTTAAACTGCACGCTGCGCCTAAAATGCACAAGAACAATTAATCCGAACATAGATGCAATTGTAAAGGGCAAAAAGTACAAGATAACCGAGAATCCCACACTTCAGTGACACCTTTTTATTGTGTAACAGTTCACAAATTAATGCGAATGTAGAGGCATACACTAAGCTAATAAAATTATGTGGCATGTGTACGTTCTCCTTTATTTGTTTCATTTGTCGCAGTAATAATTCGTGAGTGATATCCCTGCAGGTGGGCGCGGATTTACATTGACTGGCGGCAGCTGTTGTGTGCCCCACGTGACTTTCCCCACTCTCCGCTCTGGTCCGGTAGTGGGGGTAGCGTGCTCGCGCTGCTCCGTGCTCGCGCCTTGCTGCTCACAGCTTTCTCCGCGAGCACGTATGTTGTGAAGCCCTGTTCTACAACATTGATGCGCCTCGCAGTCCATGATTAGTATGGCGTGTCGGAACCACGTACTGAGTTGCAGTCACAAAACATTACTGATAACTACCTGCCCTATGCGTGTTATATGATTTTAAGTGCAGGCAAGACAGATAGACGGGTGCTGTTTCAACTGACGCTGCTTTTTAAATACTGCGCGGAATAATCTCGCACATTACTGTCATGTTAGGTGGAAATGTTACTCATGAATAATGTGTCACTTCTGATGGGTTCGTTATTCTTTGCATTTAAGATGAATGATTACCTAACAGAGGAAACATTGTCAACTGTACAGCTTGGCCGGCCGCTGTGGCCGAGCGGTTCTAAGCCGTTCCGTCTGGAACCGCGGGACTGCTACTGTGACAGGTTCGAACCCTGCCTCAGGCATGGATGTGTGTGATGTCCTTAGGTTAGTTAGGTTTCAGAAGTTCTAGGGGACTGATGACCTCAGATGTTAAGCCCCATAGTGCTCAGAGCCATTTGAATCATTTTTTGCACAGATGGACGCTATAAGGAAAAAACTAACAATTGTTCAGTTTTGGATCACTGTCTTGTTGAATCATTATACGCTGCTTAGTAGTGAAACGATAGCTATGACCAGTCTGTTTTCAGTTGCGCTAAAAAACACACACATAAAACAGTTTCATAAATCTCAGAATTATGGACTCATTCGACCCATTTCGTTTGTTGCATGCCAGTATTCTATAAATTTGTTCATTTGTTGTTCTGCATCATGCCTCAAAGAGCGTGATGTCATTGCGGATACATTCGGTATATAACCACGTCATGCCAAAAAAAAAAGTCTAACGTCAGGAGTAACTATACCCGCTCTGCCGTTAGTGTATACTATTAATAATAACAGTCCTTTCGCACTTACCTGGTGTTACTCATGTTTCTGTGTTGTAGATGATGCACGAGGAAGTGCTGCATGCTTGTAGTCGGGAACCTCTTCAAGCCAATCGCAAATGCGAAAAAACTTGGTTTCTCTGTTACACGCAAGTGTGTTATTCGAAACGCTTACAGAATTCTGGAAACACCAGACCGATCTAGTTCTTTCTGCTCATGGTATGTGGCATTTCGTGTACGAAGAGTGTGATTGTGTGCTCACATTATAGAGGTATCAATATTTCTGTAGATTAACATGCAGGTCATTACGCTGGAACTCAATTTGCTCTAGAACGACACAATACATTGAGGAATTCCGTATTGTGAGAGGTGGTATGTGCCAAAGCTAGACAAAGAGTCCTGTAAACGTGCCCTCTAAAATGCTTGTTAACCTTAGCTGCTGTGAAATGTCTCTTCTGCCACAAGCTCTTTGCAGTTGCGATGTTCAGTACTACCAAACAGGTTGCCTGGTGGAAAGTGTCGTCAGTTTCTATCAAACGACTCGCGTGTCCTGCTAGGGCTGGTACGAATCCAACAACAGCTGAAGACGTGGCTCATCCGTGATGGGGCACCAACCCGTTTTCTCCAAAATGTCCGAGATCACATCTCTCAGACACTTACATTGAAGCGAAAACTGTCGTACGATATCTCCTAACGTCGTGTGGACCTCCCTTTGCCCAGCATATTGAGGCTCGACTTGGCACGGTCTCAACAAGTCATTCGAAGTCCCCTGCAGAAATTCTGAGCTGTGCTGGCTCTATAGCGACCCATAATTACGAAAGTCTTGCACTGCAGCATTTTGTGCACCAAGTGACTTCTCGATTTTGTCACATAAATGTTTGATGCTATTCATATGGGGGCGATCTGGGTGGCGAATTGCCCGAAATGTTCTTCAAACCAATCGCAGATAGTTGTGGTACGGTGACATGGTGCATCGTTGGAAACAATAAGTCCATGAATCGCTCCAAACAGTCTCCAGGTAGCTGAACTTAATGATCGGTTCACCTGGACCAGAAGACAGAATCACTTCCACGTAATCACAGCCCACACCATTATCGAGCCATCACCAGCTTTCTCTATTGCCTTGATGACAACTTGGGTCGACGGCTTGGTTGGGTCTGAGCCGTACTCGAATGGTTCAAATGGCTCTGAGCACTATGGGACTTAACATCTGAGGTCACCAGTCCCCTAGACTCAGAACTACTTGAACCTAACTAATCTAAGGACAACACACACATCCAGGCCCGAGGCAAGATTCGAACCTGCGACCATAGCGGTCGTGCGATTCCAGACTGAAGCGCCTAGAATCGCTCGGCCACACCGGGCGGCCGTACTCGAAACCTATCAGTTCTAACCAACAGTAAACGGGCTCATCTGACTACGCCACGGTTTTCCATTCGTCTACGGTCCAACCAATATGATCACGAGCCCAGAGCAGGCGCTGCAAGTTATGTGGGGCTGATAGTAAACACACGCGTTGTTCGTCTGCTGCCTCGGCCCATTAACGTCCAACTTTCGCCGCACTGTCCTAACCAGTACGTTCATCATACGTCCCACACTCATTTGTGCCGTTATTTCCCGCAGTGTTGCTTGTCTGTTAGCACTGACAACTCTACTCAAACGCCGCTGCTCTCGGTCGCTAAGTGAAGGCCGTCGACCACTGCGTTGTCCGAAGTGAGAGGTAATGCCTGAAATCTGGCATCATCAGCGCTCTCTTGACACTGTGGATCTCGGAATTTTGAACACTAACAATTTCCGATATGGAGTATCCCGATGCTTCTATTTGTAACTACAATTCTGCACTCGAAGCCTTAATTCCCGTCGTGCGTCCATAATCGAATCTGAAACCTTTTCACTTGACTCGCTTGAGTACAAATGACTGCTCCGCCAATGCACTGCCCTTTTATACCCCGTGAACGCGATACTACTACCGTATCTAAATGTGTGTATCACTTTTCCATGACTTTCGTCGCCGACCGGTGGGGCCGAGCGGTTCTAGGCTCTCGAATCTGGAACCACGCGACCGCTACTGTCGCAGGTTCGAATCCTGCCTCGGGCATGGATGTGTGTGATGTCCTTAGCTGAGTTGAGTTTAATTAGTTCCAAGTTCTAGGGGACTGATGACCTCAGATGGTAAGTCCCGTAGTGCTCAGAGCCATTTGAAAAATTTTGACTTTCGTCACCTCGGTGTAATGGGCACTAAAATTCGTCTGGGAGGTCCAGTGCGTTGGCCAGCTCCTTTTTGAGCTTTATCCCTTAAATTGTCAGTTGCGTGGACCCTTGAAATCTTTGGTGTATGCAATCCCCATTCATGATCTGGGAACACTGCAAGAATACGTCGTTAATGCCTGCCAGCGTGTCCGAGTGCAACCTCGGGTTTTTGAGGAATGCGTTATACCCTAATTGTCGGACAGGAACAGATCTTAGTATGAGAGAGACCACATTGAGCACCAACCACCCTTAACGTTGGCTCACGAGTCGATGTCGTCTGTAATAGGAAGCAGATCACGTTACATGATCTGTTGTTTCACAGTAACGGAACACTGTGGTTCAAATGGTTCAAATGGCTCTGAGCACTATGGGACTCAACTGCTGAGGTCATTAGTACCCTAGAACTTAGAACTAGTTAAACCTAACTAACCTAAGGACATCACAAACAACCATGCCCGAGGCAGGATTCGAACCTGCGACCGTAGCGGGAACACTGTGGTCTCATTTATTTACTGCATTCTGGGTCGTTCGTAACAGCAAAGAGCGTGAAGTGGAAGAGGTGTATTTCATAGCAGCAAAGACGTTCAAGTGCTCAAAACTCATAAGATATGCATTATTGGACATTTGTATCTGTGTGGTCCATAGTCTCAAAATATGGAAAAGTTTTTAACAGCCTGTGTAGGATTGTGTATCTATGGATTAGTTCCATCTACATATTTTTGAGAAAGTTACGGTCGAGATCGAAGCAAATTGAAGAAAATTTTTGTGTATAACATGGCGTGAACTCGGCATTAGTGACTTCTCCAGGTTTAGCGATTTCAGCTCTTTTTAAAGGCGTTAGTGCTGATTACTATGTAGTCTTTTGCAGCAGTATAGTAACTTAATAGTTGCAACACATTTTTCCTTTGTGAGGGAGCACAAGAAAGTGGAATTATTCTTCCAGCAGAGAAAATTAAAGATTAGATCCTAAAACACATACGATACAGGTGACTCGCTCACCACTTACAACAAACCTGTATACGTTTGCGACTAGAATGTCCAGCCACAAGTGTAGGCCGAAGTCAAGACACTGTAAAAAATGTTAAAAGTTACTCCAATCTCGTGTCTTCCTCAAACGAAATTGAGAGCTACTTTGAATGTAAGTATGTATCTTCATCGTGTCAGGACAAGAAAATCCATCCTGTTAAAATGCGGTATACACAATCTTTTACCCCAAATGTGCCACATTAATGGTGGCAGAGGGATGGGAGGACTCACCTGTCGAATCAAAGCCGCGAGCGAGGTAGAGATGTGGGATGGAGGAGAAGGAGGAGGAGGAGGAGGAAATTATTGTTTAACGTCCCGTCGACAACGAGGTTATTAAGAGACGGAGCGCAAGCTCGGGTGAGGGAAGGATGGGGAAGGAAATCGGCCGTGCCCTTTCAAAGGAACCATCCCGGGATTTGCTTGAAGCGATTTAGGGAAATCACGGAAAACCTAAATCAGGATGGCCGGAGACGGGATTGAACCGTCGTCCTCCCGAATGCGAGTCCAGTGTGCTAACCACTGCGCCACCTCGCTCGGTAGATGTGGGATGTTAGCAAATCAACATCAATGGGCACTCCAAACATAGATGCACCTCAACACTGACATTAAGTGATGAATTTGTGGAGTAAAAAACAGGCAACAGACAAATATATTTAATGTGGTTTTATTGGAAACTTAGTTCCTTTAATGCAACCAAATGAAAGGGTATTTGTATTGTGGCCTACACGTCTCTTCAAAGCGTTGGTTTATGCACATAGTAATTACTTTATCTAGTTCATGTGTGTTACTATATACTGCTTTCTTTGTTATTCTCTTGTTAGTAGGGGAGAAAATTATTGAGGCGCAAGTTCAAAAAATTTAAATTACTATTTGGTTCTGCTTCCCATTTTGTGATCTTATTAATCCGTACGTGTCGTCCAGGGTTTGTGCCTTGTTGGCCTGCATACAACAGGATGTCTGACTTTCGGCGTTTTACGCACACACTTCAATTGAACACTTTTTTATTGGCCACTGTCGCTGTGTTTTCCGTTCGTCTTTTGTTTGTATTGTGATGTCTGTCTGTAGTTTGGTATTCATTTGTTGTATGTATCAACGTGTTTATTGTGGGCGATTATTACTTAGCCTGCTTATGTTCTGTCTCTTATTGCTTTAGTGGCTAACATGATCCATGATTTGTTACTTATATTGACTTTGTCATTTATTACTTTTTCTGTTACTATTTTTCTTTCTAATATCTTTCATATTCTGTTGAGTATTAGTATGTTCAGAAAAAGTAGAATGGTTATTTTCATCCTTTCAGCTTCTTGTATGTTGTTCTTTTGAAATGTCTGCCTGTCATTCCCAGACACACTGATTTGCAATCTCGAGGTTGTAACTGGTGTGTACCAGTTCGTTGGTATTTGGTTTTGTATTAGTGTCTGTAAATGTGTGTAAGTTTGTTTCGTTTGAACGTTGTTTCATCAGGATATTTGCTACTGTGTGTATTTTGTGCTTTTATGTCAAATTGGAGCGTTTCTTTTTGTTAGTCGTGTCGTAAGTCTTCACATTCTGTGTGCTTACGTGTTGTGTACTGTATACTATTTGTGGAGTCTTGTGATCTGTGATCCTTGTCCTCCCCCCCCCCCCCCCCACTTATTTTCATTGTTCTTTAGTTCTGTGGTTGAGTGTGTTACATCCATTATTTTTGGCTATGAGCCCCACTGCTTCCCCTTTTTCACAGTTTTCTCTGCTGAATGGGATTTTATTCAGTCTGTGTATCATGTCTTCGAAACCTGCTAGTTTGAGTTTTCGTGAGTGGTTTATTTGTCATGTATAACTGTATTTTCTGCTGCTGGCTTTTTGTAAATGCCAAACTTGGGTTTATTGCTGCATCTCTTTGTTATATATAAGAAGTATGTGTTTTTCCTTTCTCGTTGGTGAACTGGATGTTTGATGTATGCTATTTATGTCTACGTGACATTTATTTTCTTTGTTTGTTCCTCAACAATACAGATTATGCCGTCCTCATATCTGTACAACTGGACAATTTTGTGTTCTTCATGATCATTGTGTCACAGAAACGATGGGAACTATAAAACATGACATTTGATATCGTATTTATAACCAAGAACAACAATGATATAAGTATTACACATTCCAAAACTGTATGTGTATTGATTGCAACAATTACTCTTTCTCCAAAAGAGCTTTTGTCCATTGAGAATGTATCGTGCTGTTGACAATAGTCTTGCAGGAGCTCTCTATCTTAAGTAATTTTTTCAATAATTCTCCATTATTAATGGATTTTGTTGAACACACTGCAGTCAATGCTCCAGGTAGTAACTAAAATTAAACAGGCAGAATGGTTTGTTTTTCCAGAGCTATTTAATACTATTGATTCCACAAACAAATTTAGTTTCATCATTTTCCTGTAATATACCTACCAGTTTTTATTAAATGCTGCTGGTCATTTCAACTGCTAAAAGGAAGTTCTTTATGGTTTCCTTATCTTTTAATATGTATGGTCTTGAATTTAGGATCAAGCAAGGTTTACACGTTGTAAATGTTAAAATGTTCAATTGGTAGGGCACGATTTCTAATTTCTGTTACAATGCTGGTCCTGGGCTCTACAGTGGTTTCATTTGGTTGGTAACTAGGTTTCATATTCAACATACAAGTAAGTGCTTTTATTGTGATCCTTTAAAAAACAGTTTACAGAAAGCAATTTTCAAATTGTTAACAAGTAGTTACACTTTTTGTTAACTTTAAAACATGGAAGGTAGATATTACACAGTGACACTGATGTTAATCATAGTTCTACAAATATCGACGATTACTGAAGAGACCACAAGGTGACTCCATCTTAAACACTGACATTAAGTCATACAGGGAGGGGTAACTGCTGGCTCACTGATCTGACCATTCACAACTCACTGTGAAAGCAAAGGTACAGGCAGTTCTGACATTACACTTGATAATAGCCGCAATATTTAAGAAAAATCACGATACTTTCTACAGGATTCGTCGACCAGGAAAAAGATAGACACTGTCAAATACTGCAAGATGTTTTGAATTCACAGAAAAATAGCTATAAGCAACCAGTGGAAAAACGTTCGTATGGGAACACAAAAATGCTGGTATGTTCCTGTTTATTTAAAAGAGGCTGAAAATTGGGGTATAATACGGCTCATTCTGTTTTCTCGAGCACCATTTTGGCATGAGAACACTTCGCTGTTTTTTGTCATGCAACAAACCTCAAACTCCCAAAAGTTCCTCTATCTGTGAATCATTCACACTCACTAGTTCATCGCTGATACCCATCCACTCCCAAGTACCCCCCCCCCTCTCTCTCTCTCTCTCTCTCTCTCTCTCTCTCTCTCTCTCTCTCTCTCTCTCTCATATTCAGCCCAACTCATTGTGATAATCTGTCTCTCTGTCGCAGCCACAGTCCCATTCGTTCTGCCCTGCCACTGCAGTCGCCTGTAACTGTCTTGTCTCCTTCTGCTTATCTCCTTCCTTCCTACTACTGTCTATTCTCATTGCTATCTTCTCTGTATTTCTCGTTGTCATTGATTATCACCTGCTCTCAGCCACATCCACTTTCTCTTTATTCTCCCCCCCCCCCCCCCTCTTCCCCAAGACACTATTTTCTCACTGTCAACTATCATTACAACGAAAAACCAGTCGAAAGTTGAAAATTTTATGAAAATAAAAAAGTAAAATTTGTAAATTTAGACTGGTTTTTCGTTGTACTGAGTAACAGAAGTTGCTGACCCACAGCTACTCCAGCACGCTGAAGTTCGTGAGCTGTCAATTATGTTCCAATGGCACTTCCTCAAACGTGAACATATTCGGATATTTTGTGCTCTGAGAGGAGCATTTTTCCACTGGTTTCCTTCTTTTCAATGCTGCAGTAGGGCATTTTAATTCATACAAAATGCATCAGTCAGTAAAATTTACATCGTTTATTTATGTGGAACTGAAATGAGGCAGAACTAATTCCCATGCTATGTCACTTTATGAACTACGTTTTCGCCTTACACCGGTTATTAAGTGCGTATTTTACGTATACAGGTAGGGTAAGAGAGCTTTTGTAGGTCGGAAACGGATAAAGATACGAAGAAAGTTTTTAAGATTGTTCGAGATCGGGATCCTAGGAATATATCATAAAAAATATAGCCATCTTTGAAAACTCGGCTGCGTTTTGGATACAACGGCTCTAGCACAGCTTTCCCAACTGAATCCGTGACGGCATCCAGGCCAATGTTAAGTGGGCTCATTCTGCAGAGTTCGTAAATTTCACAAGAATTTGTGATCACTGATACATAGTTTCAAAGTCTCTAGACCAGTGATGTTTCATTTAGTTTCCTGCTCTTCTGGGTGCTGCACTTTTTCTGTGAGGCAGTGTATGTCCTAAGTAACATGAACAGTCTCTCTTGTCGAGACATACCAAACGAATGTTAACAGGTGCAAACATATCAACAGATACAAAATATTGACGGTCTTCAACCCACGAGCCTTTTTAGTTGAAGTTCGAACTTTCGAGGATTTCTACTGCCATCTACACTCCTGGAAATTGAAATAAGAACACCGTGAATTCATTGTCCCAGGAAGGGGAAACTTTATTGACACATTCCTGGGGTCAGATACATCACATGATCACACTGACAGAACCACAGGCACATAGACACAGGCAACAGAGCATGCACAATGTCGGCACTAGTACAGTGTATATCCACCTTTCGCAGCAATGCAGGCTGCTATTCTCCCATGGAGACGATCGTAGAGATGCTCGATGTAGTCCTGTGGAACGGCTTGCCATGCCATTTCCACCTGGCGCCTCAGTTGGACCAGCGTTCGTGCTGGACGTGCAGACCGCGTGAGACGACGCTTCATCCAGTCCCAAACATGCTCAATGGGGGACAGATCCGGAGATCTTGCTGGCCAGGGTAGTTGACTTACACCTTCTAGAGTACGTTGGGTGGCACGGGATACATGCGGACGTGCATTGTCCTGTTGGAACAGCAAGTTCCCTTGCCGGTCTAGGAATGGTAGAACGATGGGTTCGATGACGGTTTGGATGTACAGTGCACTATTCAGTGTCCCCTCGACGATCACCAGTGGTGTACGGCCAGTGTAGGAGATCGCTCCCCACACCATGATGCCGGGTGTTGGCCCTGTGTGCCTCGGTCGTATGCAGTCCTGATTGTGGCGCTCACCTGCACGGCGCCAAACACGCATACGACCATCGTTGGCACCAAGGCAGAAGCGACTCTCATCGCTGAAGACGACACGTCTCCATTCGTCCCTCCATTCACGCCTGTCGCGACACCACTGGAGGCGGGCTGCACGATGTTGGGGCGTGAGCGGAAGACGGCCTAACGGTGTGCGGGACCGTAGCCCAGCTTCATGGAGACGGTTGCGAATGGTCCTCGCCGATACCCCAGGAGCAACAGTGTCCCTAATTTGCTGGGAAGTGGCGGTGCGGTCCCCTACGGCACTGCGTAGGATCCTACGGTCTTGGCGTGCATCCGTGCGTCGCTGCGGTCCGGTCCCAGGTCGACGGGCACGTGCACCTTCCGCCGACCATTGGCGACAACATCGATGTACTGTGGAGACCTCACGCCCCACGTGTTGAGCAATTCGGCGGTACGTCCACCCGGCCTCCCGAATGCCCACTATACGCCCCCGCTCAAAGTCCGTCAACTGCACATACGGTTCACGTCCACGCTGTCGCGGCATGCTACCAGTGTTAAAGACTGCGATGGAGCTCCGTATGCCACGGCAAACTGGCTGACACTGACGGCGGCGGTGCACAAATGCTGCGCAGCTAGCGCCATTCGACGGCCAACACCGCGGTTCCTGGTGTGTCCGCTGTGCCGTGCGTGTGATCATTGCTTGTACAGCCCTCTCGCAGTGTCCGGGCAAGTATGGTGGGTCTGACACACCGGTGTCAATGTGTTCTTTTTTCCATCTCCAGGAGTGTATATCAGTATGTAAAAACGGAACCCTTACAGCATAGCTTTCTTGCCTGTGTCTGTCTGTCTGTCTGTTAAGAACCCTTTTTCTACGGGACGGATAGTATGTTAAGAACCCTTTTTTTATCACGAAAGAGTATATTTATCAAATTAAAATTTGTATCTAATACGAGATCTATTGTCCCTTGGCGGTGTAAAAACTGTATGCTCGCAAACTCATCAATACGTATAGGGTACCTCCTGTTGATCTAGAATACAGAAATTCGGCAAGAAACAAGAGTTCACATCACAAGTAAATGGAAAAAATCTGAGGCCAGTGAAAAAATAATTATATCACATAAAAATATCTTTATGCCATTTGAACAAACACACGCTGCATTCAACATCTATGAAAATCATAACAGACCAACGTTACTGCATGGATTCATCATCCATCAAAAGCATGATATACGAACATTACTGCATGCAAATATAAAATGTACAATTTTATGCTTTAGTAAGTAAGTAATAATTATTATTAAATCTTCTCTCTCTTCATGTATGAACTGAAGTCTCCCGCTCGTTTCTTTTTGTTGCCCAGGCAAGTCTGAGGAACTACTAAGAGAATTTCATATGGTCTTTGAATTTCTGGGACCAGTATCTTGCTAGTATAGATATCAGTAATAGGCAAGAATTGTTTGATGATGTTTGGTTTGTGGGGGCGCTCAATTGCGCGGTCATCAGCGCCCGTAGAAAGTCCCAACTTTTACACCGCCCATTTTTTTATTCACAATTCAATCCAGTCAGTCACAGTCACAGTCACAAATGATTATGATGATGAAATGGTGAGGACAACACAAACACCCAATCCCCGTCAGAGAAAATCCCAAGCCCGGCCGGGAATCGAACCCGCGCCCCCGTGATCCAGAGGCAGTACTGCAATAGCGGATTTTATTTCCTTGTAATTTTAACAATTTAACTACAGTTTTCAAAAAGTAATATACGAGTGAATCTCCAACAAGAAAAACTGAAAAAAGTTTGCTTGTAGAGGTTGAACAAGCAAACGGCTCTCGTCACATCGCCGGAGTTATGGACTGTCGGGCTGACCTAGCACTTGGATGGGCGACCATCCGATCTACCGAGCGCTGCTGGCAAGAGAGGTGCATTCAGCCCTTATGTGGCCACTTGAGGAGCTACTTCATTGAGAAGTGGTGGTACTGTTCACGAAAACTGACAACAGTCGGGAGAGCGGTGTGCTGACCACATGGCCTCAGCATCCGCATCCGGTGACACCTACGGTGAGGATGACACGGCGGCCGGTCGGTGCCGTTGGTTCTTCATGGTCTGTTCGGGCGGAGTTATTTTTAGAGGTTGTCAAAAACATGGAACAACCGAGAGGAATGCATACTTAAATGTAGATGCTAGCGAAGCCTCCACGATGCGGTGTCACACACGAAAGGCACTCATGGTTAGAACTGTGTTCTGTGTAGTTCTCAGTGCATTATTCCGGAGCTACGTGAATTATGGCGTGGGCAAATTGTTGGTCCTCGTATGGTCGAGCGCATCCCTTTCTAAGATTCATACTGTGTCTAGGGAAAGCTGAAGATCATCATCGGTTAAGTCAGAACGTGGACGAAACGTGTGTTGAGTAATAATGACTAGCGGGCATTGTACATTCTCACGAGGAAATGAGTGGGCGACAGCTGCAAAAGTCACTGCAGTACAGAATGTCGCATTCGTGAACCCTGTCAACATCAAAAAATGCTGAGGGAACTCCTTAAGCAGGGAACTGCAGGGCGAAATGGAATTCCAAAATCACCCATCACTGATGCAAATGTGCCTATCAGAACAACGCCGTGACGAATCAAAATCTGGAGTGTGGAGCAACAGAAGAATGTCATTTGGTCGCATGAGTGTTGTTGCACACTAGTTTCCAACTTCTGGCCGAGTCTGCGTCGCAGGAGTGAAACATAGCGGGGTTCGGTGGTTATATGGGCAGCTATTCGCGTTATTTCGTGGACCCCAAGGTCCTGCAAGGTCATATTACTGGCAAGGATCGTGAGACCATTTTGGCAGATCAGGTCAATTCCATTGTACAAGAATACATTACTGGCCATTAAAATTGCTACACCAAGAAGAAATGCACATGATAAACGGGTATTCATTGGACAAATATATTATACTAGAACCGACATGTGATTACATTTTCACGCAATTTGGGTGCATACATCCTGAGAAATCAGTACCCAGAACAATCACCTCTAGCCCTAATAACGGCCTTGATACGCCTGTGCATTGAGTCAAACAGAGCTTGGATGGCGTGTACAGGTACAGCTGTCCGTGCAGCTTCAACACGATACCACAGTTCATCAAGAGTAGTGACTGGCCAGTTGTTCGGCCACCATTGACCAGACGTTTTCAGTTGGTGAGAGATCTGGAGAACGTGCTGGCCACGGCAGCAGTCGAACATTTTCTTTATCCAGAAAGGCCCGTACAGGATCTGCAACATGCGGTCGTGCATTACCCTACTGACATGTAAGAGTTTCGCAGGGATCGAATGAAGGGTAGAGCCACGGGTTGTAACACATCTGAAATATGTTCAAAGTGCCGTCAATGCGAACAAGAGGTGACCGAGACGCGTAATCAATGGCACCCAATATCATCACGCCGGGTGATACGCCAGTATGGCGATGACGAATACACGCTTCCAATGTGCGTTCACCGCAAGGTCGCCAAACACGGATGCGACCATCATGATGCTGTAAACAGAACCTGGATTCATCCGAATAAATGACGTTTTGCCATTCGTGCACCCAGAATTGTCGTTGAGTACACCATCACAGGCGCTCCTGTCTGTGATGCAGCGTCAAGGGTAACCACAGCCGTGGTCTCCGAGCCGATAGTTCATGCTGCTGCAAACGTCGTCGAACTGTCGTGCAGATGGTTGTTGCCTTGCAAACGTCCCCATCTGTTGACTCAGGGATCGAGACGTGGCTGCACGATCCGTTACAGTCGTGCGGATAAGATGCCTGTCATCTCGACTGCTAGTGATACGATGTCGTTGGGATCCAGCACGGCGTTCCGTATTACCCTCCTGAAACCACCGATTCCATATTCTGCTAACAGTCATTGGATCTCGACCAACGCGAGAAGCAATGTCGCAATACGATAAACCGCAATCGCGACAGGCTACAATCCGAGCTTTATCAAAGTCGGAAACGTGATGGTACGCATTTATGCTCTTTACACGAGGCATCACAACACCGTTTCACCAGGCAACGCCGCTCAACTGCTGTTTGTGTATGAGAAATGGGTTGGAAACTTTTCTCATGTCAGCACGTTGTAGGTCTCGCCACCGGCGCCAGCCTTGTGTGAATACTTTGAAAAGCTAATCATTTGCGTATCACAGCATCTTCTTCCTGTCGGTTAAATTTCGCGTCTGTAGCACGCCATCGTCGTGGCGTAGCAATTTTAATGGCCAGTAGTCTATTAGTTCCTCCAATAACTAAGCCATGGCGCAGCGATCGACAATTCGGACAATGTAATACTTTGTAATACATATATTCTTTTTTAAACACTCCGTTTTTTATTAATGCTCTTGACCAAAGACAAGCAATGTCCCACTGCGAACATGAGGGGGAAAAAGAAAGGTATTGGGTGATAAATGTCTTAGAAATAGATTTTTTTTTTAAGTCAGACCTCACTTGGCTAATAAGGATAACTCATCGA